>NC_090321.1:121770391-122472730 GCF_040869045.1 Eurosta solidaginis
ATAAAAACTAAAAAAAATGAATTTCACTACAATGAATTTCATCGTTTGTAGTTATAGGAAAAGTACTTTTAGTGCTTCCAAATTGCTGCGTTCTTTGTTTTTTGAGATGCGTTAGCGATATCTCCGAAACCTATGCACCAAAAATAAATTTTTTTTTCGTATGAAAACTACAAACGATTTAAAACGTATTTCAAAAAGAAAAAACCCAAATTTGCTTAAATTGCTTGGTTTCCGCACAATGCATTATATTTTCGGAGTAACTATAAAAACTACAAAAAAATGAATTTCTTTACAATCAATTTCATCCTTTGTAGTTATAGGAAAAGTACTTTTAGTGCTTCCAAATTGCTGCATTCTTGGTTTTTTTGAGATGCGATAACGATATCTCCGAAACCTGTGGACTAAAAAAAATGTTTTCATTTTATTGTACTTCTTATAGTTACTCCGGAAATATAATACATTGTGCGGAAACCAAGCAATTAAAGCAAATTTGGGTTTTTTCTTTTTGAATTAAGCAAATTTGGGTTTTTTCTTTTTGAAATACGTTTTAAATAGTTTGCAGGTTTTTATACGAAAAAAAATTTTTTTTTGGTCCACAAGCTTCGGAGGTATCGCTAACGCATCTCAAAAAACCAAGAACGCAGCAATTTGGAAGCACTAAAATTACTTTTCCTATAACTACAAATGATGAGTTTGATTGTAGTGAAATTCATTTTTTTGTAGTTTTTATAGTTACTCCGAAAATATAATACATTTTGCGGAAACCACGCAATTTAAGCAAATTTGGGTTTTTTCTTTTTGAAATACGTTCTAAATCGTTTGTAGTTTTTCATACGAAAAAAAATTTTTTTTGTTGGTCCACAGGTTTCGTAGATATCGCTAACGCATCTCAAAAAACCAAGAACGCAGCAATTTGGAAGCACTAAAAGTACTTTTCCTATAACTAAAAACGATGAAATTGATTGTAGTGAAATTAATTTTTTTTTAGTTTTTATAGTTAATCCGAAAATATAATACATTGTGCGGAAACCAAGCAGTTTAAGTAAATTTGGTTTTTTTCTTTTTGAAATACGTTTTAAATCGTTTGTAGTTTTTCATACGAAAAAATTTTTTTTTAGTCAACAGGTTTCGGAGATATCCTTAACGCATCTCAAAAAAACCAAGAACGCAGCAATTTAGAAGCACTAAAAGTACTTTCCTATAACTACAAACGATGAAATTGATTGTAGTGAAATTCATTTTTTTGTAGTTTTTATAGTTACTCCGAAAATATAATACATTGTGCGGAAATCAAGCAATTTAAGCAAATTGGGGTTTTTTCTTTTTGAAA
Organism: Eurosta solidaginis; assembly: GCF_040869045.1. Lineage (NCBI taxonomy): Eukaryota > Metazoa > Arthropoda > Insecta > Diptera > Tephritidae > Eurosta > Eurosta solidaginis. Next base: position 121,771,722 of record NC_090321.1, read on the forward strand.
TACGTTTTAAATCGTTTGTAGTTTTTCATGCGAAAAAAAAATTTTTTTTGGTCCAAAGGTTTCGGAGATATATCTAACGCATCTCAAAAAAACCAAGAACGCAGCAATTTGGAAGCACTAAAAGTACTTTTCCTATAACTACAAACGATGAAATTGATTGTAGTGAAATTCATTTTTTTGTAGTTTTTATAGTTACTCCGAAAATATAATACATTGTGCGGAAACCAAGCAATTTAAGCAAATTTGGGTTTTTTCTTTTTGAAATACGTTTTAATTCGTTTGTAGTTTTTCATAGGAAAAAATTTTTTTTTGGTCAATAAGTTTCGGAGATATCGTTAACGCATCTCAAAAAAAACCAAGAACGCAGCAAATTCGAAGCACTAAAAGTACTTTTCCTATAACTACAAACGATGAAATTGATTGTAGTGACATTAATTTTTTTTAGTTTTTATAGTTACTCCGAAAATATAATACATTGTGCGGAAACCAAGCAATTTAAGCAAATTTGGGGTTTTTCGTTTTGTAATAAGTTTTAAATCGTTTGTAGTTTTTCATAGGGAAATATTTTTTTTTTTGGTCCACAGGCTTCGGATATATCGTTAACGCATATCAAAAAAACCAAGAAGGCAGCAATTTGGAAGCACTAAAATTACTTTTCCTATAACTACAAATGATGAGTTTGATTGTAGTGAAATTCATTTTTTTTAAATCGTTTGTAGTTTTTCATAGGAAAAAAATTTTTTTTTTGGTCCAAAGGTTTCGGAGATATCGCTAACGCATCTCAAAAAACCAAGAACGCAGCAATTTGGAAGCACTAAAAGTACTTTTCCTATAACTACAAAAGATGAAATTGATTGTAGTGAAATTCATTTTTTTGTAGTTTTTATAGTTACTCCGAAAATATAACACATTGTGTTATACATTGTGTAATACAAAAAAATGAATTTCTTTACAATCAATTTCATCGTTTGTAGTTATAGGAAAAGTACTTTTACTGCTTCCAAATTGCTGCGTTCTTGGTTTTTTTGAGATGCGTTAGCGATATCTCCGAAACCTGTGCACCAAAAATAATTTTTTTTTCGTATGAAAAACTACAAACGATTTAAAACGTATTTCAAAAAGAAAAAACCCAAATTTGCTTAAATTGCATGGTTTCCGCACAATGTATTATATTTTCGGAGTATCTATAAAAACTACAAAAAAATGAATTTCTTTACAATCAATTTCATCGTTTCTAGTTATAGGAAAAGTACTTTTAGTGCTTCCAAATTGCTGCGTTCTTGGTTTTTTTGAGATGCGTTAACGATATCTCCGAAACCTGTGGACCAAAAAAAATAATTTTTTTTATGAAAAACTACAAACGAAATTGCTGCGTTCTTGGTTTTTTTTGAGATGCGTTAACGATATCTCCGAAACTTATTGACCAAAAAAAAAATTTTTTCCTATGAAAAACTACAAACGATTTAAAACGTATTTCAAAAAGAAAAAACCCAAATTTGCTTAAATTGCATGGTTTCCGCACAATGTATTATATTTTCGGAGTATCTATAAAAACTACAAAAAAATGAATTTCTTTACAATCAATTTCATCGTTTCTAGTTATAGGAAAAGTACTTTTAGTGCTTCCAAATTGCTGCGTTCTTGGTTTTTTTGAGATGCGTTAACGATATCTCCGAAACCTGTGGACCAAAAAAAATAATTTTTTTTATGAAAAACTACAAACGAATTAAAACGTATTTCAAAAAGAAAAAAACCCAAATTTGCTTAAATTGCTTGGTTTTCGCACAATGTATTATATTTTCGGAGTAACTATAAAAAGTACAAAAAAATAAATTTCACGCATCTCAAAAAAACCGAGAACGCAGCAATTTGGAAGCACTAAAAGTACTTTTCCTATAACTACAAACGATGAAATTGATTTTAGTGAAATTAAATTTTTTGTAGTTTTTATAGTTACTCCGAAAATATAATACATTGTGCGGAAACCAAGCAATTTAAGCAAATTTGGGTTTTTTCTTTTTGAAATACGTTTTAAATCGTTTGTCGTTTTTCATGCGAAAAAAAAAATTTTTTGGTCCTCAAGTTTCGGAGATATCGCTAACGCATCTCAAAAAAACCAAGGGCGCAGCAATTTGGAAGCACTAAAAGTACTTTTCCTATAACTACAAACGATGAAACTTATTGTAGTGAAATTCATTTTTTTTGTAGTTTTTATAGATACTCCGAAAATATAATACATTGTGCGGAAACCAAGGAATTTAAGCAAATTTGGGTTTTTTCTTTTTGAAATACGTTTTGAATCGTTTGTAGTTTTTCATAGGAAAAAAAGTTTTTCGCAAACGCATCTCAAAAAACCAAGAACGCAGCAATTTGGAAGCACTAAAAGTACTTTTCCTATAACTACAAACGATGAAATTGATTGTAGTGAAATTAATTTTTTTGTAGTTTTTATAGTTACTCCGAAAATATAATACATTGTGCAGAAACCAAGCAGTTTAAGTAAATTTGGTTTTTTTCTTTTTGAAATACGTTTTAAATCGTTTGTAGTTTTTCATACGAAAAAAAAAAATTTTTTTTTGGTCCACAGGTTTCGGAGATATCGCAAACGCATCTCAAAAAAACCAAGAACGCAGCAATTTGGAAGCACTAAAGGTACTTTTCCTATAACTACAAACGGTGAAATTGATTTTAGTGAAATTAATTTTTTTGTAGTTTTTATAGTTACTCCGAAAATATAATACATTGTGCGGAAATCAAGCAATTTAAGCAAATTGGGGTTTTTTATTTTTGAAATACGTTTTAAATCGTTTGTAGTTTTTCATGCGAAAAAAAATTTTTTTGGTCCACAGGTTTCGGAGATATCGGTAACGCATCTCAAAAAAACCAAGAACGCAGCAATTTGGAAGCACTAAAAGTACTTTTCCTATAACTACAAACGATGAAATTGATTGTAGTGAAATTCATTTTTTTGTAGTTTTTATAGTTACTCCGAAAATATAATACATTGTGCGAAAACCAAGCAATTTACGCAAATTTGGGTTTTTTTTCTTTTTGAAATACGTTTTAAATCGTTTGTAGTTTTTCATAGGAAAACAATTTTTTTTTGGTCTACAGGTTTCGGAGATATCGCTAACGCATCTCAAAAAAACCAAGAACGCAGCAATTTGGAAGCACTAAAAGTACTTTTCCTATAACTACAAACGATGAAATTGATTGCAGTGAAATTCATTTTTTTGTAGTTTTTATAGTTACTCCGAAATTATAATACATTGTGCGGAAACCAAGCAATTTACGCAAATTTGGGTTTTTTCTTTTTGAAATACGCTTTAAATCGTTTGTAGTTTTTCATAGGAAAAAAAAACTATAAAACTATAAAAACTACAAAAAATGAATTTCTTTACAATAAATTTCATCGTTTGTAGTTATAGGAAAAGTACTTTTAGTGCTTCCAAATTGCTGCCTTCTATAGGAAAATATAATACATTGTGCGGAAACCAAGCAATTTAAGAAAATTGGGGTTTTTTTTGAAATACGTTTTAAATCGCTTGTAGTTTTTCATGCGAAAAAAAAATTTTTTTTTGGTCCACAGGTTTCGGAGATATCGCTAACGCATCTCAAAAAAACCAAGAATGCAGCAATTTGGGAGCACTAAAAGTACTTTTCCTATAACTACAAACGATGAAATTGATTGTAGTGAAATTCATTTTTTTGTAGTTTTTATAGTTACTCCGAAAATATAATACATTGTGCGAAAACCAAGCAATTTACGCAAATTTGGGTTTTTTCTTTTTGAAATACGTTTTAAATCGTTTGTAGTTTTTTATAGGAAAACAATTTTTTTTGGTCCACAGGTTTCGGAGATATCGCTAACGCATCTCAAAAAAACCAAGAACGGAGCAATTTGGAAGCACTAAAGGTACTTTCCCTATAACTACAAACGATGAAATTGATTGCAGTGAAATTCATTTTTTTGTAGTTTTTATAGTTACTCCGAAAATATAATACATTGTGCGGAAACCAAGCAATTTACGCAAATTTGGATTTTTTCTTTTTGAAATACGCTTTAAATCGTTTGTAGTTTTTCATAGGAAAAAAAAACTATAAAACTATAAAAACTACAAAAAATGAATTTCTTTACAATCAATTTCATCGTTTGTAGTTATAGGAAAAGTACTTTTAGTGCTTCCAAATTGCTGCCTTCTTGGTTTTTTTGAGATGCGTTAACGATATCTCCGAAGCCTGTGGACCAAAAAAAAAAATGTTTTCCTATGAAAAACTACAAACGATTTAAAACGTATTACAAAAAGAAAAAACCCAAATTTACTTAAACTGCTTGGTTTCCGCACAATGTATTATATTTTCGGAGTAACTATAAAAACTAAAAAAAATGAATTTCACTACAATGAATTTCATCGTTTGTAGTTATAGGAAAAGTACTTTTAGGGCTTCCAAATTGCTGCGTTCTTGGTTTTTTTGAGATGCGTTAGCGATATCTCCGAAACCTGTGCACCAAAAATAAATTGTTTTTCGTATGAAAAACTACAAACGATTTAGAACGTATTTCAAAAAGAAAAAACCCAAATTTGCTTAAATTGCTTGGTTTCCGCACAATGTATTATATTTTCGGAGTAACTATAAAAACTACAAAAAAATGAATTTCTTTACAATCAATTTCATCGTTTGTAGTTATAGGAAAAGTACTTTTAGTGCTTCCAAATTTCTGCGTTCTTGGTTTTTTTGAGATGCGTTAACGATATCTCCGAAACCTGTGGACCAAAAAAAATGTTTTCATTTTATTGTACTTCTTATAGTTACTCCGGAAATATAATACATTGTGCGGAAACCAAGCATTTAAAGCAAATTTGGGTTTTTTCTTTTTGAAATACGTTTTAAATTGTTTGTAGTTTTTCATACGAAAAAAAAAATGTTTTTTGGTCCACAGGTTTCGGAGATATCGCAAACGCATCTCAAAAAAACCAAGAACGCAGCAATTTGGAAGCACAAAAGGTACTTTTCCTATAACTGCAAACGATGAAATTGATTTTAGTGAAATAAATTTTTTGTAGTTTTTATAGTTACTCCGAAAATATAATACATTGTGCGGAAACCAAGCAATTTAAGCAAATTTGGGTTTTTTCTTTTTGAAATACGTTTTAAATCGTTTGTAGTTTTTCATGCGAAAAAAAAAATTTTTTTTTGGTCCACAGGTTTCGGAGATATCGCAAACGCATCTCTAAAAAACCAAGAACGCAGCAATTTGGAAGCACTAAAGGTACTTTTCCTATAACTACAAACGATGAAATTGATTTTAGTGAAATTAATTTTTTTGTAGTTTTTATAGTTACTCCGAAAATATAATACATTGTGCGGAAACCAAGCAATTTAAGCAAATTTGGGTTTTTTCTTTTTGAAATACGTTTTAAATCGTTTGTAGTTTTTCATACGAAAAAAAAAAAATTTTTTTTTGGTCCACAGGTTTCGGAGATATCGCTAACGCATCTCAAAAAAACCAAGAACGCAGCAATTTGGATGCACTAAAAGTACTTTTCCTATAACTACAAACGATGAAATTGATTGTAGTGAAATTCATTTTTTTGTAGTTTTTATAGTTACCCGGAAAATATAATACATTGTGCGGAAACCAAGCAATTTAAGAAAATTGGGGTTTTTTCTTTTTGAAATACGTTTTAAATCGCTTGTAGTTTTTCATGCGAAAATAAAATTTTTTTTGGTCCACAGGTTTCGGAGATATCGCAAACGCATCTCTAAAAAACCAAGAACGCAGCAATTTGGAAGCACTAAAGGTACTTTTCCTATAACTACAAACGATGAAATTGATTTTAGTGAAATTAATTTTTTTGTAGTTTTTATAGTTACTCCGAAAATATAATATATTGTGCGGAAACCAAGCAATTTAAGCAAATTTGGGTTTTTTCTTTTTGAAATACGTTTTAAATCGTTTGTAGTTTTTCATACGAAAAAAAAAAATTTTTTTTTGGTCCACAGGTTTCGGAGATATCGCTAACGCATCTCAAAAAAACCAAGAACGCAGCAATTTGGAAGCACTAAAAGTACTTTTCCTATAACTAGAAACGATGAAATTGATTGTAGTGAAATTAGTTTTTTTGTAGTTTTTATAGTTACTCCGAAAATATAATACATTGTGCGGAAACCAAGCAATTTAAGCAAATTTGGGTTTTTTCTTTTTGAAATACGTTTTAAATCGTTTGTAGTTTTTCATACGAAAAAAAAATTTTTTTTGGTCCACAGGTTTGGGAGGTATCGTTAACGCATCTCAAAAAAACCAAGAACGCAGCAATTTAGAAGCACTAAAAATACTTTTCCTATAACTACAAACGATGAAATTGATTGTAGTGAAATTCATTTTTTTTTAGTTTTTATAGTTACTCCGAAAATATAATACATTGTGCGGAAATCAAGCAATTTAAGCAAATTGGGGTTTTTTATTTTTGAAATACGTTTTAAATCGTTTGTAGTTTTTCATGCGAAAAAAAATTTTTTGGTCCACAGGTTTCGGAGATATCGGTAACGCATCTCAAAAAAACCAAGAACGCAGCAATTTGGAAGCACTAAAAGTACTTTTCCTATAACTACAAACGATGAAATTGATTGCAGTGAAATTCATTTTTTTGTAGTTTTTATAGTTACTCCGAAAATATAATACATTGTGCGGAAACCAAGCAATTTACGCAAATTTGGGTTTTTTCTTTTTGAAATACGCTTTAAATCGTTTGTAGTTTTTCATAGGAAAAAAAAACTATAAAACTATAAAAACTACAAAAAATGAATTTCTTTACAATCAATTTCATCGTTTGTAGTTATAGAAAAATTACTTTTAGTGCTTCCAAATTGCTGCCTTCTTGGTTTTTTTGAGATGCGTTAACGATATCTGCGAAGCCTGTGGACAAAAAAAAAATGTTTTCCTATGAAAAACTACGAACGATTTAAAACGTATTACAAAAAGAAAAAACCTAAATTTACTTAAACTGTTTGGTTTCCGCACAATGTATTATACTTTTGGAGTAACTATAAAAACTAAAAAAATGAATTTCACTACAATGAATTTCATCGTTTGTAGTTATAGGAAAAGTACTTTTAGTGCTTCCAAATTGCTGCGTTCTTGGTTTTTTGAGATGCGTTAGCGATATCTCCGAAACCTGTGCACCAAAAATAAATTTTTTTTTCGTATGAGAAACTACAAACGATTTAAAACGTATTTCAAAAAGAAAAAAACCAAATTTGCTTAAATTGCTTGGTTTCCGCACAATGTATTATATTTTCGGAGTAACTATAAAAACTACGAAAAAACGAATTTCTTTACAATCAATTTCATCGTTTTTAGTTATAGGAAAAGTACTTTCAGTGCTTCCAAATTGCTGCGTTCTTGGTTTTTTTGAGATGCGTTAACGATATTTCCGAAACCTTTTTATAGTTAATCCGAAAATATAATACATTGTGCGGAAACCAAGCAGTTTAAGTAAATTTGGTTTTTTTCTTTTTGAAATACGTTTTAAATCGTTTGTAGTTTTTCATGCGAAAAAAAAATTATTTTTGGTCCAAAGGTTTCGGAGATATATCTAACGCATCTCAAAAAAACCAAGAACGCAGCAATTTGGATGCACTAAAAGTACTTTTCCTATAACTACAAACGATGAAATTGATTGTAGTGAAATTCATTTTTTTGTAGTTTTTATAGTTACTCCGAAAATATAATACATTGTGCGGAAACCAAGCAATTTAAGCAAATTTGGGTTTTTTTCTTTTTGAAATACGTTTTAATTCGTTTGTAGTTTTTCATAGGAAACAATTTTTTTTTTGGTCCATATGTTTCGGAGATATCGTTAACGCATCTCAAAAAAAACCAAGAACGCAGCAATTTCGAAGCACTAAAAGTACTTTTCCTATAACTACAAACGATGGAATTGGTTGTAGTGACATTCATTTTTTTTTAGTTTTTATAGTTACTCCGAAAATATAATACATTGTGCGGAAACCAAGCAATTTAAGCAAATTTGCGTTTTTTCTTTTTGAAATACGTTTTAAATCGTTTGTAGTTTTTCATAGGAAAAAAAATTTTTTTTTTTGGTCCACAGGTTTCGGATATATCGCAAACGCATCTCTAAAAAACCAAGAACGCAGCAATTTGGAAGCACAAAAGGTACTTTTCCTATAACTGCAAACGATGAAATTGATTTTAGTGAAATTAATTTTTTTTGTAGTTTTTATAGTTACTCCGAAAATATAATACATTGTGCGGAAACCAAGCAATTTAAGCAAATTTGGGTTTTTTCTTTTTGAAATACGTTTTAAATCGTTTGTAGTTTTTCATGCGAAAAAAAAAATTTTTTTTGGTCCACAGGTTTCGGAGATATCGCAAACGCATCTCTAAAAAACCAAGAACGCAGCAATTTGGAAGCACTAAAGGTACTTTTCCTATAACTACAAACGATGAAATTGATTTTAGTGAAATTAATTTTTTTGTAGTTTTTATAGTTACTCCGAAAATATAATACATTGTGCGGAAACCAAGCAATTTAAGCAAATTTGGGTTTTTTCTTTTTGAAATACGTTTTAAATCGTTGTAGTTTTTCATACGAAAAAAAAAAATTTTTTTTTGGTCCACAGGTTTCGGAGATATCGCTAACGCATCTCAAAAAAAACCAAGAACGCAGCAATTTGGAAGCACTAAAAGTACTTTTCCTATAACTACAAACGATGAAATTGATTGTAGTGAAATTCATTTTTTTGTAGTTTTTATAGTTACCCGGAAAATATAATACATTGTGCGGAATCCAAGCAATTTAAGAAAATTGGGGTTTTTTCTTTTTGAAATACGTTTTAAATCGCTTGTAGTTTTTCATGCGAAAAAAAAATTTTTTTTGGTCCACAGGTTTCGGAGATATCGCTAACGCATCTCAAAAAACCAAGAACGCAGCAATTTGGAAGCACTAAAAGTACTTTTCCTATAACTAAAAACGATGAAATTGATTGTAGTGAAATTAATTTTTTTGTAGTTTTTATAGTTACTCCGAAAATATAATACATTGTGCGGAAACCAAGCAATTTAAGCAAATTTGGGTTTTTTCTTTTTGAAATACGTTTTAAATCGTTTGTAGTTTTTCATACGAAAATAAAATTTTTTTTTGGTCCACAGGTTTCGGAGATATCGGTAACGCATCTCAAAAAAAACCAAGAACGCAGCAATTTGGAAGCACTAAAAGTACTTTTCCTATAACTACAAACGATGAAATTGATTGCAGTGAAATTCATTTTTTTGTAGTTTTTATAGTTACTCCGAAAATATAATACATTGTGCGGAAACCAAGCAATTTACGCAAATTTGGGTTTTTTTCTTTTTGAAATACGCTTTAAATCGTTTGTAGTTTTTCATAGGAAAAAAAAACTATAAAACTATAAAAACTACAAAAAATGAATTTCTTTACAATCAATTTCATCGTTTGTAGTTATAGAAAAAGTACTTTAAGTGCTTCCAAATTGCTGCCTTCTTGGTTTTTTTGAGATGCGTTAACGATATCTCCGAAGCCTGTGGACAAAAAAAAATGTTTTCCTATGAAAAAACTACGAACGATTTAAAACGTATTACAAAAAGAAAAAACCCAAATTTACTTAAACTGTTTGGTTTCCGCACAATGTATTATATTTTTGGAGTAACTATAAAAACTAAAAAAAATGAATTTCACTACAATGAATTTCATCGTTGTAGTTATAGAAAAAGTACTTTAAGTGCTTCCAAATTGCTGCCTTTCTTGGTTTTTTTGAGATGCGTTAACGATATCTCCGAAGCCTGTGGACAAAAAAAAATGTTTTCCTATGAAAAACTACGAACGATTTAAAACGTATTTCAAAAAGAAAAAACCCAAATTTGCTTAAATTGCTTGGTTTCCGCACAATGTATTATATTTTCGGAGGTAACTATAAAAACTACAAAAAAAAGAATTTCTTTACAATCAAGTTCATCGTTTGTAGTTATAGGAAAAGTACTTTTAGTGCTTCCAAATTGCTGCGTTCTTGGTTTTTTTGAGATGCGTTAACGATATCTCCGAAACCTGTGGACCAAAAAAAATGTTTTCATTTTATTGTACTTCTTATAGTTACTCCGGAAATATAATACATTGTGCGGAAAACCAAGCAATTAATTTGGGTTTTTTCTTTTTGAAATACGTTTTAAATCGTTTGTAGTTTCTCATACGAAAAAAAAATTTATTTTTGGTGCACAAGCTTCGGAGATATCGCTAACGCATCTCAAAAAACCAAGAACGCAGCAATTTGGAAGCACTAAAAGTACTTTTCCCATAACTACAAAACGATGAAATTGATTGTAGTGAAATCCATTTTTTTGTAGTTTTTATAGTTACTCCGAAAATATAATACATTGTGCGTAAACCAAGCAATTTAAGCAAATTGGGGTTTTTTCTTTTTGAAATAAGTTTTAAATCGTTTGTCGTTTTTCATACGAAAAAAAAATTTTTTGGTCCTCAAGATTCGGAGATATCGCTAACGCATCTCAAAAAAACCAAGAGCGCAGCAATTTGGAAGCACTAAAAGTACTTTTCCCATAACTACAAACGATGAAATTGATTGTAGTGAAATTCATTTTTTTGTAGTTTTTATAGTTACTCTGAAAATATAATACATTGTGCGGAAACCAAGCAATTTAAGCAAATTTGGGTTTTTTCTTTTTGAAATACGTTTTAAATCGTTTGTCGTTTTTCATACGAAAAAAAAAAATTTTTTGGTCCTCAAGATTCGGAGATATCGCTAACGCATCTCAAAAAAAACCAAGAGCGCAGCAATTTGGAAGCACTAAAAGTACTTTTCCCATAACTACAAACGATGAAATTGATTGTAGTGAAATTCATTTTTTTGTAGTTTTTATAGTTACTCCGAAAATATAATACATTGTGCAGAAACCAAGCAATTTAAGCAAATTTGGGTTTTTTCTTTTTGAAATACGTTTTAAATAGTTTGCAGGTTTTTATACGAAAAAAAATTTTTTTTGGTCCACAAGCTTCGGAGATATCGCTAACGCATCTCAAAAAAACCAAGAACGCAGCAATTTGGAAGCACTAAAATTACTTTTCCTATAACTACAAACGATGAGTTTGATTGTAGTGAAATTCATTTTTTTGTAGCTTTTATAGTTACTCCGAAAATATAATACATTTTGCGGAAAACCACGCAATTTAAGCAAATTTGGGTTTTTCTTTTTGAAATACGTTCTAAATCGTTTGTAGTTTTTCATACGAAAAAACATTTTTTGTTGGTCCACAGGTTTCGGAGATATCGCTAACGCATCTCAAGGACGCAGCAATTTTGAAGCACTAAAAGTACTTTTCCTATAACTAAAAACGATGAAATTGATTCTAGTGAAATTAATTTTTTTTTAGTTTTTATAGTTAATCCGAAAATATAATACATTGTGCGGAAACCAAGCAGTTTAAGTAAATTTGGTTTTTTTCTTTTTTGAAATACGTTTTAAATCGTTTGTAGTTTTTCATGCGAAAAAAAAATTATTTTTGGTCCAAAGGTTTCGGAGATATATCTAACGCATCTCAAAAAAAAAACCAAGAACGCAGCAATTTGGATGCACTAAAAGTACTTTTCCTATGACTACAAACGATGAAATTGATTGTAGTGAAATTCATTTTTTTGTAGTTTTTATAGTTACTCCGAAAATATAATACATTGTGCGGAAACCAAGCAATTTAAGCAAATTTGGGTTTTTTCTTTTTGAAATACGTTTTAATTCGTTTGTAGTTTTTCATAGGAAAAAATTTTTTTTTTGGTCCATATGTTTCGGAGATATCGTTAACGCATCTCAAAAAAAACCAAGAACGCAGCAATTTCGAAGCACTAAAAGTACTTTTCCTATAACTACAAACGATGGAATTGGTTGTAGTGACATTCATTTTTTTTTAGTTTTTATAGTTACTCCCGAAAATATAATACATTGTGCGGAAACCAAGCAATTTAAGCAAATTTGCGTTTTTTCTTTTTGAAATACGTTTTAAATCGTTTGTAGTTTTTCATAGGAAAAAATTTTTTTTTTTGGTCCACAGGTTTCGGATATATCGCTAACGCATCTCAAAAAACCAATAACGCAGCAATTTGGAAGCACTAAAAGATGAAATTGATTGTAGTGAAATTCATTTTTTTGTAGTTTTTATAGTTACTCCGAAAATATAACACATTGTGTTATACATTGTGTAATACAAAAAAATGAATTTCTTTACAAATCAAAATCATCGTTTGTAGTTATAGGAAAAGTACTTTTAGTGCTTCCAAATTGCTGCCTTCTTGGTTTTTTTGAGATGCGTTAACGATATCTCCGAAGCCTGGGGACCAAAAAAAAAATGTTTTCCTATGAAAAACTACAAACGATTTAAAACGTATTACAAAAAGAAAAAACCCAAATTTGCTTAAACTGCTTGGTTTCCGCACAATGTATTATATTTTCGGAGTAACTATAAAAACTAAAAAAAAATGAATTTCACTACAATCAATTTCATCGTTTGTAGTTATAGGAAAAGTACTTTTAGTGCTTCCAAATTGCTGCCTTCTTGGTTTTTTTGAGATGCGTTAACGATATCTCCGAAGCCTGGGGACCAAAAAAAAAATGTTTTCCTATGAAAAACTACAAACGATTTAAAACGTATTACAAAAAGAAAAAACCCAAATTTGCTTAAACTGCTTGGTTTCCGCACAATGTATTATATTTTCGGAGTAACTATAAAAACTACAAAAAAATTAATTTCTTTACAATCAATTTCATCGTTTCTAGTTATAGGAAAAGTACTTTTAGTGCTTCCCAAATTGCTGCGTTCTTGGTTTTTTTGAGATGCGTTAACTATATCTCCGAAACCTGTGGACCAAAAAAAAAAAATTTTTTTTATGAAAAACTACAAACGAATTAAAACGTATTTCAAAAAGAAAAAACCCAAATTTGCTTAAATTGCTTGGTTTTCGCACAATGTATTATATTTTCGGAGTAACTATAAAAAGTACAAAAAAATAAATTTCACTACAATCAATTTCATCGTTTGTGGTTATGGGAAAAAGTACTTTTAGTGCTTCCAAATTGCTGCGTTATTGATTTTTTTGAGATGCGTTAGCGATATCTCCGAAACCTGTGGACCAAAAAAAAAATTTTTTCATTTTTTTGTACTTCTTATAGTTACTCCGAAAATATAATACATTGTGCGGAAACCAGGCAATTAAAGCAAATTTGGGTTTTTGCTTTTTGAAATACGTTTTAAATCGTTTGTAGTTTTTCATACGAAAAAAAAATTTTTTTTGGTCTACAGGTTTCGGAGATATCGCAAACGCATCTCAAAAAAACCGAGAACGCAGCAATTTGGAAGCACTAAAAGTACTTTTCCTATAACTTCAAATGATGAAATTGATTATAGTGAAATTCATTTTTTTGTAGTTCTTATAGTTACTTCGAAAATATAATACGTTGTGCGGAAACCAAGCAATTTAAGTAAATTTGGTTTTTTTCTTTTTGAAATACGTTTTAAATCGTTTGTAGTTTTTCATACGAAAAAAATTTTTTTTTGGTCCACAGGTTTCGGAGATATCGCTAGCGCATCTCAAAACAACCAAGAACGCAGCAATTTGGAAGCACTAAAAGTACTTTCCCCTATAACTACAAAACGATGAAATTGATTGTAATGAAATTCATTTTTTTGTAGTTTTTATAGTTACTCCGAAAATATAATACATTGTGCGGAAACCAAGCAATTTGCGCAAATTTGGGCTTTTTTCTTTTTGAAATACGTTTTAAATCGTTTGTAGTTTTTCATAGGAAAAAATTTTTTTTTGGTCAACTGGTTTCGGAGATATCGCTAACGCATCTCAAAAAAACCAAGAACGCAGCAATTTGGAAGCACTAAAAGGACTTTTCCTATAACTACAAACGATGAAATTGGTTGTAGTGAAATTAATTCTTTTGTAGTTTTTATAATTTGCGGTAACCAAGCAATTTCAGCAAATTTGGGTTTTTTTTTTTGAAATACGTTTTAAATCATTTGTTGTTTTTCATACAAAAAAAAAATTTTTATTTAGTCCACAGGTTTCGGAGATATCGCTAACGCATTTCAAAAAAACCAAGAACGCAGCAATTTGGAAGCACCAAAAGTACTTTTGCTATAACAACAAACGATGAAATTGATTGAAGTGAAATTCATTTTTTTGTAGTTTTTATAGTTACTCCGAAAAAATAATACATTGTGCGGAAACCAAGCAATTTAAGCAAATTTTGGTTTTTTCTTTTTGAAATACGTTTTAAATCGTTTGTAGTTTTTCATACGAAAACAAATTTTTTTTTTAGTCTAAGTTTGGTTTTTTTCTTTTTGAAATACGTTTTAAATGGTTTGTAGTTTTTCATACGAAAAAAAATTTTTTTTTTGTCCACATGTTTTGGAGATATCGCTAACGCATCTCAAAAAAAACCAAGAACGCAGCAATTTGGAAGCACTAAAATTACTTTTCCTATAACTACAAACAATGAAATTGATTGTAGTGAAATTCATTTTTTTGTAGTTCTTATAATTACTCCGAAAATATAATACATTGTGCGGAAACCAAGCAATTTAAGTAAAATTTGGTTTTTTTCTTTTTGAAATACGTTTTAAATCGTTTGTAGTTTTTCATATGAAAAAAAAAAATTTTTTTTGGTCCACAGGTTTCGGAGATATCGCCAACGCATCTCAAAAAACCAAGAACAACAGCAATTTGGAAGCACTGAAAGTACATTTCCTATAACTACAAACGATGAAATTGATTGTAGTGAAATTTATTTTTTTGTAGTTCTTATAGTTACTCCGAAAATATAATACATTGTGCGGAAACCAAGCAATTTAAGTAAATTTGCTTTTTTCTTTTTGAAATACGTTTTAAATCGTTTGTAGTTTTTCATATGAAAAAAAATTTTTTTTTTTGGTCCACAAGTTTCGGAGATATCGCTAACGCATCTCAAAAAACCAAGAACGCAGCAATTTGGAAGCACTAACAGTACTTTTCCTATAACTACAAACGATGAAATTGATTGTAGTGAAATTCATTTTTTTATAGTTTTTATAGTTACTCCGAAAATATAATACATTGTGCGGAAACCAAGCAATTTACGCAAATTTGGGTTTTTTTATTTTTGAAATACGTTTTAAATCGTTTGTAGTTTTTCATAGGAAAAAAAATTTTTTTTTTGGTCAACATGTTTCGGAGATATCGCTAACGCATCTCAATAATACCAAGAACGCAGCAATTTGGAAGCACTAAGAGTACTTTTCCTATAACTACAAATGATGAAATTGATTATAGTGAAGTTCATTTTTTTGTAGTTCTTATAGTTACTCGGAAAATATAATATATTTTGCGGAAACCAAGCAATTTAAGTAAATTTGGTTTTTTTCTTTTTGAAATACGTTTTAAATCGTTTGTAGTTTTTCATACGAAAAAAAATTTTTTTTGGTCCACAGGTTTCGGAGATATCGCTAACGCATCTCAAAAAAAGCAAGAACGCAGCAATTTGGAAACCCTAAAAGTACTTTTCCTATAACTACAAACGATGAAATTGATTGTAGTGAAATTCATTTTTTTGTAGTTTTTATAGTCATTCCGAAAATATAATACATTGTGCGGAAACCAAGCAATTTACGCAAATCTGGGTTTTTTCTTTTTGAAATACGTTTTAAGTCGTTTGTAGTTTTTCATATGAAAAAAAAAAATTTTTTTTGGTCAGCAGGTTTCGGAGATATCGCTAACGCATCTCAAAAAAACCAAGAATGCAGCAATTTGGAAGCACTAAAAGTACTTTTCCTATAACTACAAACGATGAAATTGATTGTAGTGAAATTCATTTTTTTGTAGTTTTTATAGTTACTCCGAAAATATAATACATTGTGCGGAAACCAAGCAATTTAAGCAAATTTGGGTTTTTTCTTTTTGAAATACGTTTTAAATCGTTTGTAGTTTTTCTTACGAAAAAAAAAATTTTGTATTTAGTCCACAGGTTTCGGAGATATCGCTAACGCATCTCAAAAAAACCAAGAACGCACAATTTGGAAGCACTAAAAGTACTTTTCCTATAACTACAAACGATGAAATTGATTGTAGTGAAATTCATTTTTTTGTAGTTTTTATAGTTACTCCGAAAATATAATACATTGTGCTGAAACCAAGCAATTTAAGCAAATGTGGGTTTTTTCTTTTTGAAATACGTTTTAAATCGTTTGTAGTTTTTCATACGAAAAAAAATTTGTTTTTGGTCCACAGGTTTCGGAGATATCGCTAACGCATCTCAAAAAAACCAAGAACGCAGCAATTTGGAAGCACTAAAAGTACTTTTCCTATAACTACAAACGATGAAATTGGTTGTAGTGAAACTCATACGTTTGTAGTTTTTATAGTTACTCCGAAAATATAATACATTGTGCGGAAACCAAGCAATTTAAGCAAATTTGGGGTTTTTGTTTTTGAAATACGTTTTAAATCGTTTGTAGTTTTTCATAGAAAAAAAATTTTTTTTTGGTCCACAGGTTTCGGAGATATCGCAAACGCATCTCAAAAAAACCAAGAACGCAGCAATTTGGAAGCACTAAAATTACTTTTCCTATAACTACAAACGATGAAATTGATTGTAGTGAAATTCATTTTTTTGTAGTTTTTATAGTTACTCCGAAAATATAATACATTTTGCGGAAACCAAGCAATTTAAGCAAATTTGGGTTTTTTCTTTTTGAAATACGTTTTAAATCGTTTGTAGTTTTTCATAGGAAAAAAAAATTTTTTTTTGGTCCACAGGTTTCGGAGATATCGCTAACGCATCTCAAAAAAAACCAAGAGCGCAGCAATTTGGAAGCACTAACGTTACATTTCCTATAACTACAAACGATGAAATTGATTGTAGTGAAATTCATTTTTTTGTAGTTCTTATAGTTACTCCGAAAATATAATACATTGCGCGGAAACCAAGCAATTTAAGTAAATTTGGTTTTTTCCTTTTTGAAATACGTTTTAAATCGTTTGCAGTTTTTCAAACGAAAAAAACATTTTTTTTGGTCCACTGGTTTCGGAGATATCGCTAACGCATCTCAAAAAAACCAAGAACGCAGATGTTGGAAGCACTAAAAGTACTTTTCCTATAACTAAAAACGATGAAATTGATTGTAGTGAAACTCATTTTTTGTAGTTTTTATAGTTACTCCGAAAATATCATACATTTTGCGGAAACCAAGCAATTTAAGCAAATTTGGGTTTGTTCTTTTTGAAATACGTTTTAAATCGTTTGTAGTTTTTCATACGAAAAAAAATTTTTTTTTAGTCCACAGGTTTCGGAGATATCGCTAACGCATCTCAAAAAACCAAGAACGCAGCAATTTGGAAGCACTAAAAGTACTTTTCCTATAACTACAAACGATGAAATTGATTGTAGTGAAATAAATTTTTTGTAGTTTTTATAGTTACTCCGAAAATATAATACATTGTGCGGAAACCAAGCAATTTAAGCAAATTTGGGTTTTTTCTTTTTGAAATAAGATTTAAATCGTTTGTAGTTTTTCATAGGAAAACAATTTTTTTTTTTGGTCCATAGGTTTCGGAGATATCGCTAACGAATCTCAAAAAACCAAGAACGCAGCAATTTGGAAGCACTAAAAGTACTTTTCCTATAACTAAAAACGATGAAATTGATTGTAGTGAAATTCATTTTTTTATAGTTTTTATAGTTACTCCGAAAATATAATACATTGTGCGGAAACCAAGTAATTTAAGCAAATTTGGGTTTTCTCTTTTTGAAATACGTTTAAATCGTTTGTAGTTTTTCATACGAAAAAACATTTTTTTTGCTCCACAGCGCCGCTTTCGGTTGCCGATACTACATAATCCATAAGCGCCTTTGTACCATTAGCAAAATTGGGAAATTCGAAGACACCCGGTTGGGTATTCCAAACAATGATTTTTGCACAGCAAATGGGTTCCTTGAATAATTCTCTCGATTTAAATAACAAGCATATTAAAGTTTTTGAATGTGCAAGTAAATATTGTTGCTTACAATTCATATGTTCAAAAATAAAACAAACTTCATTTCAGCATACCCCTTCTAACAAAAATTATTCTTACGCTCAAGCAAATGTACGTACATACATATGTATGTATGTTCATATGTAAGCTAAGAAATGTATGAACATGGTAATGTATCTGCTATGACGATCGTAGCGTATAAACAAACTTAGATATGTATGCAAACACATACATATATTCTTAAACTAAAGATCAACCAACACCCCCACTTCACACCCACCTCATTGCTACCAATATATCCAAGCATAAGCTAACATATGTATGTTTTTGCATTCACATGTTCAAAAAAAAAAACTTCTATTCAACCAACCACTTCCAACAAAAATTATTCTTACGCTCAAGCATGTGTACATATATACATAAGTATGTTCAACTGTAAATCACAAAATCCCGAAAACTAGCTTCCTCTTTTTCATTCATAATGCTACAAACGATGAAATTAATTGTAGTGAAATAAATTTTTTTGTAGTTTTTATAGTTACTTCGAAAATATAATACATTGTGCGGAAACCAAGCAATTTAAGTAAATTTGGTTTTTTTCTTTTTGAAATACGTTTTAAATCGTTTGTAGTTTTTCATACGAAAAAAAAATTTTTTTTTGGTCCACAGGTTTCGGAGATCTCGCTAGCGCATCTAAAAAAACCAAGAACGCAGCAATTTGGAAGCACTAAAAGTACTTTTCCTATAACTACAAACGATGAAATTGATTGTAGTGAAATTAATTTTTTTGTAGTTTTTATAGTTAATCCGAAAATATAATTCATTGTGCGGAAACCAAGCAATTTAAGCAAATTTGGGTTTTTTCTTTTTGAAATACGTTTTAAATCGTTTGTAGTTTTTCATAGGAAAAACATTTTTTTTTTTGGTCCACAGGTTTCGGAGATATCGCTAACGCATCTCAAAAAAACCAAGAACGCAGCAATTTGGAAGCACTAAAAGTACTTTTCCTATAACTACAAACGATGAAATTGATTATAGTGAAATAAATTTTTTTGTAGTTCAATTTAAGTAATTTTTAAGTAAATTTGGTTTTTTCTTTTTGAAATACGTTTTAAATCGTTTGTAGTTTTTCATACGAAAAAAAAATTTTTTTTGGTCCACAGGTTTCGGAGATATTGCTAACGCATCTCAAAAAAACCAAGAACGCAGCAATTTGGAAGCACCAAAAGTACTTTTCCTATAACTACAAACGATGAAATTGATTGTAGTGAAATTCATTTTTTTGTAGTTTTTATAGTTACTCCGAAAATATAATACATTTTGCGGAAACCTAGCAATTTAAGCAAATTTGGGTTTTTTCTTTTTGAAATACGTTTTAAATCGTTTGTAGTTTTTCATAGGAAAAAAAAATTTTTTTTTGGTCCACAGGTTTCGGAGATATCGCTAACGCATCTCAAAAAAACCAAGAGCGCAGCAATTTGGAAGCACTAAAAGTACATTTCCTATAACTACAAACGATGAAATTGATTGTAATGAAATTCATCAATTTAAGCAAATTTGGGTTTTCTCTTTTTGAAATACGTTTTAAACCGTTTGTAGTTTTTCATACGAAAAAAAATTTTTTTTGCTCCACAGCGCCGCTTTCGGTTGCCGATACTACATAATCCATAAGCGCCTTTATACCATTAGCAAAATTGGGAAATTCGAAGACACCCGGTTGGGTATTCCAAACAATGACTTTTGCACAGCAAATGGGTTCCTTGAATAATTCTCTCGATTTAAATTACAAGCATATTAAAGTTTTTGAATGTGCAAGTAAATATTGTTGCTTACAATTCATATGTTCAAAAATAAAACAAACTTCATTTCAGCATACCCCTTCTAACAAAAATTATTCTTACGCTCAATCAAATGTACGTACATACATATGTATGTATGTTCATATGTAAGCTAAGATGTGTATGAATATGGTAATGTATCTGCTATGACGATCGTGGCGTATAAACAAACTTAGATATATATGCAAACACATATATATATTCTTAAACTAAAGATCAACCAACACCCCCACTTCACACCCACCTCATTGCTACCAATATATCCAAGCATAAGCTAACATATGTATGTTTTTACATTCACATGTTCAAAAAAAAAAAAAAGCTTCTATTCAACCAACCACTTCCAACAAAAATTAACCTTACGCACAAGCATGTGTACATATATACATATGTATGTTCAACTGTAAATCACAAAATACTGAAAACTAGCTTCCTCTTTTTCATTCGTAATGCTACAAACGATGAAATTAATTGTAGTGAAATAAATTTTTTTGTAGTTTTTATAGTTACTTCGAAAATATAATACATTGTGCGGAAACCAAGCAATTTAAGTAAATTTGGTTTTTTTCTTTTTGAAATACGTTTTAAATCGTTTGTAGTTTTTCATACGAAAAAAAAATTTTTTTTTGGTCCACAGGTTTCGGAGATCTCGCTAGCGCATCTAAAAAAACCAAGAACGCAGCAATTTGGAAGCACTAAAAGTACTTTTCCTATAACTACAAACGATGAAATTGATTGTAGTGAACTTAATTTTTTTGTAGTTTTTATAGTTACTTCGAAGATATAATACATTGTGCGGAAACCAAGCAATTTAAGTAAATTTGGTTTTTTTTCTTTTTGAAATACGTTTTAAATCGTTTGTAGTTTTTCATACGAAAAAAAAATTTTTTTTTGGTCCACAGGTTTCGGAGATCTCGCTAGCGCATCTAAAAAAACCAAGAACGCAGCAATTTGGAAGCACTAAAAGTACTTTTCCTATAACTACAAACGATGAAATTGATTGTAGTGAAATTAATTTTTTTGTAGTTTTTATAGTTAATCCGAAAATATAATTCATTGTGCGGAAACCAAGCAATTTAAGCAAATTTGGGTTTTTTCTTTTTGAAATACGTTTTAAATCGTTTGTAGTTTTTCATAGGAAAAACATTTTTTTTTTTGGTCCACAGGTTTCGGAGATATCGCTAACGCATCTCAAAAAAACCAAGAACGCAGCAATTTGGAAGCACTAAAAGTACTTTTCCTATAACTACAAACGATGAAATTGATTATAGTGAAATTCATTTTTTTGTAGTTTTTATAGTTACTCCGAAAATATAATACATTGTGCGGAAACCAAGCAATTTAAGCAAATTTGGGTTTTTTCTTTTTGAAATACGTTTTAAATCGTTTGTAGTTTTTGATAGGAAAAAAATTTTTTTTGGTCCACATGTTTCGAAGATATCGCTAACGCATCTCGAAAAAACCAAGAACGCAGCAATTGGGAAACACTAAAAGTACTTTTCCTATAACTACAAAAGATGAAATTGATTGTAGTGAAATTCATTTTTTTGTAGTTTTTATAGTTTCTCCGAAAATATAATACATTTTGCGGAAACCAAGCAATTTAAGTAAATTTGGGTTTTTTCTTTTTGAAATACGTTTTAATTCGTTTGTAGTTTTTCATAGGAAAAAAAATTTTTTTTTTGTTCACAGGTTTCGGAGATATCGCTAACGCATCTCAAAAAAACCAAGATTGCAGCAATTTGGAAGCACTAAAAGTACTTTTCCTATAACTACAAACGATGAAATTGGTTGTAGTGAAATTAATTTTTTTGTAGTTTTTATAGTTACTCCGAAAATATAATAGATTGTGCGGAAACCAAGCAATTTAAGCAAATTTGGGTTTTTTCTTTTTGAAATTCGTTTTAAATCGTTTGTAGTTTTTCATAGGAAAAAAAAAAATTTTTTTTGGTCCACAGGTTTCGAAGATATCGCTAACGCATCTCAAAAAAACCAAGAACGCAGCAATTTGGAAGCACTAAAAGTACTTTTCCTATAACTACAAACGATGAAATTGATTATAGTGAAATTAATTTTTTTGTAGTTCAATTTAAGTAATTTTTAAGTAAATTTGGTTTTTTTCTTTTTGAAATACGTTTTAAATCGTTTGTAGTTTTTCATACGAAAAAAAATTTTTTTTTGGTCCACAGGTTTCGGAGATATTGCTAACGCATCTCAAAAAAACCAAGAACGCAGCAATTTGGAAGCACCAAAAGTACTTTTCCTATAACTACAAACGATGAAATTGATTGTAGTGAAATTCATTTTTTTGTAGTTTTTATAGTTACTCCGAAAATATAATACATTTTGCGGAAACCTAGCAATTTAAGCAAATTAGGGTTTTTTCTTTTTGAAATACGTTTTAAATCGTTTGTAGTTTTTCATAGGAAAAAAAAATTTTTTTTTGGTCCACAGGTTTCGGAGATATCGCTAACGCATCTCAAAAAAACCAAGAGCGCAGCAATTTGGAAGCACTAAAAGTACATTTCCTATAACTACAAACTATGAAATTGATTGTAATGAAATTCATTTTTTTGTAGTTCTTATAGTTACTCCGAAAATATAATACATTTTGCGGAAACCAAGCAATTTAAGCAAATTTGGGTTTTTTCTTTTTGAAATACGTTTTAAATCGTTTGTAGTTTTTCATAGAAAAAAAAAATTTTTTTTTGGTCCACAGGTTTCGGAGATATCGCTAACGAATCTCAAAAAACCAAGAACGCAGCAATTTGGAAGCACTAAAAGTACTTTTTCTATAACTACAAACGATGAAATTGATTGTAGTGAAATTCATTTTTTTGTAGTTTTTATAGTTACTCCGAAAATATAATACATTGTGCGGAAACCAAGCAATTTAAGCAAATTTGGGTTTTCTCTTTTTGAAATACGTTTTAAATCGTTTGTAGTTTTTCATACGAAAAAAAATTTTTTTTGCTCCACAGCGCCGCTTTCGGTTGCCGATACTACATAATCCATAAGCGCCTTTATACCATTAGCAAAATTGGGAAATTCGAAGACACCCGGTTGGGTATTCCAAACAATGACTTTTGCACAGCAAATGGGTTCCTTGAATAATTCTCTCGATTTAAATTACAAGCATATTAAAGTTTTTGAATGTGCAAGTAAATATTGTTGCTTACAATTCATATGTTCAAAAATAAAACAAACTTCATTTCAGCATACCCCTTCTAACAAAAATTATTCTTACGCTCAATCAAATGTACGTACATACATATGTATGTATGTTCATATGTAAGCTAAGATGTGTATGAATATGGTAATGTATCTGCTATCACGATCGTGGCGTATAAACAAACTTAGATATATATGCAAACACATATATATATTCTTAAACTAAAGATCAACCAATACCCCCACTTCACACCCACCTCATTGCTACCAATATAGCCAAGCATAAGCTAACATATGTATGTTTTTACATTCACATGTTCAAAAAAAAAAAAAAACTTCTATTCAACCAACCACTTCCAACAAAAATTATTCTTACGCACAAGCATGTGTACATATATACATATGTATGTTCAACTGTAAATCACAAAATACTGAAAACTAGCTTCCCCTTTTTCTTTCATAATGCTACAAACGATGAAATTAATTGTAGTGAAATAAATTTTTTTGTAGTTTTTATAGTTACTTCGAAAATATAATACATTGTGAGGAAACCAAGCAATTTAAGTAAATTTGGTTTTTTCTTTTTGAAATACGTTTTAAATCGTTTGTAGTTTTTCATACGAAAAAAAATTTTTTTTGGTCCACAGGTTTCGGAGATCTCGCTAGCGCATCTAAAAAAAACCAAGAACGCAGCAATTTGGAAGCACTAAAAGTACTTTTCCTATAACTACAAACGATGAAATTGATTGTAGTGAAATTAATTTTTTTGTAGTTTTTATAGTTACTCCGAAAATATAATACATTGTGCGGAAACCAAGCAATTTAAAAAAATTTGGGTTTTTTCTTTTTGAAATACGTTTTAAATCATTTGAAGTTTTTCATAGGAAAAAATAATTTTTTTTTTGGGTCACAGGTTTCGGAGATATCGCTAACGCATCTCGAAAAAACCAAGAACGTAGCAATTTGGAAGCACTAAAAGTACTTTTCCTATATCTACAAACGATGAAATTGATTGTAGTGAAATTCATTTTTTTGTAGTTTTTATAGTTACTCCGAAAATATAATACATTGTGCGGAAACCAAGCAATTTAAGCAAATTTGGGTTTTTTCTTTTTGAAATACGTTTTAAATCGTTTGTAGTTTTTCGCAGGAAAAACATTTTTTTTTTTGGTCCACAGGTTTCGAAGATATCGCTAACGCATCTCGAAAAAACCAAGAACGCAGCAATTTGGAAGCACTAAAAGTACTTTTCCTATAACTACAAACGATGAAATTGATTATAGTGAAATTCATTTTTTTGTAGTTTTTATAGTTACTTCGAAAATATAATACATTGTGCGGAAACCAAGCAATTTAAGCAAATTTGGGTTTTTTCTTTTTGAAATACGTTTTAAATCGTTTGTAGTTTTTGATAGGAAAAAAATTTTTTTTTGTCCACAGGTTTCGAAGATATCGCTAACGCATCTCGAAAAAACCAAGAACGCAGCAATTTGGAAGCACTAAAAGTACTTTTCCTATAACTACAAACGATGAAATTGATTGTAGTGAAATTCATTTTTTTGTAGTTCTTATAGTTACTCCGAAAATATAATACATTTTGCGGAAACCAAGCAATTTAATTAAATTTGGGTTTTTTCTTTTTGAAATACGTTTTAATTCGTTTGTAGTTTTTCATAGGGAAAAAAATTTTTTTTTGGTTCACAGGTTTCGGAGATATCGCTAACGCATCTCAAAAAAACCAAGAACGCAGCAATTTGGAAGCACTAAAAGTACTTTTCCTATAACTACAAACGATGAAATTGGTTATAGTGAAATTCATTTTTTGTAGTTTTTATAGTTACTCCGAAAATATAATAGATTGTGCGGAAACCAAGCAATTTAAGCAAATTTGGGTTTTTTCTTTTTGAAATACGTTTTAAATCGTTTGTAGTTTTTCATAGGAAAAAAAAATGTTTTTTTGGTCCACAGGTTTCGAAGATATCTCTAACGCATCTCAAAAAAACCAAGAACGCAGCAATTTGGAAGCACTAAAAGTATTTTTCCTATAACTACAAACGATGAAATTGATTATAGTGAAATTAATTTTTTTGTAGTTCAATTTAAGTAATTTTTAAGTAAATTTGGTTTTTTTCTTTTTGAAATACGTTTTAAATCGTTTGTAGTTTTTCATACGAAAAAAATTTTTTTTTTTAGTCCACAGGTTCCGGAGATATTGCTAACGCATCTCAAAAAAACCAAGAACGCAGCAATTTGGAAGCACCAAAAGTACTTTTCCTATAACTGCAAACGATGAAATTGATTGTAGTGAAATTCATTTTTTTGTAGTTTTTATAGGTACTCCGAAAATATAATACATTTTGCGGAAACCAAGAAATTTAAGCAAATTTGGGTTTTTTATTTTTGAAATACGTTTTAAATCGTTTGTAGTTTTTCATAGGAAAAAAAAATTTTTTTTGGTCCACAGGTTTCGGAGATATCGCTAACGCATTTCAAAAAAACCAAGAGCGCAGCAATTTGGAAGCACTAAAAGTACATTTCCTATAACTACAAACGATGAAATTGATTGTAGTGAAATTCATTTTTTTTTGTAGTTCTTATAGTTACTCCGAAAATATAATACATTGTGCGGAAACCAAGCAATTTAAGCAAGTTTGGGTTTTCTCTTTTTGAAATACGTTTTAAATCGTTTTGTAGTTTTTCATAGGAAAAACAATTTTTTTATGGTCCACAGGTTTCGGAGATATCGCTAACGCATCTCGAAAAAACCAAGAACGCAGCAATTTGGAAGCACTAAAAGTACTTTTCCTATAACTACAAACGATGAAATTGATTGTAGTGAAATTAATTTTTTTGTAGTTTTTATAGTTACTCCGAAAATATAATTCATTGTGCGGAAACCAAGCAATTTAAGCAAATTTGGGTTTTTTCTTTTTGAAATACGTTTTAAATCGTTTGTAGTTTTTCATAGGAAAACAAATTTTTTTTGGTCCACAGGTTTCGGAGATATCGCTAACGCATCTCGAAAAAACCAAGAACGCAGCAATTTGGAAGCACTAAAAGTACTTTTCCTATAACTACAAACGATGAAATTGATTGTAGTGAAATTAATTTTTTTGTAGTTTTTATAGTTACTCCGAAAATATAATACATTTTGCGGAAACCAAGCAATTTAAGCAAATTTGGGTTTTTTCTATTTGAAATACGTTTTAAATCGTTTTGTAGTTTTTCATAGGAAAAACAATTTTTTTTTGGTCCACAGGTTTCGGAGATATCGCTAACGCATCTCGAAAAAACCAAGAACGCAGCAATTTGGAAGCACTAAAAGTACTTTTCCTATAACTACAAACGATGAAATTGATTGTAGTGAAATTAATTTTTTTGTAGTTTTTATAGTTACTCCGAAAATATAATTCATTGTGCGGAAACCAAGCAATTTAAAAAAATTTGGGTTTTTTCTTTTTGAAATACGTTTTAAATCGTTTGAAGTTTTTCATAGGAAAAAATAATTTTTTTTTTGGTCCACAGGTTTCGGAGATATCGCTAACGCATCTCGAAAAAACCAAGAACGCAGCAATTTGGAAGCACTAAAATTACTTTTCCTATATCTACAAACGATGAAATTGATATTAGCGAAATTCATTTTTTTGTAGTTTTTATAGTTACTCCGAAAATATAATACACTGTGCGGAAACCAAGCAATTTAAGCAAATTTGGGTTTTTTCTTTTTGAAATACGTTTTAAATCGTTTGTAGTTTTTCGCAGGAAAAACATTTCTTTTTTGGTCCACAGGTTTCGGAGATATCGCTAACGCATCTCAAAAAAACCAAGAACGCAGCAATTTGGAAGCACTAAAAGTACTTTTCCTATAACTACAAACGATGAAATTAATTATAGTGAAATTCATTTTTTTGTAGTTTTTATAGTTACTCCGAAAATATAATACATTGTGCGGGAACCAAGCAATTAAGCAAATTTGGGTTTTTCCTTTTGAAATACGTTTTAAATCGTTTGTAGTTTTTGATAAGAAAAAAAATTTTTTTTTTTGTCCACAGGTTTCGAAGATATCGCTAACGCATCTCAAAAAAACCAAGAACGCAGAAATTTGGAAGCACTAAAAGTACTTTTCCTATAACTACAAACGATGAAATTGATTATAGTGAAATTAATTTTTTTGTAGTTTTTATAGTTACTCCGAAAATATAATACATTTTGCGGAAACCAAGCAATTTAAGCAAATTTGGGGTTTTTCTATTTGAAATACGTTTTAAATCGTTTGTAGTTTTTCATAGGAAAACAAATTTTTTTTTGGTCCACAGGTTTCGGAGATATCGCTAACGCATCTCGAAAAAACCAAGAACGCAGCAATTTGGAAGCACTAAAAGTACTTTTCCTATAACTACAAACGATGAAATTGATTGTAGTGAAATTAATTTTTTTGTAGTTTTTATAGTTACTCCGAAAATATAATACATTTTGCGGAAACCAAGCAATTTAAACAAATTTGGGTTTTTTCTTTTTGAAATACGTTTTAAATCGTTTGTAATTTTTCATAGGAAAAAAAAATTTTTTTTTTTGGTCCACAGGTTTCGGAGATATCGCTAACGCATCTCGAAAAAGCCAAGAACGCAGCAATTTGGAAGCACTAAAAGTACTTTTCCTATAACTACAAACGATGAAATTGATTGTAGTGAAATTCATTTTTTTGTAGTCTTTATAGTTACTCCGAAAATATAATACATTGTGCGGAAACCAAGCAATTTAAGCAAATTTGGATTTTTTCTTTTTGAAATACGTTTTAAATCGTTTGTAGTTTTTCATAGGAAAAACATTTTTTTTTTGTCCACAGGTTTCGGAGATATCGCTAACGCATCTCAAAAAAACCAAGAACGCAGCAATTTGGAATCACTAAAAGTACTTTTCCTATAACTACAAACGATGAAATTGATTATAGTGAAATTCATTTTTTGTAGTTTTTATAGTTACTCCGAAAATATAATACATTGTGCGGAAACCAAGCAATTTAAGCAAATTTGGGTTTTTTGTTTTGAAATACGTTTTAAATCGTTTGTAGTTTTTCATAGGAAAACAAATTTTTTTTTGGTCCACAGGTTTCGGAGATATCGCTAACGCATCTCGAAAAAACCAAGAACGCAGCAATTTGGAAGCACTAAAAGTACTTTTCCTATAACTACAAACGATGAAATTGATTGTAGTGAAATTAATTTTTTTGTAGTTTTTATAGTTACTCCGAAAATATAATACATGGTGCGGAAACCAAGCAATTTAAGCAAATTTAGGGTTTTTCTTTTTGAAATACGTTTTAAATCGTTTGTAGTTTTTCATAGGAAAAAAATTTTGTTTTGGTCCACAGGTTTCGGAGATATCGCTAACGCATCTCTACAAAACCAAGAACGCAGCAATTTGGAAGCACTAAAAGTACTTTTCCTATAACTACAAACGATGAAATTGGTTTTAGTGAAATTCATTTTTTTGTAGTTTTTATAGTTACTCTGAAAATATAAGACATTGCGCGGAAACCAAGTTTGTAGTTTTTCATAGGAAAAAACATTTTTTTTTGGTCCACAGGTTTCGGAGATATCGCTAACGCATCTCAACAAAACCAAGAACGCAGCAATTTGGAAGCACTAAAAGTACTTTTCCTATAACTACAAACGATGAAATTGATTGTAGTGAAATTCATTTTTTTGTAGTTTTTATAGTTACTCCGAAAATATAATACATTTTGCGGAAACTAAGCAATTTAAGCAAATTTGGGTTTTTTCTTTTTGAAATACGTTTTAAATCGTTTTTAGTTTTTCATAGGAAAAAAAATTTTTTTTTTGGTCCACAGGTTTCGGAGATATCGCTAACGCATCTCAAAAAAACCCAGAGCGCAGCAATTTGGAAGCACTAAAAGTACATTTCCTATAACTACAAACGATGAAATTGATTGTATTGAAATTTATTTTTTTGTAGTTCTAATAGTTACTCCGAAAATATAATACATTGTGCGGAAACCAAGCAATTTAAGTAAATTTGGTTTTTTTCTTTTTGAAATACGTTTTAAATCGTTTGTAGTTTTTCATAGGAAAAAAAATTTTTTTTTGGTCCAGAGGTTTCGGAGATATCGCCAACGCATCTCAAAAAAACCAAGAACGCAGCAATTTGGAAGCACTAAAAGTACTTTTCCTATAACTACAAACGATGAAATTGATTGTAGTGAAATTTATTTTTTGTAGTTTTTATAGTTACTCCGAAAATATAATACATTGTGTGGAAACCAAGCAATTTTAGCAAATTTGGGTTTTTTATTTTTGAAATACGTTTTAAATCGTTTGTAGTTTTTCATAGGAAAACAAATTTTTTTTGGTCCACAGGTTTCGGAGATATCGCTAACGCATCTCAAAAAAACCAAGAACGCAGCAATTTGGAAGCACTAAAAGTACTTTTCCTATAACTACAAACGATGAAATTGGTTGTAGTGAAATTCATTTTTTTGTAGTTTTTATAGTTACTCTGAAAATATAATACATTGTTCGGAAACCAAGCAATTTAAGCAAATTTGGGTTTTTTCTTTTTGAAATACGTTTTAGATCGTTTGTAGTTTTTCATACGAAAAAAAATTTTTTTTTGGTCCACAGGTTTCGGATATATCGCTAACGCATCTCAAAAAAACCAAGAACGCAGCAATTTGGAAGCACTAAAAGTACTTTTCCTATAACTACAAACGATGCAATTGATTGTAGTGAAATTCATTTTTTTGTAGTTTTTATAGTTACTCCGAAAATATAATACATTTTGCCGAAACCAAGCAATTTAAG
This sequence comes from Eurosta solidaginis, assembly GCF_040869045.1. NCBI lineage: Eukaryota > Metazoa > Arthropoda > Insecta > Diptera > Tephritidae > Eurosta > Eurosta solidaginis. The sequence continues at coordinate 121,801,615 of NC_090321.1, forward strand.
CAAATTTGGGTTTTTTCTTTTTGAAATACGTTTTAAATCGTTTTTAGTTTTTCATAGGAAAAAAATTTTTTTTTTGGTCCACAGGTTTCGGAGATATCGCTAACGCATCTCAAAAAAACCCAGAGCACAGCAATTTGGAAGCACTAAATTCATTTGTTGTAGTTTTTATAGTTACTCCGAAAATATAATACAGTGTGCGGAAACCAAGCAATTTAAGTAAATTTGTTTTTTTCTTTTTGAAATACGTTTTAAATCGTTTGTCGTTTTTCATACGAAAAAAATTTTTTTTTTGGTCCACAGGTTTCGGAGATATCGCTAACGCATCTTAAAAAAACCAAGAACGCAGCAATTTGGAAGCACTAAAAGTACTTTTCCTATAACTACAAACAATGAAATTGATTGTAGTGAAATTCATTTTTTTGTAGTTTTTATAGTTACTCCGAAAATATAATACATTTTGCCGAAACCAAGCAATTTAAGCAAATTTGGGTTTTTTCTTTTTGAAATACGTTTTAAATCGTTTGTAGTTTTTCATAGGAAAACAAATTTTTTTTGGTCCACAGGTTTCGGAGATATCGCTAACACATCTCAAAAAAACCAAGAACGCAGCAATTTGGAAGCACTAAAAGTACTTTTCCTATAACTACAAACGATGAAATTGGTTATAGTGAAATTAATTTTTTGTAGTTTTTATAGTTACTCCGAAAATATAATACATTGTGCGGAAACCAAGCAATTTAAGCAAATTTGGGTTTTTTCTTTTTGAAATACGTTTTAATTCGTTTGTAGTTTTTCATAGGAAAAAAAAATTTTTTTTTTCGTTCACAGGTTTCGGAGATATCGCTAACGCATCTCAAAAAAACCAAGAACGCAGCAATTTGGAAGCACTAAAAGTACTTTTCCTATAACTACAAACGATGAAATTGATTATAGTGAAATTCATTTTTTTGTAGTTTTTATAGTTACTCCGAAAATATAATACATTGTGCGGAAACCAAGCAATTTAAGCAAATTTGGGTTTTTTCTTTTTGAAATACGTTTTAAATCGTTTGTAGTTTTTCATAGGAAAAAAAAATTTTTTTTTTGGTCCACAGGTTTCGAAGATATCGCTAACGCATCTCAAAAAAACCAAGAACGCAGCAATTTGGAAGCACTAAAAGTACTTTTCCTATAACTACAAACGATGAAATTGATTATAGTGAAATTAATTTTTTTGTAGTTCAATTTAAGTAATTTTTAAGTAAATTTGGTTTTTTTCTTTTTGAAATACGTTTTAAATCGTTTGTAGTTTTTTATACGAAAAAAAAATTTTTTTTTTGGTCCACAGGTTTCGGAGATATCGCTAACACATCTCAAAAAAACCAAGAACGCAGCAATTTGGAAGCACTAAAAGTACTTTTCCTATAACTACAAACGATGAAATTGATTGTAGTGAAATTTATTTTTTTGCAGTTTTTATAGTTACTCCGAAAATATAATACATTTTTCGGAAACCAAGCAATTTAAGCAAATTTGGGTTTTTTCTTTTTGAAATACGTTTTAAATCGTTTGTAGTTTTTCATAGGAAAAAAAAATTTTTTTTTGGTCCACAGGTTTCGGAGATATCGCTAACGCATCTCAAAAAAACCAAGAGCGCAGCAATTTAAAAGCACTAAAAGTACATTTCCTATAACTACAAACGATGAAATTGATTGTAGTGAAATTCGTTTTTTTGTAGTTCTTATAGTTACTCCGAAAATATAATACATTGTGCGGAAACCAAGCAATTTAAGTAAATTTGGTTTTTTTCTTTTTGAAATACGTTTTAAATCGTTTGTAGTTTTTCATACGAAAAAAAAATATTTTTTTTTGGTCCACAGGTTTCGGAGATATCGCTAACGCATCTCAAAAAAACCCAGAGCACAGCAATTTGGAAGCACTAAATTCATTTGTTGTAGTTTTTATAGTTACTCCGAAAATATAATACAGTGTGCGGAAACCAAGCAATTTAAGTAAATTTGTTTTTTTCTTTTTGAAATACGTTTTAAATCGTTTGTCGTTTTTCATACGAAAAAAATTTTTTTTTTGGTCCACAGGTTTCGGAGATATCGCTAACGCATCTTAAAAAAACCAAGAACGCAGCAATTTGGAAGCACTAAAAGTACTTTTCCTATAACTACAAACAATGAAATTGATTGTAGTGAAATTCATTTTTTTGTAGTTTTTATAGTTACTCCGAAAATATAATACATTTTGCCGAAACCAAGCAATTTAAGCAAATTTGGGTTTTTTCTTTTTGAAATACGTTTTAAATCGTTTGTAGTTTTTCATAGGAAAAAAAAATTTTTTTTTGGTCCACAGGTTTCGGAGATATCGCTAACGCATCTCAAAAAAACCAAGAGCGCAGCAATTTAAAAGCACTAAAAGTACATTTCCTATAACTACAAACGATGAAATTGATTGTAGTGAAATTCGTTTTTTTGTAGTTCTTATAGTTACTCAGAAAATATAATACATTGTGCGGAAACCAAGCAATTTAAGTAAATTTGGTTTTTTTCTTTTTGAAATACGTTTTAAATCGTTTGTAGTTTTTCATACGAAAAAAAAATATTTTTTTTTGGTCCACAGGTTTCGGAGATATCGCTAACGCATCCCAAAAAATCCAAGAACACAGCAATTTGGAAGCACTAAAAGTACTTTTCCTATAACTACAAACGATGAAATTGATTGTAGTGAAATTAATTTTTTGTAGTTTTTATAGTTACTCCGAAAATATAATACATTGTGCGGAAACCAAGCAATTTAAGTAAATTTGATTTTTTTCTTTTTGAAATACGTTTTAAATCGTTTGTAGTTTTTCATACGAAAAAAAAAATTTTTTTTTGCTCCACAGGTTTCGGAGATATCGCTAACGCATCTCAAAAAAACCAAGAACGCAGCAATTTGGAAGCACTAAAAGTACTTTTCCTATAACTACAAACGATGAAATTGATTGTAGTGAAATTCATTTTTTTGTAGTTTTTATAGTTACTCCGAAAATATAATACATTTTGCGGAAACCAAGCAATTTAAGCAAATTTGGGTTTTTTCTTTTTGAAATACGTTTTGAATCGTTTTTAGTTTTTCATAGGAAAAAAATTTTTTTTTTGGTCCACAGGTTTCGGAGATATCGCTAACGCATCTCAAAAAAACCCAGAGCGCAGCAATTTGGAAGCGCTAAAAGTACATTTCCTATAACTACAAACAATGAAATTGATTGTAGTGAAATTCATTTTTTGTAGTTTTTATAGTTACTCCGAAAATATAATACATTGTGCGGAAACCAAGCAATTTAAGCAAATTTGGGGTTTTTCTTTTTGAAATACGTTTTAAATCGTTTGTAGTTTTTCATAGGAAAAAAATTTTGTTTTGGTCCACAGGTTTCGGAGATATCGCTAACGCATCTCAACAAAACCAAGAACGCAGCAATTTGGAAGCACTAAAAGTACTTTTCCTATAACTACAAACGATGAAATTGGTTTTAGTGAAATTCATTTTTTTGTAGTTTTTATAGTTACTCTGAAAATATAATACATTGTGCGGAAACCAAGTTTGTAGTTTTTCATAGGAAAAAACATTTTTTTTTTGGTCCACAGGTTTCGGAGATATCGCTAACGCATCTCAACAAAACCAAGAACGCAGCAATTTGGAAGCACTAAAAGTACTTTTCCTATAACTACAAACGATGAAATTGATTGTAGTGAAATTCATTTTTTTGTAGTTTTTATAGTTACTCCGAAAATATAATACATTGTGCGGAAACCAAGTTTGTAGTTTTTCATAGGAAAAAAAATTTTTTTTTGGTCCACAGGTTTCGGAGATATCGCTAACGCATCTCAAAAAACCCAGAGCGCAGCAATTTGGAAGCACTAAAAGTACATTTCCTATAACTACAAACGATGAAATTGATTGTATTGAAATTCATTTTTTTGTAGTTCTTATAGTTACTCCGAAAATATAATACATTGTGCGGAAACCAAACAATTTAAGTAAATTTGGTTTTTTCTTTTTGAAATACGTTTTAAATCGTTTGTAGTTTTTCATAGGAAAAAAAATTTTTTTTTGGTCCAGAGGTTTCGGAGATATCGCCAACGCATCTCAAAAAAACCAAGAACGCAGCAATTTGGAAGCACTAAAAGTACTTTTCCTATAACTACAAACGATGAAATTGATTGTAGTGAAATTAATTTTTTGTAGTTTTTATAGTTACTCCGAAAATATAATACATTGTGTGGAAACCAAACAATTTTAGCAAATTTGGGTTTTTTCCTTTTGAATTACGTTTTAAATCGTTTGTAGTTTTTCATAGGAAAAAAAATTTTTTTTGGTCCACAGGTTTCGGAGATATCGCTAACGCATCTCAAAAAAACCAAGAACGTAGCAATTTGGAAGCACTAAAAGTACTTTTCCTATAACTACAAACGATGAAATTGGTTGTAGTGAAATTCATTTTTTTGTAGTTTTTATAGTTACTCTGAAAATATAATACATTGTTAGGAAACCAAGCAATTTAAGCAAATTTGGATTTTTTCTTTTTGAAATACGTTTTAAATCGTTTGTAGTTTTTCATAGGAAAAAAATTTTTTTTTTTGGTCCACAGGTTTCGGAGATATCGCTAACGCATCTCAAAAAAACCAAGAACGCAGCAATTTGGAAGCACTAAAAGTACTTTTCCTATAACTACAAACGATGAAATTGATTGTAGTGAAATTTATTTTTTTGCAGTTTTTATAGTTACTCCGAAAATATAATACATTTTTCGGAAACCAAGCAATTTAAGCAAATTTGGGTTTTTCATACGAAAAAAAAAATATTTTTTTTGGTCCACAGGTTTCGGAGATATCGCTAGCGCATCCCAAAAAATCCAAGAACACAGCAATTTGGAAGCACTAAAAGTACTTTTCCTATAACTACAAACGATGAAATTGATTGTAGTGAAATTCATTTTTTGTAGTTTTTATAGTTACTCCGAAAATATAATACATTGTGCGGAAACCAAGCAATTTAAGTAAATTTGATTTTTTTCTTTTTGAAATACGTTTTAAATCGTTTGTAGTTTTCCACACGAAAAACAATTTTTTTTGGTCCACAGGTTTCGGAGATATCGCTAACGCATCTCAAAAAAACCAAGAACGCAGCAATTTGGAAGCACTAAAAGTACTTTTCCTATAACTACAAACGATGAACTTGATTGTAGTGAAATTCATTTTTTGTAGTTTTTATAGTTACTCCGAAAATATAATACATTGTGCGGAAACCAAGCAATTTAAGCAAATTTGGGGTTTTTCTTTTTGAAATACGTTTTAAATCGTTTGTAGTTTTTCATAGGAAAAAAATTTTGTTTTGGTCCACAGGTTTCGGAGATATCGCTAACGCATCTCAACAAAACCAAGAACGCAGCAATTTGGAAGCACTAAAAGTACTCTTCCTATAACTACAAACGATGAAATTGGTTTTAGTGAAATTCATTTTTTTGTAGTTTTTATAGTTACTCTGAAAATATAAGACATTGTGCGGAAACCAAGTTTGTAGTTTTTCATAGGAAAAAAAATTTTTTTTTGGTCCACAGGTTTCGGAGATATCGCTAACGCATCTCAACAAAACCAAGAACGCAGCAATTTGGAAGCACTAAAAGTACTTTTCCTATAACTACAAACGATGCAATTGATTGTAGTGAAATTCATTTTTTTGTAGTTTTTATAGTTACTCCGAAAATATAATACATTTTGCCGAAACCAAGCAATTTAAGCAAATTTGGGTTTTTTCTTTTTGAAATACGTTTTAAATCGTTTTTAGTTTTTCATAGGAAAAAAATTTTTTTTTTGGTCCACAGGTTTCGGGGATATCGCTAACGCATCTCAAAAAAACCCAGAGCACAGCAATTTGGAAGCACTAAATTCATTTGTTGTAGTTTTTATAGTTACTCCGAAAATATAATACATTGTGCGGAAACCAAGCAATTTAAGTAAATTTGTTTTTTTCTTTTTGAAATACGTTTTAAATCGTTTGTCGTTTTTCATACGAAAAAAATTTTTTTTTGGTCCACAGGTTTCGGAGATATCGCTAACGCATCTTAAAAAAACCAAGAACGCAGCAATTTGGAAGCACTAAAAGTACTTTTCCTATAACTACAAACAATGAAATTGATTGTAGTGAAATTCATTTTTTTGTAGTTTTTATAGTTACTCCGAAAATATAATACATTTTGCCGAAACCAAGCAATTTAAGCAAATTTGGGTTTTTTCTTTTTGAAATACGTTTTAAATCGTTTTTAGTTTTTCATAGGAAAAAAATTTTTTTTTTTTTGGTCCACAGGTTTCGGAGATATCGCTAACGCATCTCAAAAAAACCTAGAGCGCAGCAACTTGGAAGCACTAAAAGTACATTTCCTATAACTACAAACGATGAAATTGATTGTATTGAAATTCATTTTTTTGTAGTTCTTATAGTTACTCCGAAAATATAATACATTGTACGGAAACCAAAAATTTAAGTAAATTTGGTTTTTTCTTTTTGAAATACGTTTTAAATCGTTTGTAGTTTTTCATACGAAAAAAAAATTTTTTTTGGTCCACAGGTTTCGGAGATATCGCCAACGCATCTCAAAAAAACCAAGAACGCAGCAATTTGGAAGCACTAAAAGTACTTCTCCTATAACTACAAACGATGAAATTGATTGTAGTGAAATTCATTTTTTGTAGTTTTTATAGTTACTCCGAAAATATAATACATTGTGCGGAAACCAAGCAATTTTAGCAAATTTTTGGTTTTTTCTTTTTGAAATACGTTTTAAATCGTTTGTAGTTTTTCATAGGAAAACAAATTTTTTTTGGTCCACAGGTTTCGGAGATATCGCTAACGCATCTCAAAAAAAATCAAGAACGCAGCAATTTGGAAGCACTAAAAGTACTTTTCCTATAACTACAAACGATGAAATTAGTTGCAGAGAAATTCATTTTTTTGTAGTTTTTATAGTTACTCTGAAAATATAATACATTGTGCGGAAACCAAGCAATTTAAGCAAATTTGGGTTTTTTCTTTTTGAAATACGTTTTAAATCGTTTATAGTTTTTCATACGAAAACAAATTTTTTTTTGGTCCACAGGTTTCGGAGATATCGCTAACGCATCTCAAAAAAACCAAGAACGCAGCAATTTGGAAGCACTAAAAGTACTTTTCCTATAACTACAACGATGCAATTTATTGTAGTGAAATTCATTTTTTTGTAGTTTTTATAGTTACTCCGAAAATATAATACATTCTGCGGAAACCAAGAAATTTAAGCAAATTTGGGTTTTTTCTTTTTGAAATACGTTTTAAATCGTTTGTAGTTTTTCATGGGAAAAAAACATTTTTTTTTTGGTCCACAGGTTTCGGAGATATCACTAACGCATCTCAAAAAAAACCAAGAACGCAGCAATTTGGAAGCACTAAAAGTACTTTTCCTATAACTACAAACGATGAACTTGATTGTAGTGAAATTCATTTTTTGTAGTTTTTATAGTTACTCCGAAAATATAATACATTGTGCGGAAACCAAGCAATTTAAGCAAATTTGGGTTTTTTCTTTTTGAAATACATTTTAAATCGTTTGTAGTTTTTCATACGAAAAAAAATTTTTTTTTGGTCCACAGGTTTCGGAGATATCGCTAACGCATCTCAAAAAAACCAAGAACGCAGCAATTTGGAAGCACTAAAAGTACTTTTCCTATAACTACAAGCGATGAAATTGATTGTAGTGAAATACATTTTTTTGTAGTTTTGGTAGTTACTCCGAAAATATAATACATTGTGCGGAAACCAAGCAATTTAAGCAAATTTGGGTTTTTTCTTTTTGAAATACATTTTAAATCGTTTGTAGTTTTTCATACGAAAAAAATTTTTTTTTTTGGTCCACAGGTTTCGGAGATAGCGCTAACGCATCTCAAAAAAACCAAGAACGCAGCAATTTGGAAGCACTAAAAGTACTTTTCCTATAACTACAAACGATGAACTTGATTGTAGTGAAATTCATTTTTTGTAGTTTTTATAGTTACTCCGAAAATATAATACATTGTGCGGAAACCAAGCAATTTAAACAAATTTGGGTTTTTTCTTTTTGAAATACATTTTAAATCGTTTGTAGTTTTTCATACGAAAAAAAATTTTTTTTGGTCCACAGGTTTCGGAGATATCGCTAACGCATCTCAAAAAAACCAAGAACGCAGCAATTTGGAAGCACTAAAAGTACTTTTCCTATAACTACAAACGATGAACTTGATTGTAGTGAAATTCATTTTTTGTAGTTTTTATAGTTACTCCGAAAATATAATACATTGTGCGGAAACCAAGCAATTTAAGCAAATTTGGGTTTTTTCTTTTTGAAATACGTTTTAAATCGTTTGTAGTTTTTCATAGGAAAAAAATTTTTTTTTGGTCCACAGGTTTCGGAGATATAGCTAACGCATCTCAAAAAAACCAAGAACGCAGCAATTTGGAAGCACTAAAAGTACTTTTCCTATAACTACAAACGATGAAATTGATTTTAGTGAAATTCATTTTTTTGTAGTTTTTATAGTTAATTCGAAAATATAATACATTGTGGGGAAACCAAGCAATTTAAGCAAATTTGGGTTTTTTCTTTTTGAAATACGTTTGAAATCGTTTGTAGTTTTTCATAGGAAAACAATTTTTTTTTGGTCCACAGGTTTCGGAGATATCGCTAACGCATCTCAAAAAAACCAGGAACGCTGCAATTTTGAAGCACTAAAAGTACTTTTCCTATAACTACAAACGATGAAATTGGTTGTAGTGATATTCATACGTTTGTAGTTTTTATAGTTACTCCGAAAATATAATACATTGTGCGGAAACAAAGCAATTTAAGCAAATTTGGGTTTTTTCTTTTTGAAATACGTTTTAAATCGTTTGTAGTTTTTCATACGAAAAACAAATTTTTTTTAGTCCACAGGTTTCGGAGATATCGCTAACGCATCTCAAAAGAACCAAGAACGCAGCAATTTGGAAGCACTAAAAGTACTTTTCCTATAACTACAAACGATGAAATTGATTGTAGTGAAATAATTTTTTTGTAGTTTTTGTAGTTACTCCGAAAATATAATACATTGTGCGGAAACCAAGCAATTTAAGCAAATTTGGGTTTTTTCTTTTTGAAATACGTTTTAAATCGTTTGTAGTTTTTCATACGAAAAAACATTTTTTTTGCTCCACAGCGCCGCTTTCGGTTGCCGATACTACATAATTCATAAGCGCCTTTGTACCATTAGCAAAATTGGGAAATTCGAAGACACCCGGTTGGGTATTCCAAACAATGATTTTTGCACAGCAAATGGGTTCCTTGAATAATTCTCTCGATTTAAATTACAAGCATATTAAAGTTTTTGAATGTGCAAGTAAATATTGGTGCTTACAATTCATATGTTCAAAAATAAAACAAACTTCATTTCAGCATACCCCTTCTAAAAAAATTATTCTTACGCTCAAGCAAAAGTACGTACATACACATGTATGTATGTTCATATGTAAGCTAAGAAATGTATGAACATGGTAATGTATCTGCAATGACGATCGTAGCGTATAAACAAACTTAGATATATGTGCAAACACATACATATATTCTTAAACTAAAGAACAACCAACACCCCCACTTCACCTCACTTCACACCCACCTCATTGATACCAATATATCCAAGCATAAGCTAACATATGAATGTTTTTACATTCACATGTTCAAAAAAAAAAAAAAAAAACTTCTATTCAATCAACCACTTCCAACAAAAATTATTCTTACGCACAAGCATGTGTACATATATACATATGTATGTTAAAATGTAAATCACAAAATCCTGAAAACTAGCTTCCTTTTTTTCATTCATAATGCTACAAACGATGAAATTAATTGTAGTGAAATTAATTTTTTTGTAGTTTTTATAGTTACTCCGAAAATATAATACATTGTGCGGAAACCAAGCAATTTAAGTAAATTTGGTTTTTTTCTTTTTGAAATACGTTTTAAATCGTTTGTAGTTTTTCATACGAAAAAAAATTTTTTTTTTGGTCCACAGGTTTCGGAGATCTCGCTAACGCATCTAAAAAAAACCAAGAACGCAGCAATTTGGAAGCACTAAAAGTACTTTTCCTATAACTACAAACGATGAAATTGATTGTAGTGAAATTCATTTTTTTGTAGTTTTTATAGTTACTCCGAAAATATAATTCATTGTGCGGAAACCAACCAATTTAAGCAAATTTTGGTTATTGGTTTTGAAATACGTTTTAAATCGTTTGTAGTTTTTCATAGGAAAAAAACATTTTTTTTTTTGGTCCACAGGTTTCGGAGATATCGCTAACGCATCTCGAAAAAACCAAGAAGCAGCAATTTGGAAGCACTAGAAGTACTTTTCCTATAACTACAAGCGATGAAATTGATTGTAGTGAAATTCATTTTTTTGTAGTTTTTATAGTTACTCCGAAAATATAATACATTGTGCGGAAACCAGGCAATTTAAGCAAATTTGGGTTTTTTCTTTTTGAAATACGTTTTAAATCGTTTGTAGTTTTTCATAGGAAAAACATTTTTTTTTTTGGTCCACAGGTTTCGGAGATATCGCTAACGCATCTCAAAAAAACCAAGAACGCAGCAATTTGAAGCACTAAAAGTACTTTTCCTATAACTGCAACGATGAAATTGATTGTAGTGAAATTCATTTTTTTGTAGTTCTTATAGTTACTCCGAAAATATAATACATTGTGCGGAAGCCAAGCAATTTAAGTAAATTTGGTTTTTTTCTTTTTGAAATACGTTTTAAATCGTTTGTAGTTTTTCATACGAAAAAAATTTTTTTTTTGGTCCACAGGTTTCGGAGATATCGCTAACGCCTCTCAAAAAAACCCAGAGCGCAGCAATTTGGAAGCACTAAAAGTACATTTCCTATAACTACAAACGATGAAATTGATTGTAGTGAAATTCATTTTTTTGTAGTTTTTATAGTTACTCCGAAAATATAATACATTCTGCGGAAACCAAGAAATTTAAGCAAATTTGGGTTTTTTCTTTTTGAAATACGTTTTAAATCGTTTGTAGTTTTTCATACGAAAAAAAATTTTATTTTGGTCCACAGGTTTCGGAGATATCGCTAACGCATCTCGAAAAAACCAAGAACGCAGCAATTTGGAAGCACTAAAAGTACTTTTCCTATAACTAGAAACGATGAAATTGATGGTAGTGAAATTAATTTTTTTCTAGTTTTTATAGTTACTCTGAAAATATAATGCATTGTGCGGAAATCAAGCAATTTAAGCAAATTTGGGTTTTTTCTTTTTGAAATACGTTTTAAATCGTTTGTAGTTTTTCATACGAAAAAAAATTTTTTTTTTGGTCCACAGGTTTCGGAGATATCGCTAACGCCTCTCAAAAAAACCAAGAACGCAGCAATTTGGAAGCACTAAAAGTACATTTCCTATAACTACAAACGATGAAATTGATTGTAGTGAAATTCATTTTTTTGTAGTTTTTATAGTTACTCCGAAAATATAATACATTCTGCGGAAACCAAGAAATTTAAGCAAATTTGGGTTTTTTCTTTTTCAAATACGTTTTAAATCGTTTGTAGTTTTTCATGGGAAAAAACATTTTTTTTTTGGTCCACAGGTTTCGGAGATATCGCTAACGCATCTCAAAAAAACCAAGAACGCAGCAATTTGGAAGCACTAAAAGTACATTTCCTATAACTACAAACGATGAAATTGATTGTAGTGAAATTCATTTTTTTGTAGTTCTTATAGTTACTCCGAAAATATAATACATTGTGCGGAAACCAAGCAATTTAAGTAAATTTGGTTTTTTTGTTTTTGAAATACGTTTTAAATCGTTTGTAGTTTTTCATACGAAAAAAAAATTTTTTTTTTGGTCCACAGGTTTCGGAGATATCGCTAACCCATCTCAAAAAAACCAAGAACGCAGCAATTTGGAGCACTAAAAGTACTTTTCCTATAACTACAAATGATGAAATTGGTTGTAGTGAAATTCATACGTTTGTAGTTTTTATAGTTACTCCGAAAATATAATACATTGTGCGGAAACCAAGCAATTTACGCAAATTTGGGTTTTTTCTTTTTGAAATACATTTTAAATCGTTTGTAGTTTTTCATACGAAAAAAATTTTTTTTTGGTCTACAGGTTTCGGAGATATCGCTAACGCATCTCAAAAAAACCAAGAACGCAGCAATTTGGAAGCAATAAAAGTACTTTTCCTATAACTACAAACGATGAACTTGATTGTAGTGAAATTCGTTTTTTTTAGTTTTTATAGTTACTCCGAAAATATAATACATTGTGCGGAAACCAAGCAATTTAAGCAAATTTGGGTTTTTTCTTTTTGAAATACGTTTTAAATCGTTTGTAGCTTTTCATAGGAAAAAAAAATTTTTTTGATCCACAGGTGAACAATTATGGTGATTCGCAGACTCGGCAGCGGAGTGGAGGCACCAGAATTGCGTTTAGGTTAGATGTAGAATGAAAGGAAAAGAAAGGCGAGAGATATTTCTCGTTATAATAATGATTTTATTTGGAGTGAAAATTATAATTAGTACAATAATTTACCTTGTATAAAACTTGTGGCGGGGCTTCTCGGGACGGCTGGTTGTAGTTCGCTCAACGATCGCTGGAAAAGTAGACGGTTGCCTTGTCGAGGACAACCGTTGAACCGCGGAAAAAGTCTCCGGTTTTAAGGGGAAGCTTCCCCACATAGTTGTACCGGCATACATGTATATGTGTACGGACAACATAACCCTATCTATGTACACATATACATGCAGGTGGGCGAACTAGGGGTCGATAAAGTGGTGCTATTAGGGTGGCGCAAATTAAGAAGAATTTAGGCTTCGGGCCTAAACATGCCGGCCCCCTTGCGGTACGCAACAGCCCAGATTCCGCCCGAGCGTCCCCGACCACGATTTGTCTTAAACCTAGATACTAAAATTAAACGATGCGTGCCGGATGGCGCGACGGCATCCTCCTTGCCTGCGCCGGCATCTGTAGCTAGGACGAGATAAAGGAATGGTAAAGTAAAAGAACGATGAACGCCGGATGGCGCGACGGCATCCTCCTTGCCTTCGCCGGTACCTGTAGCTAGGACGAGATAAAGGAATGGTAAAGCAAAGAACACGCATCATATATTTCTTGCCAGTTACTACAGAAATCCATTTATTGTGTGAAAAGGAAAAATGTTATTCACATATATATAAAGCTTAAAACTACGTAACGTAAAGACGTGTTAGATTGGGTGGGTCCCCGAGAGCACCCATCCAAAGATAGTGCTTTGGGCTAGGAGCGAGCCAAACGACGGCGGTAACGTGCCCGGTGTAATTATTTCCGCGTAAACGTCGCCGCCCAGAACGAGGCGGATTGGTGTTGATGCGTAGAATTGTGGATCTGCCAGACGAATGTGTTCGTAAGGAGCTGCGACGCTGGGGTCGACGCTATAAGTTGGGCTGACGCGCCTAAACTCATGGACGCAGACTGCGTGAGTCGTCACCGTCTTGCTCTGTCCATATTTGCCCCTAAATCTGATAAAACAGCCGGTTTCGCCGGCGGCGTTGGTCGTCGGCAGTGCTAACTCTCGCGCCAGCCTGCGGTTGATCGTTGTGCGGGGGGAACATGCATCAATGAGTGCCCGGATGAGATGTAACCGCCCCCCGGCTTCCACCTTCACAACCGCAGTCGGCGCCAGAGTAGCCATTGGGCGAAGGATTGGGCCGGCTATAGTGCGGGCCGGCATGACTCCGTTCCGGAAGGAACTGTTGTGTGGTAGCTGGCGCGGCCGAGTGGCCAGTCTACCATCTCGGTTTTCTTCGTGGAGGTGTCGTACAGTGCGTAGCTGGCGCGGCCGAGGGGCCAGTCTACGCTCGCGCTTCTCTCGGTTTATTCGTGGGCGTCGTCTCGTAGGTGGGCGGAAAGGCCGTGATTCCGCTCCACTCTTTTCTCGTCGCTCGTGGGCTAGTAGGGGTCGGAACGGCCGTGGGTCCGATCCCCTACTGTTTGGTTGTGCTATATGGGTGCCTGCTCCACTCCCGGATGGTAACAGTTGCTCGTCGATAAAGGCCGACTCGGACGCGTGGAGAGACAGCGCCTCATCCATCGTCCCGTCGTCCACCTCTTGCATAGTGGGCATCCGCTCATACCCTTCTTCCTCTTCTTCCATGACCAGCTGGTTCCAGCTCTTCGGCGGCTCTGGCTCGGACGACAAGTCCTCCATCGACAGGTGCAGCGTGGTATGATGGTTGCTACCACATCTTCGGCACCTGCCCTGACTCGTGCAGTCTCGTGCACGATGTACCATTGAAAGGCAATTTTGGCAGTACTTGGCCTTTATAATTTCGCGCAGTCGTTGCAGCGGGGACTTCGCGCGGTATATCGGGCATGACCTGATTGGGTGTTTCGCGTCGCATAAGTGGCACGGCTTTGGATAACGAGCGGCCTGGCGCTCGGTCCTCTTTCGTAGCGAAGCGTAACGATTCATTCTATTTAGAGAAGATGGAATAAAAAAATAAAGGGAACTTGTTGATTTATTATGACTAGGTTACGCGTTCGGCGGCGAGTAAGCCCCAATTCTATTATCGGCGCTTTTGAAATTTCGCGCGTGAGTAGGGTGAAAACATGTCTAAATGCCTACGAGAATATATTCATCTCGCGTACGTTATGTGCGTTGCTTCTTTCCCCACACGTTATGTGCCTGGGTCATTAGTGCCTTATTCTGTTTAATTTTGTGTCATCCGGTAGCGCTTCAGCTCGTCAGGCATACTAGTGCTACAGAAAAATTGACACTTAAGTTGCTTGGTACTCACATTTTGGTACCGAACCGGGTAGAGAGTGTATCATGTGGGATCTTGCGAGTCATTGTTATTTGTATTGTTATTGCTAAAAAAACCGACAACTTTTCTGCCCGCCACAAAAAAAATGTTTGAACAGCAAATTGTGTGATATGTAAAGAAAAAATAAAGAAATAAATCTTCGTTTTGGACGAAGAGAAAAATTTGTAGAAGGAATCATTTTTTTTTTTTTGGTATTTTGTTTTGTGAAATTCGGCTTGTCGTCGACCGCTGTTCATGTAATCAGCGCTTTTGATGTTACTCATTTGCTGCTGTTTGTCTGGCAGCGTCGTATATTTGTGTTGTTATACTCGCTGAGTCTGTGCACATAACCGGCATTTATAGCGTGACAAGCGAAGTGGCAAGTTTCACCCAAGGAGAAAAAGCATGTGAGTATGTGGGTTGTAGTCCCTTTTTTTTTTGGTTATGGGATCGTCTTCCATAATATAATTATACCACTCTCTTTCCTTTTCGTTTCAGGGCATCGTTCGAAATTCGTCCCAATCTTCGCGTCACATTCTTGAATGTGCCACGAAACTACAACCGTATAATCTTGAAGGTGCGGTATTATGACGAGGGACCCTCGTGGTACACCCGCTTTTATCGGGGTTATGAGGGGGTCCTTTGGGTGCGCGCAGACTCCGCGGGCGGCCAGGAATTTGTGTGCCGGGTGTGTGGGCACACGCTCAGCTGCTTTACGACATTGAAGGCCCACCTCAACCTCCACATGGGTTTCGCACCCTATAAGTGCAGCTGCGGGAGGCGATACCCCTCGGCTTCCTCGCTGGGGTTGCATCGCCAGCGAAAGCATAGCTCGCAGTAAGCGGGATCAAGTCGGTTTCTGGCTTTGGTGGTGTGTGAATGTAATTTTGAACAAATAAATGGTAATTGTTTGGACGGTGAATGGACAATGTTTTTTTTCTTTTTTTTTTTGTTTGGGTTATTTTTTTTTGTGTGTCCCGAACCATGGCGGTTGGTACGGTGTGCCGGGCACCTCCCTGGTCCGCGTAGGACTTTTTGGGTTCCAGGCTAAAAGGACTGACGAAACTGTGTCAGAACTTCAAAAAAAAACACAAAAACAGTTTCTATCCTGAACATGTCTCGGGACATATTTTGTTTATGCTTGACATTTTTATTCTTCACTAACCCGTCAACAAAGAAAACCATGCAAATAAAGTCGAAAATCATTTCGGTCTCGAGTGGTTGTTCGGGTCCTAACACTCTAGTTGTTGGATCCCGCGGATCCGCTTTGTGATCCCATGGGGTCGCGCGTAATGTGTTCACGGCGTAAGGAAAGACACAAGCAAATGTCATCGAGTGGCAACCTTGATTCGTTCATTCAAAAATGTCATTCATTCATGGAAATGAGTATACCGACATTTTTGAATGAATTTTCTTTATGAAGAAAAAATGTGCTGGGTAAGTATACTAGTATCGTTCCCTTTTTATATTTTTATAAATTTTCCTAATTTTGTATTCTTTTATTTCATTTCAGGTTCACAGCTACAACTCCCACTACAATGGAATTCATTACAGTTGGACAAAGCGTTAAAATTAAACGCACAGATGGTCGGGTGCACGCCGCTGTAGTCTCTAAAATTAATGAAGCTGGCAAATCGATCACTGTCGAATGGTATGAACGTGGCGGAACTAACGGCAAAGAAGTTGAATTGGATGCCATACTCGCGTTAAATCCGGAGATACTGCAAGATCCTGAACCTGAACAAAATGCTGCACCCGAACCGAAAAAACAAGCGACAGCGCCAAACAATCTATCGCGTAATGCAACACAGGGTGCCATCGGGCATCGTACCAATCGTGCTACCATCAATGCCACAAGTTTACTTTCTTCATCCGCTGTATCAGAACATTCCGAGAATATGCCACCACCACCAACAACGGGTATAGTACGTTCACGTACTACTAACAATGCAACGCGTTTAGCATCAGCTGCTGGTAGTGGAGGTGGTAGCAGTGCTGTTGGCGGTGGCATTACCATGAGCACTAGCGCAGGCAATTCATCATCCATAGCGTCTAGTTCAGTGGCGGCAAATGTGGGTGCACGTCGTTCCTATGTTGTCAAAGAAGTTGAACGCTTGAAGGAGAATCGTGAAAAGCGCCGCGCACGTCAAGCGGAAATTAAGGATGGGTGGTTCACTGGCAAACTGCGATGATACGACAATTTCATTACGTAGAATGGTACTCACACATCTACTAATAAAATAATAGGTGTTTTTCACGCGCAATCTTTCGCAAGTGGACGACGACGCGAAATCTTTGGTTGGATTGCGCGCCAATACGATTTCTGTTCTGTGAGAAGGAAGACTGTTTTGAATGGATCCTTTTGTTGGCTGGTTTCAAGAGGAACAGGAGGGTCCAGCATTACGCACATGGTGTAAAATTTGGGAGACCACAGCGCATGATATGAGCCAATTGTTAGAACAACAAAGTCAACAATTACAACAATTACATAGTGGTGGTAATAGTAAATTAAACGGCGCATCTTTAAGTGCACGGGATCGGGATTCTCTACACTTACTTCTACAGCAGGTTGGTAACGTAGGATTGCGAAATTCAATATACAATCATAATAATAATAATAATAACTGTAGTAGTGGCACAAATAGTAGTGGTAATACACCCAGCAACAACTCAATTGATTCAACACCAAACAACGACTATATTACAACAGTTGCAACAACACCAGTTGGTGGTGGTGGTGTAGGTGATACAACAATCAATACAAAAATGCCATCTCACGATCGGCCAAGTTATTATAATCCATCACGTATGAAAATTGGACGTATGGTAGATATTAAGGTAAGCACATTTAACCTCAGCAGATATATGGATAAATTAGTAGTAAAGTACAAAGGTTGCCCCTGGCGAGTGCCAAGTTTTGAATATGGACGCGGAATTGTTGGTTTACATCAGGAAATCGAACAATTTTATAATTATGTATTGCCCACGCCCACCGAGCATGCTATACGCAATGAAGTGGTACAGCACCTAGAAGCGGTGGTACACTCAATCGGGCCGAAAGCGGTTGTGGAAATATTTGGCTCATTTCGTACGGGCCTATTTCTGCCCACATCGGATATTGATTTAGTTGTGTTAGGACTATGGGAAAAGGCCCCACTGCGAACTCTCGAAACAGCACTGATTGCGCGTGGAATTGCCGAACCACATTCAGTGCGCGTACTTGACAAAGCGTCTGTGCCCATCATAAAGCTCACAGATCGTGAATCGCAAGTAAGAGTAGATATATCCTTTAATATGCAATCGGGTGTACACTCGGCCGAACTAGTTAAGAAATTTAAACAAGATTATCCAGTGTTAGCGAAACTGGTGCTCGTGCTGAAGCAATTTTTGTTACAGCGTGATCTCAATGAAGTTCCTACCGGCGGCATTTCCTCTTACTCATTAATATTAATGTGTATAAGTTTCCTACAATTACATCCGCATCAAATAGACCATGATAAGGCCAATTTAGGTGTACTGTTGTTGGAGTTTTTTTTTTTTTTGAATTTTATGGGCGTAAGTTCAATTATATGAAAATTGGCATTTCGATAAAGAATGGCGGACGTTATTTACCAAAAGAAGACCTGCAACGTGAAATGATTGACGGACATCGTCCATCATTATTATGTATGGAAGATCCACTGACGCCGGGTAATGATATTGGACGTAGCTCCTATGGTGCATGACAGGTAAAACAAGCATTTGAATATGCATATATGTTGTTGGCGAATGCTGTGAGTCCACTCAACGAATACGGTAGTAATTGCGCTGAGCGTACCATCCTAGGACGAATAATACGGGTAACCGATGATGTAATTGACTACCGTGAGTGGATACGTGAACATTTTGAGCACCTTATTGTACCGAGTACGCCCAGAAATACCAGTGCCGTTAAGTTCATTCCGTCTATACTACCACCTGGCGTTATCACACCCCCATTGCAACAGCATCAGCATATGCATCCAGCATTACAACAGCAACAGCATCAACAGAAGAAATTGGTATTTTGTTCTGTGTGAGATTTAGTACGCGCGAATGTGCGTAGTGCTTTCACTTGCGATACATTGTTCCATTTATTGTGACAGCTGAATGCTCATCAACACATGAAGGCCGTCAATTAGAACGGACAATGCTTGCAATTAATGTCGATACGCTATTTCGCATGATTTTTTTTTTTTTTTTTCAAAATCGATATTCTTTTTGGAATTTCATGCAGCGCGGAAAACTGAAAATATGTCTTTCAACGATTGGTTAACCAATAATGAAGGCAAGAAGACACGTACTATTTATTTAACTGTGCAATTATTGGCTTCCGTGGGACAGGTGACTGAAAACCAAGAGATGCGTGAAACGGGTGAATTGTATTCCATAGGTGTAACTAGTGTTAATGCTGGCATTCCATATGCCGATAGTTTCAATGTCTAAATGCACTATTGCCTTGTAAGAACTGTTGATGATCATACAATGCTGTCAGTGCATGATCAAGTCAAAGGTAAAAAGTCGATATGGGGTGTTGTTAAAGGTTTTATTGAAAGGAATACATGGGCTGGTTTAGAAGAATACTGAAGACTATTTTTTGACGTTGAGATTGCGTCAGGTAGGGAAAACGTTGCGTCAGTCTGCTACTTCCCCCCACCAGTGGTAAGGGGTGGCAGATACTGCGTGATGTGTTTGGTTTTGTTAGTTAAGGCCTCGCTCAAGTCTGACACTTCCCCCCACCCGAGGTAAGGGGTAGCAGATACTGCTCGAGGTAAGGGGAGCATCCACCCGGTGGGATGCCCTCCCGCTTTCAACGACCTTTTGTAAGTCCGGCACTTCCCCCCACCAGTGGTAAGGGGTGCCGGATACTGCTCAAGGTTAGGGAACCTTTTCCCACTTCCAAATTTTTTTTTTTTTTTTTTATGTGAAATTACGAAACGATTCCGTTTTTGATTGGGGTTTTGAAATTCCCATTCGTAATCCAGTAAGCGGGAAGAATCTAGTAGTCTAGTAGTAGTGATAATGGTTTTGCCAGTGCCAATATGTTGCGGGGAAATGATTCGGTTTCTACTGAACATTTCGTGATTGATAAGGTCATGTTGGGTTGGTCACTCTTTCAGAAATTGTTTAGAAAATGCCGCGCGTTGGGCTTTTATTCAAAAAATGCAGTATGTTGCCAAATCGTCTTAGAACTTTAGATTCCAAGCTTTTGTGCTGTCCTGCTACACAGGGAGTATTCACCCTTTTAGTCTGAAATTTCGGAGAGTTCTTGTCCGTCAAGTATTCATGGAAGCGTTCGAGAGGTGAATGTTCCGGCTCGAGAATGTGCAAACCCACATGACTCTTTATCGATTCACAAAACATTGACCAGAAATTTAAGACTCTCTTCCTAAACCTGTTGGCATTTATAAGTTTATTATTGTTATCATTTTTTGTAAAGGGATATGAATACATATTTAAATATGGCTGTCCCTACCCCTTGGACAAAAACTTTTGTTGGCCTCATGCCTTTGGCTGAGTGCATCTGCTTTCTGGGGTAGACCGTGGGTCTGTATTAGGGTTCTGGTATCCTCGCTGGGGGAAGCGAGTGACTGTGGGAAATTTAAATCTACAAAAGGCCGAAAGCCCTTAGATTCTGTGGCAGATCGGTTCGCCCTTCTGCGGTAGGCTTTTATGATGTCCTCGTTATGGTATAACGAGTGAATGGGCTGGTTTCTGGGGTCCTCGCTTGGGGCGAGTGAATTTGGGGTGGTTTTTTGCAAGGGGCCCCCGGTTAGTATTATTATGAAGCCTCAGTTTTGCTTTTTGTTTTGCGAGCTTTTGGTAAGCTCCCATGCGTCCTCGTGTCTCTAGCTCCCTTTCCCCATTGCCACAAGTAGCTAGGCGTAGGATTCCCCCTCCGGCAGACTCGGTACGAGACCGGGGGTGGAAAAAAAAAGAAAAAATAAGATGTAGGATCGCCCTCCGGTAGACTCGCACCCTCACGAGACCGGGGTGGTTGATTATAATTAGGGCCTCGGGAGCGACGCAAGCTTAGGGATAGCGGGGCATCACGGCGCGTGGTTGAACGCGTCTTTATGTCCCGCGCTCCCTTTCCCCATTGCCATCGCGTAGTACGCTTTAGGTTTCCCCTCCGGTAGACTCGCACCCTCACGAGACCGGGGGTTGATGATGATATATGGCTCGGGAGAAACACAAGCTTAGGGATAGAGAGACACGAAGACGTGGGTTCCTTAATATACTTTCGATGCTATCACTAACCGTGGGCCTCTAATTGTAGGTAGTCGGGGGAAATAGTGTTGTGGTTTTCTGGGGTTTGCTTTGTAAGCTTAAGAATAGAATGGGCTGAGTCCCTTTAGGTTCTATGTGGCGGATATCGGATCTGCGTTAGTTTGTTGGTTGGCCTCGTTTCGGGAAAACGAGTGAGTGGGAAGATTTCTGGAAAATGTAAAGACGAGGTTGATTTTTATTGATTTTTTTTTTTTTTTTAAAGGAGGTATGTGGAAGCCGGAGGGATTGTTAAGAGGAGCTCGTAGTCCTCTCACAGTCTGTCTCCATGGGAAGAAGGATCAGTTTGACCAAAGGTCGTCTGACTTGACCCTTCTCGGTTATGAGGTCGACTACACGTACTCGGTTATCTTCGCCGGGGTGTACGTTGACGACTCTACCTAACCTCCATTCGTTGGGAGATAAATTGTCCTCTTTGAGGACAACGAGATCTCCCACTTTTATATTTTCCTTGGGATGCTTCCACTTTACTCGTTTTTGGAGTTCGGATAAATATTCGGTTTTTCATCGCCGGCAGAAGGTTTGATGGAGGGCCTTGAGCTTTTGCCATCTATTTAGCATGGAGGCAGGGCTTTCGTTCACATCCGGTTCTGGCGGCGCCAGAAGATGGCTGCCGGTGAGGAAATGTCCTGGGGTTAATGGCTCCAGGTCCGTTGGGTCATTGGACGCCGGGCTGAGAGGCCGTGAATTTAGGCATGCCTCGATCCGGCACAGAAGGGTTTGGAACTCCTCCATGGTATATTTATGGAGAGAAGAGACCTTTTTGAAGTGGCTTTTGAAGCTCTTCACTCCCGCTTCCCACAGGCCGCCCATATGCGGAGCGCCGGCGGGAATAAAATGCCAAGTTAATGCTTGATGGCTATACTTGGAGACTGTTTTGTCTCGGCTTTCTGCCAGGAAGGCTTTGAATTCCGATCGTAGAGATCGGGAAGCTCCGACAAAGTTCGTACCATTGTCGGAGTAGATGTTTTTTGGACATCCTCTTCTCGCGATAAAACGCGAAAAGGCTGCGAGGAAGCATGGGGTGCTCAGGTCACTAGTGGCCTCTAGGTGGATGGCCTTAGTGGAGAAACAAACAAATAGGCATACGTAGCCTTTGGACAGTCGACATCCCCTACCGCGGTAGCTTTTTATGTCGAAAGGCCCCGCGAAATCTACCCCGGTATTGGTGAACGCGCGAGTAAAAGTAGTACGTTCGCAGGGAAGGGTACCCATAAGTTGGGACTGCGCCTGCTTCCTGTGAAGAATGCAGGTTTTGCAATTGTGGATGATGGCTCTGATCATTGTCTTGACCTTCGGAATCCAATACTGGGTTCGAATAAGGCGGAGCATAAGTTGGTTCTCGCCATGAAGGGAATCATGATGAATCATCATGACTGCAAGGCGAGACAGCTTGCAATTGTAAGGCAAGATGATCGGATGACGCTCGTTGTACCACATGTCTTTTGAGGCCCCTAGACGCCCCCCCGTTCTGATAATATCATCTTTGTCGATGTATGGGTTGAGTGACAGGATTTCACTTTTCCGATCAATAGGTTCCCTATTTTTTAATTGCAAGTATTCTGTACCGTAGGATATTTTCTGACATACTTTTATTAGTGCTTGAGTCGTTGCCTTAATCTCATCGGCTGAGATTGTGCTCGACTTTTCGTGGCATACCGTTTTTGTTTTAGGATGCGTTCTTTTTATAAATCTCCTAACGTAGGATAGGGCTCTTAGAGCTCGTGGCAAGTCTGAAAAACGATCGAGTATATCTTCTTGTTCAGCCTGTGTGACGGCATACGACTGTGCCTTCACTTTCTTCTCCTCATCTGATGTATGGTAGTCCGTTTCCTGTACTGGCCATTGGATCTTGTCCTCTTGTAACCAAGATGGTCCCTGCCACCACAACGAGTTGTTGACTAATTCACCCGCTGGTAGGCCTCTGCTTCCTAAATCCGCTGGATTTGATTCTGAATCCACATGTAGCCAGTCCTTGCTTCCGACCATGTCGGTGATCTTCGTGATGCGGTGTGCGACGAAGGTTGACCAGGAACAAGGCGGTTTCCGTAGCCATGCGAGGACAATGCTGGAATCAGTCCATAGATGAATGGTGATGGGTCCTAATTTGACGCTCCTACAGATTGAGTCAATCATCTCTGCGAGCAATACTGCACCGCAAAGTTCCAGACGTGGGAGGGAAATTGTCTTCACTGGTGCGACTCTGGTTTTTGCCATAAGTAGGTGTGTATAAACATTATTCTCCTTTTTGACGCGCATATACACGGCTGCTGCATATGCTTTCTCCGACGCGTCACAGAAGCCGTGGATTTCAACCTCGTCTTCTGGTGAGAATTGTACCCAACGTGGTTTTCGAATTCTATCTATTTCCGGGTAATCTTGGGTGAAGGTGTTCCACCGCTCCAATGTCGTTGGTGAGACTGGCTCGTCCCACCCTGTGCCTTCTAACCAAATGTTTTGCATAATTATTTTTGCCACTATGACCATTGGGGCAAGCCACCCTAACGGGTCAAAGAGCTTGGCAATAACTGACAGGATCTCTCTTTTTGTTGGCATGTTAGGGTTGTCTAGTGATCCCGCTTTGAAATAAAATAAGTCAGCATGTGCGTTCCACCTTATACCTAATGCTTTCACTGTGCTGGTGTCTTCAAAGGCTAAGAAGTCCTCGCTGAGCAGATCCGATTTCGGGATGTCTTTGAGAACCTCCTCCGAGTTTGATGTCCACTTTCGTAATGGGAACCCTGCCGAATGTAAAACCTGTCGAATTTCGTTTCTTGCCGTAATGGTGGAGGTGAGGTTGTGTCCTCCTGCGAGGACGTCATCTACATACATACATTCCCGGAGTATGTTTGATGCTGTAGGATGGGAACTTCGTACATCGTCAGCCAGCTGTAACAGCGTCCTTATAGCAAGATAAGGGGCACAATTAACTCCGAAAGTTACCGTTTTTAATTCGTAGAGTCCTATTGGTTCGTTCATGTCTTTTCGAAAAATAATTCGTTGAAATTTGGTATGATTATCGTTCATCCAAATCTGCCTATACATTTTCTCTATATCACTGTTGAAGACGTACCGATAAAGTCTCCAACGAATGATGAGCGTCGGGAGATCTGCTTGGAGTACCGGGCCTGGGAGCAAAACGTCGTTCAGACTTGTACCATTAGCAGTCGGACTTGAAGCGTTGAAAACGACCCGGACTTTAGTAGTTGTGCTTTCCGCCTTTACCACGGCGTGATGGGGCAGGAAATAATTATCAGGGTCATTTGCTGCGACTGTGCCCTTAATTTTGTGCATATGTCCGAGCGTCTGGTATTCTGAAAGTACCCTTATGTATTCATTCCCTAACTCCGGATTTTTCGTTAACCGCGTTTCATTTCGATAGAATTACGAGCATGCGCGTTTAAGGGACCCTGCTAATTTTCGTTCTTCCGGGTATTCCTGTCTAAATGGGAGTGAAACGACATACCTTCCATCCTCATTTCTCTTTGTGGTTTCTCTATATAATTTTTCACAATATCTGTCATCGTCGCTAGGGCTTTTAATTTTCGGTACATTTTCCAACTCCCAAAAGGCTTTTAGTTGGTTGTCCAACGCGACCTCGTTGTAAAATGACACGATGCTCTTCGTTGGATTCGGTGTTTCAATGCGACCGGTTAGTATCCAACCGAACACTGTCTCTTGGGCCAGAAGTGTATTAAGTACATTCTTTTTTAGACCGCTTAGTATAATTTGGGGATATATATCGCCACCAAGTATGAGGTCTACATCTTCATTGACGTAGAACCTCTTGTCTGCCAAAACTAAGTCTGGGAACGCCTGCATCGTCATTGTTTCGATATGGCAGGATGGCAGATTCCCAGTTAATTTGGCTAAAATTAGAACAGGAGTAGTCAAGCTAAAGCATGGGTCCACTGGTGAACGTAGCTCGATGGTGGATGCCTCTTTTACTTGAGCAGATACTGCGTTGGTGATGCCTGAAACTTGGGCATGCATTTTCCTTGCCGGCAAATTGATTCTGCGTTTTAGTCTTTCTGTCATGAAAGAGCATTCAGACCCTGAATCAATTAATGCCCGCGCGGAGAAGTCGGTACCATTATGATGAATGTGTACGCGAGCAGTTCCTAATAGTACGCCTGTGCTGGAATTAGCATGACAGGATTTTACATTCTGGTTCGCAGAAGAATTTGGTTGCCCCGATTCCTGTCTTCTTTGTGCTTGTGCTGAAGTCGACGGGATATTATCCGCGTCTTTGAATGGATTGCGCCTCGTAGGTTGCTGAACTGTATCCGCATGCAGGAGCGTGTGGTGACGAGAGTGGCATTTGGCACAGTTGTACGAACTGGTGCACCTCGTCACTGTGTGTCCTGGGGATAAGCAGTTCAGGCATCCCCCCGTGGATTTGATGAAGTTGATTCTCTCCACTGGGGTCAGATCACAGAATCGGGGACAATTCCGTAACCTGTGTTCAGCTTTGCACATTTTACAAAAAACCCTTGAAGTTGATTTTGAGGTAGGTTTTGATACCTTCGTTTGGAAGGCACCAAGTCTTTTTATGGGGGTTTCGGTTGTATGCCGAGTATTTGATGGCTTTTGTCCCTTTTGGGCGTTAGTGCCAGTGAAGCTAGACACTGTTTCCAGTGTCTGAAACCTATTTGATAGAAATTTGTCCATATCTTCCCATTTAGATATGTCCATTTTGTGGTCTATGCTTTGTTCCCATAGAGCCAGGGTACTTTCCGGTAACTTTGTCGAACACAAATATGTTAGTATTGCATCCCAATTGGATGTGTCGATTTTGTGACACTTGAGGGACGATAGACAATTGTTTATATCGCTATGTAGTTTCTTTAACGCGCTCCCACACTCACTCTCTACCTTCTTTAAATTAAAAAGAATTTGCAATTGCGTGTTGACTAATATACGCTTGTTTTCATACCTTTCGCACAGGTTTTTCCAGGCCATATCGAATCCATCATTTGTCAGAGGGCATTTTTTTACAATATCCTTGGCCTCGCCCTGTGTCTTGTTGTTCAGATGGAACAGTTTTTCCACCCCCTGTAGGTCGGAATTATTTATGTATATGGCCGTAAACAGGTCGCGAAAGGTTGGCCATGATAAATAGTCACCTTTGAAAATCTCCGTGTCGCAAGAAGGGAGGCGGATCTTATGCCCGCGAGGTGCGGCTGGGGGTGCTGGCTCAGAGATAGCGCTAATTTCTACTTTTTTAAATTTCTCTGCCTCAGCAGATATTGTGGATAAGCATCGCATATATATTGCGTAGGTAGACATATGTTTTTTCCGGATGGCCAACACATCATTTGCGTCGACATCTTCTGATCCCATCAGTGAGTCAAACACAGACTTAACCTTCTTCCATAAGGAGCGCAACTCTTCTTGCTGTATCGCAAGAGTGTGCTTGTTATGACTTTTCTCTGGAATAAGGCTGTACTGCTGTTCAAACTCTGAGATTAACTCAGCTGATCGGACATAATTTTCCATTTTCTCAACAAATTATTCCTACCCAACTAAAAACAAATTAATTCTTTGAACAAAAAAATGGAAACAATGCTTTGAAAGGTGGCTTTTATTTAGTTATTTCAGACTTGGCCGACTCGTCTGATAATTTTTTGTTTTCAAGGGAAGAATAGGCAATGGTGTAACCTACTCGCCAACCGCACTCAAATTATATATATCTGTATATATTGATCTGGCTATTAAATTATAAGGGTCAGACTTGGCCGATTCGTCTGGTTTTCCCACGATAAAAGTAAAACAACAATGTGGCTTACTCGCCACCCGCACGTAAATTTATATGTATGTATGTATCGGTGTGTGTATTAATTTATTTGCAGATTATTTTGTGCCGTAAGACAGAGAGCAGGGGGGAGCAACTCCAATGTGTATTGTGCGAAGCAAAGGGGGGCCACCCGCCACTTGAGCGTTCAATTTTATTATAAAAAAATACGTGCGCGCGTTGATATAAAAACTCGACGAAAAGTGTAAAAACTCAGTGAAAACTGTTGTAAAAAACTGTGTTGATTGAACTAGTGAAAATTAAAGTGCTTGAAAGGAAAATGAAAATTGCCACTGCCGTATGGTGTTAGATTTTTAATATGAATGTGAGGTTATGTGCACCTCCTCCTTGTGCTGTGTCCGGAGAGCCTTACCGCTGGTGAGGGGACAGACCAGATAGTCACAAGGAATCTTAAACGAAGTTAATGCAACGCGTTTGCACTTATTTTTCTTTTCGGCACTAAAAATTTTTGTTTTTTACACTTTTCGCGGTTAATTAGAAGTCACGTATCGCAGTAAATTAATTTTTTTTTTTTTTTTTTTACTTTTTATTTTATTGTTTTAACCAAAAAAAAATGTGGCAAGAAATATATAAACTTACGTGGCTGCTGCGTGAAGTAGTGTTTGTTGTTGTGTTGCTGCGGTAAATTGCCTAGATGTGTAATGCCACCAGAAATTAAAAAATACCACCACGATAACTTGCACCAGGAGTGTACCACCAAGCGTGTATATCACCAATAAAAATGTTGAGTGTATCACCACGAAATAAACAATACCACCAAGAGTGTAAGACCGCGACGATATATACTAAATGCTGGTATCACCAAGATATTTGTATGAGAAGTGTTGAGTGTATGTCGACGTTGAAAGTGTCACCAAGATGTGTATCAAAGCGTATCACCAAAAATGTACCCTAAAGGACCGGATTTGTCGCGGTTTTGTGTATCACCAGGATAATTTTTGTTGAAATTTTGCACAATGTGGACTGTATCTTTTATATAGGTGTTGGTTCCTTTTTACGGGGAGAAAGGACCATGAACAATTATGGTGATTCGCAGACTCGGCAGCGGAGTGGAGGCACCAGAATTGCGTTTAGGTTAGATGTAAAATGAAAGGAAAAGAAAGGCGAGAGATATTTCTCGTTATAATAATGATTTTATTTGGAGTGAAAATTATAATTAGTACAATAATTTACCTTGTATAAAACTTGTGGCGGGGCTTCTCGGGACGGCTGGTTGTAGTTCGCTCAACGATCGCTGGAAAAGTAGACGGTTGCCTTGTCGAGGACAACCGTTGAACCGCGGAAAAAGTCTCCGGTTTTAAGGGGAAGCTTCCCCACATAGTTGTACCGGCATACATGTATATGTGTACGGACAACATAACCCTATCTATGTACACATATACATGCAGGTGGGCGAACTAGGGGTCGATAAAGTGGTGCTATTAGGGTGGCGCAAATTAAGAAGAATTTAGGCTTCGGGCCTAAACAACAGGTTTCGGAGATATCGCCAACGCATCTCAAAAAAACCAAGAACGCAGCAATTTGGAAGCACAAAAAGTACTTTTCCTATAACTACCAACGATAAAATTGATTGTAGTGAAATTCATTTTTTGTAGTTTTTATAGTTACTCCGAAAATATAATACATTGTGCGGAAACCAAGCAATTTTAGCAAATTTGGGTTTTTTCTTTTTGAAATACGTTTTAAATCGTTTGTAGTTTTTCATAGGAAAAAAAATTTTTTTTTGGTCCACAGGTTTCGGAGATATCGCTAACGCATCTCAAAAAAACCAAGAACGCAGCAATTTGGAAGCACTAAAAGTACTTTTCCTATAACTACAAACGATGAAATTGGTTGTAGTGAAATTCATTTTTTTGTAGTTTTTAGAGTTACTCTGAAAATATAATACATTGTGCGGAAACCAAGCAATTTAAGCAAGTTTGGGTTTTTTCTTTTTGAAATACGTTTTAAATCGTTTGTAGTTTTTCATACGAAAAAAAAATTTTTTTTTGGTCCACAGGTTTCGGAGATATCGCCAACGCATCTCAAAAAAACCAAGAACGCAGCAATTTGGAAGCACTAAAAGTACTTTTCCTATAACTACAAACAATGAAATTGGTTTTAGTGAAATTCATTTTTTTGTAGTTTTTATAGTTACTCTGAAAATATAATACATTGTGCGGAAACCAAGTTTGTAGTTTTTCATAGGAAAAAAAATTTTTTTTTTGGTCCACAGGTTTCGGAGATATCGCTAACGCATTTCAAAAAACCAAGAGCGAAGCAATTTGGAAGCACTAAAAGTACATTTCCTGTAACTACAAACGATGAAATTGATTGTAGTGAAATTCATTTTTTTGTAGTTCTTATAGTTACTCCGAAAATATAATACATTGTGCGGAAACCAAGCAATTTAAGTAAATTTGGTTTTTTTCTTTTTGAAATACGCTTTAAATCGTTTGTAGTTTTTCATACGAAAAAAAATTTTTTTTTTGGTCCACAGGTTTCGGAGATATCGCTAACGCATCCCAAAAAATCCAAGAACGCAGCAATTTGGAAGCACTAAATGTACTTTTCCTATAACTACAAACGATGAAATTGATTGTAGTGAAATTCATTTTTTGTAGTTTTTATAGTTAATCCGAAAATATAATACATTGTGCGGATACCAAGCAATTTAAGTAAATGTGATTTTTTTCTTTTTGAAATACGTTTTAAATCGTTTGTAATTTTTCATACGAAAAAAAATTTTTTTTTTTGGTCCACAGGTTTCGGAGATATCGCTAACGCATCTCAAAAAAACCAAGAACGCAGCAATTTGGAAGCACTAAAAGTACTTTTCCTATAACTACAAACGATGAATTTGATTGTAGTGAAATTAATTTTTTTGCAGTTTTTGTAGTTACTCCGAAAATATAATACATTGTGCGGAAACCAAGTAATTTTAGCAAATTTGGGTTTTTTCTTTTTGAAATACGTTTTAAATCGTTTGTAGTTTTTCATAGGAAAAAAAATTTTTTTTTGGTCCACAGGTTTCGGAGATATCGCTAACGCATCTCAAAAAAACCAAGAACGCAGCAATTTGGAAGCACTAAAAGTACTTTTCCTATAACTATAAACGATGAAATTGGTTGTAGTAAAATTCGTTTTTTTGTAGTTTTTAGAGTTACTCTGAAAATATAATACATTGTGCGGAAACCAAGCAATTTAAGCAAGTTTGGGTTTTTTCTTTTTGAAATACGTTTTAAATCGTTTTTAGTTTTTCATACGAAAAAAAATTTTTTTTTTTGGTCCACAGGTTTCGGAGATATCGCCAACGCATCTCAAAAAAACCAAGAACGCAGCAATTTGGAAGCACTAAAAGTACTTTTCCTATAACTACAAACAATGAAATTGGTTTTAGTGAAATTCATTTTTTTGTAGTTTTTATAGTTACTCCGAAAATATAATACATTTAGCGTAAACCAAGCAATGTAAGCAAATTTGGGTTTTTTCTTTTTGAAATACGTTTTAAATCGTTTTTAGTTTTTCATAGGAAAAACAATTTTTTTTTGGTCCACAGGTTTCGGAGATATCGCTAACGCTTCTCAAAAAAACCCAGAGCGCAGCAATTTGGAAGCACTAAAAGTACATTTCCTATAACTACAAACGATGAAATTGATTGTAGTGAAATTCATTTTTTTGTAGTTCTTATAGATACTCCGAAAATATAATACATTGTGCGGAAACCAAGCAATTTAAGTAAATTTGGTTTTTTCTTTTTGAAATACGTTTTAAATCGTTTGTAGTTTTTCATACGAAAAAAAATTTTTTTTGGTCCACAGGTTTCGGAGATATCGCAAACGCATCTCAAAAAAACCAAGAACGCAGCAATTTGGAAGCACTAAAAGTACTTTTCCTATAACTACAAACGATGAAATTGATTGTAGTGAAATTCATTTTTTTGTAGTTCTTATAGTTACTCCGAAAATATAATACATTGTGCGGAAACCAAGCAATTTAAGTAAATTTGGTTTTTTTGTTTTTGAAATACGTTTTAAATCGCTTGTAGTTTTTCATACGAAAAAAAATTTTTTTTTTGGTCCACAGGTTTCGGAGATAACGCTAACGCATCTCAAAAAAACCAAGAACGCAGCAATTTGGAAGCACTAAAAGTACTTTTCCTATAACTACAAACGATGAAATTGATTGTAGTGAAATTCATACGTTTGTAGTTTTTATAGTTACTCCGAAAATATAATACATTGTGCGGAAATAAAGCAATTTAAGCAAATTTGGGTTTTTTCTTTTTGAAATACGTTTTGAATCGTTTGTAGTTTTTCATACGAAAAAAAATTTTTTTTTAGTCCACAGGTTTCGGAGATATCGCTAACGCATCTCAAAACAACCAAGAACGCAGCAATTTGGAAGCACTAAAAGTACTTTTCCTATAACTACAAACGATGAAATTGATTGTAGTGAAATTAATTTTTTTGCAGTTTTTGTAGTTACTCCGAAAATATAATACATTTTGCGGAAACCAAGCAATTTAAGCAAATTTGGGTTTTTTCTTTTTGAAATACGTTTTAAATCGTTTGTAGTTTTTCATACGAAAAAACATTTTTTTTTGCTCCACAGCACCGCTTTCGGTTGCCGATACTACATAATCCATAAGCGCTTTTGTACCATTAGCAAAATTGGGAAATTCGAAGACACCCGGTTGGGTATTCCAAACAATGATTTTTGCACAGCGAATGGGTTCCTTGAATAATTCTCTCGATTTAAATTACAAGCATATTAAATTTTTGAATGTGCAAGTAAATATTGGTGCTTACAATTCATATGTTCAAAAATAAAACAAGCTTCATTTCAGCATACCCCTTCTAACAAAAATTATTCTTACGCTCAAGCAAAAGTACGTACATACATATGTATGTATGTTCATATGTAAGCTAAGAAATGTATGAACATGGTAATGTATCTGCTATGACGATCGTAGCGTATAAACAAACTTAGATATAATGCAAACACATACATATATTCTTAAACTAAAGATCAACCAACACCCCCACTTCACCCCACTTCACACCCACCTCATTGATACCAATATATCCAAGCATAAGCTAACATATGTATGTTTTTACATTCACATGTTCAAAAAAAAAAAAAACTTCTATTCAACCAACCACTTCCAACAAAAATTATTTTTACGCACAATATGTATGTTAAAATGTAAATCACAAAATCCTGAAAACTAGCTTCCTCTTTTTCACTAATAATGCTACAAACGATGAAATTAATTGTAGTGAAATTAATTTTTTTGTAGTTTTTATAGTTACTCCGAAAATATAATACATTGTGCGGAAACCAAGCAATTTAAGTAAATTTGGTTTTTTTCTTTTTGAAATACGTTTTAAATGGTTTGTAATTTTTCATACGAAAAAAAATTTTTTTTTGGTCCACAGGTTTCGGAGATCTCGCTTACGCATCTAAAAAAAACCAAGAACGCAGCAATTTGGAAGCACTAAAAGTACTTTTCCTATAACTACAAACGATGAAATTGTTTGTAGTGAAATTCATTTTTTGTAGTTTTTATAGTTACTCCGAAAATATAATTCATTGTGCGGAAACCAAGCAATTTAAGCAAATTTGGGTTATTGTTTTTGAAATACGTTTTAAATCTTTTTTAGTTTTCATAGGAAAAAAACATTTTTTTTTTCGTCCACAGGTTTCGGAGATATCGCTAACGCATCTCGAAAAAACCAAGAACGCAGCAATTTGGAAGAACTAGAAGTACTTTTCCTATAACTACAAGCGATGAAATTGATTGAAGTGAAATTCATTTTTTGTAGTTTTTATAGTTACTCCGAAAATACATTGTGCGGAAACCAGGCAATTTAAGCAAATTTGGGGTTTTTCTTTTTGAAATACGTTTTAAATCGTTTGTAGTTTTTCATAGGAAAAACATTTTTTTTTTTTTGGTCCACAGGTTTCGGAGATATCGCTAACGCATCTCAAAAAAACCCAGAACGCAGCAATTTGGAAGCACTAAAAGTACTTTTCCTATAACTACAACGATGAAATTGATTGTAGTGAAATTCATTTTTTTGTAGTTCTTATAGTTACTCCGAAAATATAATACATTGTGCGGAAGCCAAGCAATTTAAGTAAATTTGGTTTTTTTCTTTTTGAAATACGTTTTAAATCGTTTGTAGTTTTTCATGCGAAAAAAAATTTTTTTTTTGGTCCACAGGTTTCGGAGTTATCGCCAACGCATCTCAAAAAAACCAAGAACGCAGCAATTTGGAAGCACTAAAAGTACTTTTCCTATAACTACAAACGATGAAATTGATGGTAGTGAAATTCATTTTTTTGTAGTTTTTATACTCTGAAAATATAATACATTGTGCGGAAATCAAGCAATTTAAGCAAATTTGGGTTCTTTCTTTTTGAAATACGTTTTAAATCGTTTGTAGTTTTTCATACGAAAAAAAAATTTTTTTTTGGTCCACAGGTTTCGGAGATATCGCTAACGCCTCTCAAAAAAACCAAGAACGCAGCAATTTGGAAGCACTAAAAGTACTTTTCCTATAACTACAAACGATGAAATTTATTGTAGTGAAATTCATTTTTTTGTAGTTTTTATAGTTACTCCGAAAATATAATACATTCTGCGGAAACCAAGCAATTTAAGTAAATTTGGTTTTTTTGTTTTTGAAATACGTTTTAAATCGTTTGTAGTTTTTCATACGAAAAAAAATTTTTTTTTTGGTCCACAGGTTTCGGAGATATCGCTAACGCATCTCAAAAAAACCAAGAACGCAGCAATTTGGAGCACTAAAAGTACTTTTCCTATAACTACAAACGATGAAATTGGTTGTAGTGAAATTCATACGTTTGTAGTTTTTATAGTTACTGCGAAAATATAATACATTGTGCGGAAACCAAGCAATTTAAGCAAATTTTGGGTTTTTTCTTTTTGAAATACATTTTAAATCGTTTGTAGTTTTTCATACGAAAAAATTTTTTTTTTTTGGTCCACAGGTTTCGGAGATATCGCTAACGCATCTCAAAAAAACCAAGAACGCAGCAATTTGGAAGCACTAAAAGTACTTTTCCTATAACTACAAACGATGAACTTGATTGTAGTGAAATTCATTTTTTGTAGTTTTTATAGTTACTCCGAAAATATAATACATTGTGCGGAAACCAAGCAATTTAAGCAAATTTGGGTTTTTTCTTTTTGAAATACGTTTTAAATCGTTTGTAGTTTTTCATAGGAAAAAAAATTTTTTTTTGGTCCACAGGTTTCGGAGATATCGCCAACGCATCTCAAAAAAACCAAGAACGCAGCAATTTGGAAGCACTAAAAGTACTTTTCCTATAACTACCAACGATGAAATTGATTGTAGTGAAATTCATTTTTTGTAGTTTTTATAGTTACTCCGAATATATAATACATTGTGCGGATACCAAGCAATTTAAGTAAATGTGATTTTTTTCTTTTTGAAATACGTTTTAAATCGTTTGTAGTTTTTCATACGAAAAACAAATTTTTTTTTGGTCCACAGGTTTCGGAGATATCGCTAACGCATCTCAAAAAAACCAAGAACGCAGCAATTTGGAAGCACTAAAAGTACTTTTCCTATAACTACAAACGATGAAATTGATTGTAGTGAAATTCATTTTTTTGTAGTTTTTATAGTTACTCCGAAAATATAATACATTTTGCGTAAACCAAGCAATTTAGGCAAATTTGGGGTTTTTCTTTTTGAAATACGTTTTAAATCGTTTTTAGTTTTTCATAGGAAAAAAATTTTTTTTTGGTCCACAGGTTTCGGAGATATCGCTAACTCATATCAAAAAAACCCAGAGCGCAGCAATTTGGAAGCACTAAAAGTACATTTCCTATAACTACAAACGATGAAATTGATTGTAGTGAAATTCATTTTTTTGTAGTTCTTATAGTTACTCCGAAAATATAATACATTGTGCGGAAACCAAGCAATTTAAGTAAATTTGGTTTTTTCTTTTTGAAATACGTTTTAAATCGTTTGTAGTTTTTCATACGAAAAAATTTTTTTTTTTGGTCCACAGGTTTCGGAGATATCGCCAACGCATCTCAATAAAACCAAGAACGCAGCAATTTGGAAGCACTAAAAGTACTTTTCCTATAACTACAAACGATGAAATTGATTGTAGTGAAATTAATTTTTTTGTAGTTCTTATAGTTACTCCGAAAATATAATACATTGTGCGGAAACCAAGCAATTTAAGTAAATTTGGTTTTTTTGTTTTCGAAATACGTTTTAAATCGCTTGTAGTTTTTCATACGAAAAAAAATTTTTTTTTGGTCCACAGGTTTCGGAGATATCGCTAACGCATCTCAAAAAAACCAAGAACGCAGCAATTTGGAAGCACTAAAAGTACTTTTCCTATAACTACAAACGATGAAATTGATTGTAGTGAAATTCATTTTTTTGTAGTTTTTATAGTTACTTCGAAAATATAATACATTGTGGGGAAACCAAGCCCTTTAAGCAAATTTGGTTTTTTTCTTTTTTAAATACGTTTTAAATCGTTTTTAGTTTTTCATAGGAAAACAATTTATTTTTTTGGTCCACAGGTTTCGGAGATATCGCTAACCCATCTCAAAAAAACCAAGAACGCAGCAATTTGGAAGCACTAAAAGTACTTTTCCTATAACTACAAACGATGAAATTGGTTGTAGTGAAATTCATACGTTTTTAGTTTTTATAGTTACTTCGAAAATATAATACATTGTGCGGAAACAAATCAATTTAAGCAAATTTGGGTTTTTTCTTTTTGAAATACGTTTTAAATCGTTTGTAGTTTTTCATACGAAAAAAATTTTTTTTTGGTCCACAGGTTTCGGAGGTCTCGCTAACGCATCTCAAAAAAACCAAGAACGCAGCAATTTGGAAGCACTAAAAGTACTTTTCCTATAACTACAAACGATGAAATTGATTGTAGTGAAATTCATTTTTTTGTAGTTTTTATAGTTACTTCGAAAATATAATACATTGTGGGGAAACCAAGCCCTTTAAGCAAATTTGGTTTTTTTCTTTTTTAAATACGTTTTAAATCGTTTTTAGTTTTTCATAGGAAAACAATTTATTTTTTTGGTCCACAGGTTTCGGAGATATCGCTAACCCATCTCAAAAAAACCAAGAACGCAGCAATTTGGAAGCACTAAAAGTACTTTTCCTATAACTACAAACGATGAAATTTATTGTAGTGAAATTCATTTTTTTGTAGTTTTTATAGTTACTCCGAAAATATAATACATTCTGCGGAAACCAAGCAATTTAAGTAAATTTGGTTTTTTTGTTTTTGAAATACGTTTTAAATCGTTTGTAGTTTTTCATACGAAAAAAAATTTTTTTTTTGGTCCACAGGTTTCGGAGATATCGCTAACGCATCTCAAAAAAACCAAGAACGCAGCAATTTGGAGCACTAAAAGTACTTTTCCTATAACTACAAACGATGAAATTGATTGTAGTGAAATTCATTTTTTCGTAGTTTTTATAGTTACTCCGAAAATATAATACATTGTGCGGAAACCAGGCAATTTAAGCAAATTTGGGTTTTTTCTTTTTGAAATACATTTTAAATCGTTTGTAGTTTTTCATAGGAAAAACATATTTTTTTTGGTCCACAGGTTTCGGAGATATCGCTAACGCATCTCAAAAAAACCAAGAACGCAGCAATTTGGAAGCACTAAAAGTACTTTTCCTATAACTACAAACGATGAAATTGATGGTAGTGAAATTCATTTTTTTTGTAGTTTTTATACTCTGAAAATATAATACATTGTGCGGAAATCAAGCAATTTAAGCAAATTTGGGTTCTTTCTTTTTGAAATACGTTTTAAATCGTTTGTAGTTTTTCATACGAAAAAAAAATTTTTTTTTGGTCCACAGGTTTCGGAGATATCGCTAACGCCTCTCAAAAAAACCAAGAACGCAGCAATTTGGAAGCACTAAAAGTACTTTTCCTATAACTACAAACGATGAAATTTATTGTAGTGAAATTCATTTTTTTGTAGTTTTTATAGTTACTCCGAAAATATAATACATTCTGCGGAAACCAAGCAATTTAAGTAAATTTGGTTTTTTTGTTTTTGAAATACGTTTTAAATCGTTTGTAGTTTTTCATACGAAAAAAAATTTTTTTTTTGGTCCACAGGTTTCGGAGATATCGCTAACGCATCTCAAAAAAACCAAGAACGCAGCAATTTGGAGCACTAAAAGTACTTTTCCTATAACTACAAACGATGAAATTGGTTGTAGTGAAATTCATACGTTTGTAGTTTTTATAGTTACTGCGAAAATATAATACATTGTGCGGAAACCAAGCAATTTAAGCAAATTTTGGGTTTTTTCTTTTTGAAATACATTTTAAATCGTTTGTAGTTTTTCATACGAAAAAATTTTTTTTTTTTGGTCCACAGGTTTCGGAGATATCGCTAACGCATCTCAAAAAAACCAAGAACGCAGCAATTTGGAAGCACTAAAAGTACTTTTCCTATAACTACAAACGATGAACTTGATTGTAGTGAAATTCATTTTTTGTAGTTTTTATAGTTACTCCGAAAATATAATACATTGTGCGGAAACCAAGCAATTTAAGCAAATTTGGGTTTTTTCTTTTTGAAATACGTTTTAAATCGTTTGTAGTTTTTCATAGGAAAAAAAATTTTTTTTTGGTCCACAGGTTTCGGAGATATCGCCAACGCATCTCAAAAAAACCAAGAACGCAGCAATTTGGAAGCACTAAAAGTACTTTTCCTATAACTACCAACGATGAAATTGATTGTAGTGAAATTCATTTTTTGTAGTTTTTATAGTTACTCCGAATATATAATACATTGTGCGGATACCAAGCAATTTAAGTAAATGTGATTTTTTTCTTTTTGAAATACGTTTTAAATCGTTTGTAGTTTTTCATACGAAAAACAAATTTTTTTTTGGTCCACAGGTTTCGGAGATATCGCTAACGCATCTCAAAAAAACCAAGAACGCAGCAATTTGGAAGCACTAAAAGTACTTTTCCTATAACTACAAACGATGAAATTGATTGTAGTGAAATTCATTTTTTTGTAGTTTTTATAGTTACTCCGAAAATATAATACATTTTGCGTAAACCAAGCAATTTAGGCAAATTTGGGGTTTTTCTTTTTGAAATACGTTTTAAATCGTTTTTAGTTTTTCATAGGAAAAAAATTTTTTTTTGGTCCACAGGTTTCGGAGATATCGCTAACTCATATCAAAAAAACCCAGAGCGCAGCAATTTGGAAGCACTAAAAGTACATTTCCTATAACTACAAACGATGAAATTGATTGTAGTGAAATTCATTTTTTTGTAGTTCTTATAGTTACTCCGAAAATATAATACATTGTGCGGAAACCAAGCAATTTAAGTAAATTTGGTTTTTTCTTTTTGAAATACGTTTTAAATCGTTTGTAGTTTTTCATACGAAAAAATTTTTTTTTTTGGTCCACAGGTTTCGGAGATATCGCCAACGCATCTCAATAAAACCAAGAACGCAGCAATTTGGAAGCACTAAAAGTACTTTTCCTATAACTACAAACGATGAAATTGATTGTAGTGAAATTAATTTTTTTGTAGTTCTTATAGTTACTCCGAAAATATAATACATTGTGCGGAAACCAAGCAATTTAAGTAAATTTGGTTTTTTTGTTTTCGAAATACGTTTTAAATCGCTTGTAGTTTTTCATACGAAAAAAAATTTTTTTTTGGTCCACAGGTTTCGGAGATATCGCTAACGCATCTCAAAAAAACCAAGAACGCAGCAATTTGGAAGCACTAAAAGTACTTTTCCTATAACTACAAACGATGAAATTGATTGTAGTGAAATTCATTTTTTTGTAGTTTTTATAGTTACTTCGAAAATATAATACATTGTGGGGAAACCAAGCCCTTTAAGCAAATTTGGTTTTTTTCTTTTTTAAATACGTTTTAAATCGTTTTTAGTTTTTCATAGGAAAACAATTTATTTTTTTGGTCCACAGGTTTCGGAGATATCGCTAACCCATCTCAAAAAAACCAAGAACGCAGCAATTTGGAAGCACTAAAAGTACTTTTCCTATAACTACAAACGATGAAATTGGTTGTAGTGAAATTCATACGTTTTTAGTTTTTATAGTTACTTCGAAAATATAATACATTGTGCGGAAACAAATCAATTTAAGCAAATTTGGGTTTTTTCTTTTTGAAATACGTTTTAAATCGTTTGTAGTTTTTCATACGAAAAAAATTTTTTTTTGGTCCACAGGTTTCGGAGGTCTCGCTAACGCATCTCAAAAAAACCAAGAACGCAGCAATTTGGAAGCACTAAAAGTACTTTTCCTATAACTACAAACGATGAAATTGATTGTAGTGAAATTCATTTTTTTGTAGTTTTTATAGTTACTTCGAAAATATAATACATTGTGGGGAAACCAAGCCCTTTAAGCAAATTTGGTTTTTTTCTTTTTTAAATACGTTTTAAATCGTTTTTAGTTTTTCATAGGAAAACAATTTATTTTTTTGGTCCACAGGTTTCGGAGATATCGCTAACCCATCTCAAAAAAACCAAGAACGCAGCAATTTGGAAGCACTAAAAGTACTTTTCCTATAACTACAAACGATGAAATTGATTGTAGTGAAATTCATTTTTTCGTAGTTTTTATAGTTACTCCGAAAATATAATACATTGTGCGGAAACCAGGCAATTTAAGCAAATTTGGGTTTTTTCTTTTTGAAATACATTTTAAATCGTTTGTAGTTTTTCATAGGAAAAACATATTTTTTTTGGTCCACAGGTTTCGGAGATATCGCTAACGCATCTCAAAAAAACCAAGAACGCAGCAATTTGGAAGCACTAAAAGTATTTTTCCTATAACCACAAACGATGAAATTTATTATAGTGAAATTCATTTTTTTGTAGTTTTTATAGTTACTCCGAAAATATAATTCATTGTGCGGAAACCAAGCAATTTAAGCAAATTTGGGTTTTTTTCTTTTTGAAATACGTTTTAAATTGTTTGTAGTTTTTCATAGGAAAAAAATTTTTTTTTTGTTCCACAGGTTTCGAAGATATCGCTAACGGATTTCAAAAAAATCAAGAACGCAGCAATTTGGAAGCACTAAAAGTACTTTTCCTATAACTACAAACGATGAAATTGATTATAGTGAAATTCATTTTTTTTGTAGTTTTTATAGTTACTCCGAAAATATAATACATTGTGCGGAAACCAAGCAATTTAAGTAAATTTGGTTTTTTTCTTTTTGAAATACGTTTTAAATCGTTTGTAGTTTTTCATACGAAAAAAAATTTTTTTTTGATCCACACTAAAAGTACTTTTCCTATAACTAAAAACGATGAAATTGATTGTAGTGAAATTCATTTTTTGGTAGTTTTTATAGTTACTCCGAAAATATAATACATTGTGCGGAAACCAGGCAATTTAAGCAAATTTGGGTTTTTTCTTTTTGAAATACATTTTAAATCGTTTGTAGTTTTTCATAGGAAAAACATCTTTTTTTGGTCCACAGGTTTCGGAGATATCGCTAACGCATCTCAAAAAAACCAAGAACGCAGCAATTTGGAAGCACTAAAAGTACATTTCCTATAACTACAAACGATGAAATTGATTGTAGTGAAATTCATTTTTTTGTAGTTCTTATAGTTACTCCGAAAATATAATACAATGTGCGGAAACCAAGCAATTTAAGTAAATTTGGTATTTTTGTTTTCTAAATACGTTTTAAATCGTTTGTAGTTTTTCATACGAAAAAAAAATTTTTTTTTGGTCCACAGGTTTCGGAGATATCGCTAACGCATCTCAAAAAACCAAGAACGCAGCAATTTGGAAGCACTAAAAGTACTTTTCCTAAAACTACAAACGATGAAATTGATTGTAGTGAAATTCATTTTTTTGTAGGTTTTATAGTTACTTCGAAAATATAATACATTGTGGGGAAACCAAGCAATTTAAGCAAATTTGGGTTTTTTCTTTTTGGTATACGCTTTAAATCGTTTTTAGTTTTTCATAGGAAAACAATTTTTTTTTTTGGTCCACAGGTTTCGGAGATATCGCTAACGCATCTCAAAAAAACCAAGAACGCAGCAATTTGGAAGCATTAAAAGTACTTTTCCTATAACTACAAACGATGAAATTGGTTGTAGTGAAATTCATACGTTTGTAGTTTTTATAGTTACTCCGAAAATATAATACATTGTGCGGAAACAAAGCAATTTAAGCAAATTTGGGTTTCTTCTTTTTGAAATACGTTTTAAATCGTTTTTAGTTTTTCATACGAAAAAAAATTTTTTTTTAGTCCACAGGTTTCGGAGATATCGCTAACGCATCTCAAAAAAACCAAGAACGCAGCAATTTGGAAGCACTAAAAGTACTTTTCCTATAACTACAAACGATGAAATTGATTGCAGTGAAATTAATTCTTTTGTAGTTTTTGTAGTTACTCCGAAAATATAATACATTGTGCGGAAACTAAGCAATTTAAGCAAATTTGGGTTTCTTCTTTTTGAATTACGTTTTAAATCGTTTGTAGTTTTTCATACGAAAAAAACATTTTTTTTTTGCTCCACAGCGCCGCTTTCGGTTGCCGATAGTACATAATCCATAAGCGCCTTTGTACCATTAGCAAAATTGGGAAAATCGAACACACCCGGTTGGGTATTCCAAACAGTGATTTTTGCACAGCAAATGGGTTCCTTGAATAATTCTCTCGATTTGAGTTACAAGCATATTAAAATTTTTGAATGTGCAAGTAAATATTGGTGCTTACAGTTCATATGTTCAAAAATAAAACAAACTTCATTTCAGCATACCCCTTCTAACAAACATACATATGTATGTATGTTCATATGTAAGCTAAGAAATGTATGAACATGGTAATGTATCTGCTATGACGATCGTAGCGTATAAACAAACTTAGATATATATGTAAACACATACATATATTCTTAAACTAAAGATCAACCAACACCCCCACTTCACACCCACCTCATTGATACCAATATATCCAAGCATAAGCTAACATATGTATGTTTTTACATTCACATGTTCAAAAAAAAAAAAAAACTTCTATTCAACCAACCACTTCCAACAAAAATTATTCTTACGCACACGCATGTGTACATATATACATATGTATGTTAAATGTAAATCAAGCTGAAAACTAGCTCCCTCTTCTTCATTCATAATGCTACAAACGATGAAATTAATTTTTTTGTAGTTTTTATAGTTACTCCGAAAATATAATACATTGTGCGGAAACCAAGCAATTTAAGTAAATTTGGTTTTTTTCTTTTTGAAATACGTTTTAAATCGTTTGTAATTTTTCATACGAAAAAAAAATTTTTTTTTGTCCACGGGTTTCGGAGATATCGCTAACGCATCTCAAAAAAACCAAGAACGCAGCAATTTGGAAGCACTAAAAGTACTTTTCCTATAACTACAAACGATGAAATTGGTTGTAGTGAAATTCATACGTTTGTAGTTTTTATAGTTACTCCGAAAATATAATACATTGTGCGGAAACCAAGCAATTTAAGCAAATTTGGGTTTCTTCTTTTTGAAATACGTTTTAAATCGTTTTTAGTTTTTCATACGAAAAAAAATTTTTTTTTAGTCCACAGGTTTCGGAGATATCGCTAACGCATCTCAAAAAAACCAAGAACGCAGCAATTTGGAAGCACTAAAAGTACTTTTCCTATAACTACAAACGATGAAATTGATTGCAGTGAAATTAATTCTTTTGTAGTTTTTGTAGTTACTCCGAAAATATAATACATTGTGCGGAAACTAAGCAATTTAAGCAAATTTGGGTTTCTTCTTTTTGAATTACGTTTTAAATCGTTTGTAGTTTTTCATACGAAAAAAACATTTTTTTTTTGCTCCACAGCGCCGCTTTCGGTTGCCGATAGTACATAATCCATAAGCGCCTTTGTACCATTAGCAAAATTGGGAAAATCGAACACACCCGGTTGGGTATTCCAAACAGTGATTTTTGCACAGCAAATGGGTTCCTTGAATAATTCTCTCGATTTAAGTTACAAGCATATTAAAATTTTTGAATGTGCAAGTAAATATTGGTGCTTACAGTTCATATGTTCAAAAATAAAACAAACTTCATTTCAGCATACCCCTTCTAACAAACATACATATGTATGTATGTTCATATGTAAGCTAAGAAATGTATGAACATGGTAATGTATCTGCTATGACGATCGTAGCGTATAAACAAACTTAGATATATATGTAAACACATACATATATTCTTAAACTAAAGATCAACCAACACCCCCACTTCACACCCACCTCATTGATACCAATATATCCAAGCATAAGCTAACATATGTATGTTTTTACATTCACATGTTCAAAAAAAAAAAAAAACTTCTATTCAACCAACCACTACCAACAAAAATTATTCTTG
Source organism: Eurosta solidaginis (assembly GCF_040869045.1). Lineage (NCBI taxonomy): Eukaryota > Metazoa > Arthropoda > Insecta > Diptera > Tephritidae > Eurosta > Eurosta solidaginis. The sequence continues at coordinate 121,845,050 of NC_090321.1, forward strand.
CGCACAAGCATGTGTACATATATACTTATGTATGTTAAAATGTAAATCACAAAATCCTGAAAACTAGCTTCCTCTTTTTCATTCATAATGCTACAAACGATGAAATTAATTGTAGTGAAATTAATTTTTTTGTAGTTTTTATAGTTACTCCGAAAATATAATACATTGTGCGGAAACCAAGCAATTTAAGTAAATTTGGTTTTTTTTTCTTTTTGAAATACGTTTTGAATCGTTTGTAATTTTTCATAGGAAAAAAAAATTTTTTTTTGGTCCACAGGTTTCGGAGATCTCGCTAACGCATCTAAAAAAAAACCAAGAACGCAGAAATTTGGAAGCACTAAAAGCACTTTTCCTATAACTACAAACGATGAAATTGATTGTAGTGAAATTCATTTTTTGTAGTTTTTATAGTTACTCCGAAAATATAATACATTGTGCGGAAACCAAGCAATTTTAGCAAATTTGGGTTTTTTCTTTTTGAAATACGTTTTAAATCGTTTGTAGTTTTTCATAGGAAAAAAAATTTTTTTTGTTCCACAGGTTTCGGAGATATCGCTAACGCATCTCAAAAAAACCAAGAACGCAGCAATTTGGAAGCACTAAAAGTACTTTTCCTATAACTACAGACAATGAAATTGGTTGTAGTGAAATTCATTTTTTTGTAGTTTTTATAGTTACTCTGAAAATATAATACATTGTTCGGAAACCAAGCAATTTAAGCAAATTTGGGGTTTTTCTTTTTGAAATACGTTTTAAATCGTTTGTAGTTTTTCATACGAAAAAAAATTTTTTTTTTGGTCCACAGGTTTCGGAGATATCGCTAACGCATCTCAAAAAAACCAAGAACGCAGCAATTTGGAAGCACTAAAAGTACTTTTCCTATAACTACAAACGATGAAATTGGTTGTAGTGATATTCATACGTTTGTAGTTTTTATAGTTACTCCGAAAATATAATACATTGTGCGGAAACAAAGCAATTTAAGCAAATTTGGGTTTTTTCTTTTTGAAATACGTTTTAAATCGTTTGTAGTTTTTCATGGTAAAAAACATTTTTTTTTTGGTCCACAGGTTTTGGAGATATCACTAACGCATCTCAAAAAAACCAAGAACGCAGCAATTTGGAAGCACTAAAAGTACATTTCCTATAACTAAAAACGATGAAATTGATTGTAGTGAAATTCATTTTTTTGTAGTTCTTATAGTTACTCCGAAAATATAATACATTGTGCGGAAACCAAGCAATTTAAGTAAATTTGGTTTTTTTGTTTTTGAAATACGTTTTAAATCGTTTGTAGTTTTTCATATGAAAAAAAATTTTTTTTTTTGGTCCATAGGTTTCGGAAATATCGCTAACGCATCTCAAAAAAAACAAGAACGCAGCAATTTGGAAGCACTAAAAGTACTTTTCCTATAACTACAAACGATGAAATTGGTTGTAGTGATATTCATACGTTTGTAGTTTTTATAGTTACTCCGAAAATATAATACATTGTGCGGAAACAAAGCAATTTAAGCAAATTTGGGTTTTTTCTTTTTGAAATACGTTTTAAATCGTTTGTAGTTTTTCATGGTAAAAAACATTTTTTTTTTGGTCCACAGGTTTCGGAGATATCACTAACGCATCTCAAAAAAACCAAGAACGCAGCAATTTGGAAGCACTAAAAGTACATTTCCTATAACTAAAAACGATGAAATTGATTGTAGTGAAATTCATTTTTTTGTAGTTTTTGTAGTTACTCCGAAAATATAATACATTGTGCGGAAACCAAGCAATTTAAGCAAATTTGGGTTTTTTCTTTTTGAAATACGTTTTAAATCGTTTGTAGTTTTTCATACGAAAAAAACATTTTTTTTTGGTCCACAGCGCCGCTTTCGGTTGCCGATACTACATAATCCATAAGCGCCTTTGTACCATTAGCAAAATTGGGAAATTCGAAGACACCCGGTTGGGTATTCCAAACAATGATTTTTGCACAGCAAATGGGTTCCTTGAATAATTCTCTCGATTCAAATTACAAGCATATTAAAGTTTTTGAATGTGCAAGTAAATATTGGTGCTTACAATTCATATGTTCAAAAATAAAACAAACTTCATTTCAGCATACCCCTTCTAACAAAAATTATTCTTACGCTCAAGCAAAAGTACGTACATACATATGTATGTATGTTCATATGTAAGCTAAGAAATGTATGAACATGGTAATGTATCTGCTATGACGATCGTAGCGTATAAATAAACTTAGATATATATGCAAACACATACATATATTCTTAAACTAAAGATCAACCAACACCCCCACTTCACCCCACTTCACACCCACCTCATTGATACCACTATATCCAAGCATAAGCTAACATATGTATGTTTTTACATTCACATGTTCAAAAAAAAAAAAAAAACTTCTATTCAACCAACCACTTCCAACAAAAATTATTCTTACGCACAAGAATGTGTACATATATACATATGTATGTTAAAATGTAAATCACAAAATCCTGAAAACTAGCTTCCTCTTTTTCAGTCATAATGCTACAAACGATGAAATTAATTGTAGTGAAATTAATTTTTTTGTAGTTTTTATAGTTACTCCGAAAATATAATACATTGTGCGGAAACCAAGCAATTTAAGTAAATTTGGCTTTTTCTTTTTGAAATACGTTTTAAATCGTTTGTAGTTTTTCATACGAAAAAAATTTTTTTTTGGTCCACAGGTTTCGGAGATATCGCTAACGCATCTCAAAAAAACCAAGAACGCAGCAATTTGGAAGCACTAAAAGTATTTTTCCTATAAAAACAAACGATGAAATTGGTTGTAGTGAAATTCATTTTTTTGTAGTTTTTATAGTTACTCTGAAAATATAATACATTGTGCGGAAACCAAGCAATTTAAGCAAATTTGGGTTTTTTTTTTTTGAAATACGTTTTAACTCGTTTGTAGTTTTTCATACGAAAAAAATTTTTTTTTTTGGTCCACAGGTTTCGGAGATATCGCTAACGCATCTCAAAAAACCAAGAACGCAGCAATTTGGAAGCACTAAAAGTACTTTTCCTATAACTACAAGCGATGCAATTTATTGTAGTGAAATTCATTTTTTTGTAGTTTTTATAGTTACTCCGAAAATATAATACATTCTGCGGAAACCAAGAAATTTAAGCAAATTTGGGTTTTTTCTTTTTGAAATACGTTTTAAATCATTTGTAGTTTTTCATGGGAAAAAACATTTTTTTTTGGTCCACAGGTTTCGGAGATATCACTAACGCATCTCAAAAAAACCAAGAACGCAGCAATTTGGAAGCACTAAAAGTACATTTCCTATAACTAAAAACGATGAAATTGATTGTAGTGAAATTCATTTTTTTGTAGTTCTTATAGTTACTCCGAAAATATAATACATTGTGCGGAAACCAAGCAATTTAAGTAAATTTGGTTTTTTTGTTTTTGAAATACGTTTTAAATCGTTTGTAGTTTTTCATACGAAAAAAAATTTTTTTTTTTTGGTCCACAGGTTTCGGAAATATCCCTAACGCATCTCAAAAAAACCAAGAACGCAGCAATTTGGAAGCACTAAAAGTACTTTTCCTATAACTACAAACGATGAACTTGATTGTAGTGAAATTCATTTTTTGTAGTTTTTATAGTTACTCCGAAAATATAATACATTGTGCGGAAACCAAGCAATTTAAGCAAATTTGGGTTTTTTCTTTTTGAAATACGTTTTAAATCGTTTGTAGTTTTTCATAGGAAAAAAAATTTTTTTTTGGTCCACAGGTTTCGGAGATATCGCCAACGCATCTCAAAAAAACCAAGAACGCAGCAATTTGGAAGCACTAAAAGTATTTTTCCTATAACTACCAACGATGAAATTGATTGTAGTGAAATTCATTTTTTGTAGTTTTTATAGTTACTCCGAAAATATAATACATTGTGCGGAAACCAAGCAATTTTAGCAAATTTGGGTTTTTTCTTTTTGAAATACGTTTTAAATCGTTTTTAGTTTTTCATAGGAAAAAAAATTTTTTTTTGGTCCACAGGTTTCGGAGATATCGCTAACGCATCTCAAAAAAACCAAGAACGCAGCAATTTGGAAGCACTAAAAGTACTTTTCCTATAACTACAAACGATGAAATTGATTGTAGTGAAATTCATTTTTTTGTAGTTTTTATAGTTACTCCGAAAATATAATACATTTTGCGTAAACCAAGCAATTTAAGCAAATTTGGGGTTTTTCTTTTTGAAATACGTTTTAAATCGTTTTTAGTTTTTCATAGGAAAAAAATTTTTTTTTGGTCCACAGGTTTCGGAGATATCGCTAACGCATATCAAAAAAACCCAGAGCGCAGCAATTTGGAAGCACTAAAAGTACATTTCCTATAACTACAAACGATGAAATTGATTGTAGTGAAATTCATTTTTTTGTAGTTCTTATAGTTATAGTTGGTTGTAGTGAAATTCATACGTTTGTAGTTTTTATAGTTACTCCGAAAATATAATACATTGTGCGGAAACAAAGCAATTTAAGCAAATTTGGGTTTCTTCTTTTTGAAATACGTTTTAAATCGTTTTTAGTTTTTCATACGAAAAAAAATTTTTTTTTAGTCCACAGGTTTCGGAGATATCGCTAACGCATCTCAAAAAAACCAAGAACGCAGCAATTTGGAAGCACTAAAAGTACTTTTCCTATAACTACAAACGATGAAATTGATTGTAGTGAAATACATTTTTTTGTAGTTTTTGTAGTTACTCCGAAAATATAATACATTGTGCGGAAACCAAGCAATTTAAGCAAATTTGGGTTTTTTCTTTTTGAAATACGTTTTAAATCGTTTGTAGTTTTTCATACGAAAAAACATTTTTTTTTGGTCCACAGCGCCGCTTTCGGTTGCCGATACTACATAATCCATAAGCGCCTTTGTACCATTAGCAAAATTGGGAAATTCGAAGACACCCGGTTGGGTATTCCAAACAATGATTTTTGCACAGCAAATGGGTTCCTTGAATAATTCTCTCGATTTAAATTACAAGCATATTAAAGTTTTTGAATGTGCAAGTAAATATTGGTGCTTACAATTCATATGTTCAAAAATAAAACAAACTTCATTTCAGCATACCCCTTCTAACAAAAATTATTCTTACGCTCAAGCAAAAGTACGTACATACATATGTATGTATGTTCATATGTAAGCTAAGAAATGTATGAACATGGTAATGTATCTGCTATGACGATCGTAGCGTATAAATAAACTTAGATATATATGCAAACACATACATATATTCTTAAACTAAAGATCAACCAACACCTTCACTTCACCCCACTTCACACCCACCTCATTGATACCACTATATCCAAGCATAAGCTAACATATGTATGTTTTTACATTCACATGTTCAAAAAAAAAAAAAAACTTCTATTCAACCAACCACTTCCAACAAAAATTATTCTTACGCACAAGCATGTGTACATATATACATATATATGTTAAAATGTAAATCACAAAATCCTGAAAACTAGCTTCCTCTTTTTCAGTCATAATGCTACAAACGATGAAATTAATTGTAGTGAAATTAATTTTTTTGTAGTTTTTATAGTTACTCCGAAAATATAATACATTGTGCGGAAACCAAGCAATTTAAGTAAATTTGGCTTTTTCTTTTTGAAATACGTTTTAAATCGTTTGTAGTTTTTCATACGAAAAAAATTTTTTTTGGTCCACAGGTTTCGGAGATATCGCTAACGCATCTCAAAAAAACCAAGAACGCAGCAATTTGGAAGCACTAAAAGTATTTTTCCTATAAAAACAAACGATGAAATTGGTTGTAGTGAAATTCATTTTTTTGTAGTTTTTATAGTTACTCTGAAAATATAATACATTGTGCGGAAACCAAGCAATTTAAGCAAATTTGGGTTTTTTTTTTTGAAATACGTTTTAACTCGTTTGTAGTTTTTCATACGAAAAAATTTTTTTTTTGGTCCACAGGTTTCGGAGATATCGCTAACGCATCTCAAAAAAACCAAGAACGCAGCAATTTGGAAGCACTAAAAGTACTTTTCCTATAACTACAAACGATGAAATTGATTGTAGTGAAATTCATTTTTTTGTAGTTTTTATAGTTACTCCGAAAATATAATACATTTTGCGTAAACCAAGCAATTTAAGCAAATTTGGGGTTTTTCTTTTTGAAATACGTTTTAAATCGTTTTTAGTTTTTCATAGGAAAAAAATTTTTTTTTTGGTCCACAGGTTTCGGAGATATCGCTAACGCATATCAAAAAAACCCAGAGCGCAGCAATTTGGAAGCACTAAAAGTACATTTCCTATAACTACAAACGATGAAATTGATTGTAGTGAAATTCATTTTTTTGTAGTTCTTATAGTTATAGTTGGTTGTAGTGAAATTCATACGTTTGTAGTTTTTATAGTTACTCCGAAAATATAATACATTGTGCGGAAACAAAGCAATTTAAGCAAATTTGGGTTTCTTCTTTTTGAAATACGTTTTAAATCGTTTTTAGTTTTTCATACGAAAAAAAATTTTTTTTTAGTCCACAGGTTTCGGAGATATCGCTAACGCATCTCAAAAAAACCAAGAACGCAGCAATTTGGAAGCACTAAAAGTACTTTTCCTATAACTACAAACGATGAAATTGATTGCAGTGAAATTAATTCTTTTGTAGTTTTTGTAGTTACTCCGAAAATATAATACATTGTGCGGAAACTAAGCAATTTAAGCAAATTTGGGTTTCTTCTTTTTGAAATACGTTTTAAATCGTTTGTAGTTTTTCATACGAAAAAACATTTTTTTTTTGCTCCACAGCGCCGCTTTCGGTTGCCGATAGTACATAATCCATAAGCGCCTTTGTACCATTAGCAAAATTGGGAAAATCGAACACACCCGGTTGGGTATTCCAAACAGTGATTTTTGCACAGCAAATGGGTTCCTTGAATAATTCTCTCGATTTAAGTTACAAGCATATTAAAATTTTTGAATGTGCAAGTAAATATTGGTGCTTACAGTTCATATGTTCAAAAATAAAACAAACTTCATTTCAGCATACCCCTTCTAACAAACATACATATGTATGTATGTTCATATGTAAGCTAAGAAATGTATGAACATGGTAATGTATCTGCTATGACGATCGTAGCGTATAAACAAACTTAGATATATATGTAAACACATACATATATTCTTAAACTAAAGATCAACCAACACCCCCACTTCACACCCACCTCATTGATACCAATATATCCAAGCATAAGCTAACATATGTATGTTTTTACATTCACATGTTCAAAAAAAAAAAAAACTTTTATTCAACCAACCACTTCCAACAAAAATTATTCTTGCGCACAAGCATGTGTACATATATACTTATGTATGTTAAAATGTAAATCACAAAATCCTGAAAACTAGCTTCCTCTTTTTCATTCATAATGCTACAAAGATGAAATTAATTGTAGTGAAATTAATTTTTTTGTAGTTTTTATAGTTACTCCGAAAATATAATACATTGTGCGGAAACCAAGCAATTTAAGTAAATTTGGTTTTTTTTCTTTTTGAAATACGTTTTGAATCGTTTGTAATTTTTCATAGGAAAAAAAATTTTTTTTTGGTCCACAGGTTTCGGAGATCTCGCTAACGCATCTAAAAAAAAACCAAGAACGCAGCAATTTGGAAGCACTAAAAGCACTTTTCCTATAACTACAAACGATGAAATTGATTGCAGTGAAATTCATTTTTTGTAGTTTTTATAGTTACTCCGAAAATATAATACATTGTGCGGAAACCAAGCAATTTTAGCAAATTTGGGTTTTTTCTTTTTGAAATACGTTTTAAATCGTTTGTAGTTTTTCATAGGAAAAAAAATTTTTTTTGGTCCACAGGTTTCGGAGATATCGCTAACGCATCTCAAAAAAACCAAGAACGCAGCAATTTGGAAGCACTAAAAGTACTTTTCCTATAACTACAGACGATGAAATTGGTTATAGTGAAATTCATTTTTTTGTAGTTTTTATAGTTACTCTGAAAATATAATACATTGTTCGGAAACCAAGCACTTTAAGCAAATTTGGGGTTTTTCTTTTTGAAATATGTTTTAAATCGTTTGTAGTTTTTCATACGAAAAAAAATTTTTTTTTTGGTCCACAGGTTTCGGAGATATCGCTAACGCATCTCAAAAAAACCAAGAACGCAGCAATTTGGAAGCACTAAAAGTACTTTTCCCATAACTACAAACGATGCAATTGATTGTAGTGAAATTAATTTTTTGTAGTTTTTATAGTTACTCCGAAAATATAATACATTGTGCGGAAACCAAGCAATTTAAGTAAATTTGATTTTTGTCTTTTTGAAATACGTTTTAAATCGTTTGTAGTTTTTCATACGAAAAACATTTTTTCTTTGGTCCACAGGTTTCGGAGATATCGCCATCGCATCTCAAAAAAACCAAGAACGCAGCAATTTGGAAGCACTAAAAGTACTTTTCCTATAACTACAAACGATGCAATTGATTGTAGTGAAATTCATTTTTTGTAGTTTTTATAGTTACTCCGAAAATATAATACATTGTGCGGAAACCAAGCCATTTTAGCAAATTTAGGTTTTTTCTTTATGAAATACGTTTTAAATCGTTTGTAGTTTTTCATAGGAAAAAAATAAAAGTACTTTTCCTATAACTACAAACGATGCAATTTATTGTAGTGAAATTCATTTTTTTGTAGTTTTTATAGTTACTCCGAAAATATAATACATTCTGCGGAAACCAAGAAATTTAAGCAAATTTGGGTTTTTTCTTTTTGAAATACGTTTTAAATCGTTTGTAGTTTTTCATGGGAAAAAACATTTTTTTTTGGTCCACAGGTTTCGGAGATATCACTAACGCATCTCAAAAAAACCAAGAACGCAGCAATTTGGAAGCACTAAAAGTACATTTCCTATAACTAAAAACGATGAAATTGATTGTAGTGAAATTCATTTTTTTGTAGTTCTTATAGTTACTCCGAAAATATAATACATTGTGCGGAAACCAAGCAATTTAAGTAAATTTGGTTTTTTTGTTTTTGAAATACGTTTTAAATCGTTTGTAGTTTTTCACACGAAAAAAAATTTTTTTTTTGGTCCAGAGGTTTCGGAAATATCGCTAACGCATCTCAAAAAAAACAAGAACGCAGCAATTTGGAAGCACTAAAAGTACTTTTCCTATAACTACAAACGATGAAATTGATTTTAGTGAAATTCATTTTTTTGTAGTTTTTATAGTTAATTCGAAAATATAATACATTGTGGGGAAACCAAGCAATTTAAGCAAATTTGGGTTTTTTCTTTTAGAAATACGTTTTAAATCGTTTGTAGTTTTTCATAGGAAAACAATTTTTTTTTTGGTCCACAGGTTTCGGAGATATCGCTAACGCATCTCAAAAAAACCAGGAACGCAGCAATTTTGAAGCACTAAAAGTACTTTTCCTATAACTACAAACGATGAAATTGGTTGTAGTGATATTCATACGTTTGTAGTTTTTATAGTTACTCCGAAAATATAATACATTGTGCGGAAACAAAGCAATTTAAGCAAATTTGGGTTTTTTCTTTTTGAAATACGTTTTAAATCGTTTGTAGTTTTTCATGGTAAAAAACATTTTTTTTTTTGTCCACAGGTTTCGGAGATATCACTAACGCATCTCAAAAAAACCAAGAATGCAGCAATTTGGAAGCACTAAAAGTACATTTCCTATAACTAAAAACGATGAAATTGATTGTAGTGAAATTCATTTTTTTGTAGTTCTTATAGTTACTCCGAAAATATAATACATTGTGCGGAAACCAAGCAATTTAAGTAAATTTGGTTTTTTTGTTTTTGAAATACGTTTTAAATCGTTTGTAGTTTTTCATATGAAAAAAAATTTTTTTTTTTGGTCCATAGGTTTCGGAAATATCGCTAACGCATCTCAAAAAAAACAAGAACGCAGCAATTTGGAAGCACTAAAAGTACTTTTCCTATAACTACAAACGATGAAATTGATTGTAGTGAAATAAATTTTTTTGTAGTTTTTGTAGTTACTCCGAAAATATAATACATTGTGCGGAAACCAAGCAATTTAAGCAAATTTGGGTTTTTTCTTTTTGAAATACGTTTTAAATCGTTTGTAGTTTTTCATACGAAAAAACATTTTTTTTTGGTCCACAGCGCCGCTTTCGGTTGCCGATACTACATAATCCATAAGCGCCTTTGTACCATTAGCAAAATTGGGAAATTCGAAGACACCCGGTTGGGTATTCCAAACAATGATTTTTGCACAGCAAATGGGTTCCTTGAATAATTCTCTCGATTTAAATTACAAGCATATTAAAGTTTTTGAATGTGCAAGTAAATATTGGTGCTTACAATTCATATGTTCAAAAATAAAACAAACTTCATTTCAGCATACCCCTTCTAACAAAAATTATTCTTACGCTCAAGCAAAAGTACGTACATACATATGTATGTATGTTCATATGTAAGCTAAGAAATGTATGAACATGGTAATGTATCTGCTATGACGATCGTAGCGTATAAATAAACTTAGATATATATGCAAACACATACATATATTCTTAAACTAAAGATCAACCAACACCCCCACTTCACCCCACTTCACACCCACCTCATTGATACCACTATATCCAAGCATAAGCTAACATATGTATGTTTTTACATTCACAGGTTCAAAAAAAAAAAAAAAACTTCTATTCAACCAACCACTTCCAACAAAAATTATTCTTACGCACAAGCATGTGTACATATATACATATGTATGTTAAAATGTAAATCACAAAATCCTGAAAACTAGCTTCCTCTTTTTCATTCATAATGCTACAAACGATGAAATTAATTGTAGTGAAATTAATTTTTTTGTAGTTTTTATAGTTACTCCGAAAATATAATACATTGTGCGGAAACCAAGCAATTTAGGTAAATTTGGCTTTTTCTTTTTGAAATACGTTTTAAATCGTTTGTAGTTTTTCATACGAAAAAATTTTTTTTTTGGTCCACAGGTTCGGAGATATCGCTAACGCATCTCAAAAAAACCAAGAACGCAGCAATTTGGAAGCACTAAAAGTACTTCTCCTATAAAAACAAACGATGAAATTGGTTGTAGTGAAATTCATTTTTTTGTAGTTTTTATAGTTACTCTGAAAATATAATACATTGTGCGGAAACCAAGCAATTTAAGCAAATTTGGGTTTTTTCTTTTTGAAATACGTTTTAACTCGTTTGTAGTTTTTCATACGAAAAAAATTTTTTTTTTGGTCCACAGGTTTCGGAGATATCGCTAACGCATCTCAAAAAACCAAGAACGCAGCAATTTGGAAGCACTAAAAGTACTTTTCCTATAACTACAAGCGATGCAATTTATTGTAGTGAAATTCATTTTTTTGTAGTTTTTATAGTTACTCCGAAAATATAATACATTCTGCGGAAACCAAGAAATTTAAGCAAATTTGGGTTTTTTCTTTTTGAAATACGTTTTAAATCATTTGTAGTTTTTCATGGGAAAAAACATTTTTTTTTGGTCCACAGGTTTCGGAGATATCACTAGCGCATCTCAAAAAAACCAAGAACGCAGCAATTTGGAAGCACTAAAAGTACATTTCCTATAACTAAAAACGATGAAATTGATTGTAGTGAAATTCATTTTTTTGCAGTTCTTATAGTTACTCCGAAAATATAATACATTGTGCGGAAACCAAGCAATTTAAGTAAATTTGGTTTTTTTGTTTTTGAAATACGTTTTAAATCGTTTGTAGTTTTTCATACGAAAAAAAATTTTTTTTTTTTGGTCCACAGGTTTCGGAAATATCCCTAACGCATCTCAAAAAAACCAAGAACGCAGCAATTTGGAAGCACTAAAAGTACTTTTCCTATAACTACAAACGATGAAATTGATTTTAGTGAAATTCATTTTTTTGTAGTTTTTATAGTTAATTCGAAAATATAATTCATTGTGGGGAAACCAAGCAATTTAAGCAAATTTGGGTTTTTTCTTTTAGAAATACGTTTTAAATCGTTTGTAGTTTTTCATAGGAAAACAATTTTTTTTTTTGGTCTACAGGTTTCGGAGATATCGCTAACGCATCTCAAAAAAACCAGGAACTCAGCAATTTTGAAGCACTAAAAGTACTTTTCCTATAACTACAAACGATGAAATTGGTTGTAGTGATATTCATACGTTTGTAGTTTTTATAGTTACTCCGAAAATATAATACATTGTGCGGAAACAAAGCAATTTAAGCAAATTTGGGTTTTTTCTTTTTGAAATACGTTTTAAATCGTTTGTAGTTTTTCATACGAAAAAAAATATTTTTTAGTCCACAGGTTTCGGAGATATCGCTAACGCATCTCAAAAAAACCAAGAACGCAGCAATTTGGAAGCACCAAAAGTACTTTTCCTATAACTGCAAACGATGGAATTGATTGTAGTTAAATTAATTTTTTTGTAGTTTTTGTAGTTACTCCGAAAATATAATACATTGTGCGGAAACCAAGCAATTTAAGCAAATTTGGGTTTTTTCTTTTTGAAATACGTTTTAAATCGTTTGTAGTTTTTCATACGAAAAAACATTTTTTTTTGCTCCACAGCGCCGCTTTCGGTTGCCGATACTACATAATCCATAAGCGCCTTTGTACCATTAGCAAAATTGGGAAATTCGAAGACACCCAGTTGGGTATTCCAAACAATGGATTTTTGCACAGCAAATGGGTTCCTTGAATAATTCTCTCGATTTAAATTACAAGCATATTAAAGTTTTTGAATGTGCAAGTAAATATTGGTGCTTACAATTCATATGTTCAAAATTAAAATAAACTTCATTTCAGCATACCCCTTCTAACAAAAATTATTCTTACCCTCAAGCAAAAGTACGTACTTACATGTAAAGTTATGCAATTAATAACGTTTATTATTCAATTCAAAGTTGAGTATTCAAAAATAAGTACAATTAAAGTTATGGTTTAAAGTGGATTACAATTAAAGTAGGTTGGTACAGCGAATAATTATAGTATCGACGGCTGTTTTGGTCGATGGCTGATTACGACTGGCTTGTCCGCTCGCTATTAGATTTTCTCCGAGCTAATTTACTCAGGCTGTGCGCTCGTTATTCGCCTTGAGTGTTTTACGTTTGCGCTGCCATATGTGTTGGTATATGCGTGCTGTCACAGTGCCTCCTCACCCGACTTACATTCGGCCACCCTGATTAGTCATCTGCCTCAGATGACAAAAGCTCTTCGTTGTTGACTGTATACTTCCAAAGTTTCATATTATCGCAACTCGTGGACGTATTACAGGGCCCCTCTACATCTGCCGCCTTTCTAACGTTGAACCGGCCATTTCGTTTAACTTGTGTGATTTCGTACGGGCCGAGATATTCGCTAGCCAGCTTTCGTCCGGCTACAAACTGCGTGCGTCGTATTGCTACTAAATCGCCGATCTTGTACCCGTATTCCTTCTTTCGTTTGCTATCAAACTGCTTTTTGTATTGATTCTGAGCGCGCTCGATTTCGTGCCTCGCCTCTTGCCGCAAATTGTGCCGCCCTTCGTCGTATGCATCATATAGCTCCTGCTCGAGTAAAAGTTGTATCTGATCACTGCATGTGTGATTCATTTTGACACCAAACATAAGTTCAAACGGCGGCCGCTTTGTAGACGCATGAGTATGTGAATTAATAGCTTGCTGTACTTTTGGAACTAACTTGAACCATTTTGCAGGTTCTTCTGCCGAGAGCTTTGCAATAATCGACATAACCGTTCGATTCACTCTTTCGATCTGTCCGTTTCCACGTGGGACCCCGGTAGTGCTCCAGATGTGATCAATACCCCTCTCCTTTACGTGCTCGGAAAACATATGTGCCGTGAACGCGGCACCTCTATCGGTAACTATGCGTGCGGGGTTTCCAAAAACCGCAGACCATGACTCCAGCTTCTGAACCGCTTCTTCGCAACCTGTGCTCTTTGTGGGGTACAGCCACACAAATTTGGTAAACGCGTCGACGATTGCCAAGATATATTTATACTGCTTTGAGGTAGCGTCCATTGGTCCCAGATGGTCAATATGCAACGTATGCAATGGTTGGTCACCTTTATCAATTACGTGCAGATAACCCTCTTTTTTACCCAACTTCTTATTATAAATGATACATTTCACACAATTGTTGATTACCTGCCTAACTTTTTGTTCCAGGTGTGGTATCCAATAATTTTGTTGTATAGCATGTATAGTTTTTTGCACCGCAAAGTGACCAACATTATGAGCATCGACAATAATTTCTTTTTCCATCTGCTTTGGAACCACCAAAAGATCGTTACCCTCAATATTTTTATATAACAGCCCACCTTTTATTTTAAAAGCTCCGTATGGTCGGCTATCCAGTAGATCTGCGATTGCTTTAGTCATTGTATCCTCTTGCTGTGCCTTTTTAATACGAGCCGCCAACTCCGACGCTATTATCATAACCTGCTGTGGGTATCAACTGAGGCAATCAACATGCTTTAACCTTTCGCCTGCTCGGTGTTCTACACTAAAGTCGAAGTCTTGTAAATAAACTACCCACGAAGCAACTTCTCGGGGTACATCCTTTTTACTTAACGTTTGTTTGAACGCCGCGCAATCAGTCACCAGCTTAAAATGAATGCCCAACATGTAGTGACGAAACTTTTTAAAAGCGAGGTATACCGCCTTCGCTTCCAAAACATAACTGTGCTGTCGCGCCTCTGCCCCCGTCGACTTTTTGCTCCAGAAGTACACTGGGTATAGCTGGCCGCAATAACATTGCAATAGTGTTGCACCGAACCCATCCTTCGACGCATCTGTATGTACCTCAGTCTTTGCATTCCTGTTGTACAACCTTAGTACTGGCTCTTTAGTCAAACAATTTTTCAGCGTTTGTACAGCTTCGACTTCAGCTGGACCGATAGCAAACACAGAGTCTTTACGTAGTAGATTTGTTAATGGTCTGGCGATGTGTGAGTATCCCTTAATGAACTTTCGAAAAAATCCCGTTAGGCCTAAAAACGACTGCATGGCCTTAACATTTTTTGGGATTGCAAACTTGTTAACCGCATCCGTTTTCTCTTTGCCTGGCCACACGCATCCATCTTTAACAAAGTGGCCCAGGAAACTTACAGATGCCTGCATAAAACGGCATTTTGGCCATTTGATTTTCAAACCGTGTTCTGCTGCCGTTGCAAAAACCAGCTTTGTTTTACGAAGACAATCATCAGCTGTTTCTGCGTGAATGATAATATCGTCCATATATAAGTCTAATACGTTATTATTTATTAGATTCTGGAAGACGTAGTTAACGAAACGTATAAAAACGGCGGGAGAGTTGCAGAAGCCAAACGGAGCCCTATTAAATTCGTAAAGCCCCCTTGTTGTTGTGAAAGCGGTGTATTTTTTGCTACTCTCTTCAATGGGGACGTGGAAAAACCCATTTTCCAAATCCAAAACCGTAAAAAATTTCGACTTCTGCAACTTTTCGAGTACGTCCTCAATTATAGGGACCGGAAAACAATCTTTTAGTACAGCCGAGTTAAGTTTTCGAAAATCCACACAAATGCGGCACGTACCGTCCTTTTTCTTCACGATAACCATGCGGCTGGCGAAGTTGGACGTAGACTGTCTTATGATTCCAGCTCTAAGCCACTCATCAATTTGCTTGTTGACTGCTTCAACTTCGTGGAATGGTATGCGACTTGGGGCGTGCCTGAACGAGACAACGTTACCATCCGGAATGATCTTCAATACAACTGGACATTCCTCAACATAATCGATTGGCTTGTAGTTGGTAATCAAGGAGCGAATTTCGGCTTCGTACTTCGGAGGAACATCAACATGAGAATTTGTGTCGGTTACATTTTAAATACTTATCTGATTAAGATCCTCATAAGTTTCCCCCACGTTTAGCGGAGAAAACTTATATCCATCTGCCGCCGCCGCCAAGTTGAACTTCGAAATAAAATCGTAACCCAGTAGCGCATCATACATAACGTCTTTGTCGGATACTACAATGAATTTTTGCTGCGTCAGTAAGTCGTCAACACCAACTTCAGCAACGAAACACCCAATTGGTTTTGTAGATTTAGTACCGAGGCCGCGAAGCTGTTGCATATATGTTTGCAGCACACCTCCACCAACTTTGTCGAATGTACTTTTTTTCATAATAGTTATATCTGCGCCCGTGTCTACTAACCCGCTTACTTCGACGTTGTTAATATTTATGTTTTTGCAGCGTTTCGAATTATGGACCAGGTTTACAGCAGCAGCTACAGTTGGACAGTCTTTCGACATATGGCCACTTTTATTGCAACGAAAACACTTTGTTTCTGCTTGGCAATTTTTCCGCATATGATCCGTAGCGCCACAGTTAAAGCAATGTGTTTTCTTTTCGCTTGCATTGTGTGAACGCTTCTCGTTTACGTGTACTTGCCCTTTATGCTCTTTGTTGCTTTTTTCCCGCAAAACTATTTTCTCGTAAACTTCGTATTGATCTTGCAATTCCTTATATGACTTACAGCTCCAAAGGTTGTATTTAAATTCGTCTTTTAATTGCAGTCCACCAACTATATAACGAATCACCGACTGCGTGTCTATATTACTACGTGTAGCCAATTTCTTCATCTGCAGCACATATTCGTGGAAACTCTCATTCTTTTGTTTTTTCCGTTTTCGTAGCTCTGCGTGAACATCAGCACTACACATTTTTGACTTGCCAAATTCGTCTTCCAACATTGTGCGCATTGCACCATATTCGTAAACAGCTACCGATTCAAGAAAAAGTTTCGCAGTTTTCGTCATTTTCGCCCTTGCTTGCACGTACTTCTGCACATTGTTCAAACCGTATGCAGCTGCGTTTAATTCAAAGTTAGTAAACCAGTGTTTCACTGTCATATTTCCTCCATCAAATTCGGGTATAATTTTGCCAAAACTTTCTGCCGTAATTTTGGTTTCGGCCTGCTTTGTTTCGTCTGCTTGGATTTTCAATGTAAGCAATTGCACCAGCTGTTGTAGCAATTCATTATTCTTACATTCCACTGTTTTGTTTTGTTCTGCCATTGCCGCTGCTTCTTTTACTGCTTTCTGCTGCTATGCTTCGGCCATGACTTTCTTGGAAGCTGCCTGAGCGTATTCTCTTCACCTCGTTGCCTGCTTTGTTGAGCGTGTGTTGTAACGCCGTCTCACTTCCTCTACCTGCTTTGTCTGCTTTTTGACTTTGGTGGTGTTTTTTGAATCGCCTGCGCTTTGGCGACTAGCACGAGTCATATGCGTTGAACGGAATTTTTTTTTTGACCGATCAACGACCCTTTTTTTTTTGGCGACTGAACTGCAACTGTAGAAGTACTGTTTTGCCAACTTCACTTTATTGCACTGCTTGCCTATTGTTCTTCAATTCGGCTGCAACTTACATAAGTTTGATTCAATTTGTATTAAGGTTCGGCAGGTTGAGCCCCCAAATGTAAAGTTATGCAATTAATAACGTTTATTATTCAATTCAAAGTTGAGTATTCAAAAATAAGTACAATTAAAGTTATGGTTTAAAGTGGATTACAATTAAAGTAGGTTGGTACAGCGAATAACTACAGTAACGACGGCTGCTTTGGTCGACGGCTGATTACGACTGACTTGTCCGCTCGCTATTAGATTTTCTCCGAGCTAATTTACTCAGGCTATGCGCTCGTTATTCGCCTTGAGTGTTTTACGTTTGCGCTGCCATATGTGTTGGTATATGCGTGCTGTCACAGTGCCTCCTCACCCGACTTACATACATATGTATGTATGTTCATATGTAAGCTAAGAAATATATGAACATGGTAATGTATCTGCTATGACGATCGTAGCGTATAAACAAACTTAGATATATATGCAAACACATACATATATTCTTAAACTAAAGGTCAACCAAAACCCCCACTTCACACCAACCTCATTGATACCAATATATCCAAGCATAAGCTAACATATGTATGTTTTTACATTCACATGTTCAAAAAAAAAAAAAACTTCTATTCAACCAACCACTTCCAACAAAAATTATTCTTACGCACAAGCATGTGTACATATATACATATGTATGTTAAAATGTAAATCACAAAATCCTGAAAACTAGCTTCCTCTTTTTCATTCATAATGCTACAAACGATGAAATTAATTGTAGTGAAATTAATTCTTTGTAGTTTTTATAGTTACTCCGAAAATATAATACATTGTGCGGAAACCAAGCAATTTAAGTAAATTTGGTTTTTTTCTTTTTGAAATACGTTTTAAATCGTTTGTAATTTTTCATAGGAAAAAAACATTTTTTTTTTGTCCACAGGTTTCGGAGATATCGCTAACGCATCTCGAAAAAACCAAGAACGCAGCAATTTGGAAGCACTAGAAGTACTTTTCCTATAACTACAAGCGATGAAATTGATTGTAGTGAAATTTATTTTTTTTTTTAGTTTTTATAGTTACTCCGAAAATATAATACATTGTGCGGAAACCAGGCAATTTAAGCAAATTTGGTTTTTTTATTTTTGAAATACGTTTTAAATCGTTTGTAGTTTTTCATAGGAAAAACATTTTTTTTTTTGGTCCACAGGTTTCGGAGATATCGCTAACGCATCTCAAAAAAACCAAGAACGCAGCAATTTGGAAGCACTAAAAGTACTTTTCCTATAACTACAACGATGAAATTGATTGTAGTGAAATTCATTTTTTTGTAGTTCTCATATTTACTCCGAAAATATAATACATTGTGCGGAAGCCAAGCAATTTAAGTAAATTTTGTTTTTTTCTTTTTGAAATACGTTTTAAATCGTTTGTAGTTTTTCATACGAAAAAAAATTTTTTTTTGGTCCACAGGTTTCGGAGTTATCGCCAACGCATCTCAAAAAAACCAAGAACGCAGCAATTTGGAAGCACTAAAAGTACTTTTCCTATAACTACAAACGATGAAATTGATGGTAGTGAAATTAATTTTTTTGTAGTTTTTTTAGTTACTCTGAAAATATAATACATTGTGCGGAAATCAAGCAATTTAAGCAAATTTGGGTTCTTTCTTTTTGAAATACGTTTTAAATCGTTTGTAGTTTTTCATACGAAAAAAAATTTTTTTTTTTGGTCCACAGGTTTCGGAGATATCGCTAACGCCTCTCAAAAAAACCAAGAACGCAGCAATTTGGAAGCACTAAAAGTACTTTTCCTATAACTACAAACGATGAAATTGATGGTAGTGAAATTAATTTTTTTGTAGTTTTTATAGTTACTCCGAAAATATAATACATTCTGCGGAAACCAAGCAATTTAAGCAAATTTGGGTTTTTTTCATTTTGAAATACGTTTTAAATCGTTTGTAGTTTTTCATAGGAAAACAAATTTTTTTTTTGGTCCACAGGTTTCGGAGATATCGCTAACGCATCTCAAAAAAACCCAGAGCGCAGCAATTTGGAAGTACTAAAAGTACATTTCCTATAACTACAAACGATGAAATTGATTGTAGTGAAATTCATTTTTTTGTAGTTTTTATAGTTACCCCGAAAATATAATACATTCTGCGGAAACCAAGAAATTTAAGCAAATTTGGGTTTTTTCTTTTTGAAATACGTTTTAAATCGTTTGTAGTTTTTCATGGGAAAAAACATTTTTTTTTTTTGGGTCCACAGGTTTCGGAGATATCGCTAACGCATCTCAAAAAAACCAAGAACGCAGCAATTTGGAAGCACTAAAAGTACATTTCCTATAACTACAAACGATAAAATTGATTGTAGTGAAATTCATTTTTTTGTAGTTCTTATAGTTACTCCGAAAATATAATACATTGTGCGGAAACCAAGCAATTTAAGTAAATTTGGTTTTTTTGTTTTTGAAATACGTTTTAAATCGTTTGTAGTTTTTCATACGAAAAAAAAAAATTTTTTTTTTGGTCCACAGGTTTCGGAGATATCGCTAACGCATCTCAAAAAAACCCAGAGCGCAGCAATTTGGAAGTACTAAAAGTACATTTCCTATAACTACAAACGATGAAATTGGTTGTAGTGAAATTCATTTTTTTGTAGTTTTTATAGTTACTCTGAAAATATAATACATTGTGCGGAAACCAAGCAATTTAAGCAAGTTTGGGTTTTTTCTTTTTGAAATACGTTTTAAATCGTTTGTAGTTTTTCATACGAAAAAAAATTTTTTTTTTTGGTCCACAGGTTTCGGAGATATCGCCAACGCATCTCAAAAAAACCAAGAACGCAGCAATTTGGAAGCACTAAAAGTACTTTTCCTATAACTACAAACGATGAAATTGGTTTTAGTGAAATTCATTTTTTTGTAGTTTTTATAGTTACTCTGAAAATATAATACATTGTGCGGAAACCAAGTTTGTAGTTTTTCATAGGAAAAAAAATTTTTTTTTTTGTCCACAGGTTTCGGAGATATCGCTAACGCATTTCAAAAAACCAAGAGCGAAGCAATTTGGAAGCACTAAAAGTACATTTCCTGTAACAACAAACGATGAAATTGATTGTAGTGAAATTAATTTTTTTGTAGTTCTTATAGTTACTCCGAAAATATAATACATTGTGCGGAAACCAAGCAATTTAAGTAAATTTGGTTTTTTTCTTTTTGAAATACGCTTTAAATCGTTTGTAGTTTTTCATACGAAAAAAAATTTTTTTTTTTTGGTCCACAGGTTTCGGAGATATCGCTAACGCATCCCAAAAAATCCAAGAACGCAGCAATTTGGAAGTACTAAAAGTACTTTTCCTATAACTACAAACGATGAAATTGATTGTAGTGAAATTCATTTTTTGTAGTTTTTATAGTTACTCCGAAAATATAATACATTGTGTGGATACCAAGCAATTTAAGTAAATGTGATTTTTTTCTTTTTGAAATAAGTTTTAAATCGTTTGTAGTTTTTCATACGAAAAACAATTTTTTTTTTTGGTCCACAGGTTTCGGAGGTATCTCTAACGCATCTCAAAAATACTAAGAACGCAGCAATTTGGAAGCACTAAAAGTACTTTTCCTATAACTACAAACGATGAAATTGATTGTAGTGAAATTAATTTTTTTGTAGTTTTTATAGTTACTCCGAAAATATAATACATTTTGCGTAAACCAAGCAATTTAAGCAAATTTGGGTTTTTTTCTTTTTGAAATACGTTTTAAATCGTTTTTAGTTTTTCATAGGAAAAAAAATTTTTTTTTTTGGTCCACAGGTTTCGGAGATATCGCTAACGCATCCCAAAAAATCCAAGAACGCAGCAATTTGGAAGTACTAAAAGTACTTTTCCTATAACTACAAACGATGAAATTGATTGTAGTGAAATTCATTTTTTGTAGTTTTTATAGTTACTCCGAAAATATAATACATTGTGTGGATACCAAGCAATTTAAGTAAATGTGATTTTTTTCTTTTTGAAATAAGTTTTAAATCGTTTGTAGTTTTTCATACGAAAAACAATTTTTTTTTTGGTCCACAGGTTTCGGAGGTATCTCTAACGCATCTCAAAAATACTAAGAACGCAGCAATTTGGAAGCACTAAAAGTACTTTTCCTATAACTACAAACGATGAAATTGATTGTAGTGAAATTCATTTTTTTGTAGTTTTTATAGTTACTCTGAAAATATAATACATTGTGCGGAAACCAAGCAATTTAAGGAAGTTTGGGTTTTTTCTTTTTGAAATACGTTTTAAATCGTTTGTAGTTTTTCATACGAAAAAAAAATTTTTTTTTTGGTCCACAGGTTTCGGAGATATCGCCAACGCATCTCAAAAAAACCAAGAACGCAGCAATTTGGAAGCACTAAAAGTACTTTTCCTATAACTACAAACGATGAAATTGGTTTTAGTGAAATTAATTTTTTTGTAGTTTTTATAGTTACTCTGAAAATATAATACATTGTGCGGAAACCAAGCAATTTAAGCAAGTTTGGGTTTTTTCTTTTTGAAATACGTTTTAAATCGTTTGTAGTTTTTCATACGAAAAAAAATTTTTTTTTTGGTCCACAGGTTTCGGAGTTATCGCCAACGCATCTCAAAAAAACCAAGAACGCAGCAATTTGGAAGCACTAAAAGTACTTTTCCTATAACTACAAACGATGAAATTGATGGTAGTGAAATTAATTTTTTTGTAGTTTTTTTAGTTACTCTGAAAATATAATACATTGTGCGGAAATCAAGCAATTTAAGCAAATTTGGGTTCTTTCTTTTTGAAATACGTTTTAAATCGTTTGTAGTTTTTCATACGAAAAAAAATTTTTTTTTTTGGTCCACAGGTTTCGGAGATATCGCTAACGCCTCTCAAAAAAACCAAGAACGCAGCAATTTGGAAGCACTAAAAGTACTTTTCCTATAACTAAAAACGATGAAATTTATTGTAGTGAAATTCATTTTTTTGTAGTTTTTATAGTTACTCCGAAAATATAATACATTCTGCGGAAACCAAGCAATTTAAGCAAATTTGGGTTTTTTTCATTTTGAAATACGTTTTAAATCGTTTGTAGTTTTTCATAGGAAAACAAATTTTTTTTTTGGTCCACAGGTTTCGGAGATATCGCTAACGCATCTCAAAAAAACCCAGAGCGCAGCAATTTGGAAGTACTAAAAGTACATTTCCTATAACTACAAACGATGAAATTGATTGTAGTGAAATTCATTTTTTTGTAGTTTTTATAGTTACCCCGAAAATATAATACATTCTGCGGAAACCAAGAAATTTAAGCAAATTTGGGTTTTTTCTTTTTGAAATACGTTTTAAATCGTTTGTAGTTTTTCATGGGAAAAAACATTTTTTTTTTGGGTCCACAGGTTTCGGAGATATCGCTAACGCATCTCAAAAAAACCAAGAACGCAGCAATTTGGAAGCACTAAAAGTACATTTCCTATAACTACAAACGATAATATTGATTGTAGTGAAATTCATTTTTTTGTAGTTCTTATAGTTACTCCGAAAATATAATACATTGTGCGGAAACCAAGCAATTTAAGTAAATTTGGTTTTTTTGTTTTTGAAATACGTTTTAAATCGTTTGTAGTTTTTCATACGAAAAAAAAAATTTTTTTTTTGGTCCACAGGTTTCGGAGATATCGCTAACGCATCTCAAAAAAACCCAGAGCGCAGCAATTTGGAATTACTAAAAGTACATTTCCTATAACTACAAACGATGAAATTGGTTGTAGTGAAATTCATTTGTTTGTAGTTTTTATAGTTACTCTGAAAATATAATACATTGTGCGGAAACCAAGCAATTTAAGCAAGTTTGGGTTTTTTCTTTTTGAAATACGTTTTAAATCGTTTGTAGTTTTTCATACGAAAAAAAATTTTTTTTTTTGGTCCACAGGTTTCGGAGATATCGCCAACGCATCTCAAAAAAACCAAGAACGCAGCAATTTGGAAGCACTAAAAGTACTTTTCCTATAACTACAAACGATGAAATTGGGTTTAGTGAAATTCATTTTTTTGTAGTTTTTATAGTTACTCTGAAAATATAATACATTGTGCGGAAACCAAGTTTGTAGTTTTTCATAGGAAAAAAAATTTTTTTTTTGTCCACAGGTTTCGGAGATATCGCTAACGCATTTCAAAAAACCAAGAGCGAAGCAATTTGGAAGCACTAAAAGTACATTTCCTGTAACAACAAACGATGAAATTGATTGTAGTGAAATTAATTTTTTTGTAGTTCTTATAGTTACTCCGAAAATATAATACATTGTGCGGAAACCAAGCAATTTAAGTAAATTTGGTTTTTTTCTTTTTGAAATACGCTTTAAATCGTTTGTAGTTTTTCATACGAAAAAAAAATTTTTTTTTTGGTCCACAGGTTTCGGAGATATCGCTAACGCATCCCAAAAAATCCAAGAACGCAGCAATTTGGAAGTACTAAAAGTACTTTTCCTATAACTACAAACGATGAAATTGATTGTAGTGAAATTAATTTTTTGTAGTTTTTATAGTTACTCCGAAAATATAATACATTGTGTGGATACCAAGCAATTTAAGTAAATGTGATTTTTTCCTTTTTGAAATAAGTTTTAAATCGTTTGTAGTTTTTCATACGAAAAACAATTTTTTTTTTGGTCCACAGGTTTCGGAGGTATCTCTAACTCATCTCAAAAATACTAAGAACGCAACAATTTGGAAGCACTAAAAGTACTTTTCCTATAACTACAAACGATGAAATTGATTGTAGTGAAATTCATTTTTTTGTAGTTTTTATAGTTACTCCGAAAATATAATACATTGTGTGGATACCAAGCAATTTAAGTAAATGTGATTTTTTTCTTTTTGAAATAAGTTTTAAATCGTTTGTAGTTTTTCATACGAAAAACAATTTTTTTTTTGGTCCACAGGTTTCGGAGGTATCTCTAACTCATCTCAAAAATACTAAGAACGCAACAATTTGGAAGCACTAAAAGTACTTTTCCTATAACTACAAACGATAAAATTGATTGTAGTGAAATTCATTTTTTTGTAGTTCTTATAGTTACTCCGAAAATATAATACATTGTGTGGATACCAAGCAATTTAAGTAAATGTGATTTTTTTCTTTTTGAAATAAGTTTTAAATCGTTTGTAGTTTTTCATACGAAAAACAATTTTTTTTTTGGTCCACAGGTTTCGGAGGTATCTCTAACTCATCTCAAAAATACTAAGAACGCAACAATTTGGAAGCACTAAAAGTACTTTTCCTATAACTACAAACGATGAAATTGATTGTAGTGAAATTCATTTTTTTGTAGTTTTTATAGTTACTCCGAAAATATAATACATTTTGCGTAAACCAAGCAATTTAAGCAAATTTGGGTTTTTTCTTTTTGAAATACGTTTTAAATCGTTTTTAGTTTTTCATAGGAAAAAAAATTTTTTTTTTTGGTCCAGAGGTTTCGGAGATATCGCTAACGCATCACAAAAAAACCCAGAGCGCAGCAATTTGGAAGCACTAAAAGTACATTTCCTATAACTACAAACGATGAAATTGATTGTAGTGAATTTCATTTTTTTGTAGTTTTTTATAGTTACTCCGAAAATATAATACATTGTGCGGTAACCAGGCAATTTAAGCAAATTTGGGTTTTTTCTTTTTGAAATACATTTTAAATCGTTTGTAGTTTTTCATAGGAAAAACATATTTTTTTGGTCCACAGGTTTCGGAGATATCGCTAACGCATCCCAAAAAAATCCAAGAACGCAGCAATTTGGAAGTACTAAAAGTACTTTTCCTATAACTACAAACGATGAAATTGATTGTAGTGAAATTCATTTTTTGTAGTTTTTATAGTTACTCCGAAAATATAATACATTGTGTGGATACCAAGCAATTTAAGTAAATGTGATTTTTTTCTTTTTGAAATAAGTTTTAAATCGTTTGTAGTTTTTCATACGAAAAAAAATTGTTTGTTGGTCCACAGGTTTCGGAGGTATCTCTAACGCATCTCAAAAATACTAAGAATGCAGCAATTTGGAAGCACTAAAAGTACTTTTCCTATAACTACAAACGATGAAATTGATTGTAGTGAAATTCATTTTTTTGTAGTTTTTATAGTTACTCCGAAAATATAATACATTTTGCGTAAACCAAGCAATTTAAGCAAATTTGGGTTTTTTCTTTTTGAAATACGTTTTAAATCGTTTTTAGTTTTTCATAGGAAAAAAAATTTTTTTTTTTGGTCCACAGGTTTCGGAGATATCGCTAACGCATCACAAAAAAACCCAGAGCGCAGCAATTTGGAAGCACTAAAAGTACATTTCCTATAACTACAAACGATGAAATTGATTGTAGTGAAATTAATTTTTTTGTAGTTTTTATAGTTACTTCGAAAATATAATACATTGTGGGGAAACCAAGCAATTTAAGCAAATTTGGTTTTTTTCTTTTTTAAATACGTTTTAAATCGATTATAGTTTTTCATAGGAAAACAATTTTTTTTTTTTGGTCCACAGGTTTCGGAGATATCGCTAACCCATCTCAAAAAAACCAAGAACGCAGCAATTTGGAAGCACTAAAAGTACTTTTCCTATAACTACAAACGATAAAATTGGTTGTAGTGAAATTCATACGTTTGTAGTTTTTATAGTTACTCCGAAAATATAATACATTGTGCGGAAACAAAACAATTTAAGCAAATTTGGGTTTTTTCTTTTTGAAATACGTTTTAAATCGTTTGTAGTTTTTCATACGAAAAAAAATTTTTTTTGGTCCACAGGTTTCGGAGGTCTCGCTAACGCATCTAAAAAAAACCAAGAACGCAGCAATTTGGAAGCAATAAAAGTACTTTTCCTATAACTACAAACGATGAAATTGATTGTAGTGAAATTCATTTTTTTGTAGTTTTTATAGTTACTCCGAAAATATAATACATTGTGCGGAAACCAGGCAATTTATGCAAATTTGGGTTTTTTCTTTTTGAAATACATTTTAAATCGTTTGTAGTTTTTCATAGGAAAAACATATTTTTTTTGGTCCACAGGTTTCGGAGATATCGCTAACCCATCTCAAAAAAACCAAGAACGCAGCAATTTGGAAGCACTAAAAGTACTTTTCCTATAACTACAAACGATGAAATTGATTGTAGTGAAATTCATTTTTTTGTAGTTTTTATAGTTCCTCCGAAAATATAATACATTGTGCGGAAACCAGGCAATTTAAGCAAATTTGGGTTTTTTCTTTTTGAAATACATTTTAAATCGTTTGTAGTTTTTCATAGGAAAAACATATTTTTTTGGTCCACAGGTTTCGGAGATATCGCTAACGCATCTCAAAAAAACCAAGAACGCAGCAATTTGGAAGCACTAAAAGTACTTTTCCTATAACTACAAACGATGAAATTTGTTGTAGTGAAATTCACTTTTTTGTAGTTTTTATAGTTACTCCGAAAATATAATACATTGTGCGGAAACAAAGCAATTTAAGCAAATTTGGGTTTCTTCTTTTTGAAATACGTTTTAAATCGTTTTTAGTTTTTCATACGAAAAAAAAATTTTTTTTAGTCCACAGGTTTCGGAGATATCGCTAACGCATCTCAAAAACCCCAAGAACGCAGCAATTTGGAAGCACTAAAAGTACTTTTCCTATAACTACAAACGATGAAATTGATTGCAGTGAAATTAATTCTTTTGTAGTTTTTGTAGTTACTCCGAAAATATAATACATTGTGCGGAAACTAAGCAATTTAGCAAATTTGGGTTTCTTCTTTTTGAAATACGTTTTAAATCGTTTGTAGTTTTTCATACGAAAAAAACATTTTTTTTTTGCTCCACAGCGCCGCTTTCGGTTGCCGATAGTACATAATCCATAAGCGCCTTTGTACCATTAGCAAAATTGGGAAATTCGAACACACCCGGTTGGGTATTCCAAACAGTGATTTTTGCACAGCAAATGGGTTCCTTGAATAATTCTCTCGATTTAAGTTACAAGCATATTAAAATTTTTGAATGTGCAAGTAAATATTGGTGCTTACAGTTCATATGTTCAAAAATAAAACCAACTTCATTTCAGCATACCCCTTCTAACAAACATTATTCTTACGCTCAAGCAAATGTACGTACATACATATGTATGTATGTTCATATGTAAGCTAAGAAATGTATGAACATGGTAATGTATCTGCTATGACGATCGTAGCGTATAAACAAACTTAGATATATATGTAAACACATACATATATTCTTAAACTAAAGATCAACCAACACCCCCACTTCACGCCCACCTCATTGATACCAATATATCTAAGCATAAGCTAACATATGTATGTTTTTACATTCACATGTTCAAAAAAAAAAAAAAAACTTCTATTCAACCAACCACTTCCAACAAAAATTATCCTTACGCACACGCATGTGTACATATATACATATGTATGTTAAATGTAAATCAAGCTGAAAACTGGCTCCCTCTTCTTCATTCATAATGCTACAAACGATGAAATTAATTGTAGTGAAATTAATTTTTTTGTAGTTTTTATAGTTACTCCGAAAATATAATACATTGTGCGGAAACCAAGCAATTTAAGTAAATTTGGTTTTTTTCTTTTTGAAATACGTTTTAAATCGTTTGTAATTTTTCATACGAAAAAAAAATTTTTTTTTGTCCACGGGTTTCGGAGATATCGCTAACGCATCTCAAAAAAAACCAAGAACGCAGCAATTTGGAAGCACTAAAAGTACTTTTCCTATAACTACAAACGATGAAATTGGTTGTAGTGAAATTCATACGTTTGTAGTTTTTATAGTTACTCCGAAAATATAATACATTGTGCGGAAACAAAGCAATTTAAGCAAATTTTGGTTTCTTCTTTTTGAAATACGTTTTAAATCGTTTTTAGTTTTTCATACGAAAAAAAAATTTTTTTTAGTCCACAGGTTTCGGAGATATCGCTAACGCATCTCAAAAACCCCAAGAACGCAGCAATTTGGAAGCACTAAAAGTACTTTTCCTATAACTACAAACGATGAAATTGATTGCAGTGAAATTAATTCTTTTGTAGTTTTTGTAGTTACTCCGAAAATATAATACATTGTGCGGAAACTAAGCAATTTAAGCAAATTTGGGTTTCTTCTTTTTGAAATACGTTTTAAATCGTTTGTAGTTTTTCATACGAAAAAAACATTTTTTTTTTGCTCCACAGCGCCGCTTTCGGTTGCCGATAGTACATAATCCATAAGCGCCTTTGTACCATTAGCAAAATTGGGAAATTCGAACACACCCGGTTGGGTATTCCAAACAGTGATTTTTGCACAGCAAATGGGTTCCTTGAATAATTCTCTCGATTTAAGTTACAAGCATATTAAAATTTTTGAATGTGCAAGTAAATATTGGTGCTTACAGTTCATATGTTCAAAAATAAAACCAACTTCATTTCAGCATACCCCTTCTAACAAACATTATTCTTACGCTCAAGCAAATGTACGTACATACATATGTATGTATGTTCATATGTAAGCTAAGAAATGTATGAACATGGTAATGTATCTGCTATGACGATCGTAGCGTATAAACAAACTTAGATATATATGTAAACACATACATATATTCTTAAACTAAAGATCAACCAACACCCCACTTCACACCCACCTCATTGATACCAATATATCCAAGCATAAGCTAACATATGTATGTTTTTACATTCACATGTTCAAAAAAAAAAAAAAACTTCTATTCAACCAACCACTTCCAACAAAAATTATCCTTACGCACACGCATGTGTACATATATACATATGTATGTTAAATGTAAATCAAGCTGAAAACTGGCTCCCTCTTCTTCATTCATAATGCTACAAACGATGAAATTAATTGTAGTGAAATTAATTTTTTTGTAGTTTTTATAGTTACTCCGAAAATATAATACATTGTGCGGAAACCAAGCAATTTAAGTAAATTTGGTTTTTTTTCTTTTTGAAATACGTTTTAAATCGTTTGTAATTTTTCATAGGAAAAAAAAATTTTTTTTTGGTCCACAGGTTTCGGAGATCTCGCTAACGCATCTAAAAAAAAACCAAGAACGCAGCAATTTGGAAGCACTAAAAGCACTTTTCCTATAACTACAAACGATGAAATTGATTGTAGTGAAATTCATTTTTTGTAGTTTTTATAGTTACTCCGAAAATATAATACATTGTGCGGAAACCAAGCAATTTTAGCAAATTTGGGTTTTTTCTTTTTGAAATACGTTTTAAATCGTTTGTAGTTTTTCATAGGAAAAAAAATTTTTTTTGGTCCACAGGTTTCGGAGATATCGCTAACGCATCTCAAAAAAACCAAGAACGCAGCAATTTGGAAGCACTAAAAGTACTTTTCCTATAACTACAAACGATGAAATTGGTTGTAGTGAAATTCATTTTTTTGTAGTTTTTATAGTTACTCTGAAAATATAATACATTGTTCGGAAACCAAGCAATTTAAGCAAATTTGGGGTTTTTCTTTTTGAAATACGTTTTAAATCGTTTGTAGTTTTTCATACGAAAAACATTTTTTTTTTGGTCCACAGGTTTCGGAGATATCGCTAACGCATCTCAAAAAAACCAAGAACGCAGCAATTTGGAAGCACTAAAAGTACTTTTCCTATAACTACAAACGATGCAATTGATTGTAGTGAAATTCATTTTTTGTAGTTTTTATAGTTACTCCGAAAATATAATACATTGTGCGGAAACCAAGCAATTTAAGTAAATTTGATTTTTTTCTTATTGAAATACGTTTTAAATCGTTTGTAGTTTTTCATACGAAAAACATTTTATTTTTGGTCCACAGGTTTCGGAGATATCGCCAACGCATCTCAAAAAAACCAAGAACGCAGCAATTTGGAAGCACTAAAAGTAATTTTCCTATAACTACAAACGATGAAATTGATTTTAGTGAAATTCATTTTTTGTAGTTTTTATAGTTACTCCGAAAATATAATACATTGTGCGGAAACCAAGCAATTTTAGCAAATTTAGGTTTTTTCTTTATGAAATACGTTTTAAATCGTTTGTAGTTTTTCATAGGAAAAAAATAAAAGTACTTTTCCTATAACTACAAACGATGCAATTTATTGTAGTGAAATTCATTTTTTTGTAGTTTTTGTAGTTACTCCGAAAATATAATACATTCTGCGGAAACCAAGAAATTTAAGCAAATTTGGGTTTTTTCTTTTTGAAATACGTTTTAAATCGTTTGTAGTTTTTCATGGGAAAAAAACATTTTTTTTTGGTCCACAGGTTTCGGAGATATCACTAACGCATCTCAAAAAAAACAAGAACGCAGCAATTTGGAAGCACTAAAAGTACTTTTCCTATAACTACAAACGATGAAATTGATTTTAGTGAAATTCATTTTTTTGTAGTTTTTATAGTTAATTCGAAAATATAATACATTGTGGGGAAACCAAGCAATTTAAGCAAATTTGGGTTTTTTCTTTTAGAAATACGTTTTAAATCGTTTGTAGTTTTTCATAGGAAAACAATTTTTTTTTTGGTCCACAGGTTTCGGAGATATCGCTAACGCATCTCAAAAAAACCAGGAACGCAGCAATTTTGAAGCACTAAAAGTACTTTTCCTATAACTACAAACGATGAAATTGGTTGTAGTGATATTCATACGTTTGTAGTTTTTATAGTTACTCCGAAAATATAATACATTGTGCGGAAACAAAGCAATTTAAGCAAATTTGGGTTTTTTCTTTTTGAAATACGTTTTAAATCGTTTGTAGTTTTTCATGGAAAAAAACATTTTTTTTTTGGTCCACAGGTTTCGGAGATATCACTAACGCATCTCAAAAAAACCAAGAACGCAGCAATTTGGAAGCACTAAAAGTACATTTCCTATAACTAAAAACGATGAAATTGATTGTAGTGAAATTCATTTTTTTGTAGTTCTTATAGTTACTCCGAAAATATAATACATTGTGCGGAAACCAAGCAATTTAAGTAAATTTGGTTTTTTTGTTTTTGAAATACGTTTTAAATCGTTTGTAGTTTTTCATATGAAAAAAAAATTTTTTTTTTGGTCCAGAGGTTTCGGAAATATCGCTAACGCATCTCAAAAAAAACAAGAACGCAGCAATTTGGAAGCACTAAAAGTACTTTTCCTATAACTACAAACGATGAAATTGATTGTAGTGAAATAAATTTTTTTGTAGTTTTTGTAGTTACTCCGAAAATATAATACATTGTGCGGAAACCAAGCAATTTAAGCAAATTTGGGTTTTTTCTTTTTGAAATACGTTTTAAATCGTTTGTAGTTTTTCATACGAAAAAACATTTTTTTTTGGTCCACAGCGCCGCTTTCGGTTGCCGATACTACATAATCCATAAGCGCCTTTGTACCATTAGCAAAATTGGGAAATTCGAAGACACCCGGTTGGGTATTCCAAACAATGATTTTTGCACAGCAAATGGGTTCCTTGAATAATTCTCTCGATTTAAATTACAAGCATATTAAAGTTTTTGAATGTGCAAGTAAATATTGGTGCTTACAATTCATATGTTCAAAAATAAAACAAACTTCATTTCAGCATACCCCTTCTAACAAAAATTATTCTTACGCTCAAGCAAAAGTACGTACATACATATTGTTACGAATATTAGCAAAACTAAGGAGTGCTGCCAGCTCTAAGCCGATCTAAGCAGTGACGTGAATGCACATCAATAATTCAATCATTATGTATCTACATAAACGAATCAATAATTGCGTCTACACATATGTACACATTCCGACGAGCAACATTTACATACAAGGCAGCGAGAGATGAGATGTCACACACCGATGAATTTACTTATACGCTTATGTGTGTGCAGGAGACTGTAAACTACAAACACATGCATATACCTTATCTGAGTTGTCACAAGAGTGAGCAATAATTTGTGCACGTAGTTGTGGCTGGCGATTTTGTAGCCGAAACAACTAGTAAGTTCTGGAAATCGAAGAGCCTAGAAGTATGCAGCGTAAACTATAAAAGCGGCGCCAGCGAGTAAGAAGTAATTCAGTTTGATTTGAATTGTCAAGCAGTTACGAGTAAGACGATATCTAGCGAGCAATAGCACTATTATTTTGAAAGTCAGTTTCCTTTAAGATATCAGTTTGGTTATTAAGCTATTCGTTGCACAGTTTGAGTGTTATTGTGAAGTACTTAATAAAGGCCATTTTTCCATCATTCAATATTGGAGTTATTTATTCAACAGTTTAGTGATTCGAACTTAGCAGAGGATTGCAAATAAGAGGATTTGCAAGTAAATTCGTTACAATTGGTGTCAGAAGAGGAATTGTTGAATAAATTCTAGAGGACAACAAGGACATGGCAAAGTTAAGTGAATTGAAGATCCCGCAACTGAAGAAGGAGTTGGAGAGCCGTGGATTGAATACAAGCGGCGTTAAACTCGAACTTCAGGCACGGCTACGAGAAGCAATGGAAGCAGAAGGAATTGATGTGGAAGAGCATGTCTTTCATCTTGATGGCGAGGAGACAACAAAAATTGAAGAGAAGAACGAAACATCGCAGACGGTTACCAGTACAGACTTGAACATGATTTTAGCTGCAATATCTGCTCAAACATCGACAGTGTCATCTCAACTGGCAGAACAGCAGACATATATGGCATCACAACTAGAATCGCAGGAGACACGCATAACATCGAAGATTGAAGCACAAGAAACGCGTATGTCAGAAATGTCGACACAGATTACATCCAAGATGGAAACTCAACTGGAAGAGCAAAAGACATATATGACATCTCAGTTCGCTGAGCAGTTGAAAGCACAGGAGGCCCGCATATCCTCGCAGCTGGGGGCACAGGAGATAAGGGTAACATCAAAGCTGGAAGCACAGGATACAAAAATTGTCCAGCTCGAGGACAAAATTGATGCCGAGATAGAAGCTTTGAGAGGTCGTATACAGGAGTTGCAAATGAATCGCCCAGCAGTTTCAGCGAGTAATCCAAAGGTAAAAACACCATCCTTTGACGGTTCTGTTCCTTTCCAGGTCTTCAAGCTACAGTTTGAGAAGACCGCAGCAGTGAACAACTGGAATGCGGAAGATAAAGTTGCTGCACTGTTCGTGGCATTGAAAGGGCCTGCAGCGGAAATCTTACAGACGATTCCAGAGTACGAACGGAACAGTTATGAAACATTGATGGCTGCTGTAGAACGACGTTATGGAAGCGAGCATAGGAAACAGATATTCCAAATTGAGTTGCAAAACCGCTACCAAAAAGCAAATGAGACATTGCAGGAGTTTGCTTCAGATATTGAAAGATTGGCTCATCTTGCAAATGCGGACGCACCCGTGGAATACACGGAAAGAGTTAAGATTCAAAGCTTCATAAATGGCATACGGGACGTGGAAACGAAGCGAGCTACATACGCAAACCCAAAGCTGACATTTTCTGAAACGGTATCACATGCATTGACTCAGGAAACGGCCTCACTATTGAGTAAACCAGCATACAAAGCTCGCCGTGTGGAAGTAGAAAGGCCAGAGTGGGTAAAAACAATTTTGGAAGCACTGAAGGGATCTCAACAGAAGAATGCCGGAGTTATTAAATGTTTCAAGTGCGGCAACCCAGGTCACATTGCACGTCATTGCGATCTTGGTGCTAATAGTTCCAACAATGTGGGTGGCCGTAAACGCAAAGCTGGCGGAAATGAGCAAGAGCGTGTCGAATGTAAAGAACGAAAACTTGCCCCGGCTATTGAATGTCCTGTGATATCTGTGTCGCAAATTGGAAGGAAATCAAGCAGTCTTACCGTCAGAGGGAATGTGGATGGTAAAGAGCGTGTACTGACTGTAGATACGGGGGCATCTCATTCCTTGATTCGATCTGATTTGGTCTACAGGAGAGTAAAGTCATTACCTGGAGCAAGGTTGCGTACGGTCACAGGCGAGTATAAACAAGTCCAGGGAGAAGTGATATGTGAAGTACTGATTGGGAAGGTCATGGTTCTACACAAATTCGTTGTGGCGGAGATCGTTGATGAAGTTATATTGGGAGTGGATTTCTTGGTTGACCATGACATCAAGATCGATATGCAGAGAAGGGTGATGCATTATGAGAACCAAGATGTGCCACTTAACTTCAGTTTGGAAAAAGGGTTCAGCAGTAAGCGAGTGCTGGTCGAGGAGATTCGACAGAGACCACGAAAGTCAAGGAAAGTAGATCGAGCAAAGGTTGATGGATCGAATGTGCCAAATAAAGCGAAATTAAAAGTACCTGCGAGGAAAAGACCGGCATCAACAAACCCTAATGGACGCACTAAATTCACTGAAAGAATTTTTCGAGAAAGAATGCGAGGGTAGTTTCAAGCCGGAGCGCACTACTCTTGTGAAATGTGGGAACGATACCGATAAGCAAAGCAAATCCGTCCAGCGCAAGCTCTACGAAGTGGTTCATTGACCAAACAACAGAGTGTGAAGGAACGGCCCAGGGTAATGAGTAGTAAGATGAAACACTGGCATGACAAGAACTTTAATTCGGAAGGTTTCTTGGCGGGAGATTTGGTACTGTTAAACAACCCTCACCGGCGGAAAGGTGTTCCAGCCAAATTTCGGTGCAGTTGGGAAGGCCCGTACAAAGTTGTGAAGAAGATCAGTGATACCATCTACCGCATACAAACCACTGGGAAACCACGGATTAGAAGAGTGGTACATTTGGAGATGCTAGCGGCGTTTAGATTGGGAGATTTGTCTGATCGGGACGATCAGACTTAGGTGGAGGGCAGTGTTACGAATATTAGCAAAACTAAGGAGTGCTGCCAGCTCTAAGCCGATCTAAGCAGTGACGTGAATGCACATCAATAATTCAATCATTATGTATCTACATAAACGAATCAATAATTTCGTCTACACATATGTACACATTCCGACGAGCAACATTTACATACAAGGCAGCGAGAGATGAGATGTCACACACCGATGAATTTACTTATACGCTTATGTGTGTGCAGGAGACTGTAAACTACAAACACATGCATATACCTTATCTGAGTTGTCACAAGAGTGAGCAATAATTTGTGCACGTAGTTGTGGCTGGCGATTTTGTAGCCGAAACAACTAGTAAGTTCTGGAAATCGAAGAGCCTAGAAGTATGCAGCGTAAACTATAAAAGCGGCGCCAGCGAGTAAGAAGTAATTCAGTTTGATTTGAATTGTCAAGCAGTTACGAGTAAGACGATATCTAGCGAGCAATAGCACTATTATTTTGAAAGTCAGTTTCCTTTAAGATATCAGTTTGGTTATTAAGCTATTCGTTGCACAGTTTGAGTGTTATTGTGAAGTACTTAATAAAGGCCATTTTTCCATCATTCAATATTGGAGTTATTTATTCAACAGTTTAGTGATTCCAACTTAGCAGAGGATTGCAAATAAGAGGATTTGCAAGTAAATTCGTTACAATATGTATGTATGTTCATATGTAAGCTAAGAAATGTATGAACATGGTAATGTATCTGCTATGACGATCGTAGCGTATAAATAAACTTAGATATATATGCAAACACATACATATATTCTTAAACTAAAGATCAACCAACAACCCCACTTCACCCCACTTCACACCCACCTCATTGATACCACTATATCCAAGCATAAGCTAACATATGTATGTTTTTACATTCACATGTTCAAAAAAAAAAAAAAAAAACTTCTATTCAACCAACCACTTCCAACAAAAATTATTCTTACGCACAAGCATGTGTACATATATACATATGTATGTTAAAATGTAAATCACAAAATCCTGAAAACTAGCTTCCTCTTTTTCATTCATAATGCTACAAACGATGAAATTAATTGTAGTGAAATTAATTTTTTTGTAGTTTTTATAGTTACTCCGAAAATATAATACATTGTGCGGAAACCAAGCAATTTAAGTAAATTTGGCTTTTTCTTTTTGAAATACGTTTTAAATCGTTTGTAGTTTTTCATAGAAAAAAAATTTTTTTTTGGTCCACAGGTTTCGGAGATATCGCTAACGCATCTCAAAAAAACCAAGAACGCAGCAATTTGGAAGCACTAAAAGTACTTTTCCTATAAAAACAAACGATGAAATTGGTTGTAGTGAAATTCATTTTTTTGTAGTTTTTATAGTTACTCTGAAAATATAATACATTGTGCGGAAACCAAGCAATTTAAGCAAATTTGGGTTTTTTCTTTTTGAAATACGTTTTAAATCGTTTGTAGTTTTTCATACGAAAAAATTTTTTTTTTGGTCCACAGGTTTCGGAGATATCGCTAACGCATATCAAAAAAACCAAGAACGCAGCAATTTCGAAGCACTAAAAGTACTTTTCCTATAACTACAAGCGATGCAATTTATTGTAGTGAAATTCATTTTTTTGTAGTTTTTATAGTTACTCCGAAAATATAATACATTCTGCGGAAACCAAAAAATTTAAGCAAATTTGGGTTTTTTCTTTTTGAAATACGTTTTAAATCATTTGTAGTTTTTCATGGGAAAAAACATTTTTTTTGGTCCACAGGTTTCGGAGATATCACTAACGCATCTCAAAAAAACCAAGAACGCAGCAATTTGGAAGCACTAAAACTACATTTCCTATAACTAAAAACGATGAAATTGATTGTAGTGAAATTCATTTTTTTGTAGTTCTTATAGTTACTCCGAAAATATAATACATTGTGCGGAAACCAAGCAATTTAAGTAAATTTGGTTTTTTTTGTTTTTGAAATACGTTTTAAATCGTTTGTAGTTTTTCATACGAAAAAAAATTTTTTTTTTTGGTCCACAGGTTTCGGAAATATCCCTAACGCATCTCAAAAAAACCAAGAACGCAGCAATTTGGAAGCACTAAAAGTACTTTTCCTATAACTACAAACGATGAAATTGATTTTAGTGAAATTCATTTTTTTGTAGTTTTTATAGTTAATTCGAAAATATAATACATTGTGCATAAGCAAATTTGGGTTTTTTCTTTTAGAAATACGTTTTAAATCGTTTGTAGTTTTTCATAGGAAAACAATTTTTTTTTTGGTCCACAGGTTTCGGAGATATCGCTAACGCATCTCAAAAAAACCAGGAACGCAGCAATTTTGAAGCACTAAAAGTACTTTTCCTATAACTACAAACGATGAAATTGGTTGTAGTGATATTCATACGTTTGTAGTTTTTATAGTTACTCCGAAAATATAATACATTGTGCGGAAACAAAGCAATTTAAGCAAATTTGGGTTTTTTCTTTTTGAAATACGTTTTAAATCGTTTGTAGTTTTTCATACGAAAAAAAAATTTTTTTAGTCCACAGGTTTCGGAGATATCGCTAACACATCTCAAAAAAACCAAGAACGCAGCAATTTGGAAGCACTAAAAGTACTTTTCCTATAACTGCAAACGATGGAATTGATTGTAGTGAAATTCATTTTTTTGTAGTTCTTATAGTTACTCCGAAAATATAATACATTGTGCGGAAGCCAAGCAATTTAAGTAAATTTTGTTTTTTTCTTTTTGAAATACGTTTTAAATCGTTTGTAGTTTTTCATACGAAAAAAAATTTTTTTTTTGGTCCACAGGTTTCGGAGTTATCGCCAACGCATCTCAAAAAAACCAAGAACGCAGCAATTTGGAAGCACTAAAAGTACTTTTCCTATAACTACAAACGATGAAATTGATTGTAGTGAAATTAATTTTTTTGTAGTTTTTTTAGTTACTCTGAAAATATAATACATTGTGCGGAAATCAAGCAATTTAAGCAAATTTGGGTTCTTTCTTTTTGAAATACGTTTTAAATCGTTTGTAGTTTTTCATACGAAAAAAAATTTTTTTTTTGGTCCACAGGTTTCGGAGTTATCGCCAACGCATCTCAAAAAAACCAAGAACGCAGCAATTTGGAAGCACTAAAAGTACTTTTCCTATAACTACAAACGATGAAATTGATTGTAGTGAAATTAATTTTTTTGTAGTTTTTTTAGTTACTCTGAAAATATAATACATTGTGCGGAAATCAAGCAATTTAAGCAAATTTGGGTTCTTTCTTTTTGAAATACGTTTTAAATCGTTTGAAGTTTTTCATACGAAAAAAAATTTTTTTTTTGGTCCACAGGTTTCGGAGATATCGCTAACGCCTCTCAAAAAAACCAAGAACGCAGCAATTTGGAAGCACTAAAAGTACTTTTCCTATAACTAAAAACGATGAGATTTATTGTAGTGAAATTCATTTTTTTGTAGTTTTTATAGTTACTCCGAAAATATAATACATTCTGCGGAAACCAAGCAATTTAAGCAAATTTGGGTTTTTTTCATTTTGAAATACGTTTTAAATCGTTTGTAGTTTTTCATAGGAAAACAAATTTTTTTTTTTGGTCCACAGGTTTCAGAGATATCGCTAACGCATCTCAAAAAAACCAAGAACGCAGTAATTTGGAAGCACTAAAAGTACTTTTCCTATAACTACAACGATGAAATTGATTGTAGTGAAATTCATTTTTTTGTAGTTCTTATAGTTACTCCGAAAATATAATACATTGTGCGGAAGCCAAGCAATTTAAGTAAATTTTGTTTTTTTCTTTTTGAAATACGTTTTAAATCGTTTGTAGTTTTTCATACGAAAAAAAATTTTTTTTTTGGTCCACAGGTTTCGGAGTTATCGCCAACGCATCTCAAAAAAACCAAGAACGCAGCAATTTGGAAGCACTAAAAGTACTTTTCCTATAACTACAAACGATGAAATTGATTGTAGTGAAATTAATTTTTTTGTAGTTTTTTTAGTTACTCTGAAAATATAATACATTGTGCGGAAATCAAGCAATTTAAGCAAATTTGGGTTCTTTCTTTTTGAAATACGTTTTAAATCGTTTGTAGTTTTTCATACGAAAAAAAATTTTTTTTTTGGTCCACAGGTTTCGGAGATATCGCTAACGCCTCTCAAAAAAACCAAGAACGCAGCAATTTGGAAGCACTAAAAGTACTTTTCCTATAACTAAAAACGATGAGATTTATTGTAGTGAAATTCATTTTTTTGTAGTTTTTATAGTTACTCCGAAAATATAATACATTCTGCGGAAACCAAGCAATTTAAGCAAATTTGGGTTTTTTTCATTTTGAAATACGTTTTAAATCGTTTGTAGTTTTTCATAGGAAAACAAATTTTTTTTTTTGGTCCACAGGTTTCGGAGATATTGCTAACGCATCTCAAAAAAACCCAGAGCGCAGCAATTTGGAAGTACTAAAAGTACATTTCCTATAACTACAAACGATGAAATTGATTGTAGTGAAATTCATTTTTTTGTAGTTTTTATAGTTACCCCGAAAATATAATACATTCTGCGGAAACCAAGAAATTTAAGCAAATTTGGGTTTTTTCTTTTTGAAATACGTTTTAAATCGTTTGTAGTTTTTCATGGGAAAAAACATTTTTTTTTTGGGTCCACAGGTTTCGGAGATATCGCTAACGCATCTCAAAAAAACCAAGAACGCAGCAATTTGGAAGCACTAAAAGTACATTTCCTATAACTACAAACGATAAAATTGATTGTAGTGAAATTCATTTTTTTGTAGTTCTTATAGTTACTCCGAAAATATAATACATTGTGCGGAAACCAAGCAATTTAAGTAAATTTGGTTTTTTTGTTTTTGAAATACGTTTTAAATCGTTTGTAGTTTTTCATACGAAAAAAAAAATTTTTTTTTTGGTCCACAGGTTTCGGAGACATCGCTAACGAATCTCAAAAAACCCAGAGCGCAGCAATTTGGAAGTACTAAAAGTACATTTCCTATAACTACAAACGATGAAATTGGTTGTAGTGAAATTCATTTTTTTGTAGTTTTTATAGTTACTCTGAAAATATAATACATTGTGCGGAAACCAAGCAATTTAAGCAAGTTTGGGTTTTTTCTTTTTGAAATACGTTTTAAATCGTTTGTAGTTTTTCATACGAAAAAAATTTTTTTTTTTGGTCCACAGGTTTCGGAGATATCGCCAACGCATCTCAAAAAAACCAAGAACGCAGCAATTTGGAAGCACTAAAAGTACTTTTCCTATAACTACAAACGATGAAATTGGTTTTAGTGAAATTCATTTTTTTGTAATTTTTATAGTTACTCTGAAAATATAATACATTGTGCGGAAACCAAGTTTGTAGTTTTTCATAGGAAAAAAATTTTTTTTTTTTGTCCACAGGTTTCGGAGATATCGCTAACGCATTTCAAAAAACCAAGAGCGAAGCAATTTGGAAGCACTAAAAGTACATTTCCTGTAACAACAAACGATGAAATTGATTGTAGTGAAATTAATTTTTTTGTAGTTCTTATAGTTACTCCGAAAATATAATACATTGTGCGGAAACCAAGCAATTTAAGTAAATTTGGTTTTTTTCTTTTTGAAATACGCTTTAAATCGTTTGTAGTTTTTCATACGAAAAAAAAATTTTTTTTTTTGGTCCACAGGTTTCGGAGATATCGCTAACGCATTCCAAAAAATCCAAGAACGCAGCAATTTGGAAGTACTAAAAGTACTTTTCCTATAACTACAAACGATGAAATTGATTGTAGTGAAATTCATTTTTTGTAGTTTTTATAGTTACTTCGAAAATATAATACATTGTGTGGATACCAAGCAATTTAAGTAAATGTGATTTTTTTCTTTTTGAAATAAGTTTTAAATCGTTTGTAGTTTTTCATACGAAAAACAATTTTTTTTTTGGTCCACAGGTTTCGGAGGTATCTCTAACGCATCTCAAAAATACTAAGAACGCAGCAATTTGGAAGCACTAAAAGTACTTTTCCTATAACTACAAACGATGAAATTGATTGTAGTGAAATTCATTTTTTTGTAGTTTTTATAGTTACTCCGAAAATATAATACATTTTGCGTAAACCAAGCAATTTAAGCAAATTTGGCTTTTTTCTTTTTGAAATACGTTTTAAATCGTTTTTAGTTTTTCATAGGAAAAAAAATTTTTTTTTTTGGTCCACAGGTTTCGGAGATATCGCTAACGCATCCCAAAAAATCCAAGAACGCAGCAATTTGGAAGTACTAAAAGTACTTTTCCTATAACTACAAACGATGAAATTGATTGTAGTGAAATTCATTTTTTGTAGTTTTTATAGTTACTCCGAAAATATAATACATTGTGTGGATACCAAGCAATTTAAGTAAATGTGATTTTTTTCTTTTTGAAATAAGTTTTAAATCGTTTGTAGTTTTTCATACGAAAAACAATTTTTTTTTTGGTCCACAGGTTTCGGAGGTATCTCTAACGCATCTCAAAAATACTAAGAACGCAGCAATTTGGAAGCACTAAAAGTACTTTTCCTATAACTACAAACGATGAAATTGATTGTAGTGAAATTCATTTTTTTGTAGTTTTTATAGTTACTCTGAAAATATAATACATTGTGCGGAAACCAAGCAATTTAAGCAAGTTTGGGTTTTTTCTTTTTGAAATACGTTTTAAATCGTTTGTAGTTTTTCATACGAAAAAAAATTTTTTTTTTGGTCCACAGGTTTCGGAGATATCGCCAACGCATCTCAAAAAACCCAAGAACGCAGCAATTTGGAAGCACTAAAAGTACTTTTCCTATAACTACAAACGATGAAATTGGTTTTAGTGAAATTCATTTTTTTGTAGTTTTTATAGTTACTCTGAAAATATAATACATTGTGCGGAAACCAAGTTTGTAGTTTTTCATAGGAAAAAAAATTTTTTTTTTTGTCCACAGGTTTCGGAGATATCGCTAACGCATCCCAAAAAATCCAAGAACGCAGCAATTTGGAAGTACTAAGGGCACTTTTCCTATAACTACAAACGATGAAATTGATTGTAGTGAAATTCATTTTTTGTAGTTTTTATAGTTACTCCGAAAATATAATATATTGTGCGGATACCAAGCAATTTAAGTAAATGTGATTTTTTTCGTTTTGAAATACGTTTTAAATCGTTTGTAGTTTTTCATACGAAAAAAAATTTTTTTTTTGGTCCACAGGTTTCGGAGATATCGCTAACGCCTCTCAAAAAAACCAAGAACGCAGCAATTTGGAAGCACTAAAAGTACTTTTCCTATAACTAAAAACGATGAAATTTATTTAGTGAAATTCATTTTTTTGTAGTTTTTATAGTTACTCCGAAAATATAATACATTCTGCGGAAACCAAGCAATTTAAGCAAATTTGGGTTTTTTTCATTTTGAAATACGTTTTAAATCGTTTGTAGTTTTTCATAGGAAAACAAATTTTTTTTTTGGTCCACAGGTTTCGGAGATATCGCTAACGCATCTCAAAAAAACCCAGAGCGCAGCAATTTGGAAGTACTAAAAGTACATTTCCTATAACTACAAACGATGAAATTTATTGTAGTGAAATTCATTTTTTTGTAGTTTTTATAGTTACCCCGAAAATATAATACATTCTGCGGAAACCAAGAAATTTAAGCAAATTTGGGTTTTTTCTTTTTGAAATACGTTTTAAATCGTTTGTAGTTTTTCATGGGAAAAAACATTTTTTTTTTGGGTCCACAGGTTTCGGAGATATCGCTAACGCATCTCAAAAAAACCAAGAACGCAGCAATTTGGAAGCACTAAAAGTACATTTCCTATAACTACAAACGATAAAATTGATTGTAGTGAAATTCATTTTTTTGTAGTTCTTATAGTTACTCCGAAAATATAATACATTGTGCGGAAACCAAGCAATTTAAGTAAATTTGGTTTTTTTGTTTTTGAAATACGTTTTAAATCGTTTGTAGTTTTTCATACGAAAAAAAAAATTTTTTTTTTGGTCCACAGGTTTCGGAGATATCGCTAACGCATCTCAAAAAAACCCAGAGCGCAGCAATTTGGAAGTACTAAAAGTACATTTCCTATAACTA
This sequence comes from Eurosta solidaginis, assembly GCF_040869045.1. Lineage (NCBI taxonomy): Eukaryota > Metazoa > Arthropoda > Insecta > Diptera > Tephritidae > Eurosta > Eurosta solidaginis. The sequence continues at coordinate 121,888,350 of NC_090321.1, forward strand.
CAAACGATGAAATTGGTTGTAGTGAAATTCATTTTTTTGTAGTTTTTATAGTTACTCTGAAAATATAATACATTGTGCGGAAACCAAGCAATTTAAGCAAGTTTGGGTTTTTTCTTTTTGAAATACGTTTTAAATCGTTTGTAGTTTTTCATACGAAAAAAAATTTTTTTTTCTGGTCCACAGGTTTCGGAGATATCGCCAACGCATCTCAAAAAAACCAAGAACGCAGCAATTTGGAAGCACTAAAAGTACTTTTCCTATAACTACAAACGATGAAATTGGTTTTAGTGAAATTCATTTTTTTGTAGTTTTTATAGTTACTCTGAAAATATAATACATTGTGCGGAAACCAAGTTTGTAGTTTTTCATAGGAAAAAAAAATTTTTTTTTTTGTCCACAGGTTTCGGAGATATCGCTAACGCAATTCAAAAAACCAAGAGCGAAGCAATTTGGAAGCACTAAAAGTACATTTCCTGTAACAAGAAACGATTAAATTGATTGTAGTGAAATTAATTTTTTTGTAGTTCTTATAGTTACTCCGAAAATATAATACATTGTGCGGAAACCAAGCAATTTAAGTAAATTTGGTTTTTTTCTTTTTGAAATACGCTTTAAATCGTTTGTAGTTTTTCATACGAAAAAAAAATTTTTTTTTTTGGTCCACAGGTTTCGGAGATATCGCTAACGCATCCCAAAAAATCCAAGAACGCAGCAATTTGGAAGTACTAAAAGTACTTTTCCTATAACTACAAACGATGAAACTGATTGTAGTGAAATTCATTTTTTGTAGTTTTTATAGTTACTCCGAAAATATAATACATTGTGTGGATACCAAGCAATTTAAGTAAATGTGATTTTTTTCTTTTTGAAATAAGTTTTAAATCGTTTGTAGTTTTTCATACGAAAAACAATTTTTTTTTTGGTCCACAGGTTTCGGAGGTATCTCTAACGCATCTCAAAAATACTAAGAACGCAGCAATTTGGAAGCACTAAAAGTACTTTTCCTATAACTACAAACGATGAAATTGATTGTAGTGAAATTCATTTTTTTGTAGTTTTTATAGTTACTCCGAAAATATAATACATTTTGCGTAAACCAAGCAATTTAAGCAAATTTGGGTTTTTTCTTTTTGAAATACGTTTTAAATCGTTTTTAGTTTTTCATAGGAAAAAAAATTTTTTTTTTTGGTCCACAGGTTTCGGAGATATCGCTAACGCATCACAAAAAAACCCAGAGCGCAGCAATTTGGAAGCACTAAAAGTACATTTCCTATAACTACAAACGATGAAATTGATTGTAGTGAAATTCATTTTTTTGTAGTTTTTATAGTTACTTCGAAAATATAATACATTGTGGGGAAACCAAGCAATTAAGCAAATTTGGTTTTTTTCTTTTTTAACTACGTTTTAAATCGTTTATAGTTTTTCATAGGAAAACAATTTTTTTTTTTTTGGTCCACAGGTTTCGGAGATATCGCTAACCCATCTCAAAAAAACCAAGAACGCAGCAATTTGGAAGCACTAAAAGCACTTTTCCTATAACTACAAACGATGAAATTTATTGCAGTGAAATTAATTTTTTTGTAGTTTTTGTAGTTACTCCGAAAATATAATACATTGTGCGGAAATCAAGCAATTTAAGCAAATTTGGGTTTTTTCTCTTTGAAATACGTTTTAAATCGTTTGTAGTTTTTCATACGAAAAACATTTTTTTTTGCTCCACAGCGCCGCTTTCGGTTGCCGATACTACATAATCCATAAGCGCCTTTGTACCATTAGCAAAATTGGGAAATTCGAAGGCACCCGGTTGGGTATTCCAAACAATGATTTTTGCACAGCAAATGGGTTCCTTGAATAATTCTCTCGATTTAAATTACACGCATATTAAAGTTTTTGAATGTGCAAGTAAATATTGTTGCTTACAATTCATATGTTCAAATATAAAACAAACTTCATTTCAGCATACCCCTTCTAACAAAAATTATTCTTACGCTCAAGCAAATGTACGTACATACATATGTATCTATGTTCATATGTAAGCTAAGAAATGTATGAACATGGTAATGTATCTGCTGTGACGATCGTAGCGTATAAACAAACTTAGATATATATGCAAACACATACATATATTCTTAAACTAAAGATCAACCAACACCTTCACTTCACCCCACTTCACACCCACCTCATTGATACCAATACATCCAAGCATAAGCTAACATTGCAATTTGGGTTTTTTCTTTTTGAAATACGTTTTAAATCGTTTGTAGTTTTTCATACGAAAAAAAATTTTTTTTTGGTCCACAGGTTTCGGAGGTCTCGCTAACGCATCTAAAAAAAACCAAGAACGCAGCAATTTGGAAGCACTAAAAGTACTTTTCCTATAACTACAAACGATGAAATTGATTGTAGTGAAATTCATTTTTTTGTAGTTTTTATAGTTACTCCGAAAATATAATACATTGTGCGGAAACCAGGCAATTTAAGCAAATTTGGGTTTTTTCTTTTTGAAATACATTTTAAATCGTTTGTAGTTTTTCATAGGAAAAACATATTTTTTTTGGTCCACAGGTTTCGGAGATATCGCTAACCCATCTCAAAAAAACCAAGAACGCAGCAATTTGGAAGCACTAAAAGTACTTTTCCTATAACTATAAACGATGAAATTGATTGTAGTGAAATTCATTTTTTTGTAGTTTTTATAGTTACTCCGAAAATATAATACATTGTGCGGAAACCAGGCAATTTAAGCAAATTTGGGTTTTTTCTTTTTGAAATACATTTTAAATCGTTTGTAGTTTTTCATAGGAAAAACATATTTTTTTGGTCCACAGGTTTCGGAGATATCGCTAACGCATCTCAAAAAAACCAAGAACACAGCAATTTGGAAGCACTAAAAGTACTTTTCCTATAACTACAAACGATGAAATTTATTGTAGTGAAATTCACTTTTTTGTAGTTTTTATAGTTACTCCGAAAATATAATACATTCTGCGGAAACCAAGCAATTTAAGCAAATTTGGGTTTTTTCGTTTTGAAATACGTTTTAAATCGTTTGTAGTTTTTCATAGGAAAAACAATTTTTTTTTTGGTCCACAGGTTTCGGAGATATCGCTAACGCATCTCAAAAAATCCAAGAACGCAGCAATTTGGAAGCACTAAAAGTACTTTTCCTATAACTACAAACGATGAAATTTATTGCAGTGAAATTAATTTTTTTGTAGTTTTTGTAGTTACTCCGAAAATATAATACATTGTGCGGAAACCAAGCAATTTAAGCAAATTTGGGTTTTTTCTCTTTGAAATACGTTTTAAATCGTTTGTAGTTTTTCATACGAAAAACATTTTTTTTGCTCCACAGCGCCGCTTTCGGTTGCCGATACTACATAATCCATAAGCGCCTTTGTACCATTAGCAAAATTGGGAAATTCGAAGGCACCCGGTTGGGTATTCCAAACAATGATTTTTGCACAGCAAATGGGTTCCTTGAATAATTCTCTCGATTTAAATTACACGCATATTAAAGTTTTTGAATGTGCAAGTAAATATTGTTGCTTACAATTCATATGTTCAAAAATAAAACAAACTTCATTTCAGCATACCCCTTCTAACAAAAATTATTCTTACGCTCAAGCAAATGTACGTACATACATATGTATCTATGTTCATATGTAAGCTAAGAAATGTATGAACATGGTAATGTATCTGCTATGACGATCGTAGCGTATAAACAAACCTAGATATGTATGTAAACACATACATATATTCTTAAACTAAAGATCAACCAACACCTTCACTTCACCCCACTTCACACCCACCTCATTGATACCAATACATCCAAGCATAAGCTAACATATGTATGTTTTTACATTCACATGTTCAAAAAAAAAAAAAACTTCTATTCAACCAACCACTTCCAACAAAAAATTATTCTTACGCACAAGCATTTGTACATATATACATATGTATGTTCAAATGTAAATCACAAAATCCTGAAAACTAGCTTCCTCTTTTTCATTCATAATGCTACAAACGATGAAATTAATTGTAGTGAAATTAATTTTTTTGTAGTTTTTATAATTACTCCGAAAATATAATACATTGTGTGGAAACCAAGCAATTTAAGCAAATTTAGGTTTTTTCTTTTTGAAATACGTTTTAAATCGTTTGTAGTTTTTCATAGGAAAAAAATTTTTTTTTTTTGGTCTACAGGTTTCAGAGATATCGCTAACGCATCTCAAAAAAACCAAGAACGCAGCAATTTGGAAGCACTAAATGTTCTTTTCCTATAACTACAAACGATGAAATTGATTGTAGTGAAATTCATTTTTTTGTAGTTTTTATAATTACTCCGAAAATATAATACATTGTGTGGAAACCAAGCAATTTAAGCAAATTTTGGTTTTTTCTTTTTGAAATACGTTTTAAATCGTTTGTAGTTTTTCATAGGAAAAACATTTTTTTTTGGTCCACAGGTTTCGGAGATATCGCTAACGCATCTCAAAAAAAACCAAGAACGCAGCAATTTGGGAGCACTAAAAGTTTTTTTCCTATAACTACAAACGATGAAATTGATTGTAGTGAAATTCATTTTTTTGTAGTTTTTATAATTACTCCGAAAATATAATACATTGTGTGGAAACCAAGCAATTTAAGCAAATTTGGGTTTTTTCTTTTTGAAATACGTTTTAAATCGTTTGTAGTTTTTCATAGGAAAAAAAATTTTTTTTTGGTCTACAGGTTTCAGAGATATCGCTAACGCATCTCAAAAAAACCAAGAACGCAGCAATTTGGAAGCACTAAAAGTTCTTTTCCTATAACTACAAACGATGAAATTGATTGTAGTGAAATTCATTTTTTTGTAGTTTTTATAATTACTCCGAAAATATAATACATTGTGTGGAAACCAAGCAATTTAAGCAAATTTGGGTTTTTTCTTTTTGAAATACATTTTAAATCGTTTGTAGTTTTTCATAGGAAAAACATTTTTTTTTTTGGTCCACAGGTTTCGGAGATATCGCTAACGCATCTCAAAAAAACCAAGAATGCAGCAATTTGGAAGCACTAAAAGTTCTTTTCCTATAACTACAAACGATGAAATTGATTGTAGTGAAATTCATTTTTTTGTAGTTTTTATAATTACTCCGAAAATATAATACAATGTGTGGAAACCAAGCAATTTAAGCAAATTTGGGTTTTTTCTTTTTGAAATACGTTTTAAATCGTTTGCAGTTTTTCATAGGAAAAAAAATTTTTTTTTGGTCTACAGGTTTCAGAGATATCGCTAACGCATCTCAAAAAAACCAAGAACGTAGCAATTTGGAAACACTAAAAGTACTTTTCATATAACTACATACGATGAAATTGTTGTAGTGAAATTCATTTTTTTGTAGTTTTTATAGTTACTCCGAAAATATAATACATTGTGCGGAAACCCTGCAATTTAAGCAAATTTGGGTTTTTTCTTTTTGAAATACGTTTTAAATCGTTTGTAGTTTTTCATAGGAAAACCAATTTTTTTTTTGGTCTACAGGTTTCGGAGATATAATAATAATAATAATAATAATACCCAACGGATTAAACCCTCCAAAGCCCGCCCGACCGGCGCGAGGGAGCATCCGCATGACGCACGGATTTGTTATTGCCGAGTTGTTGATAGGCGGAGGTTTGTCAAGCGTCGAGATCTAAAACTGCTCAGCTACAGAATAAAAATCATCAGCTGAGTACTATACATAACAGTTAGAAATTACATAGAAATTTTACATATATATACTACGTTGTTAAATAAGTGAACATTTTTAATTTATTTGATTTTTATTTTTTTTTTTTTTTGTTAAGAGTTAAGATAGGATAAGACAGTTTTCTTTATGGTAAAAAGTGAATCCGTTATATCAAATGAATTAGAATGAGTGTTAAAATCATGACACAAACACCAAAAAGATTCATTTAATTCGAAATTAGTTCTACACTGCCTCAAAAGAAGAGGTTTGTAATGTCTTGACACCCGTGATGGGACGTTGAAATTTACTTCGTTCAAAAGAATTGGACTAGAAATCAGTCCATTCAGGAGTTTAGCCATAAATATAACGCCTAACATTTCTCTATGACTTGCAAGAGTTGGAAGATTGATAAGCTTTAACCGACTAGTATAAGGTGGAAGATTATACGCAGAGTCCCACTGAAAATTCCTTAAGGAGAAAAGTAGAAATTGCTTTTGTATTGATTCAAGTCTATCTGCATGAACTCGATATTGTGGATTCCAGACTATTGATCCGTATTCTAGTATCGGTCTAACTAAGGTGATGAAAAGATCTTTATTCACATAAGGGTCAGTAAATCCTTTGGACCACCGTTTCACGAATGAAAGAACACCTCTAGCCTAATTGACAGTAGCATTAATATGAAGGCTGAAACTAAGTTTGGCATCTATAGTGACTCCCAAGTCCTCAAAATAGTTTACTGATAGAAGACAAAAATTATTAATTACGTAAGAGGCTGCTGGCAAAGATCTTCGAGATAGGCACATGAATTTGCATTTATTGAGGTTCAGCGGCATTGAATTTACGTTGCATCAAGTAACTAGGCAGTTTAAATCCGCTTGAAGCAAGGGACGTTCTTCGATAGACGCATAAGACCTAAAAAGTTTTACATCATCAGCATACATTAAGATTTTGGAATATTTTATAGTGGTACAGATATCATTAATAAATAGCAAGAACAGAATTGGACCAAGGTGGCTGCCTTGTGGGACGCCAGAGGGAACATCGATGACATTTGAAAAAGTATTTTTAAAAATAACTTTTTGCGTTCGACCGCAGAGATACGACGAGATCCACTGGGTGAGACCAGGTTGGAAGCCAAGCCGATCCAGCTTGTAGATAAGTAAGGAGTGGGATACTTTGTCAAATGCTTTACTGAAATCAGTATAAATAACATCTGTGTGAAGATTTTCTCTAAATCCCTTAGAAACATGAGTTGTGAATTTAAGTAGATTAGTAATGGTAGATTTGCCTTTACAGAATCCGTGTTGAGAGTTTGCAATCAATGCAGAAATGGAAAATGTTAGCTGATTAGTAACAATGGCTTCAAACACCTTTGGAATGGCAGACAATTTTGCAATTCCTCGATAATTTTCTACACATGACCTACTGCCGTTTTTGTGGAGGGGTATTAGAAAAGATTCCTTCCAAGCAAAAGGAAAAACTCCATGTTTTAGGGACATGTTGAATAAATCAGTTAGGGGCAGATAAATGTGTTCTGCACATCTTTTGAGAAAACATGTGGGAATTAGATCAGGACCGTACTTGTAAGATTCTTTCAAAGACGTTAAATATGAAAAAACTTCATCCGGATATATTTCTGGAATATTAATGGTGTTAAGTGAGTTAAGCTGAAATGGATATTCATTTGAAAAAGTATTAAATTCATTTGAATAGTTGGACTTGAAAAATTGTGCAAAGAAGTTAGCAATATCTTGATCGTCGCTAGACAAATCACCCTGGTATTTTAAAGCAGAGGGAAACCCTTTAACCCTACGTTTAGAGTTGCTTTCGGATTGCAAGTTATTTTCCTTTTCATCTTACAGATGTACGTATTATAGCACTTTTTGTTTAATTCAAAATATTTATGACGCAAAATAGAGTAATGCAATAATCGGAGTGAGAGCCCGACCTTTTGTACAATTTGAAGAAGCGAGATTTTCTGTTTTTTAAGGACTTCAGCTCTTTAGTGAACCATATTTGGACTGATTCGGTAGACACACGTTTTCGCTTAGGTACGTGTTTTTCCAAAATACCGTAAATGGTGGTATACAAGTCAGAAACATTTTTGTCAATATCTACACCATATTTGGGCCAAGCCACTGTAGATAAAGTTTGATTAAGTTTACTAAAATTAGCCTTCGCGAATTGAAATCTGAAACTAGAGTCGTATTTAGTAGCAATGCTACTCGGAGAATTTCTTTCGAATTCGTATGCTATTTCCAGGGAAGGATGGTAAGGGTCTTCAGGTACAGTAAGAGGTTCACCCCGGCTTAGAGTACATTTTGATGTATCATCGACAAATACCAAATCAAGGGTCCTCCCGAACATGTTAGGAATTATATTTATCTGTTTAAGGCAAAGTTCAGTTATTTCGGCTAAACATTCGTTGTTGGACAGGTTAGAAGAAATAGGTACAATATTCTGATCAGATATGGTCCATAATATATGCGGGAGATTAAAGTCACCCAGGACTATCATCGAATCAATGGGCTTCATCAATGAATTAACAATTTTGAGCAGGGAAATATGATCCATATACACCGAAGGATCAGAAGATGGTGGGATATAGCAGACCGCGATATAGACACAACCCATTCCGAGATTGATTCTAATGCATTTGAATTCTGTAGAATCAATAATGGGTAAATTAACCTCAGCTGAAGGTACAGAAGAATGTACCGCAAGCAAACCTCCACCTCCAATTCTGTTCAAGCGGTAATTTCTGTATATTTGGTAATTATGGCAAAGAATCTCTGAGTTAAATACATGAGGTTTTAGCCAAGTTTCAGTTAAAGCGATAATGTTGTAATTGCAGTTAAACGATTTCAAATACAATTCAGTTAGTTTAGTGTTTAAACCTCTAACATTTTGATAAAACAAATTTAGGACCGATTTAACATTCAGTTTTTTGATGCAATATTGTTATGTGGAAGTGTAGCAAGATTTGAAATATTAGTATTACGCCTACGCTCGAATTCCCGCACAAAAGCACCGGGCGGCCAAAAAGAATTATTTAATATAGTATCAAAATGTTGTGCGGATACATCAATCCTAAAAGACGAAATATCCCTAGGATAGTTAAAATTGAATTTTCGAACTGTCACGTTTTCAAATTTAAGCTTAGCGATGATGTACGACTTTAGGTCCTCTTCTGTGGTGTCTTTATCAAATCTTGACACAAAAACAGATTTTTTAATAGGGACAACAATAAGATTGTTAGACGGCGGTTCGGATTCCGTAGAAGGGTTTTGTGGATCTTGATTATCTTTTGCAGAATATTTTTTAGGTTTTGTTAAAGAAACCTTGGATGAAGATGGCTGAGCTGGTACGGGACTTGGAGATGCCAGATTTATTAATTCGATAGTTGTGGGTGCTGTAACTACGGGTGGAGGAACTTCAGCAACGGCATTGAGTGTCAGAGCACTAGAGGAGGCATTACAATTTCTATGTTGGTTTACGTTAGTTAAGTCATCCGGATATTTGAAAGACTCGCTAACGCATCTCAAAAAAACCAAGAACGCAGCAATTTGGAAGCACTAAAACTACTTTTCCTATAACTACAAACGATGAAATTGATTGTAGTGAAATTAATTTTTTTGTACTGTCGCAAAAAAATAAACATTTTGCGGTATGGACACAAAAGTAACATATTTTCGGTAACTACAAACGATGTAGTTCATAGATGCCTATGTAGTGGAACAGTATGGCCCGCAATAACATTGTGTCCCCCACCAACAAACCAATCGGTTTCGGCAGATATGTATATACGCAAAATCTATTTTGGAAGAAAAAAACGCCAAAGCATTCACCACATTCACTCAAAAAGTGTTATGCTCAAACAAGCGACACATCTTACCAATATGTACATATGTATGTATTTTAGTGCTGTTCGGCTAAGTATATTGCGATGCACTCCAGTTTCAGTGCGTCGTTTTTGTTGTCAGAGTTCAAATGAAACGAGTGTTTTTGAAATGTTGTTTTTTATATTCAAAATTATTTGATTACATAAAATAAAATATGTATTATTTTTTTTGCACTAATTCTTTTTTAGATACTACTTTTTTTTAGAGTTCTTTGATATTCCTTCATGTAGTTCCCATTTGTTGTTGCTTCTACGTATGTAAGGTCGATAATGGCCGATCCCGCTGAAGTCAATATATTTAGTGGCACCAACCAAAACATATGTATTAGTTAGTACCTGTAGCTCAATGGGTATTTCCAACAATGAGAAGCCAGAGGACAAATGATCTTTGGTGCTAATATTACGACACAGACTGGTAAAGAATGCTTCTATGTCAATCCATAGGTGATTGCCGGGTTGAATACAGATATTGGCTTCAATGTTGCAGTTATAGCATCGCCGTACATATTGTTCCAGATATTTAAGTAGGGATTGCTGTAATCCTTGTATTCCACAAGCTGTAAGTGGTTCGAGATTTGTAGCTACCACAGCTAAACTACACGAAGTAAACTCTGTACATTTTGGGCATGTTGAATTGATAGTCAATGAAGGAACTTTATCAAACAGCTCGGAAATAGTGTTACTTAAGTTGGAGTTGCAGTCTAGTTCACCGTTCTTAACTTTCTTAAATTTAAGAACAAGATTCCTATTACACCTTTCCTTGTTCCTATTTACACCTTTGCTTGAGATTTGCTTTATTATGTCAAACACATCTGAATTAATTTTGTCGATATAATTATGGTAGATATATCTATCTACGTAAGCGACAAGTACGCAGTGTAGAGCTGAATCAAAAGGACATGTATTTATCAGCTTAATTACTCATTGCTTAGTCTTTAACTGCGCCAAACAATTTCCATTAATTAACAACCCTAATTTTTTTTGTGAATTTGGCCGCTTATGCATATTTTCAATATCCGGTTCTTTCTGAGCATAATGATGACTTTTTTATTTTTCAATAGTCCACCCCATTCATCCTTTAGATTTAAGTAATTGTATTTATTTTTATTTTTAGGAGGAAATATTGGATTTATTACACTATTAACTTTGTCTGTGGTACTGGTGCTACTATTGGGAGTGGACGAAAAATTTTTGAATATGGGGGGATACTTCTTAACTACCTTAAACACATTTTCGTTATTAACTCTTACTTTAAAATTAGGTTCATTTACATCTTTTGATTTTTCATAACTTGTTGTACACAAATCAACGACACTAAAATTTAAAGTACTGTTCTCAATATTGAAATCATCACTTCCTTTGATCTTCAATATGCTGCTCAAGTCGTGCATAAAACTCTTACTTTCTTCTGGCAGTGATAAATCAATTCTTTCTGTTGAAGAGAGATGTAGAGAATCTTCGCTCCCGATCTGTACCTTTATCATTTTTCGAAAGTTCAGTAGTTTCCGTATCATTTTCAGTAATGGTCGTATCGTTGTTATGAGATAAATACTGTTTGCTGGACATCGTAGCAAGTAGCTTCATGGTTCCACTCAATACGTTTAAATGCGTTTTCAAAAATAAATCAAGAGAATTATTCTTCGAATTTGCAAATACATGACATTTTATATCTTTAAAATATTCTTCGCTTATAGCCGAACTCGCTGTCAAAATATGTGTCTTATCTTGAATTTGTTTGTGGTAAAACAATTTGGGAACAATAGCAGTCCAAAGTAAAAAATAGTTGCAAAGTTTCCCAAGCCGTTCACCAAAATCTTTATTCACGTATTCATTGGAAAATGAGCCAGCAACATTTTTACTGCATACATGTTTTATATTTGCTAAATCTCTTTGAATAGGTCTAATTCATTTAATGTTTCTTTTCAAATTACTTGACCTTTCTTCACTTTCATCTACATTATCATGTCAGCAAACAAACGATCTGCCGAAAATTCAGGAAAATTTGCGGACCCACATTTAATTAAGTTTAATAATAACTCTTTATGTTGTGCACATGCATTTCTACCGCTGCCTTGATGCTCGGAATAAGCAACAGTAAGCACAGCCGTCAGTATATTTTTAAACTCATTAAGAGAAGTGCAATTGCGTAGAATATTAAGGCACCTCATATAAAAATCTTTCTGGTGTCTATTGTTTTTATTGAAGCAAGGCCACATTGATACAAATTTGTTTAAATGGGCAACGTCAATTCTCAGAATGGTTGTTTTCTTAATAGATATGTTATCAACAACATCATCGTAGCATTCATCTATATATTGATTTAAAGGCATATTATTGAATGCCAATGCAGCTGCATTTAAAAGGGCCAAAGAAAAGTCTGTGACTACTTGTTTCGGTGCGTCTATATCGCATCTTAACCACTCTCGTAGCCAGTACGACAATGTATTGGAATCATGCTTTTCGGATATGAATTGGAGTAGTGGAAGCGACGTATTTCATAGGCAGCTATAACTTGATAATACAAGATAACTCGTTTAGAGTGATCGTTTGCTGGTAAACGTCTGATCAAACTTCCAGTAGTATTAATACATATACTGCCAATTCGATCCTTTTGCATGAATAATTTATACAGGGAAATCTGCTCTGGAAGCCAGTACATAATGTACATTTTATTGAGTGCAATCTCTTGTATACTTTCAGAATATTTCGGATCACTCTTTAAATCTTCAATTGCTAAAAGAGGATGGGAAAAAGATTTGAGATTGAGATCCTTTCTTTTCTGCGTGTACTTTGCGTTTCTCAAAACACTTTCCTTCGGAAGATTTGCTGGTTCATCATCTCCAAACTGCATTTGCTCGTCTGCTTTCTGTCGCCGCCACATATAAGTTGACTTGCGATTAATTTCATTAATCACCTCTCTTCTTGTGTTTCCACGTAGCTGCCTCTTCTTATAATGCTTAATATGTCTGGTATCACCGGTGGACAGATGATAATCGATACCGTCATCACTCGCATCTTCCAAGCTATATATATGTATTTCGTTGTTACATTCATTGCAAACACCTTGAACAGATAGAAACATGGCACTGCCTCTAGATATTTTTGGTGTTTGAAAAGAGAATGGGCAGGAAATTCTCAAATGTTTCCATATATAGCTATAAATTTTATCTGTCCAACCTGGCTCAAAGATTTTATATTCTCGATTGTCTTTGAATCCTTTCGTTTTCAAGTTTAACCTTTTCCATTCACATGACGATAAATGGATTGTTCTTTTGATTAAAGTTAAATTCTGGGGAACTACCTGAGTACACCAATTTGGGTCGTTAGTATTTCTCTTTCTTTTAAACGTTTGTGTAGCAGGACCACTAATTCTAGCAGATACTTTGTTGCGCTTTTTGGTTATGTACAATCATAAATGTTCCCTGGTCATTCCAGGCGAAAGGTTGACAGCTCTTTGCCATACTTCATTATTAAAGGGCAAATACTTATTATTTCCATCTCGAAATTGGAAATCCTTTAGGCGACTATAAATTGTATCAGCAGAGTACATACCAGATTCTGGCATTATTACTTATTTCGATGTCTATAATAAATATATATTACAGCGTTAGTAAATTAAATTAAATAAATTTTAATTAAAAGACAATAAAATAAAGCAAAAAATATTAATAAAATAAATAAAATATTAAATTAAGTTAAATGGATTAAAATAAAATGAAACGAAATAAAATAAAACGAAATATAATAAAAAAAAGAAAATTAAAATAAATAAAATTAAAAAAAAAATTAATTAAAGTAAATAAAATATAATAAAGTAATATAACATAAAATAAAACTAAAAAAATAAAACTAAATTAAATTAAATTAAATTAAATGAAAAAAAAAATTAAAATTAAATTAAATTAAATAAAACAAAATAAAATAAAATTAATTAAAAAAAATAAAAATAAAATAAAATTAAATAATGTGAAATAAAATAAAATAAGATACACTAAAAAAAAATAAAATCAAATAATGTAAAACAAAATAAAATAAGATAAAATAAAATAAAACCAAATTAAATAAAACAAAATAACATGAAATAGAATAAAATAAAATTAAGTAAATAAAATAAAATAAAGATTAAATCAAATAAAATAAAATAAAATATAATTAAATTAAATAAAACAAAATTGAATAAAACTAAATAAAATTAAATTAAATTAAAAAAAAAATAAAATAAAATTAAATAATATAAAATAAAATAAAATAAAACAACATAAAATAAAATAAAATAAAATAAATTTAAATTGAATTAAATAAAACAAAATAAAATTAATTAAAAGAAAAATAAATAAAATAAAATAAGATAAAATAAAAAAGCCAAATAAAATAAAATAAGAGAAAATAAAATAAAGTAAAATACAATAAAATTAAATAAAACGAAATAAAGTTAAGTAAACTAAAATTAAATAAAGCAAAATAAAATACAATAAAATAAAGTAAAGTGAAATAATATAAAACAAAATAAAGTAAAATTAATTAAAAAAAAAATTAAAAAAATAAAACAAAATAAAATAAAATTGAATTAAATAAAACAAAATTAAATCAAATTAATTTAACAAAAATTAAATAAAATCAAATAATGTAAAATAAAATAACATAATATAAAATAAAATTAAATACAACAAAATAAAATTAAATTAATTAAAAAAATAAAATAATATAATATAAAATAAAATAAAATTAAATTAAATAAAATAAAATTAATAAAAAATAGAAAATAAAAATAGAATAAAATAATGTAAAAAAAATAAGATAAAATCAAATAAAATAAAATAATGTAAAACAAAATAAAATAATATAAAATAAAATCAAATTAAATCACACCAAATAAAATAAAATAAAATAAAATTAAATTAAATTAAATTAAATTAAATTAAATTAAATTAAATTAAATATAATTAAATTAAATTAAATTAAATTAAATTAAATTAAATTAAATAAAAAAAAAAAATAAATGTAAGGCGCGATAACCTCCGAAGAGATCTAAGGCCGAGCTTCTCTTCCAATTTGCGTCGTGCTCCTCTTGATTTTTCCCTACAAATTGGCCGGACGGGACCTACATGTTTTATGCCGACTCCGAACGGCATCTGCAAGGCAGATGAGTTTTCACTGAGAGCTTTTCATGGCAGAAATACAATCGGAGCGCTTGCCAGACACTGCCGAGGGGCGACCCCGCTTAGAAAAATTTTCTTCTAATTGAAAAATCTTATTTCTAAAATTTTGATGTTGCTTTGCCCGGGAGTTGAACCCAGGCCATACGGTGTGATAGGCGGAGCACGCTACCATCACACCACGGTTAAATAAAATAAAATTAAATAAAATTAAATCAAATAAAACAAAATAATATATAATAAAGTAAAATAAAAGAAATAAAACGAATTGAAATAAATTGAAACAAAATAAATAAAGAAAAATAAAACAAAATAAAATAGAATAAAATAAAATAAAATAAAATGAAATGAAATAATATAAAATAAAGTTAAATAGAATTTAAAAAATAAATTAAGTAAAATAAAATTAAAAAAGAAAACATTTAGGCTATTTACTTAAACGAGCTTATCAAGTTATCTGCTTATTTGGTTTTACTTTTTACTTTCTATTATAAAAACAAAATACATAGGAAGAAAAAATGTTTAAATAGAACTTGATAAGCACGCTTACGTGAATAGCCGAATTATTAAAAAAAAAAATATTTTAATAAAATAGAACAAAATACAATTGAAAAAAAATAAAACAAAATTAGATTAGGTAGATTAAAATAAATAAAAATAAATATTTAAAAAATAAGATCAAATAACACAAAATAAAATTGAGGGTAACAAAATAAAATAAATGGCCCAGTTTTTCTTATAATAATTGCTTTATAAAAACCTTATAAAGGGCTTATCATAGAGCATTTAAATTTATGCAGCCGATGAATACCTATTATGATATCTATTCTTATCAATAATGGAAGATCATAAATTTATGACTATTTGGCGGTTATGGCTCGATAAAATTGTATCACCATGAAGACTATATATTAAGGGCGTACGTGATTAATTGCATATCTTTTGACCAAATTAAGTCAAATACTAAATTTCCACCCCAGAAGAAAAAAGTAATATTTGGTAATGTATAAAATAAGGAACATCGCATATAGAGCTTTGTATGTATGCATGAAAACATGCATACATTTGTCTACAGCGATGTCATATTTAGGAAAATTATGTATTTGACATAAAAAGCCTTACAACAAGCATTACTATCCCACTGGGATAGAAAAGCTTACCATTAAACAAACCACACACCTAAAGGTATTAGTAGTGAAACTTCAAAAAAATTAAAGAAAAAAAAACTTTTTTAAAAATAAGCTTTTATTATTGGTTAATAAAATTAACTAAAAAGTAAAAAATAAATTAACTGTAAAGAAATATTACACTTTATGAGTTCATTGTAACCTTTAACGATAATTAGGCTTTTTCGTCTGCGACAAAAAAATTCTATCAATTTCTTTTAATGCATCAACAAGGTTTCTTCGAAGTCAACTTTGAACAGTCAAGTTCTTCTATTCGAGTGTTAACTAACTTAAAGTCATATTTTATTGTGACTTTGCCTATGTCGCGTTCAGATTACAACTTCTCATTGTAGATCTCTGCTCTGTGGGTTAAATCTTTTAAAATAAAATTCCAACTTTCGCTTAGGTAAAATTCCATTGCCAAAAATCTGTAAAACAAAAAAGGTTGCATTCCTTTGAGTTGATCGCGTTTACACCATGAAATATTGTAAATGATTTTTCATACAAAATTTGACAGTTCGTTTATGCACTACACCTTTTCCAGTTTATAATGAGAATATATAACTTTGTGTTGAGAAATATAAGTTTATACAAAGACTTATCGAAGAATAAAGATGTTGCAGGGACGAAAAATAGTGTGAAGCAAGCTTCACAAAACCTCTAGTAGGTCACATTCACCACTTACCACAGCAGAATTTGTTAAACTACCACTATCTGTATTTGTTGTTTAATAATTATTTGTACACTTTTTATTCAGCTAATCTGTTCAGAATTTATATTTTTACACTCTAAAACTACAATCAATATATTTTGTGTGCTTAAATTATGTTAAAAATTGTGTTAAAATTTTTGGTGTGGTGGAAGTGACCTACTAGAATTTTGTGAAGCTCCGCTGCTTTCCACTGAAGTTCGCGCATGCAACATCTTTATTTTTCGATCAGTCTTTGTTTATATTAGCTGTGTTTTTTTCTCATCTATATAAGTTTACGCTTAAACTTTATATGAACTGCTAAGCGACAAACTTTAAATACACCTCTGAAATTGCTACGTATAAAATTAGTAGTACTAAATTTCAATACGCTTTATACTCAGATGTAACTGAAATTGTCTATAGCCTATCCTCGCTTAGATAATGCTTAGGAGACCCATCTAGCGGCAGTGGTTAAATAACTAGCTACAGCCACAGGGTGTACCGAAAAGCGGAGACACAACCCTCTGATGGCCATAGGGTATAACATATAGCTGAATCAGTTGCGATGAATTGTGGACACACATAGAATACATAGAATTAGTGTAGAGGGTGAAACATATGCACATATTTCAGTTACATCTGAGTATAATGCGTATTGAAATTTAGTAGTACACATTTTATGCGCAGCAATTTCAGAGGTGTATTTAAAGTTTGACGCTTAGCAGTCCATATAAAGTTTAAGCGTATAGACTTTTACGTGTAAAAAAAAACACGGCTTATGTTTCACCCTCGGCACTAATTCTCTATATTCTATGCGCATTCACTATTTATAAACAGAAATAATACAGAGGGTTGTGTCTCCGCTTTTCGCTACACCCCGCTGCTGTAGCTAGTTCTTTAACCACAGCCGCTAGATGGGTCTCCTAAGCATTATCTAAGTGAGGATAGGCGTTGTTTTTCACGAGCAACTGAAACGTATACGCGTGTAAAAAAAACCACGGGTATTGAGAAAACGCAAATTGATAATGAGAAGCGTATCTTCTTATTGAGAAAATATAAATTGATAGTGAAAAATGTTACTTCATATTGAGAATACATAAATTGATAATGAGAAATATGAATTGATAATGAGGGGACCGCTGCGCCAGGATTACACCATACGTTTTGCCCCTGCTTCGTTTTCACCATCTGGATTAAAAATGTCATGAGGCTGGGCATTCGCGCAATTCTAGTGATGTAAATTGCATGGCGTCAACGCCAATGCGGTGCCAGCTCAATGGTAGCTCATTGACGCAATGATTCCAAGCGAATTTTTGACGCTACTTAGTAGTGAGTGCGTAGTACATTTCACTTGCGCTATTGAGTGAAACGACTTTTGTGTGTCAGGCACGAGTTTGGCGTTATTGGCGCTACTGGCAATGATGACACTGAGCTGATGACGGTAGCGCTGGTAGTTCAGCTTTTGAACCAGAGAAAGAATTGATGACCCGTGTAAATTATTATGGCTTTGGCTATTATTGGTTGTGTATTTGAACCAAATAAATGCTGCGGACATAATGAAAAGTTTGAAGGAATAAGAAGACGTTGCAAGTTAAAGATTGCGACTTAAATCCTCTCTTTATTGAATAAATTCTTGTCTTTTATACTAATTTGCTTAGCCTATACATTAATAAATATCTAAATACTAATAACTAAAAATAAGTACATAGGGAATGGAGAATGCATACATGTCTGTTTTTATACGGTCTTTGTATACATGTATTTTTGTATGCATAACTCCATACATGTAGTTTTGTACATTTAGCAGCGTCAGCAGATCAGTTTGCGTGTTTCGGTATTTTCCCAAAAGAGGCTTGTATGTTAGTATGTATAATTACAATGGGTTGTATGTTTATATGTATAATTGATTAGCTGTGAATGGATATAGGTCTCATGTTCGGCATTCCATATCGTCTGGGTTAGTTCAATAATTTATGTTGGGAAAAATATTGTAATATGATTATTACTAAAATATATTTGGAATTTATACAGCGTTATACCGCAAGTGTGTTACAGTCGTTGTGAGGTATAATGGTACCTTACAGTGGGTATGACGTATAATGCTACACCATCCGCCTTAGAAAAAGGGTTTTATACAATTGTTTTGTGACCAATTGTATGAGACTCTTTGTCAGGTTTTCAATGATTTTGATATTTTATTGTTGTAGTGAAAGAGGTTGTTTGCTTTGCGTTTGATCTGTTGACCTTGGTATTTTTATTGTTATAATTATTGTTTACTTTTGACGTATATATATGTTTTTTTTGTATAAGTCCATTTTTTTCAAAATTCTAGATTTTTAGATGTAGAAAATTTTTTTTAAATCTTACTTATTTTATTTATATTGTTTATATTAAAATTTTATACAATTGTTTTGTACAGCCGGTCCTTAAGAGCGTCGACTCTCTTAAAAATCGTCGTGTTCTTACAAATCAAGTGAATTGGAATATTTATTTATTAGTTGTTCTTACAAATCAAGTGAATTGGAATATTTATTTATTAGTTTCTAAATTATTTTTATAGTTTCTACCATTATTTATTCTACCATTACTTATTAACTTATGCAAATCATTTTCCTATCGAAATAATTTTTATTATTTATCTACCTAAAGTTAAAGCAGAAGAAACCTTGCTATTAATATTTTCTAATCTATTGGGGTTAGAGTGAGCTATTTTCTTAATATGTAAAAATATGACCTTATAAGACCTAGGCAATAAATGACTGTATTTATTTTATTTTATCAAACTAATTCCGCATATTATTTAAGGAAAAATGTCTCTTTTTTTTTTTGATATTTTTCATTCATAATAAGGTAAATTTGTAATAATTACATAGATGATAGAGGGGTTGCTGATGGAAGAGCGGGGTAGCTATGTATTGATAGTAGTTCTATTAATGGATAAGTGGAAGGTACAGTGGGTGCAAAAAATTTTTCGTATCTTTAATGTTCTTTTTATATGGATTTATATTTTCCAGCTATTTCTTTGATCTTATTTGTCATGCGATTTCTGCGGCGGCCACCAAGACAGAATCGTCATGACTTTTATGAAGAATTATTTTTATACCGGGATTTGTCACTTTCACAACCTTTTTGGGTTTGTGCAATTGTTTGATCTTAGAGAATTTGGGTACCTACTTTTGTTATTTTAAATTTGCCTACTCGAGTAAATAATCATTTTTCACCAATTTGTCCATGAGGACAACTGTGTTTTTCATATAAATACCAAGTCCTGTATTGGCGGCATTTGTACAACGTGTGTACAGCCTGATAAGTAATTGTCCTAAGTCAATTTTATCATCTGCAATCAGGTTTCTTGTATTTCCTACGCTGCCATTTTTCTATCCTAAGATGAACACGAGCGCGACATGTCTTATTGCAAATTTGTATAGCGCTTAACTTATATTTTTATAGGTTCTCTTTGTGACTATTCTTCATCATTTTTTTTTTGTTATGGGCTGGTTTTAAAAGTTTCTTAGTTTTGCCTATTTCCACTGTCCTAAAATTTCCTATTGCTTCATGACTATTTTTGTCAGGAGCCATTAAAGGAATTATGCTAATTTTTTTTTTGATTTGCTGTTCGCTTTAGGCAGGGTTGCCTTTACTGTCGATTGTGACATTTTTAGGTTTATTATTTGATATTTATTTGAATTTATCGCTCTTCCTCAGTTTTGGTTTGGTACTGGAAATGGGTTAGATACGAGTTGTGGCGGGTTTTACCTGCCTAAATTTGTGCTTCATATAGTTTTTGAGCATCATGGCTATTGTGATGATCAATAGCATGAATACACAACCTATAATTGCTAACCAAACATCCGGGATGTTCGGAGTACTTTCTGTATCTACCCTAGTTGGTGACTCGTACTTGACTATTTTGTTATCTCTTGTTTTAGAGCTTTCTTTTCCTACTTCATAGCCAGCTATGGCTACCATAATGACTTGGGCTATTTTTGTCCACCAAGGCATCTTGAAATTTTCCTCTGCTTTTATGAGAGTTGAAATAAATAAAAAAAAATTTTGATTGTATTCTTTATTTTATGCATTCCATTTATTATTTTTCCTTATTTAGTTGGCATAAAAGTTTAAGAAAAATTTTGTTGGAAAAATTGGTTTAATTTTAATGTAAAAAATTTTTTTTTCTCTACGCCACATTGGGCTTCAATCTTTTTTCCTAATTTTTGGGTTGAAAACGATTTTTTTTTTTTTCAGATGCTACTTAGCATTTGGCATTGTTGGCAAACACTTTCCTCATCATTCGCATTATTTCTTCCACCCTGGTAGTGGGGTTTATAATGTCCTCAATTGTGGGTTCCCTTTCCATACCTATTATCTTCCACAATTTCTTTAAACCTTCTAGTTCTTTCTTTCCCTAGTGTGTCGGGTATTTTCATCCCACCAATAGAGAGGAAGATCTGAGGGGTTTCTTTGCATTTTAATAGTAATGGACAGAGTAGTTTAAATTTTTAAATTTTATTAAAATGTTCTATGGGATTTCTCTAGAGGTTTTAGAAGTGTCCTAAATATTCCAATTTACTTTTCTTTTTCTATAAAAAATTTTATTTTTAAATTTTAACTGAGTAAATTTTTATATTATATTTTTTGTTTAAAAGAAATTGTTTGTACATACTTTATAATATTTATTTATTTATTTTTTTTTTGTTAAATAGTACAGTTTTTCTATTTTAAAGGAAATGAAAGTTTGTTCAAAAAAAAAAATTTTAATTAATTTTATTTCCTACTAAAAAAAAAAAAAATCCTAAGCAAAAACTTTCGTTTTTGCTAATGGTTTAGCGTCCGTAAGGCCGCTCAATTGATTCTAAATTTTTTTTTTTTTTAAACATACTTAACGTTATAAATTGTATACCTACTTTAGTCTAAGTTGCTGCCATTTAGTATTTTGCTGGTTATCAATGTTTCATATCTACGCTGCCAGTGCTGATTTTATTGTTTTATGTCCGCTCTCCAGTTTATGCTGTTAGTTGTATCAGATTGCTCAGGTTTATGCGTTTTAAAAGATGTGCATATTGTTGTCGAAACTTCTCGCGTTGATTGTTAATGCATTTTATTAGGTTGTCGATCATAATTTCCTTTGCTCCCTTTTGCTCCTTCTGTGTTACCAATTTTTGCAGGATTTTTAATAACTGTGTTGTTTACCCTTTGCTCCTTTTGCTCCTTCTGTGTTACAAATTTTTGCAGGATTAATAACTGTGTTGTTTACCCTTTGCTCCTTGCCAAATTTGCAGGATTTCTAACAACTGGCTGGATCTTAGAAAAAATATTTTATTGCTTGATCAGCTACTTTTTTTTTTTTTTTTAAATTGAACTGGCAGGATCTTTTCCAGTTAGATCGTTTTTAGCAGTTGTGCTGATTTGATCTAAACTGGCAGGATCGCCATGAAAAGTTTGAAGGAATAAGAAGACGTTGCAAGTTAAAGGTTGCGACTTAAATCCTCTCTTTATTGAATAAATTCTTGTCTTTTATACTAATTTGCTTAACCTATACATTAATAAATATCTAAATACTAATACCTAAAAATAAGTACATAGGGAATGGAGAATGCATACATGTCTGTTTGTATGCGGTCTTTGTATACATGTATTTTTGTATGCATAACTCCATACATGTAGTTTTGTACATTTAGCAGCGTCAGCAGATCAGTTTGAGTGTTTCGGTATTTTCCCAAAAGAGGCTTGTATGTTAGTATGTATAATTACAATGGGTTGTATGTTTATATGTATAATTGATTAGCTGTGAATGGATATAGGTCTCATGTTCGGCATTCCATATCGTCTGGGTTAGTTCAATACTTTATGTTGGGAAAAATATTGTAATATGATTATTACTAAAATATATTTGGAATTTATACAGCGTAATACCGAAAGTGTGTTACAGTCGTTGTGAGGTATAATGGTACCTTACAGTGGGTATGACGTATAATGCTACAATAACAACCGGAGCCATTTTTGAGTTGTATATTTTAGATTTAATGCACAATTAATATGGGTGTGTTTGAGTAGCCAAATAATAACAGTAGTATTGCTAAAGCTCTCTTAGTTGATGGAACGTCGCTAATTTCCTAGCGATGATCAATAGATTTTCAATATTTCGTTCAACGAACGCGCGTAATTGCCACATTTGCTCAAATTTTTAAAGATTTTCCATTCTTGATTTAAATTAAGCTGTTATGCCAATATTTTTCAGCCAGCTTTTTTCAAATAGGTAATTTTTCCAAAAGCAAAATAAATTACAGAAAAGATTACAGAGTTAAACAGCCTTAAAAAATCAGCTATGTTCGTTATACACAGAAATACAACAGATGGTTGTGTCTCCGCTTTTCGCAGTTTGTTAATATGCAATATAAATATCTTTGGTTACAAGGAATAATCGCCTAAGTCTCAGAATCCACGGTTAGGGTTTGTATGGGACTTAGGCGGTTATGCCAAAGTAAACACAAATCTTTACCGATAACTGTGTTATCAATTAATTTATCGAATTCTCGCAAAGTAATATTGCATTTTCATGGCATTGTGCAAAATTTCAGCTCAATCGGACACCGGGAAGTGTATCAAATTTAACTTGTAAGATTTCATTACATACAACAGCCAAGTGGAGGTAAATAAAAGCTTATAAAAATTAAAATAAAACTGTGCCACTGTCGCTAATATATAGCCCTTTCATGGTGATACTTTAAAATTTTAAACAAATCTTTTGAAACTTACCAAAACTTTCTGAAAAATAATAATAACATTGATATTATTATCCACACGGGTAAAACTTTTTGAAAAGTTCACAAAATATATCCAAATAAAAAAATCTCTTATTTTATTATATTTTATTATTTTTATTATTCGCACAGCTGTTTGATCCTTTCACAAAAAATGTCCAACGCATACTAAAAATTATTTTATTTTCTTTTCTAAACATGATCCAAGAATTAAAAATTGATTGAAGCTCTAGTTTTTCTACCGAACTTACAAATATATGTATGTACATACATATGCATATGTAACTACATTTTCTAAAACAGAATCAAGTGCGCAGAAAAGCATGCAAGATCGTTTTATTTGAACTCTCACAACAAAAACGACGCCATAGATTAGATTGATACGAATCATTTGCTTGCGCTCTCATATTTTCGCTCTCACGAGGGATTTATCTTCTAGTTGTTCCTGGCAACAATCACAGATAAATCTCTCGTGCCAGCTGAAGCGGGTGCCAGAACAAAAAATGTGCCAGCCAAAACGAAAAACGTGCCAAAAATTTTGGTAAACATTAGTTTGACTAACAACTGTAGAATAGCGTTCAAAAATTATGGGAAATAGGATAAAAATACTTGTTTTAGTGTAAGTATTATTAGCTCGAAGGCGGAGGGTAAATATTATTTCCCATTCAAAAGTTATCACTAAAAATAGGGTTTGTAAATATGAACTCCCGATGGTTGCATCCATTTTGATCACAGAACCTGGAACGCCAGACATGCAGGATAAGCTCTATCCATTAAATAATGTTAACTATTATATCATAGGTCCGATTTACTGAAATTTCAAAAGAATATATGGTTTTCACTGCGAGTTAAATGTGTTACAATATTTGGTAATTAATTTAATCGAAATGTTAATTTACTTAGATTTGTTTATATTTAACTCTAACTAGTCGTATTATTGTAAAATAACTTTAAGGAAATAAATATTTTACAAATATCATTTTCTTAAATGATTGAAACTATAATCGCCGAAATGTATGTCAAAAATCCCCAATTTCAGATCTATTCATTTTTGTTTGGAGTGGCATCATTGATAAATGTTATAAAAAATGTGCATTTTGACAGCGCTCTCTCGAAACAAAGAGTTGCAAATCCATTCATCTATGACGACGCACTGAAACTGGAGTGCATCGCAATATACATAGCCGAACAGCACGAAAATACATACATACACTCATGGACAAAATAATAGGTGTAAACACCTCCATTACAAGATTTTGCTAATGAAAACAAATTTTGTGTGGTAATAGCTTTGTTTTTTTCACATCTATATACGTTTACGCTTAAACTTTATATGGACTGCTAAACGACAAACTTTAAATCACCTCTGAAATTGCTACGCATAAAATTAGTACTACTAAATTTCAATACGCATTATACTCAGATGTAACTGAAATATGTGTCTATGTTTCACCCTCTGCATTAATTATATTTATTCTATGCGCGTCCAATATTTGTCACAACTGATTCAGCTATATGTTGTACTCACAAATACAACAGAGGGTTGTGTCTCCGCTTTTCGGTGCTAGTTGTTTACCCACTGCCGCTAGATGGGTCTCCTAAGCATTATCTAAGCGAGGATAGGCGTATTTATTCACGCACAAACGAAACGTATACGCGTGTAAAAAAACACGGCTAATATTTATGACTTTTGTTACTTATACTAAATAAATGAAAACAATTATAATTCATCCATTTACAAGAAAACTGTGTCATAATTAAACAATTTCTTTGATCAAAATAATAGGTGTATTAAACTTTTCTTAGAAATCTAAGTACACCATTGAAATATAATTCCTTACTCCACTGTTTTCTTAATCACCGGTGTCTCCTCAATGTTTTGTATAACCTTGCCTATTCCATTGGGCATGGCTTTGAATAATTTTTGGCAGGTTTCCAAAGGAGTGCTATCCCATCCCAATCTTTCGTCTTCTGCCAAAATAACTCGCTTGTTTTTAAATGAAAAGGACGCCAAACTTTTCCCAATGTCACTCTTGAATTTCTCAATCGGCTTGAGGTCAGGGGATTGACCTGGCCACTGCATACATGTGACAATCCCATTTCCTGAACCACAAAGATACAAACCGGAAAGTATGTTTTGTATCGTTATCTTGGTGATAACTCAATCTGAGTGGGGTGTTTTCTCCCACATAAGGCAGCTTAACATTTCGCAAGATATCCCTGTACACCTATTATTTTGTCCATGGGTGTATGTACATATTGGTAAGATTTTCGTATGAAAAACTACTAACGATTTAAAACGTATTTCAAAAAGAAAATCCCAAATTTGCTTAAATTGCTTGGTTTCCGCACAATGTATTATATTTTCGGAGTAACTATAAAAACTATAAAAAAATGAATTTCACTACAATCAATTTCATCGTTTGTAGTTATAGGAAAAGTACTTTTAGTGCTTCCAAATTGCTGCGTTCTTGGTTTTTTTGAGATGCGTTAGCAATATCTCCGAAACCTGTGGACCAAAAAAAAATTTTTTTTTCCTATGAAAAACTAAAAACGATTTAAAACGTATTTCAAAAAGAAAAAAACCAAATTTGCTTAAATTGCTTGGTTTCCGCACAATGTATTATATTTTCGGAGTAACTATAAAACTATAAAAAAATGAATTTCACTACAATCAATTTCATCGTTTGTAGTTATAGGAAAAGTACTTTTAGTGCCTCCAATTGCTGCGTTCTTGGTTTTTTTGAGATGCGTCTGCGATATCTCCGAAACCTGTGGACCAAAAAAAAAATTTTTTTCCTATGAGAAACTACAAACGATTTAAAACGTATTTCAAAAAGAAAAAACCCAAATTTGCTTAAATTGCTTGGTTTCCGCACAATGTATTATATTTTCGGAGTAACTATAAAAACTACAAAAAAATGAATTTCACTACAATCAATTTCATCGTTTGTAGTTATAGGAAAAGTACTTTTAGTGCTTCCAAATTGCTGCGTTCTTGGTTTTTTTGAGATGCGTTAGCGATATCTCCGAAACCTGTGGACCAAAAAAAAAATTTTTTTTCCTATGAAAAGCTACAAACGATTTAAAACGTATTTCAAAAAGAAAAAACCCAAGCTTGCTTAAATTGCTTGGTTTCCGCACAATGCATTATATTTTCGGAGTAACTACAAAAACTATAAACAATGAATTTCACTACAATCAATTTCATCGTTTGTAGATATAGGAAAAATACTTTTAGTGCTTCCAAATTGCTGCGTTCTTGGTTTTTTTTGAGATGCGTTAGCGATATCTCCGAAACCTGTGGACCAAAAAAAAAATTTTTTTTCCTATGAAAAGCTACAAACGATTTAAAACGTATTTCAAAAAGAAAAAACCCAAGCTTGCTTAAATTGCTTGGTTTCCGCAAAATGTATTATATTTTCGGAGTAACTATAAAAACTACAAAGAAATGAATTTCACTACAAGCAATTTCATCGTTTGTAGTTATACGAAAAGTGCTTTTAGTGCTTCCAAATTGCTGCGTTCTTTGTTTTTTGAGATGCGTTAGCGAGTAACTATAAAAACTAAAAAAAAAAATGAATTCCACTACAATCAATTTCATCGTTTGTAGTTATAGGAAAAGTACTTTTAGTGATTCCAAATTGCTGCGTTCTTGGTTTTTTGAGATGCGTTAGCGAGTAACTATTAAAACTACAAAAAAATGAATTCCACTACAATCAATTTCATCGTTTGTAGTTATAGGAAAAGTACTTTTAGTGCTTCCAAATTGCTGCGTTCTTGGTTTTTTTGAGATGCACCAAAAAAAAAATTGTTTTCCTATGAAAAACTACAAACGAATTAAAACGTATTTAAAAAAGAAAAAACCCAAATTTGCTTAAATTGCTTGGTTTCCGCACAATATATTATATTTTCGGAGTAACTGTAAAAACTACAAAAAAATTAATTTCACTACAATCAATTTCATCATTTGTAGTTATAGGAAAAGTACTTTTAGTGCTTCCAAATTGCTGCGTTCTTGGTTTGTTTGAGATGCATTAGCGATATCTCCCAAACCTGTGGACCAAAAAAAAATTTTTTTCCTATGAAAAACTACAAACGATATAAAACGTATTTCAAAAAGAAAAAACCCAAATTTGCTTAAAGTGCTTGGTTTCCGCACAATGTATTATATTTTCGGAGTAACTATAAAAACTACAAAAAAATGAATTTCACTACAATCAATTTCATCGTTTGTAGTTATAGGAAAAGTACTTTTAGTGCTTCCAAATTGCTGCGTTCTTGGTTTTTTTGAGATGCGTTAGCGATATCTCCGAAACCTGTGGACCAAAAAAAAAATTTTTTTTCCTATGAAAAACTACAAACAATTTAAAACGTATTTCAAAAAGAAAATACCCAAACTTGCTTAAATTGCTGGGTTCCGCAAAATGTATTATATTTTCGGAGTAACTATAAAAACTACAAAAAAATGAATTTCACTACAATTAATTTCATCGTTTGTAGATATAGGAAAAGTACTTTTAGTGCTTCCAAATTGCAGCGTTCTTGGTTTTTTTGAGATGCGTTAGCGATATCTCCGAAACCTGTGGACCAAAAAAAAAAATGTTTTCCTATGAAACACTACAAACGATTTAAAACGTATTTCAAAAAGAAAAAACCCAAATTTGCTTAAATTGCTTGGTTTCCGCACAATGTATTATATTTTCGGAGTAACTATAAAAACTAAAAAAAAAAAATAAATTTCACTACAATCAATTTCATCGTTTGTAGTTATAGGAAAAGTACTTGTAGTGCTTCCAAATTGCTGCGTTCTTGGTTTTTTTGAGATGCGTTAGCGATATCTCCGAAACCTGTGGACCAAAAAAAAAAAAATTGTTTTCCTATGAAAAACTACAAACGATTTAAAACGTATTTCAAAAAGAAAAAACCCAAATTTGCTTAAATTGCTTGGTTTCCGCACAATGTATTATATTTTCGGAGTAACTATAAAAACTATAAAAAAATGAATTTCACTACAATCAATTTCATCGTTTGTAGTTATAGGAAAAGTACTTTAGTGCTTCCAAATTGCTGCGTTCTTGGTTTTTTTTGAGATGCGTTTGCGATTATCTCCGAAACCTGTGGACCAAAAAAAATTTTTTTTCCTATGAGAAACTACAAACAATTCAAAACGTATTTCAAAAAGAAAAAACCCAAATTTGCTTAAATTGCTTGGTTTCCGCACAATGTATTATATTTTCGGAGTAACTATAAAAACTACAAAAAAATGAATTTCACTACAGTCAATTTCATCGTTTGTAGTTATAGGAAAAGTACTTTTAGTGCTTCCAAATTGCTGGGTTCTTGGTTTTTTTGAGTTGCGTTAGCGATATCTCCGAAACCTGTGGACCAAAAAAAAAAAATGTGTTTCCTATGAAAAACTACAAACGATTTAAAACGTATTTCAAAAAGAAAAAACCCAACTTTACTTAAATTGCTTGGTTTCCGCACAATGTATTATATTTTCGGAGTAACTATAAACTCTACAAAAAAATGAATTTCACTACAATCAATTTCATCGTTTGTAGTTATAGGAAAAGTACTTTTAGTGCTTCCAAATTGCTGCGTTCTTGGTTTTTTTGAGATGCGTTAGCGATATCTACGAAACCTGTGGACCAAAAAAAAATAATTTTTTTCCTATGAAAAACTAAAAACGATTTAAAACGTATTTCAAAAGGAAAATACCCAAACTTGCTTAAATTGCTTGGTTTCCGCACAATGTATTATATTTTCGGAGTAACTATAAAAACTACAAAAAAATGAATTTTACTACAATCAATTTCATCGTTTGTAGTTATAGGAAAAGTACTATTAGTGCTTCCAAATTGCTGCGTTCTTGGTTTTTTTGAGATGCGTTAGGATATCTCCGAAACCTGTGGACCAAAAAAAAAAAATGTTTTTCCTGTGAAAAACTACAAACGATTTAAAACGTATTTCAAAAAGAAAAAACCCAAATTTGCTTAAATTGTTTGGGTTCCGCACAATGTATTATATTTTCGGAGTAACTATAAAAACTAAAAAAAAATGAATTTCACTACAATCAATTTCATCGTTTGTGGTTATAGGAAAAGTACTTTTAGTGCTTCCAAATTGCTGCGTTCTTGGTTTTTTTGAGATGCGTTAGCGATATCTCCGAAACCTGTGGACCAAAAAAAAAATTTTTTTTCCTATGAAAAACTACAAACGATATAAAACGTATTTCAAAAAGAAAAAACCCAAATTTGCTTAAAGTGCTTGGTTTCCGCACAATGTATTATATTTTCGGAGTAACTATAAAAACTACAAAAAAATGAATTTCACTATAATCAATTTCATCGTTTGTAGTTATAGGAAAAGTACTTTTAGTGCTTCCAAATTGCTGCGTTCTTGGTTTGTTTGAGATGCATTAGCGATATCTCCCAAACCTGTGGACCAAAAAAAAATTTTTTTCCTATGAAAAACTACAAACGATATAAAACGTATTTCAAAAAGAAAAAACCCAAATTTGCTTAAAGTGCTTGGTTTCCGCACAATATATTATATTTTCGGAGTAACTGTAAAAACTACAAAAAAATTAATTTCACTACAATCAATTTCATCATTTGTAGTTATAGGAAAAGTACTTTTAGTGCTTCCAAATTGCTGCGTTCTTGGTTTGTTTGAGATGCATTAGCGATATCTCCCAAACCTGTGGACCAAAAAAAAATTTTTTTCCTATGAAAAACTACAAACGATATAAAACGTATTTCAAAAAGAAAAAACCCAAATTTGCTTAAAGTGCTTGGTTTCCGCACAATGTATTATATTTTCGGAGTAACTATAAAAACTACAAAAAAATGAATTTCACTATAATCAATTTCATCGTTTGTAGTTATAGGAAAAGTACTTTTAGTGCTTCCAAATTGCTGCGTTCTTGGTTTGTTTGAGATGCATTAGCGATATCTCCCAAACCTGTGGACCAAAAAAAAATTTTTTTCCTATGAAAAACTACAAACGAATTAAAACGTATTTAAAAAAGAAAAAACCCAAATTTGCTTAAATTGCTTGGTTTCCGCACAATATATTATATTTTCGGAGTAACTGTAAAAACTACAAAAAAATTAATTTCACTACAATCAATTTCATCATTTGTAGTTATAGGAAAAGTACTTTTAGTGCTTCCAAATTGCTGCGTTCTTGGTTTGTTTGAGATGCATTAGCGATATCTCCCAAACCTGTGGACCAAAAAAAAATTTTTTTCCTATGAAAAACTACAAACGATATAAAACGTATTTCAAAAAGAAAAAACCCAAATTTGCTTAAAGTGCTTGGTTTCCGCACAATGTATTATATTTTCGGAGTAACTATAAAAACTACAAAAAAATGAATTTCACTATAATCAATTTCATCGTTTGTAGTTATAGGAAAAGTACTTTTAGTGCTTCCAAATTGCTGCGTTCTTGGTTTTTTTGAGATGCGTTAGCGATATCTCCGAAACCTGTGGACCAAAAAAAAAATGTTTTTTCCTATGAAAAACTACAAACAATTTAAAACGTATTTCAAAAAGAAAATACCCAAACTTGCTTAAATTGCTGGGTTCCGCAAAATGTATTATATTTTCGGAGTAACTATAAAAACTACAAAAAAATGAATTTCACTACAATTAATTTCATCGTTTGTAGATATAGGAAAAGTACTTTTAGTGCTTCCAAATTGCAGCGTTCTTGGTTTTTTTGAGATGCGTTAGCGATATCTCCGAAACCTGTGGACCAAAAAAAAAAATGTTTTCCTATGAAACACTACAAACGATTTAAAACGTATTTCAAAAAGAAAAAACCCAAATTTGCTTAAATTGCTTGGTTTCCGCACAATGTATTATATTTTCGGAGTAACTATAAAAACTAAAAAAAAAAATAAATTTCACTACAATCAATTTCATCGTTTGTAGTTATAGGAAAAGTACTTGTAGTGCTTCCAAACTGCTGCGTTCTTGGTTTTTTTGAGATGCGTTAGCGATATCTCCGAAACCTGTGGACCAAAAAAAAAAAAATTTTTTTCCTATGAAAAACTACAAACGATTTAAAACGTATTTCAAAAAGAAAAAACCCAAATTTGCTTAAATTGCTTGGTTTCCGCACAATGTATTATATTTTCGGAGTAACTATAAAAACTATAAAAAAATGAATTTCACTACAATCAATTTCATCGTTTGTAGTTATAGGAAAAGTACTTTAGTGCTTCCAAATTGCTGCGTTCTTGGTTTTTTTTGAGATGCGTTTGCGATATCTCCGAAACCTGTGGACCAAAAAAAATTTTTTTTCCTATGAGAAACTACAAACAATTCAAAACGTATTTCAAAAAGAAAAAACCCAAATTTGCTTAAATTGCTTGGTTTCCGCACAATGTATTATATTTTCGGAGTAACTATAAAAACTACAAAAAAATGAATTTCACTACAGTCAATTTCATCGTTTGTAGTTATAGGAAGAGTACTTTTAGTGCTTCCAAATTGCTGGGTTCTTGGTTTTTTTGAGTTGCGTTAGCGATATCTCCGAAACCTGTGGACCAAAAAAAAAAAATGTGTTTCCTATGAAAAACTGCAAACGATTTAAAACGTATTTCAAAAAGAAAAAACCCAACTTTACTTAAATTGCTTGGTTTCCGCACAATGTATTATATTTTCGGAGTAACTATAAACTCTACAAAAAAATGAATTTCACTACAATCAATTTCATCGTTTGTAGTTATAGGAAAAGTACTTTTAGTGCTTCCAAATTGCTGCGTTCTTGGTTTTTTTGAGATGCGTTAGCGATATCTACGAAACCTGTGGACCAAAAAAAAATAATTTTTTTCCTATGAAAAACTAAAAACGATTTAAAACGTATTTCAAAAGGAAAATACCCAAACTTGCTTAAATTGCTTGGTTTCCGCACAATGTATTATATTTTCGGAGTAACTATAAAAACTACAAAAAAATGAATTTTACTACAATCAATTTCATCGTTTGTAGTTATAGGAAAAGTACTATTAGTGCTTCCAAATTGCTGCGTTCTTGGTTTTTTTGAGATGCGTTAGGATATCTCCGAAACCTGTGGATCAAAAAAAAAAATGTTTTTCCTGTGAAAAACTACAAACGATTTAAAACGTATTTCAAAAAGAAAAAACCCAAATTTGCTTAAATTGTTTGGGTTCCGCACAATGTATTATATTTTCGGAGTAACTATAAAAACTAAAAAAAAATGAATTTCACTACAATCAATTTCATCGTTTGTGGTTATAGGAAAAGTACTTTTAGTGCTTCCAAATTGCTGCGTTCTTGGTTTTTTTGAGATGCGTTAGCGATATCTCCGAAACCTGTGGACCAAAAAAAAAATTTTTTTTCCTATGAAAAACTACAAACGATTTAAAACGTATTTCAAAAAGAAAAAAACCAAATTTGCTTAAATTGCTTGGTTTCCGCACAATGTATTATATTTTCGGAGTAACTATAAAAACTATAAAAAAATGAATTTCACTACAATCAATTTCATCGTTTGTAGTTATAGGAAAAGTACTTTTAGTGCTTCCAAATTGCTGCGTTCTTGGTTTTTTTGAGATGCGTTTAAGATATCTCCGAAACATGTGGACCAAAATAAAAAATTTGTTTCGTATGAAAAACTACAAACGATTTAAGACGTATTTCAAGAAGAAAAAACCCAAATTTGCTTAAATTGCTTGGTTTCCGAACAATGTATTATATTTTCGGAGCAACTATAAAAACTATAAAAAAATGAATTTCACTACAGTCAATTTCATCGTTTGTAGTTATAGGAAAAGTACTTTTAGTGCTTCCAAATTGCTGCGTTCTTGGTTTTTTTGAGATGCGTTAGCGATATCTCCGAAACCTGTGGACCAAAAAAAAAAAAATGTTTTTCCTATGAAAAACTACAAACGATTTAAAACGTATTTCAAAAAGAAAAAACCCAAATTTGC
Source organism: Eurosta solidaginis (assembly GCF_040869045.1). Classification (NCBI taxonomy): domain Eukaryota; kingdom Metazoa; phylum Arthropoda; class Insecta; order Diptera; family Tephritidae; genus Eurosta; species Eurosta solidaginis. Next base: position 121,921,714 of record NC_090321.1, read on the forward strand.
TTAAATTGCTTGGTTTCTGCACAATGTATTATATATTCGGAGTAACTATAAAAACTACAAAGAAATGAATTTCACTAGAATCAATTTCATCGTTTGTAGTTATAGGAAAAGTACTTTTAGTGCTTCCCAATTGCTGCGTTCTTGCTTTTTTTGAGATGCGTTAGCGATATCTCCGAAACTTGTGGACCAAAAAAAAAAATTTTTTTTTCTAATGAAAAACTACAAACGATTTAAAACGTATTTCAAAAAGAAAAAAACCCAAACTTGCTTAAATTGCTTGGTTTCCGCAAAATGTATTATATTTTCGGAGTAACTATAAAAACTACAAAAAAATGAATTTCACTACAATCAATTTCATCGTTTGTAGTTATAGGAAAAGTACTTTTAGTGCTTCCAAATTGCTGCGTTGTTGGTTGTCTCCGAAACCTGTGGACCAAAAAAAAAAATTTTTTTCCTATGAAAAACAACAAACGATTTAAAACGTATTTCAAAAAGTAAAAACCCAAATTTGCTTAAATTGCTTGGTTTCCGCACAATGTATTATATTTTCGGAGTAACTATAAAAACTATAAAAAAATGAATTTCACTACAATCAATTTCATCGTTTGTAGTTATAGGAAAAGTACTTTTAGTGCTTCCAAATTGCTGCGTTCTTGGTTTTTTTGAGATGCGTTAGCGATATCTTCGAAACCTGTGGACCAAAAAAAAATTTTTTTTCCTATGAAAAACTGCAAACGATTTAAAACATATTTCAAAAAGAAAAAACCCAAATTTGCTTAAATTGCTTGGTTTCCGCACAATGTATTATATTTTCGGAGTAACTATAAAAACTACAAAGAAATGAATTTCACTACAATCAATTTCATCGTTTGTAGTTATAGGAAAACTACTTTTAGTGCTTCCAAATTGCTGCGTTCTTGGTTTTTTAGAGATGCGTTAGCGATATCTCCGAAACGTGTGGACCAAAAAAAAATTTTTTTTCCTATGAAAAACTACAAACGATTTAAAACGTAATTCAAAAAGATAAAACCCAAATTTGCTTAAATTGCTTGGTTTCCGCACAATGTATTATATTTTCGGAGTAACTATAAAAACTACAAAAAAATGAATTTCACTATAATCAATTTCATCGTTTGTAGTTATAGGAAAAGTACTTTTAGTGATTCCAAATTGCTGCGTTCTTGGTTTTTTGAGATGCGTTAGCGAGTAACTATAAAAACTACAAAAAAATGAATTCCACTACAATCAATTTCATCGTTTGTAGTTATAGGAAAAGTACTTTTAGTGCTTCCAAATTGCTGCGTTCTTGGTTTTTTTGAGATGCACCAAAAAAAAAATTGTTTTCCTATGAAAAACTACAAACGAATTAAAACGTATTTAAAAAAGAAAAAACCCAAATTTGCTTAAATTGCTTGGTTTCAGCACAATATATTATATTTTCGGAGTAACTGTAACAACTACAAAAAAATTAATTTCACTACAATCAATTTCATCATTTGTAGTTATAGGAAAAGTACTTTTAGTGCTTCCAAATTGCTGCGTTCTTGGTTTGTTTGAGATGCATTAGCGATATCTCCCAAACCTGTGGACCAAAAAAAAATTTTTTTTCCTATGAAAAACTACAAACGATATAAAACGTATTTCAAAAAGAAAAAACCCAAATTTGCCTAAAGTGCTTGGTTTCCGCACAATGTATTATATTTTCGGAGTAACTATAAAAACTACAAAAAAATGAATTTCACTACAATCAATTTCATCGTTTGTAGTTATAGGAAAAGTACTTTTAGTGCTTCCAAATTGCTGCGTTCTTGGTTTTTTTGAGATGCGTTAGCGATATCTCCGAAACCTGTGGACCAAAAAAAAATTTTTTTCCTATGAAAAACTACAAACGATTTAAAACGTATTTCAAAAAGAAAATACCCAAACTTGCTTAAATTGCTTGGTTTCCGCACAATGTATTATATTTTCGGAGTAACTATAAAAACTACAAAAAAATTAATTTCACTACAATTAATTTCATCGTTTGTAGATATAGGAAAAGTACTTTTAGTGCTTCCAAATTGCAGCGTTCTTGGTTTTTTTGAGATGCGTTAGCGATATCTCCGAAACCTGTGGACCAAAAAAAAAAATGTTTTCCTATGAAACACTACAAACGATTTAAAACGTATTTCAAAAAGAAAAAACCCAAATTTGCTTAAATTGCTTGGTTTCCGCACAATGTATTATATTTTCGGAGTAACTATAAAAACTAAAAAAAAAAAATAAATTTCACTACAATCAATTTCATCGTTTGTAGTTATAGGAAAAGTACTTTTAGTGCTTCCAAATTGCTGCGTTCTTGGTTTTTTTGAGATGCGTTAGCGATATCTCCGAAACCTGTGGACCAAAAAAAAAATTTTTTTTCCTATGAAAAACTACAAACGATTTAAAACGTATTTCAAAAAGAAAAAACCCAAATTTGCTTAAATTGCTTGGTTTCCGCACAATGTATTATATTTTCGGAGTAACTATAAAAACTATAAAAAAATGAATTTCACTACAATCAATTTCATCGTTTGTAGTTATAGGAAAAGTACTTTAGTGCTTCCAAATTGCTGCGTCCTTGGTTTTTTTGAGATGCGTTTGCGATATCTCCGAAACCTGTGGACCAAAAAAAAATTTTTTTCCTATGAGAAACTACAAACGATTCAAAACGTATTTCAAAAAGAAAAAACCCAAATTTGCTTAAATTGCTTGGTTTCCGCACAATGTATTATATTTTCGGAGTAACTATAAAAACTACAAAAAAATGAATTTCACTACAGTCAATTTCATCGTTTGTAGTTATACGAAAGGTACTTTTAGTGCTTCCAAATTGCTGGGTTCTTGGTTTTTTTGAGTTGCGTTAGCGATATCTCCGAAACCTGTGGACCAAAAAAAAAAAAATGTGTTTCCTATGAAAACCTACAAACGATTTAAAACGTATTTCAAAAAGAAAAAACCCAAATTTACTTAAATTGCTTGGTTTCCGCACAATGTATTATATTTTCGGAGTAACTATAAACTCTACAAAAAAATGAATTTCACTACAATCAATTTCATCGTTTGTAGTTATAGGAAAAGTACTTTTAGTGCTTCCATATTGCTGCGTTCTTGGTTTTTTTGAGATGCGTTAGCGATATCTACGAAACCTGTGGACCAAAAAAAAATAATTTTTTTCCTATGAAAAACTAAAAACGATTTAAAACGTATTTCAAAAGGAAAATACCCAAACTTGCTTAAATTGCTTGGGTTCCGCACAATGTATTATATTTTCGGAGTAACTATAAAAACTACAAAAAAATGAATTTTACTACAATCAATTTCATCGTTTGTAGTTATAGGAAAAGTACTTTTAGTGCTTCCAAATTGCTGCGTTCTTGGTTTTTTTGAGATGCGTTAGGATATCTCCGAAACCTGTGGACCAAAAAAAAAATGTTTTTCCTGTGAAAAACTACAAACGATTTAAAACGTATTTCAAAAAGAAAAAACCCAAATTTGCTTAAATTGTTTGGGTTCCGCACAATGTATTATATTTTCGGAGTAACTATAAAAACAAAAAAAAAAAATGAATTTCACTACAATCAATTTCATCGTTTGTGGTTATAGGAAAAGTACTTTTAGTGCTTCCAAATTGCTGCGTTCTTGGTTTTTTTGAGATGCGTTAGCGATATCTCTGAAACCTGTGGACCAAAAAAAAAAATTTTTTTTCCTATGAAAACCTACAAACGATTTAAAACGTATTTCAAAAAGAAAAAAACCAAATTTGCTTAAATTGCTTGGTTTCCGCACAATGTATTATATTTTCGGAGTAACTATAAAAACTATAAAAAAATGAATTTCACTACAATCAATTTCATCGTTTGTAGTTATAGGAAAAGTACTTTTAGTGCTTCCAAATTGCTGCGTTCTTGGTTTTTTTGAGATGCGTTTGCGATATCTCCGAAACCTGTGGACCAAAAAAAAAATTTTTTTCCTATGAGAAACTACAAACGATTTAAAACGTATTTCAAAAAGAAAAACCCCAAATTTGCTCAAATTGCTTGGTTTCCGCAAAATGTATTATATTTTCGGAGTAACTATAAAAACTACAAAAAAATGAATTTCACTACAATCAATTTCATCGTTTGTAGTTATAGGAAAAGTACTTTTAGTGCTTCCAAATTGCTGCGTTCTTGGTTTTTTTGAGATGCGTTAGCGATATCTCCGAAACCTGTGGACCAAAAAAAATTTTTTTTCCTATGAAAAGCTACAAACGATTTAAAACGTATTTCAAAAAGAAAAAACCCAAGCTTGCTTAAATTGCTTGGTTTCCGCACAATGTATTATATTTTCGGAGTAACTATAAAAACTATAAAAAATGAATTTCACTACAATCAATTTCATCGTTTATAGATATAGGAAAAGTACTTTTAGTGCTTCCAAATTGCTGCGTTCTTGGTTTTTTTGAGATGCGTTAGCGATATCTCCGAAACCTGTGGACCAAAAAAAAATTGTTTTCCTATGAAAAACTACAAACGATTCAAAACGTATTTCAAAAAGAAAAAACCCAAATTTGCTTAAATTGCTTGGTTTCCGCACAATGTATTATATTTTCGGAGTAACTATAAAAACTACAAAAAAATGAATTTCACTACAGTCAATTTCATCGTTTGTAGTTATACGAAAAGTACTTTTAGTGCTTCCAAATTGCTGGGTTCTTGGTTTTTTTGAGTTGCGTTAGCGATATCTCCGAAACCTGTGGACCAAAAAAAAAAAAATGTGTTTCCTATGAAAACCTACAAACGATTTAAAACGTATTTCAAAAAGAAAAAACCCAAATTTACTTAAATTGCTTGGTTTCCGCACAATGTATTATATTTTCGGAGTAACTATAAACTCTACAAAAAAATGAATTTCACTACAATCAATTTCATCGTTTGTAGTTATAGGAAAAGTACTTTTAGTGCTTCCATATTGCTGCGTTCTTGGTTTTTTTGAGATGCGTTAGCGATATCTACGAAACCTGTGGACCAAAAAAAAATAATTTTTTTCCTATGAAAAACTAAAAACGATTTAAAACGTATTTCAAAAGGAAAATACCCAAACTTGCTTAAATTGCTTGGGTTCCGCACAATGTATTATATTTTCGGAGTAACTATAAAAACTACAAAAAAATGAATTTTACTACAATCAATTTCATCGTTTGTAGTTATAGGAAAAGTACTTTTAGTGCTTCCAAATTGCTGCGTTCTTGGTTTTTTTGAGATGCGTTAGGATATCTCCGAAACCTGTGGACCAAAAAAAAAATGTTTTTCCTGTGAAAAACTACAAACGATTTAAAACGTATTTCAAAAAGAAAAAACCCAAATTTGCTTAAATTGTTTGGGTTCCGCACAATGTATTATATTTTCGGAGTAACTATAAAAACAAAAAAAAAAAAATGAATTTCACTACAATCAATTTCATCGTTTGTGGTTATAGGAAAAGTACTTTTAGTGCTTCCAAATTGCTGCGTTCTTGGTTTTTTTGAGATGCGTTAGCGATATCTCCGAAACCTGTGGACCAAAAAAAAAATTTTTTTTTCCTATGAAAAACTACAAACGATTTAAAACGTATTTCAAAAAGAAAAAAACCAAATTTGCTTAAATTGCTTGGTTTCCGCACAATGTATTATATTTTCGGAGTAACTATAAAAACTATAAAAAAATGAATTTCACTACAATCAATTTCATCGTTTGTAGTTATAGGAAAAGTACTTTTAGTGCTTCCAAATTGCTGCGTTCTTGGTTTTTTTGAGATGCGTTTGCGATATCTCCGAAACCTGTGGACCAAAAAAAAAATTTTTTTCCTATGAGAAACTACAAACGATTTAAAACGTATTTCAAAAAGAAAAACCCCAAATTTGCTCAAATTGCTTGGTTTCCGCAAAATGTATTATATTTTCGGAGTAACTATAAAAACTACAAAAAAATGAATTTCACTACAATCAATTTCATCGTTTGTAGTTATAGGAAAAGTACTTTTAGTGCTTCCAAATTGCTGCGTTCTTGGTTTTTTTGAGATGCGTTAGCGATATCTCCGAAACCTGTGGACCAAAAAAAATTTTTTTTCCTATGAAAAGCTACAAACGATTTAAAACGTATTTCAAAAAGAAAAAACCCAAGCTTGCTTGGTTTCCGCACAATGTATTATATTTTCGGAGTAACTATAAAAACTATAAAAAATGAATTTCACTACAATCAATTTCATCGTTTATAGATATAGGAAAAGTACTTTTAGTGCTTCCAAATTGCTGCGTTCTTGGTTTTTTTGAGATGCGTTAGCGATATCTCCGAAACCTGTGGACCAAAAAAAAATTTTTTTCCTATGAAAAACTACAAACGATTTAAAACGTATTTCAAAAAGAAAAACCCCAAGTTTGCTTAAATTGCTTGGTTTCCGCAAAATGTATTATATTTTCGGAGTAACTATAAAAACTACAAAGAAATGAATTTCACAACAAGCAATTTCATCGTTTGTAGTTATAGGAAAAGTGCTTTTAGTGCTTCCAAATTGCTGCGTTCTTGGTTTTTTGAGATGCGTTAGCGAGTAACTATAAAAACTACAAAACAATGAATTCCACTAAAATCAATTTCATCGTTTGTAGTTATAGGAAAAGTACTTTTAGTGCTTCCAAATTGCTGCGTTCTTGGTTTTTTTGAGATGCGTTAGCGATATCTCCGAAACCTGTGGACCAAAAAAAAATTTTTTTTCCTATGAAAAACTACAAACGATTTAAAACGTAATTCAAAAAGAAAAACCCCAAATTTGCTTAAATTGCTTGGTTTCTGCACAATGTATTATATTTTCGGAGTAACTATAAAAACTACAAAAAAATGAATTACACTATAATCAATTTCATCGTTTGTAGTTATAGGAAAAGTACTCTTAGTGCTTCCAAATTGCTGCGTTCTTGTTTTTTTTGAGATGCGTTAGCGATACCTCCGAAACCTGTGGACCAAAATAAAAAATTTGTTTCGTATGAAAAACTACAAACGGTTTAAGACGTATTTCAAGAAGAAAAAACCCAAATTTGCTTAAATTGCTTGGTTTCCGAACAATGTATTATATTTTCGGAGTAACTATAAAAACTATAAAAAAATGAATTTCACTACAATCAATTTCATCGTTTGTAGTTATAGGAAAAGTACTTTTAGTGCTTCCAAATTGCTGCATTCTTGGTTTTTTTGAGATGAGTTAGCGATATCTCCGAAACCTGTGGACCAAAAAAAAAAAATGTTTTTCCTATGAAAAACTACAAACCATTTAAAACGTATTTCAAAAAGAAAAAACCCAAATTTGCTTAAATTGCTTGGTTTCTGCACAATGTATTATATATTCGGAGTAACTATAAAAACTACAAAGAAATGAATTTCACTACAATCAATTTCATCGTTTGTAGTTATAGGAAAAGTACTTTTAGTGCTTCCCAATTGCTGCGTTCTTGCTTTTTTTGAGATGCGTTAGCTATATCTCCGAAACTTGTGGACCAAAAAAAAAGTTTTTTTTCCTATGAAAAACTACAAACGATTTAAAATGTATTTCAAAAACAAAAAACCCAAACTTGCTTAAATTGCTTGGTTTCCGCAAAATGTATTATATTTGCGGAGTAACTATAAAAACTACAAAAAAATGAATTTCACTACAATCAATTTCATCGTTTGTAGTTATAGGAAAAGTACTTTTAGTGCTTCCAAATTGCTGCGTTCTTGGTTTTTTTGAGATGCGTTAGCGATATCTCCGAAACCTGTGGACCAAAAAAAAAATTTTTTTCCTATGAAAAACTACAAACGATTTAAAACGTATTTCAAAAAGTAAAAACCCAAATTTGCTTAAATTGCTTGGTTTCCGCACAATGTATTATATTTTCGGAGTAACTATAAAAACTATAAAAAAATGAATTTCACTACAATCAATTTCATCGTTTGTAGTTATAGGAAAAGTACTTTTAGTGCTTCCAAATTGCTGCGTTCTTGGTTTTTTTGAGATGCGTTAGCGATATCTCCGAAACCTGTGGACCAAAAAAAAATTTTTTTTCCTATGAAAAACTGCAAACGATTTAAAACGTATTTCAAAAAGAAAAAACCCAAATTTGCTTAAATTGCTTGGTTTCCGCACAATGTATTATATTTTCGGAGTAACTATAAAAACTACAAAGAAATGAATTTCACTACAATCAATTTCATCGTTTGTAGTTATAGGAAAACTACTTTTAGTGCTTCCAAATTGCTGCGTTCTTGGTTTTTTTTGAGATGCCTTATCGATATCTCCGAAACCTGTGGACCAAAAAAAAATTTTTTTTCCTATGAAAAACTACAAACGATTTAAAACGTATTTCATAAAGAAAAAACCCAAATTTGTTTCAAGCAATTTAAGTTTCCGCACAATGTATTATATTTTCGGAGTAACTATAAAAACTACAAAAAAATTAATTTCACTACAATCAATTTCATCGTTTGTAGTTATAGGAAAAGTACTTTCAGTGCTTCCAAATTGCTGCGTTCTTGGTTTTTTTGAGATGCGTTAGCGATATCTCCGAAACCTGTGGACCAAAAAAAAATTGTTTTCCTATGAAAAACTACAAACGAATTAAAACGTATTTCAAAAAGAAAAAACCCAAATTTGCTTAAATTGCTTGGTTTCCGCACAATGTATTATATTTTCGGAGTAACTATAAAAACTACAAAAAATTTATTTCACTACAATCAATTTCATCGTGGACCAAAAAAAATTTTTTTTTTCCTATGAAAAACTACAAACGACTTAAAACGTAATTCAAAAATAAAAAACCCAAATTTGCTTAAATTGCTTGGTTTCCGCACAATATATTATATTTTCGGAGTAACTGTAAAAACTACAAAAAAATTAATTTCACTACAATCAATTTCATCATTTGTAGTTATAGGAAAAGTACTTTTAGTGCTTCCAAATTGCTGCGTTCTTGGTTTGTTTGAGATGCATTAGCGATATCTCCCAAACCTGTGGACCAAAAAAAAATTTTTTTCCTATGAAAAACTACAAACGATATAAAACGTATTTCAAAAAGAAAAAACCCAAATTTGCTTAAAGTGCTTGGTTTCCGCACAATGTATTATATTTTCGGAGTAACTATAAAAACTACAAAAAAATGAATTTCACTACAATCAATTTCATCGTTTGTAGTTATAGGAAAAGTACTTTTAGTGCTTCCAAATTGCTGCGTTCTTGGTTTTTTTGAGATGCGTTAGCGATATCTCCGAAACCTGTGGACCAAAAAAAAAATTTTTTTTCCTATGAAAAACTACAAACAATTTAAAACGTATTTCAAAAAGAAAATACCCAAACTTGCTTAAATTGCTGGGTTCCGCACAATGTATTATATTTTCGGAGTAACTATAAAAACTACAAAAAAATGAATTTCACTACAATTAATTTCATCGTTTGTAGATATAGGAAAAGTACTTTTAGTGCTTCCAAATTGCAGCGTTCTTGGTTTTTTTGAGATGCGTTAGCGATATCTCCGAAACCTGTGAACCAAAAAAAAAAATGTTTTCCTATGAAACACTACAAACGATTTAAAACGTATTTAAAAAAAAAAAAACCCAAATTTGCTTAAATTGCTTGGTTTCCGCACAATGTATTATATTTTCGGAGTAACTATAAAAACTAAAAAAAAATAAATTTCACTACAATCAATTTCATCGTTTGTAGTTATAGGAAAAGTACTTGTAGTGCTTCCAAATTGCTGCGTTCTTGGTTTTTTTGAGATGCGTTAGCGATATCTCCGAAACCTGTGGACCAAAAAAAAAAATTTTTTTTTCCTATGAAAAACTACAAACGATTTAAAACGTATTTCAAAAAGAAAAAACCCAAATTTGCTTAAATTGCTTGGTTTCCGCACAATGTATTATATTTTCGGAGTAACTATAAAAACTATAAAAAAATGAATTTCACTACAATCAATTTCATCGTTTGTAGTTATAGGAAAAGTAGTTTAGTGCTTCCAAATTGCTGCGTTCTTGGTTTTTTTTTGAGATGCGTTTGCGATATCTCCGAAACCTGTGGACCAAAAAAAATTTTTTTTCCTATGAGAAACTACAAACGATTCAAAACGTATTTCAAAAAGAAAAAAACCCAAATTTGCTTAAATTGCTTGGTTTCCGCACAATGTATTATATTTTCGGAGTAACTATAAAAACTACAAAAAAATGAATTTCACTACAGTCAATTTCATCGTTTGTAGTTATAGGAAAAGTACTTTTAGTGCTTCCAAATTGCTGGGTTCTTGGTTTTTTTGAGTTGCGTTAGCGATATCTCCGAAACCTGTGGACCAAAAAAAAAAAATTTGTTTCCTATGAAAAACTACAAACGATTTAAAACGTATTTCAAAAAGAAAAAACCCAAATTTACTTAAATTGCTTGGTTTCCGCACAATGTATTATATTTTCGGAGTAACTATAAACTCTACAAAAAAATGAATTTCACTACAATCAATTTCATCGTTTGTAGTTATAGGAAAAGTACTTTTAGTGCTTCCAAATTGCTGCGTTCTTGGTTTTTTTGAGATGCGTTAGGATATCTCCGAAACCTGTGGACCAAAAAAAAAAATGTTTTTCCTGTAAAAAACTACAAACGATTTAAAACGTATTTCAAAAAGAAAAAACCCAAATTTGCTTAAATTGTTTGGGTTCCGCACAATGTATTATATTTTCGGAGTAACTATAAAAACTATAAAAAAATGAATTTCACTACAATCAATTTCATCGTTTGTAGTTATAGGAAAAGTACTTTTAGTGCTTCCAAATTGCTGCGTTCTTGGTTTTTTTGAGATGCGTTAGCGATATCTTCGAAACCTGTGGACCAAAAAAAAAATTTTTTTTCCTATGAAAAACTGCAAACGATTTAAAACATATTTCAAAAAGAAAAAACCCAAATTTGCTTAAATTGCTTGGTTTCCGCACAATGTATTATATTTTCGGAGTAACTATAAAAACTACAAAGAAATGAATTTCACTACAATCAATTTCATCGTTTGTAGTTATAGGAAAACTACTTTTAGTGCTTCCAAATTGCTGCGTTCTTGGTTTTTTAGAGATGCGTTAGCGATATCTCCGAAACGTGTGGACCAAAAAAAAATTTTTTTTCCTATGAAAAACTACAAACGATTTAAAACGTAATTCAAAAAGATAAAACCCAAATTTGCTTAAATTGCTTGGTTTCCGCACAATGTATTATATTTTCGGAGTAACTATAAAAACTACAAAAAAATGAATTTCACTATAATCAATTTCATCGTTTGTAGTTATAGGAAAAGTACTTTTAGTGATTCCAAATTGCTGCGTTCTTGGTTTTTTGAGATGCGTTAGCGAGTAACTATAAAAACTACAAAAAAATGAATTCCACTACAATCAATTTCATCGTTTGTAGTTATAGGAAAAGTACTTTTAGTGCTTCCAAATTGCTGCGTTCTTGGTTTTTTTTGAGATGCACCAAAAAAAAAATTGTTTTCCTATGAAAAACTACAAACGAATTAAAACGTATTTAAAAAAGAAAAAACCCAAATTTGCTTAAATTGCTTGGTTTCAGCACAATATATTATATTTTCGGAGTAACTGTAACAACTACAAAAAAATTAATTTCACTACAATCAATTTCATCATTTGTAGTTATAGGAAAAGTACTTTTAGTGCTTCCAAATTGCTGCGTTCTTGGTTTGTTTGAGATGCATTAGCGATATCTCCCAAACCTGTGGACCAAAAAAAAATTTTTTTTCCTATGAAAAACTACAAACGATATAAAACGTATTTCAAAAAGAAAAAACCCAAATTTGCTTAAAGTGCTTGGTTTCCGCACAATGTATTATATTTTCGGAGTAACTATAAAAACTACAAAAAAATGAATTTCACTACAATCAATTTCATCGTTTGTAGTTATAGGAAAAGTACTTTTAGTGCTTCCAAATTGCTGCGTTCTTGGTTTTTTTGAGATGCGTTAGCGATATCTCCGAAACCTGTGGACCAAAAAAAAATTTTTTTCCTATGAAAAACTACAAACGATTTAAAACGTATTTCAAAAAGAAAATACCCAAACTTGCTTAAATTGCTTGGTTTCCGCACAATGTATTATATTTTCGGAGTAACTATAAAAACTACAAAAAAATTAATTTCACTACAATTAATTTCATCGTTTGTAGATATAGGAAAAGTACTTTTAGTGCTTCCAAATTGCAGCGTTCTTGGTTTTTTTGAGATGCGTTAGCGATATCTCCGAAACCTGTGGACCAAAAAAAAAAAATGTTTTCCTATGAAACACTACAAACGATTTAAAACGTATTTCAAAAAGAAAAAACCCAAATTTGCTTAAATTGCTTGGTTTCCGCACAATGTATTATATTCTCGGAGTAACTATAAAAACTAAAAAAAAAAATAAATTTCACTACAATCAATTTCATCGTTTGTAGTTATAGGAAAAGTACTTTTAGTGCTTCCAAATTGCTGCGTTCTTGGTTTTTTTGAGATGCGTTAGCGATATCTCCGAAACCTGTGGAAAAAAAAAAAATTTTTTTTCCTATGAAAAACTACAAACGATTTAAAACGTATTTCAAAAAGAAAAAACCCAAATTTGCTTAAATTGCTTGGTTTCCGCACAATGTATTATATTTTCGGAGTAACTATAAAAACTATAAAAAAATGAATTTCACTACAATCAATTTCATCGTTTGTAGTTATAGGAAAAGTACTTTAGTGCTTCCAAATTGCTGCGTTCTTGGTTTTTTTGAGATGCGTTTGCGATATCTCCGAAACCTGTGGACCAAAAAAAAATGTTTTTCCTATGAGAAACTACAAACGATTCAAAACGTATTTCAAAAAGAAAAAACCCAAATTTGCTTAAATTGCTTGGTTTCCGCACAATGTATTATATTTTCGGAGTAACTATAAAAACTACAAAAAAATGAATTTCACTACAGTCAATTTCATCGTTTGTAGTTATACAAAAAGTACTTTTAGTGCTTCCAAATTGCTGGGTTCTTGGTTTTTTTGAGTTGCGTTAGCGATATCTCCGAAACCTGTGGACCAAAAAAAAAATGTGTTTCCTATGAAAAACTACAAACGATTTAAAACGTATTTCAAAAAGAAAAAACCCAAATTTACTTAAATTGCTTGGTTTCCGCACAATGTATTATATTTTCGGAGTAACTATAAACTCTACAAAAAAATGAATTTCACTACAATCAATTTCATCGTTTGTAGTTATAGGAAAAGTACTTTTAGTGCTTCCATATTGCTGCGTTCTTGGTTTTTTTGAGATGCGTTAGCGATATCTACGAAACCTGTGGACCAAAAAAAAATAATTTTTTTCCTATGAAAAACTAAAAACGATTTAAAACGTATTTCAAAAGGAAAATACCCAAACTTGCTTAAATTGCTTGGTTTCCGCACAATGTATTATATTTTCGGAGTAACTATAAAAACTACAAAAAAATGAATTTTACTACAATCAATTTCATCGTTTGTAGTTATAGGAAAAGTACTTTTAGTGCTTCCAAATTGCTGCGTTCTTGGTTTTTTTGAGATGCGTTAGGATATCTCCGAAACCTGTGGACCAAAAAAAAAATGTTTTTCCTGTGAAAAACTACAAACGATTTAAAACGTATTTCAAAAAGAAAAAGCCCAAATTTGCTTAAATTGTTTGGGTTCCGCACAATGTATTATATTTTCGGAGTAACTATAAAAACAAAAAAAAAAATGAATTTCACTACAATCAATTTCATCGTTTGTGGTTATAGGAAAAGTACTTTTAGTGCTTCCAAATTGCTGCGTTCTTGGTTTTTTTGAGATGCGTTAGCGATATCTCCGAAACCTGTGGACCAAAAAAAAAAATTTTTTTTCCTATGAAAAACTACAAACGATTTAAAACGTATTTCAAAAAGAAAAAAACCAAATTTGCTTAAATTGCTTGGTTTCCGCACAATGTATTATATTTTCGGAGTAACTATAAAAACTATAAAAAAATGAATTTCACTACAATCAATTTCATCGTTTGTAGTTATAGGAAAAGTACTTTTAGTGCTTCCAAATTGCTGCGATCTTGGTTTTTTTGAGATGCGTTTGCGATATCTCCGAAACCTGTGGACCAAAAAAAAAATTGTTTTCCTATGAGAAACTACAAACGATTTAAAACGTATTTCAAAAAGAAAAACCCCAAATTTGCTCAAATTGCTTGGTTTCCGCACAATGTATTATATTTTCGGAGTAACTATAAAAACTACAAAAAAATGAATTTCACTACAACCAATTTCATCGTTTGTAGTTATAGGAAAAGTACTTTTAGTGCTTCCAAATTGCTGCGTTCTTGGTTTTTTTGAGATGCGTTAGCGATATCTCCGAAACCTGTGGACCAAAAAAAATTTTTTTTTCCTATGAAAAGCTACAAACGATTTAAAACGTATTTCAAAAAGAAAAAACCCAAGCTTGCTTAAATTGCTTGGTTTCCGCAAAATGTATTATATTTTCGGAGTAACTATAAAAACTACAAAGGAATGAATTTCACAACAAGCAATTTCATCGTTTGTAGTTATAGGAAAAGTGCTTTTAGTGCTTCCAAATTGCTGCGTTCTTGGTTTTTTGAGATGCGTTAGCGAGTAACTATAAAAACTACAAAACAATGAATTCCACTAAAATCAATTTCATCGTTTGTAGTTATAGGAAAAGTACTTTTAGTGCTTCCAAATTGCTGCGTTCTTGGTTTTTTTGAGATGCGTTAGCGATATTTCCGAAACCTGTGGACCAAAAAAAAATTTTTTTTCCTATGAAAAACTACAAACGATTTAAAACGTAATTCAAAAAGAAAAACCCCAAATTTGCTTAAATTGCTTGGTTTCTGCACAATGTATTATATTTTCGGAGTAATTATAAAAACTACAAAAAAATGAATTTCACTATAATCAATTTCATCGTATGTAGTTATAGGAAAAGTACTCTTAGTGCTTCCAAATTGCTGCGTTCTTGTTTTTTTTGAGATGCGTTAGCGATACCTCCGAAACGTGTGGACCAAACTAAAAAATTTGTTTCGTATGAAAAACTACAAACGATTTAAGACGTATTTCAAGAAGAAAAAACCCAAATTTGCTTAAATTGCTTGGTTTCCGAACAATGTATTATATTTTCGGAGTAACTATAAAAACTATAAAAAAATGAATTTCACTACAATCAATTTCATCGTTTGTAGTTATAGGAAAAGTACTTTTAGTGCTTCCAAATTGCTACGTTCTTGGTTTTTTTGAGATGCGTTGGCGATATCTCCGAAACCTGTGGACCAAAAAAAAAAAATGTTTTTCCTATGAAAAACTACAAACCATTTAAAACGTATTTCAAAAAGAAAAAACCCAAATTTGCTTAAATTGCTTGGTTTCTGCACAATGTATTATATATTCGGAGTAACTATAAAAACTACAAAGAAATGAATTTCACTACAATCAATTTCATCGTTTGTAGTTATAGGAAAAGTACTTTTAGTGCTTCCCAATTGCTGCGTTCTTGCTTTTTTTGAGATGCGTTAGCGATATCTCCGAAACTTGTGGACCAAAAAAAAAAAGTTTTTTTTCCTATGAAAAACTACAAACGATTTAAAATGTATTTCAAAAAGAAAAAACCCAAACTTGCTTAAATTGCTTGGTTTCCGCAAAATGTATTATATTTGCGGAGTAACTATAAAAACTACAAAAAAATGAATTTCACTACAATCAATTTCATCGTTTGTAGTTATAGGAAAAGTACTTTTAGTGCTTCCAAATTGCTGCGTTCTTGGTTTTTTTGAGATGCGTTAGCGATATCTCCGAAACCTGTGGACCAAAAAAAAAATTTTTTTCCTATGAAAAACTACAAACGATTTAAAACGTATTTCAAAAAGTAAAAACCCAAATTTGCTTAAATTGCTTGGTTTCCGCACAATGTATTATATTTTCGGAGTAACTATAAAAACTATAAAAAAATGAATTTCACTACAATCAATTTCATCGTTTGTAGTTATAGGAAAAGTACTTTTAGTGCTTCCAAATTGCTGCGTTCTTGGTTTTTTTTGAGATGCGTTAGCGATATCTCCGAAACCTGTGGACCAAAAAAAAATTTTTTTTCCTATGAAAAACTGCAAACGATTTAAAACGTATTTCAAAAAGAAAAAACCCAAATTTGCTTAAATTGCTTGGTTTCCGCACAATGTATTATATTTTCGGAGTAACTATAAAAACTACAAAGAAATGAATTTCACTACAATCAATTTCATCGTTTGTAGTTATAGGAAAACTACTTTTAGTGCTTCCAAATTGCTGCGTTCTTGGTTTTTTTTGAGATGCCTTATCGATATCTCCGAAACCTGTGGACGAAAAAAAAATTTTTTTTCCTATGAAAAACTACAAACGATTTAAAACGTATTTCATAAAGAAAAAACCCAAATTTGTTTCAAGCAATTTAAGTTTCCGCACAATGTATTATATTTTCGGAGTAACTATAAAAACTACAAACAAATTAATTTCACTACAATCAATTTCATCGTTTGTAGTTATAGGAAAAGTACTTTCAGTGCTTCCAAATTGCTGCGTTCTTGGTTTTTTTGAGATGCGTTAGCGATATCTCCAAAACCTGTGGACCAAAAAAAAATTGTTTTCCTATGAAAAACTACAAACGAATTAAAACGTATTTCAAAAAGAAAAAACCCAAATTTGCTTAAATTGCTTGGTTTCTGCACAATGTATTATATTTTCGGAGTAACTATAAAAACTACAAAAAATTTATTTCACTACAATCAATTTCATCGTGGACCAAAAAAAATTTTTTTTTTCCTATGAAAAACTACAAACGACTTAAAACGTAATTCAAAAATAAAAAACCCAAATTTGCTTAAATTGCTTGGTTTCCGCACAATGTATTATATTTTCGGAGTAACTATAAAAACTACAAAGAAATGAATTTCACTACAATCAATTTCATCGTTTGTAGTTATAGGAAAAGTACTTTTAGTGCTTCCAAATTGCCGCGTTCTTGGTTTTTTTGAGATGCGTTTGCGAGTAACTATAAAAACTACAAAAAAATGAATTGCACTACAATCAATTTCATCGTTTGTAGTTATAGGAAAAGTACTTTTAGTGCTTCCAAATTGCTGCGTTCATGCTTTTTTTGAGATGCGTTAGCGATATCTCCGAAACCTGTGGACCAAAAAAAAATTTTTTTCCTATGAAAAACTACAAACGTTTTAAAACGTAATTCAAAAAGAAAAAACCCAAATTTGCTTAAATTGCTTGGTTTCCGCACAATGTATTATATTTTCGGAGTAACTATAAAAACTACAAAAAATTAATTTCACTACAATCAATTTCATCGTTTGCAGTTATAGGAAAAGTACTTTTAGTGCTTTCAAATTGCTGCGTTCTTGGTTTTTTTGAGATGCGTTAGCGATATCTCCGAAACCTGTGGACCAAAAAAAAATTTTTTTTCCTATGAAAAACTACAAACGATTTAAAACGTATTTCATAAAGAAAAAACCCAAATTTGCTTAAATTGCTTGGTTTCCGCACAATGTATTATATTTTCGGAGTAACTATAAAAACTATAAAAAAATGAATTTCACTACAATCAATTTCATCGTTTGTAGTTATAGGAAAAGTACTTTTAGTGCTTCCAAATTGCTGCGTTCTTGGTTTTTTTGAGATGCGTTAGCGATATCTCCGAAACCTGTGGACCAAAAAAAAATTTTTTTTCCTATGAAAAACTACAAACGATTTAAAACGTATTTCATAAAGAAAAAACCCAAATTTGCTTAAATTGCTTGGTTTCCGCACAATGTATTATATTTTCGGAGTAACTATAAAAACTAACTAAATAACTATCAAATTAAAGTTATTAATGACTATTTTAAAAGGGCGTGGACCTAAGTTCTATAGATGGACGCCTTTTCGAGATATCGCCGTAAAGGTGGACCAGGGGTGACTCTAGAATGCGTTTGTACGATATGGGTATCAAATGAAAGGTGTTAATGAGCATTTTAAAAGGGAGTAATCCTTAGTTCCATAGGTGGACGCCGTTTCGAGATATCGCCATAAAGGTGGACCAGGGGTGACCCTAGAATTTGTTTGCACAATATGGGCATCAAACGAAAGGTGTTAATGAGTATTTTAAAAGGGCGTGGGCCTTAGTTCTATAGGTGGACGCCGTTTCGAGATATCGCCATAAAGGTGGGCCAGGGGTGACTCTAGAATTCGTTTGTGCAATATGGGTATCAAACGAAAGGAGTTAATGAGTACTTTAAGAGGGAGTGGGCCTTAGTTCTATAGGTGGACGCATTTTCGAGGTGTCGCAATAAAGGTGGACCAGGGGTGACTCTAGACTTTGTTTGTACGATATGGGTATTAAATGAAAGGTGTTAATGAGTATTCTTAAAAGGGAGTGGGCTTTCGTTTTATAGGTGTTCGCCTTTTCGAGATATCGCCATAAAGGTGGACCAGGGGTGACTTTAGAATTTGTTTGTATGATATGGGTATCAAATGAAAGGTGTTAATGATTATTTTAAAAGGGTGTGGGGCTTAGTTCTATAGGTGTACCCCTTTTCGAGATATTGCCATAAAGGTGGACCAGGGGTGACTCTAGAATTCGTTTGTGCAATATGGGTATCAAACGAAAGGAGTTAATGAGTATTTTAAGAGGGAGTGGGCCTTAGTTCTATAGGTGGACGTCTTTTCGAGATATCGCCATAAAGATGGACCAGGTGTGACTCTAGAATGCGTTTGTACGATATGGGTATTAAATGAAAGGTGTTAATGAGTATTTTAAAAGGGAGTAATCCTTAGTTCCATAGGTGGACGCCGTTTCGAGATATCGCCATAAAGGTGGGCCAGGGGTGACTCTAGAATTCCATTGTGCAATATGGGTATCAAACGAAAGGAGTTAATGAGTATTTTAAAAGGGAGTGGGCCTTTCTGGATCAGGGGTGACTCTAGACTTTGTTTGTACGATATGGGTATCAAATGAAAGGTGTTAATGAGTATTTTTAAAAGGGAGTGGGCCTTCGTTCTATAGGTGTTCGCCTTTTCGAAATATCGCCATAAAGGTGGACCAGGGGTGACTCTAGAATGAGTTTGTACGATATGGGTATCAAATTAAAGGTATTAATGAGAGTTTTAAAAGGGAGTGGTGGTAGTTGTATATGTGAAGGCGTTTTCCAGATATCGACCAAAATGTGGGCCAGGGTGACCCAGAACATCATCTGTTGGATACCGCTAATTTATTTATATATGTAATACCTGCCAAGATTTTAAGGGTTTTTTATTTCGCCCTGCAGAACTTTTCATTTTCTTCTACTTAATATGGTAGGTGTCACAACCATTTTATAAAGTTTTTTCTAAAGTTATATTTCGCGTCAATAAAACAATCCAATTACCTTACCATATTTCATCCCTTTTTTCGTATTTGGTATAGAATTATGGCATTTTTTTCATTTTTCGTAATTTTCGATATCGAAAAAGTGGGCGTGGTCATAGTCGGAATTCGTTAATTTTTCATACCAAGATAAAGTGAGTTCAGATAAGTACGTGAACTGAGTTTAGTAAAGATATATCGATTTTTGCTCAAGTTATCGTGTTAACGGCCATGCGGAAGGACAGACGGACGACTGTGTATAAAAACTGGGCGTGACATCAACCGATTTCGCCCATTTTCACAGAAAAGAGTTAACGCCATAAAATCTATGCCCCTACCAAATTTCAAAAGGATTGGTTAATTTTTGTTCGACTTATGGCGTTAAAAGTATCCTAGACAAATTAAATTAAAAAGGGCGGAGCCACGCCCATTTTTAAATTTTCTTTTATTTTTGTATTTTGTTGCACCATATCATGACTGGAGTTGAATCTTGACATAATTTACTTACATACTGCAAAGATATTAAATTTTTTGTTAAAATTTTATTTAAAAAAAAATTTTTTTTTAAAAGTGGGCGTGGTCCTTCTCCGATTTTGCTAATTTTTATTAGGCGTACATATAGTAATAAGAGTAACGTTCCTGCCAAATTTCATCATGATATCTTCAACGACTGCCAAATTACAGCTTGCAAAAGTTTTAAATTACCTTCTTTTAAAAGTGGGCGGTGCCACGCCCATTGTCCAACATTTTACTAATTTTCTATTTTGCGTGATAAATTCAACTCATCTACCAAGTTTCGTCGCTTTATCGGTCTTTTGTAATGAATTATCGCACTTTTTCGGTTTTTCGAAATTTTCGATATCGAAAAAGTGGGCGTGGTTATAGTCCGATATCGTTCATTTTAAATAGCGATCTGAAATGAGTGCTCAGAAACCTACATACCAAATTTCATCAAGATACCTCAAAATTTACTCAAGTTATCGTGTTAACGGACGGACGGACGGACGGACATGGCTCAATCAAATTTTTTTCGATCCTGATTATTTTGATATATGGAAGTCTATATCTATCTCGATTCCTTTATATATGTACAACCAACCGTTATCCAATCAAACTTAATATACTCTGTGAGCTCTGCTCAACTGAGTATAAATAGAAAAAACCCAAATTTGCTTAAATTGCTTGGTTTCCGAACAATGTATTATATTTTCGGAGTAACTATAAAAACTATAAAAAAATGAATTTCACTACAATCAATTTCGTCGTTTGTAGTTATAGGAAAAGTACTTTTAGTGCTTCCAAATTGCTGCGTTCTTGGTTTTTTTGAGATGCGTTAGCGATAGCTCCGAAACCTGTGGACCAAAAAAAAATTTTTTTTCCTATGAAAAACTACAAACGATTTAAAACGTATTTTATAAAGAAAAAACCCAAATTTGTTTAAATTGCTTGGTTTCCGCACAATGTATTATATTTTCGGAGTAACTATAAAAACTACAAAAAAATGAATTTCACTACAATCAATTTCATCGTTTGTAGTTATAGGAAAAGTACTTTCAGTGCTTCCAAATTGCTGCGTTCTTGCTTTTTTTGAGATGCGTTAGCGATATCTCCGAAACCTGTGGACCAAAAAAAAAAATTGTTTTCCTATGAAAAACTACAAACGAATTAAAACGTATTTCAAAAAGAAAAAACCCAAATTTGCTTAAATTGCTTGGTTTCCGCACAATGTATTATATTTTAGGAGTAACTATAAAAACTACAAAAAATTAATTTCACTACAATCAAAAAGTACTTTTAGTGCTTCCAAATTGCTGCGTTCTTGGTTTTTTGAGATGCGTTAGCGATATCTCCGAAACCTGTGGACCAAAAAAAAAAATTGTTTTCCTATGAAAAACTACAAACGATTTAAAACGTATTTCAAAAAGAAAAAACCCAAATTTGCTTAAATTGCTTGGTTTCCGCACAATGTATTATATTTTCGGAGTAACTATAAAAACTACAAAAAAATGAATTTCACTACAATAAATTTCATCGTTTGTGGTTATAGGAAAAGTACTTTTAATGCTTCCAAATTGCAGCGTTCTTGGTTTTTTTGAGATGCGTTAGCGATATCTCCGAAACCTGTGGACCAAAAAAAAATTTTTTTTCCTATGAAAAACTACAAACGATTTAAAACGTATTTCATAAAGAAAAAACCCAAATTTGCTTAAATTGCTTGGTTTCCGCACAATGTATTATATTTTCGGAGTAACTATAAAAACTAACTAAATAACTATCAAATTAAAGGTATTAATGAGTATTTTAAAAGGGCGTGGACCTAAGTTCTATAGATGGACGCCTTTTCGAGATATCGCCGTAAAGGTGGACCAGGGGTGACTCTAGAATGCGTTTGTACGATATGGGTATCAAATGAAAGGTGTTAATGAGCATTTTAAAAGGGAGTAATCCTTAGTTCCATAGGTGGACGCCGTTTCGAGATATCGCCATAAAGGTGGACCAGGGGTGACCCTAGAATTTGTTTGCACAATATGGGCATCAAACGAAAGGTGTTAATGAGTATTTTAAAAGGGCGTGGGCCTTAGTTCTATAGGTGGACGCCGTTTCGAGATATCGCCATAAAGGTGGGCCAGGGGTGACTCTAGAATTCGTTTGTGCAATATGGGTATCAAACGAAAGGAGTTAATGAGTACTTTAAGAGGGAGTGGGCCTTAGTTCTATAGGTGGACGCATTTTCGAGGTGTCGCAATAAAGGTGGACCAGGGGTGACTCTAGACTTTGTTTGTACGATATGGGTATCAAATGAAAGGTGTTAATGAGTATTCTTAAAAGGGAGTGGGCCTTCGTTTTATAGGTGTTCGCCTTTTCGAGATATCGCCATAAAGGTGGACCAGGGGTGACTTTAGAATTTGTTTGTATGATATGGGTATCAAATGAAAGGTGTTAATGATTATTTTAAAAGGGTGTGGGGCTTAGTTCTATAGGTGGACCCCTTTTCGAGATATTGCCATAAAGGTGGACCAGGGGTGACTCTAGAATTCGTTTGTGCAATATGGATATCAAACGAAAGGAGTTAATTAGTATTTTAAGAGGGAGTGGGCCTTAGTTCTATAGGTGAACGTCTTTTCGAGATATCGCCATAAAGATGGACCAGGTGTGACTCTAGAATGCGTTTGTACGATATGGGTATCAAATGAAAGGTGTTAATGAGTATTTTTAAAAGGGAGTGGGCCTTCGTTCTATAGGTGTTCGCCTTTTCGAAATATCGCCATAAAGGTGGACCAGGGGTGACTCTAGAATGAGTTTGTACGATATGGGTATCAAATTAAAGGTATTAATGAGAGTTTTAAAAGGGAGTGGTGGTAGTTGTATATGTGAAGGCGTTTTCCAGACCGGACCAAAAAAAAATTGTTTTCCTATGAAAAACTACAAACGAATTAAAACGTATTTCAAAAAGAAAAAACCCAAATTTGCTTAAATTGCTTGGTTTCCGCACAATGTATTATATTTTCGGAGTAACTATAAAAACTACAAAAAATTTATTTCACTACAATCAATTTCATCGTGGACCAAAAAAAATTTTTTTTTTCCTATGAAAAACTACAAACGACTTAAAACGTAATTCAAAAATAAAAAACCCAAATTTGCTTAAATTGCTTGGTTTCCGCACAATGTATTATATTTTCGGAGTAACTATAAAAACTACAAAGAAATGAATTTCACTACAATCAATTTCATCGTTTGTAGTTATAGGAAAAGTACTTTTAGTGCTTCCAAATTGCCGCGTTCTTGGTTTTTTTGAGATGCGTTTGCGAGTAACTATAAAAACTACAAAAAAATGAATTGCACTACAATCAATTTCATCATTTGTAGTTATAGGAAAAGTACTTTTAGTGCTTCCAAATTGCTGCGTTCATGCTTTTTTTGAGATGCGTTAGCGATATCTCCGAAACCTGTGGACCAAAAAAAAATTTTTTTCCTATGAAAAACTACAAACGATTTAAAACGTAATTCAAAAAGAAAAAACCCAAATTTGCTTAAATTGCTTGGTTTCCGCACAATGTATTATATTCTCGGAGTAACTATAAAAACTACAAAAAAATGAATTTCACTATAATCAATTTCATCGTTTGTAGTTATAAGAAAAGTACTTTTAGTGCTTCCAAATTGCTGCGTTCTTGGTTTTTTTGAGATGCGTTAGCGATACCTCCGAAACCTGTGGACCAAAATAAAAAATTTGTTTCGTATGAAAAACTACAAACGATTTAAAACGTATTTCAAAAAGAAAAAACCCAAATTTGCTTAAATTGCTTGGTTTCCGAACAATGTATTATATTTTCGGAGTAACTATAAAAACTATAAAAAAATGAATTTCACTACAATCAATTTCATCGTTTGTAGTTATAGGAAAAGTACTTTTAGTGCTTCCAAATTGCTGCGTTCTTGGTTTTTTTGAGATGCGTTAGCGATATCTCCGAAACCTGTGGACCAAAAAAAAATTTTTTTTCCTATGAAAAACTACAAACGATTTAAAACGTATTTCATAAAAAAAACCCAAATTTGTTTAAATTGCTTGGTTTCCGCACAATGTATTATATTTTCGGAGTAACTATAAAAACTACAAAAAATTAATTTCACTACAATCAATTTCATCGTTTGCAGTTATAGGAAAAGTACTTTTAGTGCTTCCAAATTGCTGCGTTCTTGGTTTTTTTGAGATGCGTTAGCGATATCTCCGAAACCTGTGGACCAAAATAAAAAATTTGTTTCGTATGAAAAACTACAAACGATTTAAAACGTATTTCAAAAAGAAAAAACCCAAATTTGCTTAAATTGCTTGGTTTCCGAACAATGTATTATATTTTCGGAGTAACTATAAAAACTATAAAAAAATGAATTTCACTACAATCAATTTCATCGTTTGCAGTTATAGGAAAAGTACTTTTAGTGCTTCCAAATTGCTGCGTTCTTGGTTTTTTTGAGATGCGTTAGCGATATCTCCGAAACCTGTGGACCAAAAAAAATTTTTTTTTCCTATGAAAAACTACAAACGATTTAAAACGTATTTCATAAAGAAAAAACCCAAATTTGCTTAAATTGCTTGGTTTCCGCACAATGTATTATATTTTCGGAGTAACTATAAAAACTAACTAAATAACTATCAAATTAAAGTTATTAATGACTATTTTAAAAGGGCGTGGACCTAAGTTCTATAGATGGACGCCTTTTCGAGATATCGCCGTAAAGGTGGACCAGGGGTGACTCTAGAATGCGTTTGTACGATATGGGTATCAAATGAAAGGTGTTAATGAGCATTTTAAAAGGGAGTAATCCTTAGTTCCATAGGTGGACGACGTTTCGAGATATCGCCATAAAGGTGGACCAGGGGTGACCCTAGAATTTGTTTGCACAATATGGGCATCAAACGAAAGGTGTTAATGAGTATTTTAAAAGGGCGTGGGCCTTAGTTCTATAGGTGGACGCCGTTTCGAGATATCGCCATAAAGGTGGGCCAGGGGTGACTCTAGAATTCGTTTGTGCAATATGGGTATCAAACGAAAGGAGTTAATGAGTACTTTAAGAGGGAGTGGGCCTTAGTTCTATAGGTGGACGCATTTTCGAGGTGTCGCAATAAAGGTGGACCAGGGGTGACTCTAGACTTTGTTTGTACGATATGGGTATCAAATGAAAGGTGTTAATGAGTATTCTTAAAAGGGAGTGGGCTTTCGTTTTATAGGTGTTCGCCTTTTCGAGATATCGCCATAAAGGTGGACCAGGGGTGACTTTAGAATTTGTTTGTATGATATGGGTATCAAATGAAAGGTGTTAATGATTATTTTAAAAGGGTGTGGGGCTTAGTTCTATAGGTGGACCCCTTTTCGAGATATTGCCATAAAGGTGGACCAGGGGTGACTCTAGAATTCGTTTGTGCAATATGGGTATCAAACGAAAGGAGTTAATGAGTATTTTAAGAGGGAGTGGGCCTTAGTTCTATAGGTGGACGTCTTTTCGAGATATCGCCATAAAGATGGACCAGGTGTGACTCTAGAATGCGTTTGTACGATATGGGTATTAAATGAAAGGTGTTAATGAGTATTTTAAAAGGGAGTAATCCTTAGTTCCATAGGTGGACGCCGTTTCGAGATATCGCCATAAAGGTGGGCCAGGGGTGACTCTAGAATTCGTTTGTGCAATATGGGTATCAAACGAAAGGAGTTAATGAGTATTTTAAAAGGGAGTGGGCCTTTCTGGATCAGGGGTGACTCTAGACTTTGTTTGTACGATATGGGTATCAAATGAAAGGTGTTAATGAGTATTTTTAAAAGGGAGTGGGCCTTCGTTCTATAGGTGTTCGCCTTTTCGAAATATCGCCATAAAGGTGGACCAGGGGTGACTCTAGAATGAGTTTGTACGATATGGGTATCAAATTAAAGGTATTAATGAGAGTTTTAAAAGGGAGTGGTGGTAGTTCTATATGTGAAGGCGTTTTTCAGATATCGACCAAAATGTGGGCCAGGGTGACCCAGAACATCATCTGTTGGATACCGCTAATTTATTTATATATGTAATACCTGCCAAGATTTTAAGGGTTTTTTATTTCGCCCTGCAGAACTTTTCATTTTCTTCTACTTAATATGGTAGGTGTCACAACCATTTTATAAAGTTTTTTCTAAAGTTATATTTCGCGTCAATAAAACAATCCAATTACCTTACCATATTTCATCCCTTTTTTCGTATTTGGTATAGAATTATGGCATTTTTTTCATTTTTCGTAATTTTCGATATCGAAAAAGTGGGCGTGGTCATAGTCGGAATTCGTTAATTTTTCATACCAAGATAAAGTGAGTTCAGATAAGTACGTGAACTGAGTTTAGTAAAGATATATCGATTTTTGCTCAAGTTATCGTGTTAACGGCCATGCGGAAGGACAGACGGACGACTGTGTATAAAAACTGGGCGTGACATCAACCGATTTCGCCCATTTTCACAGAAAAGAGTTAACGCCATAAAATCTATGCCCCTACCAAATTTCAAAAGGATTGGTTAATTTTTGTTCGACTTATGGCGTTAAAAGTATCCTAGACAAATTAAATTAAAAAGGGCGGAGCCACGCCCATTTTTAAATTTTCTTTTATTTTTGTATTTTGTTGCACCATATCATTACTGGAGTTGAATCTTGACATAATTTACTTACATACTGTAAAGATATTAAATTTTTTGTTAAAATTTTATTTTAAAAAAAAATTTTTTTTAAAAGTGGGCGTGGTCCTTCTCCGATTTTGCTAATTTTTATTAGGCGTACATATAGTAATAAGAGTAACGTTCCTGCCAAATTTCATCATGATATCTTCAACGACTGCCAAATTACAGCTTGCAAAAGTTTTAAATTACCTTCTTTTAAAAGTGGGCGGTGCCACGCCCATTGTCCAACATTTTACTAATTTTCTATTTTGCGTGATAAATTCAACTCATCTACCAAGCTTCGTCGCTTTATCGGTCTTTTGTAATGAATTATCGCACTTTTTCGGTTTTTCGAAATTTTCGATATCGAAAAAGTGGGCGTGGTTATAGTCCGATATCGTTCATTTTAAATAGCGATCTGAAATGAGTGCTCAGAAACCTACATACCAATTTTCATCAAGATACCTCAAAATTTACTCAAGTTATCGTGTTAACGGACGGACGGACGGACGGACATGGCTCAATCAAATTTTTTTCGATCCTGATTATTTTGATATATGGAAGTCTATATCTATCTCGATTCCTTTATATATGTACAACCAACCGTTATCCAATCAAACTTAATATACTCTGTGAGCTCTGCTCAACTGAGTATAAATAGAAAAAACCCAAATTTGCTTAAATTGCTTGGTTTCCGAACAATGTATTATATTTTCGGAGTAACTATAAAAACTATAAAAAAATGAATTTCACTACAATCAATTTCGTCGTTTGTAGTTATAGGAAAAGTACTTTTAGTGCTTCCAAATTGCTGCGTTCTTGGTTTTTTTGAGATGCGTTAGCGATAGCTCCGAAACCTGTGGACCAAAAAAAAATTTTTTTTCCTATGAAAAACTACAAACGATTTAAAACGTATTTTATAAAGAAAAAACCCAAATTTGTTTAAATTGCTTGGTTTCCGCACAATGTATTATATTTTCGGAGTAACTATAAAAACTACAAAAAAATGAATTTCACTACAATCAATTTCATCGTTTGTAGTTATAGGAAAAGTACTTTCAGTGCTTCCAAATTGCTGCGTTCTTGCTTTTTTTGAGATGCGTTAGCGATATCTCCGAAACCTGTGGACCAAAAAAAAAAATTGTTTTCCTATGAAAAACTACAAACGAATTAAAACGTATTTCAAAAAGAAAAAACCCAAATTTGCTTAAATTGCTTGGTTTCCGCACAATGTATTATATTTTAGGAGTAACTATAAAAACTACAAAAAATTAATTTCACTACAATCAAAAAGTACTTTTAGTGCTTCCAAATTGCTGCGTTCTTGGTTTTTTGAGATGCGTTAGCGATATCTCCGAAACCTGTGGACCAAAAAAAAAATTGTTTTCCTATGAAAAACTACAAACGATTTAAAACATATTTCAAAAAGAAAAAACCCAAATTTGCTTAAATTGCTTGGTTTCCGCACAATGTATTATATTTTCGGAGTAACTATAAAAACTACAAAAAAATGAATTTCACTACAATCAATTTCATCGTTTGTGGTTATAGGAAAAGTACTTTTAATGCTTCCAAATTGCAGCGTTCTTGGTTTTTTTGAGATGCGTTAGCGATATCTCCGAAACCTGTGGACCAAAAAAAAAAAATGTTTTCCTATGAAACACTACAAAAGATTTAAAACGTATTTCAAAAAGAAAAAACCCAAATTTGCTTAAATTGCTTGGTTTCCGCACAATGTATTATATTTTCGGAGTAACTATAAAAACTAAAAAAAAAATAAATTTCACTACAATCAATTTCATCGTTTGTAGTTATAGGAAAAGTACTTTTAGTGCTTCCAAATTGCTGCGTTCTTGGTTTTTTTGAGATGCGTTAGCGATATCTCCGAAACCTGTGGACCAAAAAAAAAATTTTTTTCCTATGAAAAACTACAAACGATTTAAAACGTATTTCAAAAAGAAAAAACCCAAATTTGCTTAAATTGCTTGGTTTCCGCACAATGTATTATATTTTCGGAGTAACTATAAAAACTATAAAAAATGAATTTCACTACAATCAATTTCATCGTTTGTAGTTATAGGAAAAGTACTTTAGTGCTTCCAAATTGCTGCGTTCTTGGTTTTTTTGAGATGCGTTTGCGATATCTCCGAAACCTGTGGACCAAAAAAAATTTTTTTTACTATGAGAAACTACAAACGATTCAAAACGTATCAAAAAGAAAAAACCCAAATTTGCTTAAATTGCTTGGTTTCCGCACAATGTATTATATTTTCGGAGTAACTATAAAAACTACAAAAAAATGAATTTCACTACAGTCAATTTCATCGTTTGTAGTTATAGGAAAAGTACTTTTAGTGCTTCCAAATTGCTGGGTTCTTGGTTTTTTTGTTTTTTTCCTATGAAAAACTACAAACGATTTAAAACGTATTTCAAAAAGAAAAAAACCCAAACTTGCTTAAATTGCTTGGTTTCCGCAAAATGTATTATATTTTCGGAGTAACTATAAAAACTACAAAAAAATGAATTTCACTACAATCAATTTCATCGTTTGTAGTTATAGGAAAAGTACTTTTAGTGCTTCCAAATTGCTGCGTTCTTTGTTTTTTTGAGATGCGTTAGCGATATATCCGAAACCTGTGGACCAAAAAAAAAATTTTTTTCCTATGAAAAACTACAAACGATTTAAAACGTATTTCAAAAAGTAAAAACCCAAATTTGCTTAAATTGCTTGGTTTCCGCACAATGTATTATATTTTCGGAGTAACTATAAAAACTATAAAAAAAATGAATTTCACTACAATCAATTTCATCGTTTGTAGTTATAGGAAAAGTACTTTTAGTGCTTCCAAATTGCTGCGTTCTTGGTTTTTTTGAGATGCGTTAGCGATATCTCCGAAACCTGTGGACCAAAAAAAAAATTTTTTTTCCTATGAAAAACTGCAAACGATTTAAAACGTATTTCAAAAAGAAAAAACCCAAATTTGCTTAAATTGCTTGGTTTCCGCACAATGTATTATATTTTCGGAGTAACTATAAAAACTACAAAGAAATGAATTTCACTACAATCAATTTCATCGTTTGTAGTTATAGGAAAACTACTTTTAGTGCTTCCAAATTGCTGCGTTCTTGGTTTTTTAGAGATGCGTTAGCGATATCTCCGAAACGTGTGGACCAAAAAAAAATTTTTTTTCCTATGAAAAACTACAAACGATTTAAAACGTAATTCAAAAAGATAAAACCCAAATTTGCTTAAATTGCTTGGTTTCCGCACAATGTATTATATTTTCGGAGTAACTATAAAAACTACAAAAAAATGAATTTCACTATAATCAATTTCATCGTTTGTAGTTATAGGAAAAGTACTTTTAGTGCTTCCAAATTGCTGCGTTCTTGGTTTTTTTGAGATGCGTTAGCGATACCTCCGAAACCTGTGAACAAAAATAAAAAATTTGTTTCGTATGAAAAACTACAAACGATTTAAAACGTATTTCAAAAAGAAAAAACCCAAATTTGCTTAAATTGCTTGGTTTCCGAACAATGTATTATATTTTCGGAGTAACTATAAAAACTATAAAAAAATGAATTTCACTACAATCAATTTCATCGTTTGTAGTTATAGGAAAAGTACTTTTAGTGCTTCCAAATTGCTGCGTTCTTGGTTTTTTTTTGAGATGCCTTATCGATATCTCCGAAACCTGTGGACCAAAAAAAAATTTTTTTTCCTATGAAAAACTACAAACGATTTAAAACGTATTTCATAAAGAAAAAACCCAAATTTGTTTAAATTGCTTGGTTTCCGCACAATGTATTATATTTTCGGAGTAACTATAAAAACTACAAAAAAATTAATTTCACTACAATCAATTTCATCGTTTGTAGTTATAGGAAAAGTACTTTTAGTGCTTCCAAATTGCTGCGTTCTTGGTTTTTTTGAGATGCGTTAGCGATATCTCCGAAACCTGTGGACCAAAAAAAAATTGTTTTCCTATGAAAAACTACAAACGAATTAAAACGTATTTCAAAAAGAAAAACCCAAATTTGCTTAAATTGCTTGGTTTCCGCACAATGTATTATATTTTCGGAGTAACTATAAAAACTACAAAAAATTTATTTCACTACAATCAATTTCATCGTGGACCAAAAAAATTTTTTTTTTCTAGGAAAAACTACAAACGACTTAAAACGTAATTCAAAAATAAAAAAACCCAAATTTGCTTTAATTGCTTGGTTTCCGCACAATGTATTATATTTTCGGAGTAACTATAAAAACTACAAAGAAATGAATTTCACTACAATCAATTTCATCGTTTGTAGTTATAGGAAAAGTACTTTTAGTGCTTCCAAATTGCCGCGTTCTTGGTTTTTTTGAGATGCGTTAGCGAGTAACTATAAAAACTACAAAAAATGAATTGCACTACAATCAATTTCATCGTTTGTAGTTATAGGAAAAGTACTTTTAGTGCTTCCAAATTACTGCGTTCATGCTTTTTTTGAGATGCGTTAGCGATATCTCCGAAACCTGTGGACCAAAAAAAAATTTTTTTCCTATGAAAAACTACAAACGATTTAAAACGTAATTCAAAAAGAAAAAACCCAAATTTGCTTAAATTGCTTGGTTTCCGCACAATGTATTATATTCTCGGAGTAACTATAAAAACTACAAAAAAATGAATTTCACTATAATCAATTTCATCGTTTGTAGTTATAGGAAAAGTACTTTTAGTGCTTCCAAATTGCTGCGTTCTTGGTTTTTTTGAGATGCGTTAGCGATACCTCCGAAACCTGTGGACCAAAATAAAAAATTTGTTTCGTATCAAAAACTACAAACGATTTAAAACGTATTTCAAAAAGAAAAAACCCAAATTTGCTTAAATTGCTTGGTTTCCGAACAACGTATTATATTTTCGGAGTAACTATAAAAACTATAAAAAAATGAATTTCACTACAATCAATTTCATCGTTTGTAGTTATAGGAAAAGTACTTTTAGTGCTTCCAAATTGCTGCGTTCTTGGTTTTTTTGAGATGCGTTAGCGATATCTCCGAAACCTGTGGACCAAAAAAAAATTTTTTTTCCTATGAAAAACTACAAACGATTTAAAACGTATTTCATAAAGAAAAAACCCAAATTTGTTTAAATTGCTTGGTTTCCGCACAATGTATTATATTTTCGGAGTAACTATAAAAACTACAAAAAAATGAATTTCACTACAATCAATTTCATCGTTTGTAGTTATAGGAAAAGTACTTTCAGTGCTTCCAAATTGCTGCGTTCTTGGTTTTTTTGAGATGCGTTAGTGATATCTCCCAAACCTGTGGACCAAAAAAAAAATTGTTTTCCTATGAAAAACTACAAACGAATTAAAACGTATTTCAAAAAGAAAAAAACCAAATTTGCTTAAATTGCTTGGTTTCCGCACAACGTATTATATTTTCGGAGTAACTATAAAAACTACAAAAAATTAATTTCACTACAATCAATTTCATCGTTTGCAGTTATAGGAAAAGTACTTTTAGTGCTTCCAAATTGCTGCGTTCTTGGTTTTTTTGAGATGCGTTAGCGATATCTCCGAAACCTGTGGACCAAAAAAAAAATTTTTTTTCCTATGAAAAACTACAAACGATTTAAAACGTATTTCAAAAAGAAAAAACCCAAATTTGCTTAAATTGCTTGGTTTCCGCACAATGTATTATATTTTCGGAGTAACTATAAAAACTATATAAAAATTAATTTCACTACAATCAATTTCATCGTATGCAGTTATAGCAAAAGTACTTTTAGTGCTTCCAAATTGCTGCGTTCCTGGTTTTTTTGAGATGCGTTAACGATATCTCCGAAACCTGTGGACCAAAAAAAAAATTTTTTTCCTATGAAAAACTACAAACGATTTAAAACGTATTTCAAAAAGAAAAAACGCAAATTTGCTTAAATTACTTGGTTTCCGCACAATGTATTATATTTTCGGAGTAACTATAAAAACTATATAAAAATGAATTTCACTACAATCAATTTCATCGTTTGTAGTTATAGGAAAAGTATTTTTAGTACTTCCAAATTGCTGCGTTCTTGGTTTGTTTGAGATGCGTTAACGGTATCTCCGAAACCTGTGGACCAAAAAAAAAATTTTTTTCCTATGAAAAACTACAAACGAATTAAAACGTATTTCAAAAAGAGAAAACCCAAACTTGCTTAAATTGCTTGGTTTCCGCACAATGTATTATATTTTCGGAGTAACTATAAAAACTACAAAAAAATGCATTTCACTACAATCAATTTCATCGTTTGTAGTTATAGGAAAAGTACTTTTAGTGCTTCCAAATTGCTGCGTTCTTGGTTTTTTTGAGATGCGTTAGCGATATCTCCGAAACCTGTGGACCAAAAAAAAAATTTTGTTTCCTATGAAAAGCTACAAACGATTTAAAACGTATTTCAAAAAGAAAAAACCCAAGCTTGCTTAAATTGCTTGGTTTCCGCACAATGTATTATATTTTCGGAGTAACTATAAAAACTACAAAAAAATGAATTTCACTACAATCAATTTCATCGTTTGTAGTTATAGGAAAAGTACTTTTAGTGATTCCAAATTGCTGCGTTCTTGGTTTTTTTGAGATGCGTTAGCGATATCTCCGAAACCTGTGGACCAAAAAAAATTTTTTTTTCGTATGAAAAACTACAAACGATTTAAAACGTATTTCAAAAATAAAAACCCAAATTTGCTTAAATTGCTTGGTTTCCGCACAATGTATTATATTTTCGGAGTAACTATAAAAACTAAAAAAAATGAATTTCACTACAATCAATTTCATCGTTTGAAGTTATAGGAAAAGTATTTTTAGTGCTTCCAAATTGCTGCGTTCTTGGTTTTTTTGAGATGCGTTAACGATATCTCCGAAACCTGTGGACCAAAATAAAAAATTTGTTTCGTATGAAAAACTACAAACGATTTAAAACGTATTTCAACAAGTAAGGAAGGTTAAGTTCGGGTGTAACCGAACATTACATACTCAGTTGAGAGCTATGGTGACAACATAAGGGAAAACAACCGTGTAGGAAAATGAACCGAGGGAAACCCTGGAATGTGTTTGTATGACATGTGTATCAAATGAAAGGCAGTAAAGAGTATTTTAGGAGGGAGTGGGCCATAGTTCTATAGGTGGACGCCATTTAGGGATATAGCCATAAAGGTGGATCAGGGTTGACTCTAGAATGCGTTTGTACGATATGGGTATCAAATGAAAGGTATTAATGAGTATTTTAAAAGGGCGTGGACCTAAGTTCTATAGATGGACGCCTTTTCGAGATATCGCCGTAAAGGTGGACCAGGGGTGACTCTAGAATGCGTTTGTACGATATGGGTATCAAATGAAAGGTGTTAATGAGCATTTTAAAAGGGAGTAATCCTTAGTTCCATAGGTGGACGCCGTTTCGAGATATCGCCATAAAGGTGGACCAGGGGTGACCCTAGAATTTGTTTGCACAATATGGGCATCAAACGAAAGGTGTTAATGAGTATTTTAAAAGGGCGTGGGCCTTAGTTCTATAAGTGGACGCCGTTTCGAGATATCGCCATAAAGGTGGGCCAGGGGTGACTCTAGACTTTGTTTGTACGATATGGGTATCAAATGAAAGGTGTTAATGAGTATTCTTAAAAGGGAGTGGGCCTTCGTTTTATAGGTGTTCGCCTTTTCGAGATATCGCCATAAAGGTGGACCAGGGGTGACTCTAGAATTCGTTTGTGCAATATGGGTATCAAACGAAAGGAGTTAATGAGTATTTTAAGAGGGAGTGGGCCTTAGTTCTATAGGTGGACGTCTTTTCGAGATATCGCCATAAAGGTGGACCAGGGGTGACTTTAGAATTTGTTTGTATGATATGGGCATCAAACGAAAGGAGTTAATGAGTACTTTAAGAGGGAGTGGGCCTTAGTTCTATAGGTGGACGCATTTTCGAGGTGTCGCAATAAAGGTGGACCAGGGGTGACTCTAGACTTTGTTTGTACGATATGGGTATCAAATGAAAGGTGTTAATGAGTATTCTTAAAAGGGAGTGGGCCTTCGTTTTATAGGTGTTCGCCTTTTCGAGATATCGCCATAAAGGTGGACCAGGGGTGACTTTAGAATTTGTTTGTATGATATGGGTATCAAATGAAAGGTGTTAATGATTATTTTAAAAGGGTGTGGGGCTTAGTTCTATAGGTGGACCCCTTTTCGAGATATTGCCATAAAGGTGGACCAGGGGTGACTCTAGAATTCGTTTGTGCAATATGGGTATCAAACGAAAGGAGTTAATGAGTATTTTAAGAGGGAGTGGGCCTTAGTTCTATAGGTGGACGTCTTTTCGAGATATCGCCATAAAGATGGACCAGGTGTGACTCTAGAATGCGTTTGTACGATATGGGTATTAAATGAAAGGTGTTAATGAGTATTTTAAAAGGGAGTAATCCTTAGTTCCATAGGTGGACGCCGTTTCGAGATATCGCCATAAAGGTGGGCCAGGGGTGACTCTAGAATTCGTTTGTGCAATATTGGTATCAAACGAAAGGAGTTAATGAGTATTTTAAAAGGGAGTGGGCCTTTCTGGATCAGGGGTGACTCTAGACTTTGTTTGTACGATATGGGTATCAAATGAAAGGTGTTAATGAGTATTTTTAAAAGGGAGTGGGCCTTCGTTCTATAGGTGTTCGCCTTTTCGAAATATCGCCATAAAGGTGGACCAGGGGTGACTCTAGAATGAGTTTGTACGATATGGGTATCAAATTAAAGGTATTAATGAGAGTTTTAAAAGGGAGTGGTGGTAGTTGTATATGTGAAAGCGTTTTCCAGATATCGACCAAAATGTGGACCAGGGTGACCCAGAACATCATCTGTTGGATACCGCTAATTTATTTATATATGTAATACCTGCCAAAATTTTAAAGGTTTTTTATTTCGCCCTTCAGAACTTTTTCATTTTCTTCTACTTAATATGGTAGGTGTCACAACCATTTTATAAAGTTTTTTCTAAAGTTATATTTCGCGTCAATAAAACAATCCAATTACCTTACCATATTTCATCCCTTTTTTCATATTTGGTATAGAATTATGGCATTTTTTTCATTTTTCGTAATTTTCGATATCGAAAAAGTGGGCGTGGTCATAGTCGGAATTCGTTCATTTTTCATACCAAGATAAAGTGAGTTCAGATAAGTACGTGAACTGAGTTTAGTAAAGATATATCGATTTTTGCTCAAGTTATCGTGTTAACGGCCATGCGGAAGGACAGACGGACGACTGTGTATAAAAACTGGGCGTGACATCAACCGATTTCGCCCATTTTCACAGAAAAGAGTTAACGCCATAAAATCTATGCCCCTACCAAATTTCAAAAGGATTGGTTAATTTTTGTTCGACTTATGGCGTTAAAATTATCCTAGACAAATTAAATTAAAAAGGGCGGAGCCACGCCCATTTTTAAATTTTCTTTTATTTTTGTATTTTGTTGCACCATATCATTACTGGAGTTGAATCTTGACATAATTTACTAACATACTGTAAAGATATTAAATTTTTTGTTAAAATTTTAGTTTAAAAAAAATTTTTTTTTAAAAGTGGGCGTGGTCCTTCTCCGATTTTGCTAATTTTTATTAGGCGTACATATAGTAATAAGAGTAATGTTCCTGCCAAATTTCATCATGATATCTTCAACGACTGCCAAATTACAGCTTGCAAAAGTTTTAAATTACCTTCTTTTAAAAGTGGGCGGTGCCACGCCCATTGTCCAACATTTTACGAATTTTCTATTTTGCGTCATAAATTCAACTCATCTACCAAGTTTCGTCGCTTTATCGGTCTTTTGTAATGAATTATCGCACTTTTTCGGTTTTTCGAAATTTTCGATATCGAAAAAGTGGGCGTGGTTATAGTCCGATATCGTTCATTTTAAATAGCGATCTGAGATGAGTGCTCAGGAACCTACATACCAAATTTCATCAAGATACCTCAAAATTTACTCAAGTTATCGTGTTAACGGACGGACGGACGGACGGACATGGCTCAATCAAATTTTTTTTCGATCCTGATTATTTTGATATATGGAAGTCTATATCTATCTCGATTCCTTTATATATGTACAACCAACCGTTATCCAATCAAACTTAATATACTCTGTGAGCTCTGCTCAACTGAGTATAAATAGAAAAAACCCAAATTTGCTTAAATTGCTTGGTTTCCGAACAATGTATTATATTTTCGGAGTAACTATAAAAACTATAAAAAAATGAATTTCACTACAATCAATTTCGTCGTTTGTAGTTATAGGAAAAGTACTTTTAGTGCTTCCAAATTGCTGCGTTCTTGGTTTTTTTGAGATGCGTTAGCGATAGCTCCGAAACCTGTGGACCAAAAAAAAATTTTTTTTCCTATGAAAAACTACAAACGATTTAAAACGTATTTCATAAAGAAAAAACCCAAATTTGTTTAAATTGCTTGGTTTCCGCACAATGTATTATATTTTCGGAGTAACTATAAAAACTACAAAAAAATGAATTTCAGTACAATCAATTTCATCGTTTGTAGTTATAGGAAAAGTACTTTCAGTGCTTCCAAATTGCTGCGTTCTTGGTTTTTTTGAGATGCGTTAGCGATATCTCCGAAACCTGTGAACCAAAAAAAAATTGTTTTCCTATGAAAAACTACAAACGAATTAAAACGTATTTCAAAAAGAAAAAACCCAAATTTGCTTAAATTGCTTGGTTTCCGCACAATGTATTATATTTTCGGAGTAACTATAAAAACTACAAAAAACTAATTTCACTACAATCAATTTCATCGTTTGTAGTTATAGGAAAAGTACTTTTGGTACTTCCAAATTGCTGCGTTCTTGGTTTTTTTGAGATGCGTTAGCGATATCTCCGAAACCTGTGGACCAAAAAAAAAATTTTTTTTCCTATGAAAAACTACAAACGATTTAAAACGTATTTCAAAAAGTAAAAACCCAAATTTGCTTAAATTGCTTGGTTTCCGCACAATGTATTATATTTTCGGAGTAACTATAAAAACTATATAAAAATGAATTTCACTACAATCAATTTCATCGTTTGTAGTTATAGGAAAAGTACTTTTAGTGCTTCCAAATTGCTGTGTTCTTGGTTTTTTGAGATGCGTTAGCGAGTAACTATAAAAACTACAAAAAAATGAATTTCACTACAATCAATTCCATCGTTTGTAGTTATAGGGAAAGTACTTTTAGTGCTTCCAAATTGCTGCGTTCTTGCTTTTTTGAGATGCGTTAGCGATATCTCCGAAACCTGTGGACCAAAAAAAAAAATTGTTTTCCTATGAAAAACTACAAACGAATTAAAACGTATTTCAAAAAGAAAAAACCCAAATTTGCTTAAATTGCTTGGTTTCCGCACAATGTATTATATTTTAGGAGTAACTATAAAAACTACAAAAAATTAATTTCACTACAATCAAAAAGTACTTTTAGTGCTTCCAAATTGCTGCGTTCTTGGTTTTTTTGAGATGCGTTAGCGATATCTCCGAAACCTGTGGACCAAAAAAAAAAATTGTTTTCCTATGAAAAACTACAAACGATTTAAAACGTATTTCAAAAAGAAAAAACCCAAATTTTCTTAAATTGCTTGGTTTCCGCACAAAGTATTATATTTTCGGAGTAACTATAAAAACTACAAAAAAATTAATTTCACTACAATCAATTTCATCGTTTGTAGTTATAGGAAAAGTACTTTTAGTGCTTCCAAATTGCTGCGTTCTTGGTTTTTTTGAGATGCGTTAGCGAGTAACTATAAAAACTACAAAAAAATGAATTGCACTACAATCAATTTCATCGTTTGTAGTTATAGGAAAAGTACTTTTAGTGCTTCCAAATTGCTGCGTTCATGCTTTTTTTGAGATGCGTTAACGATATCTCCGAAACCTGTGGACCAAAAAAAAATTTTTTTCCTATGAAAAACTACAAACGATTTAAAACGTAATTCAAAAAGAAAAAACCCAAATTTGCTTAAATTGCTTGGTGTCCGCACAATGTATTACATTTTCGGAGTAACTATAAAAACTACAAAAAAATTAATTTCACTATAATCAATTTCATCGTTTGTAGTTATAGGAAAAGTACTTTTAGTGCTTCCAAATTGCTGCGTTCTTGGTTTTTTTGAGGTGCGTTAGCGATATCTCCGAAACCTGTGGACCAAAAAAAACATTGTTTTCGTATGAAACACTACAAACGAATTAAAACGTATTTCAAAAAGAAAAAACCCAAATTTGCTTAAATTGCTTGGTTTCCGCACAATGAATTATATTTTCGGAGTAACTATAAAAACTACAAAAAAATGAATTTCACTACAATCAATTTCATCGTTTGTGGTTATAGGAAAAGTACTTTTAGTGCTTCCAAGTTGCTGCGTTCTTGCTTTTTTTGAGATGCGTTAGCGATATCTCCGAAACCTGTGGACCAAAAAAAAAAATTGTTTTCCTATGAAAAACTACAAACGAATTAAAACGTATTTCAAAAAGAAAAAACCCAAATTTGCTTAAATTGCTTGGTTTCCGCACAATGTATTATATTTTAGGAGTAACTATAAAAACTACAAAAAATTAATTTCACTACAATCAAAAAGTACTTTTAGTGCTTCCAAATTGCTGCGTTCTTGGTTTTTTTGAGATGCGTTAGCGATATCTCCGAAACCTGTGGACCAAAAAAAAAAAAATTGTTTTCCTATGAAAAACTACAAACGACTTAAAACGTAATTCAAAAAGAAAAAACCCAAATTTTCTTAAATTGCTTGGTTTCCGCACAAAGTATTATATTTTCGGAGTAACTATAAAAACTACAAAAAAATTAATTTCACTACAATCAATTTCATCGTTTGTAGTTATAGGAAAAGTACTTTTAGTGCTTCCAAATTGCTGCGTTCTTGGTTTTTTTGAGATGCGTTAGCGATATCTCCGAAACCTGTGGACCAAAAAACAATTTTTTTTCTATTGAAAAACTACAAACGATTCAAAACGTATTTCAAAAAGAAAAAACCCAAATTTGCTTAAATTGCTTGGTTTCCGCACAATGTATTATATTTTCGGAGTAACTAAAAAAACTACAAAGAAATGAATTTCACTACAATCAGTTTCATCGTTTGTAGTTATAGGAAAAGTACTTTTAGTGCTTCCAAATTGCAGCGTTCTTGGTTTTTTTGAGATGCGTTAGCGAGTAACTATAAAAACTACAAAAAAATGAATTGCACTACAATCAATTTCATCGTTTGTAGTTATAGGAAAAGTACTTTTAGTGCTTCCAAATTGCTGCGTTCATGCTTTTTTTGAGATGCGTTAACGATATCTCCGAAACCTGTGGACCAAAAAAAAATTTTTTTCCTATGAAAAACTACAAACGATTTAAAACGTAATTCAAAAAGAAAAAACACAAATTTGCTTAAATTGCTTGGTGTCCGCACAATGTATTACATTTTCGGAGTAACTATAAAAACTACAAAAAAATTAATTTCACTATAATCAATTTCATCGTTTGTAGTTATAGGAAAAGTACTTTTAGTGCTTCCAAATTGCTGCGTTCTTGGTTTTTTTGAGGTGCGTTAGCGATATCTCCGAAACCTGTGGACCAAAAAAAACATTGTTTTCGTATGAAAAACTACAAACGAATTAAAACGTATTTCAAAAAGAAAAAACCCAAATTTGCTTAAATTGCTTGGTTTCCGCACAATGAATTATATTTTCGGAGTAACTATAAAAACTACAAAAAATTAATTTCACTACAATCAATTTCATCGTTTGTAGTTATAGGAAAAGTACTTTTAGTGCTTCCAAATTGCTGCGTTCTTGGTTTTTTTGAGATGCGTTAGCGATATCTACGAAACCTGTGGACCAAAAAAAAATTTTTTTTCCTATGAAAAACTACAAACGATTTAAAACGTATTTCATAAAGGAAAAACCCAAATTTGTTTAAATTGCTTGGTTTCCGCAAAATGTATTATATTTTCGGAGTAACTATAAAAACTACAAAAAAATGAATTTCACTACAATCAATTTCATCGTTTGTAGTTATAGGAAAAGTACTTTCAGTGCTTCCAAATTGCTGCGTTCTTGGTTTTTTTGAGATGCGTTAGCGATATCTCCGAAACCTGTGGACCAAAAAAAATTGTTTTCCTATGAAAAACTACAAACGAATTAAAACGTATTTCAAAAAGAAAAAACCCAAATTTGCTTAAATTGCTTGGTTTCCGCACAATGTATTATATTTTCGGAGTAACTATAAAAACTACAAAAAATTAATTTCACTACAATCAATTTCATCGTTTGTAGTTATAGGAAAAGTACTTTTAGTGCTTCCAAATTGCTGCGTTCTTGGTTTTTTTTGAGATGCGTTAGCGATATCTCCGAAACCTGTGGACCAAAAAAAAAAAAAATTTTTTTTCCTATGAAAAACTACAAACGATTTAAAACGTATTTCATAAAGAAAAAACCCAAATTTGTTTAAATTACTTGGTTTCCGCACAATGTATTATATTTTCGGAGTAACTATAAAAACTACAAAAAAATGAATTTCACTACAATCAATTTCATCGTTTGTAGTTATAGGAAAAGTACTTTCAGTGCTTCCAAATTGCTGCGTTCTTGGTTTTTTTGAGATGCGTTAGCGATATCTCCGAAACCTGTGGACCAAAAAAAATTGTTTTCCTATGAAAAACTACAAACGAATTAAAACGTATTTCAAAAAGAAAAAACCCAAATTTGCTTAAATTGCTTGGTTTCCGCACAATGTATTATATTTTCGGAGTAACTATAAAAACTACAAAAATTAATTTCACTACAATCAATTTCATCGTTTGTAGTTATAGGAAAAGTACTTTCAGTGCTTCCAAATTGCTGCGTTCTTGGTTTTTTTGAGATGCGTTAGCGATATCTCCGAAACCTGTGGACCAAAAAAAATTGTTTTCCTATGAAAAACTACAAACGAATTAAAACGTATTTCAAAAAGAAAAAACCCAAATTTGCTTAAATTGCTTGGTTTCCGCACAATGTATTATATTTTCGGAGTAACTATAAAAACTACAAAAAATTAATTTCACTACAATCAATTTCATCGTTTGTAGTTATAGGAAAAGTACTTTTAGTGCTTCCAAATTGCTGCGTTCTTGGTTTTTTTGAGATGCGTTAGCGATACCTCCGTAACCTGTGGAACAAAATAAAAAATTTGTTTCGTATGAAAAACTCCAAACGATTTAAAACGTATTTCAAAAAGAAAAAACCCAAATTTGCTTAAATTGCTTGGTTTCCGCACAATGTATTATATTTTCGGAGTAACTAAAAAAACTACAAAGAAATGAATTTCACTACAATCAGTTTCATCGTTTGTAGTTATAGGAAAAGTACTTTTAGTGCTTCCAAATTGCAGCGTTCTTGGTTTTTTTGAGATGCGTTAGCGAGTAACTATAAAAACTACAAAAAAATGAATTGCACTACAATCAATTTCATCGTTTGTAGTTATAGGAAAAGTACTTTTAGTGCTTCCAAATTGCTGCGTTCATGCTTTTTTTGAGATGCGTTAGCGATATCTCCGAAACCTGTGGACCAAAAAAAAATTTTTTTCCTATGAAAAACTACAAACGATTTAAAACGTAATTCAAAAAGAAAAAACCCAAATTTGCTTAAACTGCTTGGTG
Source organism: Eurosta solidaginis (assembly GCF_040869045.1). NCBI lineage: Eukaryota > Metazoa > Arthropoda > Insecta > Diptera > Tephritidae > Eurosta > Eurosta solidaginis. The sequence goes on from NC_090321.1 coordinate 121,963,989, forward strand.
TCCGCACAATGTATTACATTTTCGGAGTAACTATAAAAACTACAAAAAAATTAATTTCACTATAATCAATTTCATCGTTTGTAGTTATAGGAAAAGTACTTTTAGTGCTTCCAAATTGCTGCGTTCTTGGTTTTTTTGAGGTGCGTTAGCGATATCTCCGAAACCTGTGGACCAAAAAAAACATTGTTTTCGTATGAAAAACTACAAACGAATTAAAACGTATTTCAAAAAGAAAAAACCCAAATTTGCTTAAATTGCTTGGTTTCCGCACAATGAATTATATTTTCGGAGTAACTATAAAAACTACAAAAAATTAATTTCACTACAATCAATTTCATCGTTTGTAGTTATAGGAAAAGTACTTTTAGTGCTTCCAAATTGCTGCGTTCTTGGTTTTTTTGAGATGCGTTAGCGATATCTACGAAACCTGTGGACCAAAAAAAAATTTTTTTTCCTATGAAAAACTACAAACGATTTAAAACGTATTTCATAAAGAAAAAACCCAAATTTGTTTAAATTGCTTGGTTTCCGCACAATGTATTATATTTTCGGAGTAACTATAAAAACTACAAAAAAATGAATTTCACTACAATCAATTTCATCGTTTGTAGTTATAGGAAAAGTACTTTCAGTGCTTCCAAATTGCTGCGTTCTTGGTTTTTTGAGATGCGTTAGCGATATCTCCGAAACCTGTGGACCAAAAAAAATTGTTTTCCTATGAAAAACTACAAACGAATTAAAACGTATTTCAAAAAGAAAAAACCCAAATTTGCTTAAATTGCTTGGTTTCCGCACAATGTATTATATTTTCGGAGTAACTATAAAAACTACAAAAAATTAATTTCACTACAATCAATTTCATCGTTTGTAGTTATAGGAAAAGTACTTTTAGTGCTTCCAAATTGCTGCGTTCTTGGTTTTTTTGAGATGCGTTAGCGATATCTCCGAAACCTGTGGACCAAAAAAAAAAAAAATTTTTTTTCCTATGAAAAACTACAAACGATTTAAAACGTATTTCATAAAGAAAAAACCCAAATTTGTTTAAATTACTTGGTTTCCGCACAATGTATTATATTTTCGGAGTAACTATAAAAACTACAAAAAAATGAATTTCACTACAATCAATTTCATCGTTTGTAGTTATAGGAAAAGTACTTTCAGTGCTTCCAAATTGCTGCGTTCTTGGTTTTTTTGTGATGCGTTAGCGATATCTCCGAAACCTGTGGACCAAAAAAAATTGTTTTCCTATGAAAAACTACAAACGAATTAAAACGTATTTCAAAAAGAAAAAACCCAAATTTGCTTAAATTGCTTGGTTTCCGCACAATGTATTATATTTTCGGAGTAACTATAAAAACTACAAAAATTAATTTCACTACAATCAATTTCATCGTTTGTAGTTATAGGAAAAGTACTTTCAGTGCTTCCAAATTGCTGCGTTCTTGGTTTTTTTGAGATGCGTTAGCGATATCTCCGAAACCTGTGGACCAAAAAAAATTGTTTTCCTATGAAAAACTACAAACGAATTAAAACGTATTTCAAAGAGAAAAAACCCAAATTTGCTTAAATTGCTTGGTTTCCGCACAATGTATTATATTTTCGGAGTAACTATAAAAACTACAAAAAATTAATTTCACTACAATCAATTTCATCGTTTGTAGTTATAGGAAAAGTACTTTTAGTGCTTCCAAATTGCTGCGTTCTTGGTTTTTTTGAGATGCGTTAGCGATACCTCCGTAACCTGTGGAACAAAATAAAAAATTTGTTTCGTATGAAAAACTCCAAACGATTTAAAACGTATTTCAAAAAGAAAAAACCCAAATTTGCTTAAATTTCTTGGTTTCCCCACAATGTATTATATTTTCGGAGTAACTATAAAAACTATATAAAAATGAATTCCACAAATTTGCTTAAATTGCTTGGTTGCCGCACAATGTGTTATATTTTCGGAGTAACTATAAAAACTACAAAAAATTAATTTCACTACAATCAATTTCATCGTTTGTAGTTATAGGAAAAGTACTTTTGGTACTTCCAAATTGCTGCGTTCTTGGTTTTTTTGAGATGCGTTAGCGATATCTCCGAAACCTGTGGACCAAAAAAAAAAATTGTTTTCCTATGAAAAACTACAAACGATTTAAAACGTATTTCAAAAAGAAAAAACCCAAATTTGTTCAAATTGCTTGGTTTCCGCACATAGTATTATATTTTCGGAGTAACTATAAAAACTATATAAAAATGAATTTCACTACAATCAATTTCATCGTTTGTAGTTATAGGAAAAGTACTTTTAGTGCTTCCAAAGTGCTGCGTTCTTGGTTTTTTTGAGATGCGTTAACGATATCTCCGAAACCTGTGGACCAAAAAAAAAATTTTTTTTCCTATGAAAAACAACAAACGATTTAAAACGTACTTCAAAAAGAAAAACCCCAAATTTGCTTACATTGCTTGGTTTCCGCACAATGTATTATATTTTCGGAGTAACTATAAAAACTATATAAAAATGAATTCCACAAATTTGCTTAAATTGCTTGGTTGCCGCACAATGTGTTATATTTTCGGAGTAACTATAAAAACTACAAAAAATTAATTTCACTACAATCAATTTCATCGTTTGTAGTTATAGGAAAAGTACTTTTGGTACTTCCAAATTGCTGCGTTCTTGGTTTTTTTGAGATGCGTTAGCGATATCTCCGAAACCTGTGGACCAAAAAAAAAAATTTTTTTCCTATGAAAAACTACAAACGATTTAAAACGTATTTCAAAAAGAAAAAACCCAAATTTGCTTAAATTGCTTGGTTTCCGCACATAGTATTATATTTTCGGAGTAACTATAAAAACTATATAAAAATGAATTTCACTACAATCAATTTCATCGTTTGTAGTTATAGGAAAAGTACTTTTAGTGCTTCCAAATTGCTGTGTTCTTGGTTTTTTGAGATGCGTTAGCGAGTAACTATAAAAACTACAAAAAAATTTATTTCACTACAATCAATTTCATCGTTTGTAGTTATAGGGAAAGTACTTTCAGTGCTTCCAAATTGCTGCGTTCTTGCTTTTTTTGAGATGCATTAGCGATATCTCCGAAACCTGTGGACCAAAAAAAAAAATTGTTTTCCTATGAAAAACTACAAACGAATTAAAACGTATTTCAAAAAGAAAAAACCCAAATTTGCTTAAATCGCTTGGTTTCTGCACAATGTATTATATTTTCGGAGTAACTATAAAAACTACAAAAAATTAATTTCACTACAATCAATTTCATCGTTTGTAGTTATAGGAAAAGTACTTTTAGTGCTTCCAAATTGCTGCGTTCTTGGTTTTTTTGAGATGCGTTAGCGATATCTCCGAAACCTGTGGACCAAAAGAAAAATGTTTTTCCTATGAAAAACTACAAACGATTTAAAACGTATTTCAAAAAGAAAAAAACCCAAATTTGCTTAAATTGCTTGGTTTCCGCACAATGTATTATATTTTCGGAGTAACTATAAAAACTACAAAAAAATGAATTTCACTACAATCAATTTCATCGTTTGTAGTTATAGGAAAAGTACTTTTAGTGCTTCCAAATTGCTGCGTTCTTGGTTTTTTTGAGATGCGTTAGCGATATCTCCGAAACCTGTGGACCACAAAAAAATTTTTTTTTCCTATGAAAAACTACAAACGACTTAAAACGTAATTCAAAAAGAAAAAACCCAAATTTGCTTAAATTGCTTGGTTTCCGCACAAAGTATTATATTTTCGGAGTAACTATAAAAACTACAAAAAAATGAATTTCACTACAATCAATTTCATCGTTTGTAGTTATAGGAAAAGTACTTTTAGTGCTTCCAAATTGCTGCGTTCTTGGTTTTTTTGAGATGCGTTAGCGATATCCCCGAAACCTGTGGACCAAAAAACAATTTTTTTCCTATGAAAAACTACAAACGATTCAAAACGTATTTCAAAAAGAAAAAACCCAAATTTGCTTAAATTGCTTGGTTTCCGCACAATGTATTATATTTTCGGAGTAACTATAAAAACTACAAATAAATAAATTTCACTACAATCAATTTCATCGTTTGTAGTTATAGGAAAAGTACTTTTAGTGCTTCCAAATTGCCGCGTTCTTGGTTTTTTGAGATGCGTTAGCGAGTAACTATAAAAACTACAAAAAAATGAATTGCACTACAATCAATTTCATCGTTTGTAGTTATAGGAAAAGTACTTTTAGTGCTTCCAAATTGCTGCGTTCATGCTTTTTTTGAGATGCGTTAGCGATATCTCCGAAACCTGTGGACCAAAAAAAAATTTTTTTTCCTATGAAAAACTACAAACGATTTAAAACGTAATTCAAAAAGAAAAAACCCAAATTTGCTTAAATTGCTTGGTGTCCGCACAATGTATTATATTTTCGGAGTAACTATAAAAACTACAAAAAAATTAATTTCACTATAATCAATTTCATCGTTTGTAGTTATAGGAAAAGTACTTTTAGTGCTTCCAAATTGCTGCGTTCTTGGTTTTCTTGAGATGCGTTAGCGATAACTCCGAAACCTGTGGACCAAAATAAAAAATTTGTTTCGTATGAAAAACTCCAAACGATTTAAAACGTATTTCAAAAAGAAAAAACCCAAATTTGCTTAAATTGCTTGGTTTCCGAACAATGTATTATATTTTCGGAGTAACTATAAAAACTATAAAAAAATGAATTTCACTACAATCAATTTCATCGTTTGTAGTTATAGGAAAAGTACTTTTAGTGCTTCCAAATTGCTGCGTTCTTGGTTTTTTTGAGATGCGTTAGCGATATCTCCGAAACCTGTGGACCAAAAAAAAATTTTTTTTCCTATGAAAAACTACAAACGATTCAAAACGTATTTCATAAAGAAAAAACCCAAATTTGTTTAAATTGTTTGGTTTCCGCAAAATGTATTATATTTTCTGAGTAACTATAAAAACTACAAAAAAATGAATTTCACTACAATCAATTTCATCCTTTGTAGTTATAGGAAAAGTACTTTCAGTGCTTCCAAATTGCTGCGTTCTTGGTTTTTTTGAGATGCGTTAGCGATATCTCCGAAACCTGTGGACCAAAAAAAAATTGTTTTCCTATGAAAAACTACAAACGAATTAAAACGTATTTCAAAAAGAAAAAACCCAAATTTGCTTAAATTGCTTGGTTTCCGCACAATGTATTATATTTTCGGAGTAACTATAAAAACTACAAATAAATAAATTTCACTACAATGAATTTCATCGTTTGTAGTTATAGGAAAAGTACTTTTAGTGCTTCCAAATTGCTGCGTTCTTGGTTTTTTTGAGATGCGTTAGCGATATCTCCGAAACCTGTGGACCAAAAAAAAAATTTTTTTTCCTATGAAAAACTACAAACGATTTAAAACGTATTTCAAAAAGAAAAAACCCAAATTTGCTTAAATTTCTTGGTTTCCGCACAATGTATTATATCTTCGGAGTAACTATAAAAACTATATAAAAATGAATTTCACTACAATCAATTTCATCGTTTGTAGTTATAGGAAAGGTACTTTTAGTGCTTCCAAATTGCTGCGTTCTTGGTTTTTTTGAGATGCGTTAACGATATCTCCGAAACCTGTGGACCAAAAAAAAAATTTTTTTCCTATGAAAAACTACAAACGAATTAAAACGTATTTCAAAAAGAGAAAACCCAAACTTGCTTAAATTGCTTGGTTTCCGCACAATGTATTATATTTTCAGAGTAACTATAAAAACTACAAAAAAATGCATTTCACTACAATCAATTTCATCGTTTGTAGTTATAGGAAAAGTACTTTTAGTGCTTCCAAATTGCTGCGTTCTTGGTTTTTTTGAGATGCGTTAGCGATATCTCCGAAACCTGTGGACCAAAAAAAAAATTTTTTTTCGTATGAAAAACCACAAACGATTTAAAACGTACTTCAAAAAGAAAAAACCCAAATTTGCTTACATTGCTTGGTTTCCGCACAATGTATTATATTTTCGGAGTAACTATAAAAACTATATAAAAATGAATTCCACTACAATCAATTTCATCGTTTGTAGTTATAGGAAAAGTACTTTTAGTGATTCCAAATTGCTGCGTTCTTGGTTTTTTTGAGATGCGTTAACGATATCTCCGAAACCTGTGGACCAAAAAAAAATTTTTTTCCTATGAAAAACAACAAACGATTTAAAACGTACTTCAAAAAGAAAAAAACCCAAATTTGCTTACATTGCTTGGTTTCCGCACAATGTATTATATTTTCGGAGTAACTATAAAAACTATATAAAAATGAATTCCACTACAATCAATTTCATCGTTTGTAGTTATAGAAAAAGTATTTTTAGTACTTCCAAATTGCTGCGTTCTTGGTTTTTTGAGATGCGTTAACGATATCTCCGAAACCTGTGGACCAAAAAAAAAATTTTTTTCCTATGAACAACTACAAACGAATTAAAACGTACTTCAAAAACAGAAAACCCAAACTTGCTTAAATTGCTTGGTTGCCGCACAATGTATTATATTTTCGGAGTAACTATAAAAACTACAAAAAAATGCATTTCACTACAATCAATTTCATCGTTTGTAGTTATAGGAAAAGTACTTTTAGTGCTTCCAAATTACTGCGTTCTTGGATTTTTTGAGATGCGTTAGCGATATCTCCGAAACCTGTGGACCAAAAAAAAAATTTTTTTTTCCTATGAAAAGCTACAAACGATTTAAAACGTATTTCAAAAAGAAAAAACCCAAGCTTGCTTAAATTGCTTGGTTTCCGCACAATGTATTATATTTTCGGAGTAACTATAAAAACTACAAAAAAATTAATTTCACTACAATCAATTTAATTGTTTGTAGTTATAGGAAAAGTACTTTTAGTGCTTCCAAATTGCTGCGTTCTTGGTTTTTTTGAGATGCGTTAGCGATATCTCCGAAACCTGTGGACCAAAAAAAAAAATTTTTTTTCGTATGAAAAACCACAAACGATTTAAAACGTATTTCAAAAATAAAAACCCAAATTTGCTTAAATTGCTTGGTTTCCGCACAATGTATTATATTTTCGGAGTAACTATAAAAACTAAAAAAAATTAATTTCATTACAATCAATTTCATCGTTTGTAGTTATAGGAAAAGTAATTTTAGTGCTTCCAAATTGCTGCGTTCTTGGTTTTTTTGAGATGCGTTAGCGATATCTCCGAAACCTGTGGACCAAAAAAAAAATTTTTTTCCTATGAAAAATTACAAACGATTTAAAACGTAATTCAAAAAGAAAAAACCCAAATTTGCTTAAATTGCTTGGTTTCCGCACAATGTAGTATATTTTCGGAGTAACAATAAAAACTACAAAAAAATTAATTTCACTATAATCAATTTCATCGTTTGTAGTTATAGGAAAAGTACTTTTAGTGCTTCCAAATTGCTGCGTTCTTGGTTTTTTTGAGATGCGTTAGCGATATCTCCGAAACCTGTGGACCAAAAAAAAAAATTGTTTTCCTATGAAAAACTACAAACGAATTAAAACGTATTTCAAAAAGAAAAAACCCAAATTTGCTTAAATTGCTTGGTTTCCGCACAATATATTATATTTTCGGAGTAACTATAAAAACTACAAAAAAATTAATTTCACTACAATCAATTTCATCGTTTGTAGTTATAGGAAAAGTACTTTTAGTGCTTCCAAATTGCTGCGTTCTTGGTTTGTTTGAGATGCGTTAGCGATATCTCCGATACCTGTGGACCAAAAAAAAAAATTTTTTTCGTATGAAAAACTACAAACGATTTAAAACATATTTCAAAAAGAGAAAACCCAAACTTGCTTAAATTGCTTGGTTTCCGCACAATGTATTATATTTTCGGAGTAACTATAAAAACTACAAAAAAATTAATTTCATTACAATCAATTTCATCGTTTGTAGTTATAGGAAAAGTACTTTTAGTGCTTCCAAATTGCTGCGTTCTTGGTTTTTTTGAGATGCGTTAGCGATATCTCTGAAACCTGTGGACCAAAAAAAAATTTTTTTTCCTATGAAAAACTACAAACGATTTAAAATGTATTTCAAAAAGAAAAAACCCAAATTTGCTTAAATTGCTTGGTTTCCGCACAATGTTTTATATTTTCGGAGTAACTATAAGAACTACAAAAAAATGAATTTCACTACAATCAATTGCATCGTTTGTAGTTATAGGAAAAGTACTTTTAGTGCTTCCAAATTGCTGCGTTCTTGGTTTTTTTGCGATGCGTTAGCGATATCTCCGAAACCTGTGGACCAAAAAAAAATTTTTTTTCCTATGAAAAACTAAAAACGATTTAAAATGTATTTCAAAAAGAAAAAAACCCAAATTTGCTTAAATTGCTTGGTTTCCGCACAATGTCTTATATTTTCGGAGTAACTATAAGAACTACAAGAAAATGAATTTCACCACAATCAATTGCATCGTTTGTAGTTATAGGAAAAGTACTTTTAGTGCTTCCAAATTGCTGCGTTCTTGGTTTTTTTGAGATGCGTTAGCGATATCTTTTTTTCCTATGAAAAACTACAAACGATTTAAAACGTATTTCAAAAAGAAAAAACCCAAATTTGCTTAAATTTCTTGGTTTCCGCACAATGTATTATATTTTCGGAGTAACTATAAAAACTATATAAAAATGAATTTCACTACAATCAATTTCATCGTTTGTAGTTATAGGAAAAGTACTTTTAGTGCTTCCAAATTGCTGCGTTCTTGGTTTTTTTGAGATGCGTTAACGATATCTCCGAAACCTGTGGACCAAAAAAAAAATTGTTTTCCTATGAAAAACAACAAACGATTTAAAACGTACTTCAAAAAGAAAAAACCCAAATTTGCTTAAATTGCTTGGTTTCCGCACAATGTATTATATTTTCGGAGTAACTATAAAAACTATATAAAAATGAATTCCACTACAATCAATTTCATCGTTTGTAGTTATAGGAAAAGTACTTTCAGTGCTTCCAAATTGCTGCGTTCTTGGTTTTTTTGAGATGCGTTAGCGATATCTCCGAAACCTGTGGACCAAAAAAAATTGTTTTCCTATGAAAAACTACAAACGAATTAAAACGTATTTCAAAAAGAAAAACCCAAATTTGCTTAAATTGCTTGGTTTCCGCACAATGTATTGTATTTTCGGAGTAACTATAAAAACTACAAAAAATTAATTTCACTACAATCAATTTCATCGTTTGTAGTTATAGGAAAAGTGCTTTTAGTGCTTCCAAATTGCTGCGTTCTTGGTTTTTTTGAGATGCGTTAGCGATATCTCCGAAACCTGTGGACCAAAAAAAAAATTTTTTTCCTATGAAAAACTACAAACGATTTAAAACGTATTTCAAAAAGAAAAAACCCAAATTTGCTTAAATTTCTTGGTTTCCGCACAATGTATTATATTTTCGGAGTAACTATAAAAACTATATAAAAATGAATTTCACTACAATCAATTTCATCGTTTGTAGTTATAGGAAAGGTACTTTTAGTGCTTCCAAATTGCTGCGTCCTTGGTTTTTTTGAGATGCGTTAACGATATCTCCGAAACCTGTGGACCAAAAAAAATTTTTTTTCCTATGAAAAACTACAAACGAATTAAAACGTATTTCAAAAAGAGAAAACCCAAACTTGCTTAAATTGCTTGGTTTCCGCACAATGTATTATATTTTCGGAGTAACTATAAAAACTACAAAAAAATGCATTTCACTACAATCAATTTCATCGTTTGTAGTTATAGGAAAAGTACTTTTAGTGCTTCCAAATTGCTGCGTTCTTGGTTTTTTTGAGATGCGTTAGCGATATCTCCGAAACCTGTGGACCAATGTATTATATTTTCGGAGTAACTATAAAAACTACAAAAAAATGCATTTCACTACAATCAATTTCATCGTTTGTAGTTATAGGAAAAGTACTTTTAGTGCTTCCAAATTGCTGCGTTCTTGGTTTTTTTGAGATGCGTTAGCGATATCTCCGAAACCTGTGGACCAAAAAAAAAAAATTTTTTTCGTATGAAAAACCACAAACGATTTAAAACGTACTTCAAAAAGAAAAAACCCAAATTTGCTTACATTGCTTGGTTTCCGCACAATGTATTATATTTTCGGAGTAACTATAAAAACTAAAAAAAATGAATTTCACTACAATCAATTTCATCGTTTGTAGTTATAGGAAAAGTATTTTTAGTGCTTCCAAATTGCTGCGTTTTGGTTTTTTTGAGATGCGTTAACGATATCTCCTGTGGACCAAAAAAAATTTTTTTTCCTATGAAAAACTACAAACGAATTAAAACGTATTTCAAAAAGAAAAAAAACCCAAATTTGCTTAAATTGCTTGGTTCCGCATAATGTATTATATTTTCGGAGTAACTATAAAAACTACAAAAAAATGAATTTCACTACAATCAATTTCATCGTTTGTAGTTATAGGAAAAGTACTTTTAGTGCTTCCAAATTGCTGCGTTCTTGGTTTGTTTGAGATGCGTTAGCGGTATCTCCGAAACCTGTGCACCAAAAAAAAATTTTTTTTCGTATGAAAAACTACAAACGATTTAAAACATATTTCAAAAAGAAAAAACCCAAATTTGCTTAAATTGCTTGGTTTCCGCAAAATGTATTATATTTTCGGAGTAACTATAAAAACTACAAAAAAATGAATTTCACTACAATCAATTTCATCGTTTGTAGTTATAGGAAAAGTACTTATAGTGCTTCCAAATTGCTGCGTTCTTGGTTTTTTTGAGATGCGTTGGCGATATCTCCGAAACCTGTTGACCAAAAAAAAATGTTTTTTCCTATGAAAAACTACAAACGATTTAAAATGTATTTCAAAAAGAAAAAACCCAAATTTGCTTAAATTGCTTGGTTTCCGCACAATGTTTTATATTTTCGGAGTAGCTATAAGAACTACAAAAAAATGAATTTCACTACAATCAATTGCATCGTTTGTAGTTATAGGAAAAGTACTTTTAGTGCTTCCAAATTGCTGCGTTCTTGGTTTTTTTGAGATGCGTTAGCGATATCTTTTTTTCCTATGAAAAACTACAAACGATTTAAAACGTATTTCAAAAAGAAAAAACCCAAATTTGCTTAAATTTCTTGGTTTCCGCACAATGTATTATATTTTCGGAGTAACTATAAAAACTATATAAAAATGAATTTCACTACAATCAATTTCATCGTTTGTAGTTATGGGAAAAGTACTTTTAGTGCTTCCAAATTGCTGTGTTCTTGGTTTTTTTGAGATGCGTTAACGATATCTCCGAAACCTGTGGACCAAAAAAAAAAATTTTTTTCCTATGAAAAACAAAAAACGATTTAAAACGTACTTCAAAAAGAAAAAACCCAAATTTGCTTAAATTGCTTGGTTTCCGCACAATGTATTATATTTTCGGAGTAACTATAAAAACTATATAAAAATGAATTCCACTACAATCAATTTCATCGTTTGTAGTTATAGGAAAAGTATTTTTAGTACTTCCAAATTGCTGCGTTCTTGGTTTTTTTGAGATGCGTTAACGATATCTCCGAAACCTGTGGACCAAAAAAAAAATTTTTTTCCTATGAAAAACTAGAAACAAATTAAAACGTATTTCAAAAAGAGAAACCCCAAACTTGCTTAAATTGCTTGGTTTCCGCAAAATGTATTATATTTTCGGATTAACTATAAAAACTACAAAAAAATGCATTTCACTACAATCAATTTCATCGTTTGTAGTTATAGGAAAAGTACTTTTAGTGCTTCCAAATTACTGCGTTCTTGGATTTTTTGAGATGTATGATATTTTCGGAGTAACTATAAAAACTACAAAAAATAAATTTCACTACAATGAATTTCATCGTTTGTAGTTATAGGAAAAGTACTTTTAGTGCTTCCAAATTGCTGCGTTCTTGGTTTTTTTGAGATGCGTTAGCGATATCTCCGAAACCTGTGAACCAAAAAAAAAAATTTTTTTTCCTATGAAAAACTACAAACGATTTAAAACGTATTTCAAAAAGAAAAAACCCAAATTTGCTTAAATTTCTTGGTTTCCGCACAATGTATTATATTTTCGGAGTAACTATAAAAACTATATAAAAATAAATTTCACTACAATCAATTTCATCGTTTGTAGTTATAGGAAAGGTACTTTTAGTGCTTCCAAATTGCTGCGTTCTTGGTTTTTTTGAGATGCGTTAACGATATCTCCGAAACCTGTGGACCAAAAAAAAAATTTTTTTCCTATGAAAAACTACAAACGAATTAAAACGTATTTCAAAAAGAGAAAACCCAAACTTGCTTAAATTGCTTGGTTTCCGCACAACGTATTATATTTTCAGAGTAATTATAAAAACTACAAAAAAATGCATTTCACTACAATCAATTTCATCGTTTGTAGTTATAGGAAAAGTACTTTTAGTGCTTCCAAATTGCTGCGTTCTTGGTTTTTTTGAGATGCGTTAGCGATATCTCCGAAACCTGTGGACCAAAAAAAAATTTTTTTTTCGTATGAAAAACCACAAACGATTTAAAACGTACTTCAAAAAGAAAAAACCCAAATTTGCTTACATTGCTTGGTTTCCGCACAATGTATTATATTTTCGGAGTAACTATAAAAACTATATAAAAATGAATTCCACTACAATCAATTTCATCGTTTGTAGTTATAGGAAAAGTACTTTTAGTGATTCCAAATTGCTGCGTTCTTGGTTTTTTTGAGATGCGTTAACGATATCTCCGAAACCTGTTGACCAAAAAAAAAATTTTTTTCCTATGAAAAACAACAAACGATTTAAAACGTACTTCAAAAAGAAAAAAGCCAAATTTGCTTACATTGCTTGGTTTCCGCACAATGTATTATATTTTCGGAGTAACTATAAAAACTATATAAAAATGAATTCCACTACAATCAATTTCATCGTTTGTAGTTATAGAAAAAGTATTTTTAGTACTTCCAAATTGCTGCGTTCTTGGTTTTTTTGAGATGCGTTAACGATATCTCCGAAACCTGTGGACCAAAAAAAAAAATTTTTTTCCTATGAACAACTACAAACGAATTAAAACGTACTTCAAAAAGAGAAAACCCAAACTTGCTTAAATTGCTTGGTTTCCGCACAATGTATTATATTTTCGGAGTAACTATAAAAACTACAAAAAAATGCATTTCACTACAATCAATTTCATCGTTTGTAGTTATAGGAAAAGTACTTTTAGTGCTTCCAAATTACTGCGTTCTTGGATATTTTGAGATGCTTTAGTGATATCTCCGAAACCTGTGGACCAAAAAAAAAATTTTTTTTTCCTACGAAAAGCTACAAACGATTTAAAACGTATTTCAAAAAGAAAAAACTCAAGCTTGCTTAAATTGCTTGGTTTCCGCACAATGTATTATATTTTCGGAGTAACTATAAAAACTACAAAAAAATTAATTTCACTACAATCAATTTCATTGTTTGTAGTTATAGGAAAAGTACTTTTAGTGCTTCCAAATTGCTGCGTTCTTGGGTTTTTTGAGATGCGTTAGCGATATCTCCGAAACCTGTGGACCAAAAAAAAAATTTTTTTTCGTATGAAAAACCACAAACGATTTAAAACGTATTTCAAAAATAAAAACCCAAATTTGCTTAAATTGCTTGGTTTCCGCACAATGTATTATATTTTCGGAGTAACTATAAAAACTATATAAAAATGAATTCCACTACAATCAATTTCATCGTTTGTAGTTATAGGAAAAGTACTTTTAGTGATTCCAAATTGCTGCGTTCTTGGTTTTTTTGAGATGCGTTAGCGATATCTCCGAAACCTGTGGACCAAAAAAAAAATTTTTTTCGTATGAAAAACCACAAACGATTTAAAACGTATTTCAAAAATAAAAACCCAAATTTGCTTAAATTGCTTGGTTTCCGCACAATGTATTATATTTTCGGAGTAACTATAAAAACTAAAAAAAATTAATTTCATTACAATCAATTTCATCGTTTGTAGTTATAGGAAAAGTAATTTTAGTGCTTCCAAATTGCTGCGTTCTTGGTTTTTTTGAGATGCGTTAGCGATATCTCCGAAACCTGTGGACCAAAAAAAAAATTTTTTTCCTATGAAAAATTACAAACGATTTAAAACGTAATTCAAAAAGAAAAAACCCAAATTTGCTTAAATTGCTTGGTTTCCGCACAATGTATTATATTTTCGGAGTAACAATAAAAACTACAAAAAAATTAATTTCACTATAATCAATTTCATCGTTTGTAGTTATAGGAAAAGTACTTTTAGTGCTTCCAAATTGCTGCGTTCTTGGTTTTTTTGAGATGCGTTAGCGATATCTCCGAAACCTGTGGACCAAAAAAAAAAATTGTTTTCCTATGAAAAACTATAAACGAATTAAAACGTATTTCAAAAAGAAAAAACCCAAATTTGCTTAAATTGCTTGGTTTCCGCACAATGTATTATATTTTCGGAGTAACTATAAAAACTACAAAAGAATGAATTTCACTACAATCAATTTCATCGTTTGTAGTTATAGGAAAAGTACTTTTAGTGCTTCCAAATTGCTGCGTTCTTGGTTTGTTTGAGATGAGTTAGCGATATCTCCGATACCTGTGGACCAAAAAAAAAATTTTTTTCGTATGAAAAACTACAAACGATTTAAAACATATTTCAAAAAGAGAAAACCCGAACTTGCTTAAATTGCTTGGTTTCCGCACAAGGTATTATATTTTCGGAGTAACTATAAAAACTACAAAAAAATTAATTTCATTACAATCAATTTCATCGTTTGTAGTTATAGGAAAAGTACTTTTAGTGCTTCCAAATTGCTGCGTTCTTGGTTTTTTTGAGATGCGTTAGCGATATCTCCGAAACCTGTGGACCAAAAAAAAATTTTTTTTTCGTATGAAAAACCACAAACGATTTAAAACGTACTTCAAAAAGAAAAAACCCAAATTTGCTTACATTGCTTGGTTTCCGCACAATGTATTATATTTTCGGAGTAACTATAAAAACTATATAAAAATGAATTCCACTACAATCAATTTCATCGTTTGTAGTTATAGGAAAAGTACTTTTAGTGCTTCCAAATTGCTGCGTTCTTGGTTTTCTTGAGATGCGTTAGCGATAACTCCGAAACCTGTGGACCAAAATAAAAAATTTGTTTCGTATGAAAAACTCCAAACGATTTAAAACGTATTTCAAAAAGAAAAAACCCAAATTTGCTTAAATTGGTTGGTTTCCGAACAATGTATTATATTTTCGGAGTAACTATAAAAACTATAAAAAAATGAATTTCACTACAATCAATTTCATCGTTTGTAGTTATAGGAAAAGTACTTTTAGTGCTTCCAAATTGCTGCGTTCTTGGTTTTTTTGAGATGCGTTAGCGATATCTCCGAAACCTGTAGACCAAAAAAAAATTTTTTTTCCTATGAAAAACTACAAACGATTTAAAACGTATTTCATAAAGAAAAAACCCAAATTTGTTTAAATTGCTTGGTTTCCGCACAATGTATTATATTTTCTGAGTAACTATAAAAACTACAAAAAAATGAATTTCACTACAATCAATTTCATCGTTTGTAGTTATAGGAAAAGTACTTTCAGTGCTTCCAAATTGCTGCGTTCTCCGATATCTCCGAAACCTGTGGACCAAAAAAAAATTGTTTTCCTATGAAAAACTACAAACGAATTAAAACGTATTTCAAAAAGAAAAAACCCTAATTTGCTTAAATTGCTTGGTTTCCGCACAATGTATTATATTTTCGGAGTAACTATAAAAACTACAAAAAATAAATTTCACTACAAAGAATTTCATCGTTTGTAGTTATAGGAAAAGTACTTTTAGTGCTTCCAAATTGCTGCGTTCTTGGTTTTTTTGAGATGCGTTAGCGATATCTCCGAAACCTGTGGACCAAAAAAAAAAATTTTTTTTCCTATGAAAAACTACAAACGATTTAAAACGTATTTCAAAAAGAAAAAACCCAAATTTGCTTAAATTTCTTGGTTTCCGCACAATGTATTATATTTTCGGAGTAACTATAAAAACTATATAAAAATAAATTTCACTACAATCAATTTCATCGTTTGTAGTTATAGGAAAGGTACTTTTAGTGCTTCCAAATTGCTGCGTTCTTGGTTTTTTTGAGATGCGTTAACGATATCTCCGAAACCTGTGGACCAAAAAAAAAATTTGTTTCCTATGAAAAACTACAAACGAATTAAAACGTATTTCAAAAAGAGAAAACCCAAACTTGCTTAAATTGCTTGGTTTCCGCACAATGTATTATATTTTCAGAGTAACTATAAAAACTACAAAAAAATGCATTTCACTACAATCAATTTCATCGTTTGTAGTTATAGGAAAAGTACTTTTAGTGCTTCCAAATTGCTGCGTTCTTGGTTTTTTTGAGATGCGTTAGCGATATCTCCGAAACCTGTGGACCAAAAAAAAAATTTTTTTTCGTATGAAAAACCACAAACGATTTAAAACGTACTTCAAAAAGAAAAAACCCAAATTTGCTTACATTGCTTGGTTTCCGCACAATGTATTATATTTTCGGAGTAACTATAAAAACTATATAAAAATGAATTCCACTACAATCAATTTCATCGTTTGTAGTTATAGGAAAAGTACTTTTAGTGATTCCAAATTGCTGCGTTCTTGGTTTTTTTGAGATGCGTTAACGATATCTCCGAAACCTGTTGACCAAAAAAAAAATTTTTTTCCTATGAAAAACAACAAACGATTTAAAACGTACTTCAAAAAGAAAAAAGCCAAATTTGCTTACATTGCTTGGTTTCCGCACAATGTATTATATTTTCGGAGTAACTATAAAAACTATATAAAAATGAATTCCACTACAATCAATTTCATCGTTTGTAGTTATAGAAAAAGTATTTTTAGTACTTCCAAATTGCTGCGTTCTTGGTTTTTTTGAGATGCGTTAACGATATCTCCGAAACCTGTGGACCAAAAAAAAAAATTTTTTTCCTATGAACAACTACAAACGAATTAAAACGTACTTCAAAAAGAGAAAACCCAAACTTGCTTAAATTGCTTGGTTTCCGCACAATGTATTATATTTTCGGAGTAACTATAAAAACTACAAAAAAATGCATTTCACTACAATCAATTTCATCGTTTGTAGTTATAGGAAAAGTACTTTTAGTGCTTCCAAATTACTGCGTTCTTGGATTTTTTGAGATGCTTTAGCGATATCTCCGAAACCTGTGGACCAAAAAAAAAATTTTTTTTCGTATGAAAAACCACAAACGATTTAAAACGTATTTCAAAAAGAAAAAACCCAAGCTTGCTTAAATGGCTTGGTTTCCGCACAATGTATAATATTTTCGGAGTAACTATAAAAACTACAAAAAAATTAATTTCACTACAATCAATTTCATTGTTTGTAGTTATAGGAAAAGTACTTTTAGTGCTTCCAAATTGCTGCGTTCTTGGTTTTTTTGAGATGCGTTAGCGATATCTCCGAAACCTGTGGACCAAAAAAAAAATTTTTTTTCGTATGAAAAACCACAAACGATTTAAAACGTATTTCAAAAATAAAAACCCAAATTTGCTTAAATTGCTTGGTTTCCGCACAATGTATTATATTTTCGGAGTAGCTATAAAAACTATATAAAAATGAATTCCACTACAATCAATTTCATCGTTTGTAGTTATAGGAAAAGTACTTTTAGTGATTCCAAATTGCTGCGTTCTTGGTTTTTTTGAGATGCGTTAGCGATATCTCCGAATCCTGTGGACCAAAAAAAAATTGTTTTCCTATGAAAAACTACAAACGAATTAAAACGTATTTCAAAAAGAAAAACCCAAATTTGCTTAAATTGCTTGGTTTCCGCACAATGTATTATATTTTCGGAGTAACTATAAAAACTACAAAAAATTAATTTCACTACAATCAATTTCATCGTTTGTAGTTATAGGAAAAGTACTTTTAGTGCTTCCAAATTGCTGCGTTCTTGGTTTTTTTGAGATGCGTTAGCGATATCTCCGAAACCTGTGGACCAAAAAAAAATTTTTTTCCTATGAAAAACTACAAACGAATTAAAACGTATTTCAAAAAGAGAAAACCCAAACTTTCTTAAATTGCTTGGTTTCCGCACAATGTATTATATTTTCGGAGTAACTATAAAAACTACAAAAAAATGCATTTCACTACAATCAATTTCATCGTTTGTAGTTATAGGAAAAGTACTTTTAGTGCTTCCAAATTGCTGCGTTCTTGGTTTTTTTGAGATGCGTTAGCGATATCTCCGAAACCTGTGGACCAAAAAAAAAAATTTTTTTCGTATGAAAAACCACAAACGATTTAAAACGTACTTCAAAATGAAAAAACCCAAATTTGCTTACATTGCTTGGTTTCCGCACAATGTATTATATTTTCGGAGTAACTATAAAAACTAAAAAAAATGAATTTCACTACAATCAATTTCATCGTTTGTAGTTATAGGAAAAGTATTTTTAGTGCTTCCAAATTGCTGCGTTTTGGTTTTTTTGAGATGCGTTAACGATATCTCCGAAACCTGTGGACCAAAAAAAATTTTTTTTCCTATGAAAAACTACAAACGAATTAAAACGTATTTCAAAAAGAAAAAACCCAAATTTGCTTAAATTGCTTGGTTCCGCACAATGTCTTATATTTTCGGAGTAACTATAAGAACTACAAGAAAATGAATTTCACCACAATCAATTGCATCGTTTGTAGTTATAGGAAAAGTACTTTTAGTGCTTCCAAATTGCTGCGTTCTTGGTTTTTTTGAGATGCGTTAGCGATATCTTTTTTTCATATGAAAAACTACAAACGATTTAAAACGTATTTCAAAAAGAAAAAAACCAAATTTGCTTAAATTTCTTGGTTTCCGCACAATGTATTATATTTTCGGAGTAACTATAAAAACTATATAAAAATGAATTTCACTACAATCAATTTCATCGTTTGTAGTTATAGGAAAAGTACTTTTAGTGCTTCCAAATTGCTGCGTTCTTGGTTTTTTTGAGATGCGTTAACGATATCTCCGAAACCTGTGGACCAAAAAAAAAATTGTTTTCCTATGAAAAACAACAAACGATTTAAAACGTAGTTCAAAAAGAAAAAACCCAAATTTGCTTAAATTGATTGGTTTCCGCACAATGTATTATATTTTCGGAGTAACTATAAAAACTATATAAAAATGAATTCCACTACAATCAATTTCATCGTTTGTAGTTATAGGAAAAGTACTTTCAGTGCTTCCAAATTGCTGCGTTCTTGGTTTTTTTGAGATGCGTTAGCGATATCTCCGAATCCTGTGGACCAAAAAAAAATTGTTTTCCTATGAAAAACTACAAACGAATTAAAACGTATATCAAAAAGAAAAACCCAAATTTGCTTAAATTGCTTGGTTTCCGCACAATGTATTATATTTTCGGAGTAACTATAAAAACTACAAAAAATTAATTTCACAACAATCAATTTCATCATTTGTAGTTATAGGAAAAGTACTTTTAGTGCTTCCAAATTGCTGCGTTCTTGGTTTTTTTGAGATGCATTAGCGATATCTCCGAAACCTTTGGACCAAAAAAAAAATGTTTTTCCTATGAAAAACTACAAACGATTTAAAACGTATTTCAAAAAGAAAAAACCCAAATTTGCTTAAATTTCTTGGTTTCCGCACAATGTATTATATTTTCGGAGTAACTATAAAAACTATATAAAAATGAATTTCACTACAATCAATTTCATCGTTTGTAGTTATAGGAAAGGTACTTTTAGTGCTTCCAAATTGCTGCGTTCTTGGTTTTTTTGAGGTGCGTTAACGATATCTCCGAAACCTGTGGACCAAAAAAAAAATTTTTTCCTATGAAAAACTACAAACGAATTAAAACGTATTTCAAAAAGAGAAAACCCAAACTTGCTTAAATTGCTTGGTTTCCGCACAATGTATTATCTTTTCGGAGTAACTATAAAAACTACAAAAAAATGCATTTCACTACAATCAATTTCATCGTTTGTAGTTATAGGAAAAGTACTTTTAGTGCTTCCAAATTGCTGCGTTCTTGTTTTTTTTGAGATGCGTTAGCGATATCTCCGAAACCTGTGGACCAAAAAAAAAAAATTTTTTTCGTATGAAAAACCACAAACGATTTAAAACGTACTTCAAAATGAAAAAACCCAAATTTGCTTACATTGCTTGGTTTCCGCACAATGTATTATATTTTCGGAGTAACTATAAAAACTAAAAAAAATGAATTTCACTACAATCAATTTCATCGTTTGTACTTATAGGAAAAGTATTTTTAGTGCTTCCAAATTGCTGCGTTTTGGTTTTTTTGAGATGCGTTAACGATATCTCCGAAACCTGTGGACCAAAAAAAATTTTTTTTCCTATGAAAAACTACAAACGAATTAAAACGTATTTCAAAAAGAAAAAACCCAAATTTGCTTAAATTGCTTGTTCCGCACAATGTATTATATTTTCGGAGTAACTATAAAAACTACAAAAAAATGAATTTCACTACAATCAATTTCATCGTTTGTAGTTATAGGAAAAGTACTTTTAGTGCTTCCAAATTGCTGCGTTCTTGGTTTGTTTGAGATGCGTTAGCGGTATCTCCGAAACCTGAGGACCAAAAAAAAATTTTTTTCGTATGAAAAACTACAAACGATTTAAAACATATTTCAAACAGAAAAAACCCAAATTTGCTTAAATTGCTTGGTTTCCGCAAAATGTATTATATTTTCGGAGTAACTATAAAAACTACAAAAAAATGAATTTCACTACAATCAATTTCATCGTTTGTAGTTATAGGAAAAGTACTTTTAGTGCTCCCAAATTGCTGCGTTCTTGGTTTTTTTGAGATGCGTTGGCGACATCTCCGAAACCTATTGACCAAAAAAAAATTTTTTTTCCTATGAAAAACTACAAACGATTTAAAATGTATTTCAAAAAGAAAAAACCCAAATTTGCTTAAATTGCTTGGTTTCCGCACAATGTTTTATATTTTCGGAGTAGCTATAAGAACTACAAAAAAATGAATTTCACTACAATCAATTGCATCGTTTGTAGTTATAGGAAAAGTACTTTTAGTGCTTCCAAATTGCTGCGTTCTTGGTTTTTTTGAGATGCGTTAGCGATATCTTTTTTTCCTATGAAAAACTACAAACGATTTAAAACGTATTTCAAAAAGAAAAAACCCAAATTTGCTTAAATTTCTTGGTTTCCGCACAATGTATTATATTTTCGGAGAAACTATAAAAACTATATAAAAATGAATTTCACTACAATCAATTTCATCGTTTGTAGTTATAGGAAAAGTACTTTTAGTGCTTCCAAATTGCTGCGTTCTTGGTTTTTTTGAGATGCGTTAACGATATCTCCGAAACCTGTGGACCAAAAAAAAAATTTTTTTCCTATGAAAAACAAAAAACGATTTAAAACGTACTTCAAAAAGAAAAAACCCAAATTTGCTTAAATTGCTTGGTTTCCGCACAATGTATTATATTTTCGGAGTAACTATAAAAACTATATAAAAATGAATTCCACTACAATCAATTTCATCGTTTGTAGTTATAGGAAAAGTATTTTTAGTACTTCCAAATTGCTGCGTTCTTGGTTTTTTTGAGATGCGTTAACGATATCTCCGAAACCTGTGGACCAAAAAAAAAATTTTTTTCCTATGAAAAACTAAAAACAAATTAAAACGTATTTCAAAAAGAGAAACCCCAAACTTGCTTAAATTGCTTGGTTTCCGCACAATGTATTATATTTTCGGATTAACTATAAAAACTACAAAAAAATGCAATTCACTACAATCAATTTCATCGTTTGTAGTTATAGGAAAAGTACTTTTAGTGCTTCCAAATTACTGCGTTCTTGGATTTTTTGAGATGCGTTAGCGATATCTCCAAAACCTGTGGACCAAAAAAAAATTTTTTTTTCCTATGAAAAGCTACAAACGATTTAAAACGTATTTCAAAAAGAAAAAACCCAAGCTTGCTTAAATTGCTTGGTTTCCGCAAAATGTATTATATTTTCAGAGTAACTATAAAAACTACAAAAAAATGAATTTCACTACAATCAATTTCATTATTTTTAGTTATAGGAAAAGTACTTTTAGTGATTCCAAATTGCTGCGTTCTTGGTTTTTTTGAGATGCGTTAGCGATATCTCCGAAAACTGTGGACCAAAAAAAAAATGTTTTTTCGTATGAAAAACTACAAACGATTTAAAACGTATTTCAAAAATAAAAACCCAAATTTGCTTAAATTGCTTGGTTTCCGCACAATGTATTATATTTTCGGAGTAACTATAAAAACTAAAAAAAATGAATTTCACTACAATCAATTTCATCGTTTGTAGTTATAGGAAAAGTATTTTTAGTGCTTCCAAATTGCTGCGTTCTTGGTTTTTTTGAGATGCGTTAACGATATCTCCGAAACCTGTGGACCAAAAAAAATTTTTTTTCCTATGAAAAATTACAAACGAATTAAAACGTATTTCAAAAAGAGAAAACCCAAACTTGCCTAAATTGCTTGGTTTCCGCACAATGTATTATATTTTCGGAGTAACTATAAAAACTACAAAAAAATTAATTTCATTACAATCAATTTCATCGTTTGTAGTTATAGGAAAAGTACTTTTAGTGCTTCCAAATTGCTGCGTTCTTGGTTTTTCTGAGATGCGTTAGCGATATCTCCGAAACCTGTGGACCAAAAAAAATTTTTTTTCCTATGAAAAATTACAAACGATTTAAAACGTAATTCAAAAAGAAAAAACCCAAATTTGCTTAAATTGCTTGGTTTCCGCACAATGTATTATATTTTCGGAGTAACAATAAAAACTACAAAAAAATGAATTTCACTATAATCAATTTCATCGTTTGTAGTTATAGGAAAAGTACTTTTAGTGCTTCCAAATTGCTGCGTTCTTGGTTTTTTTGAGATGCGTTAGCGATATCTCCGAAACCTGTGGACCAAAAAAAAAAATTGTTTTCCTATGAAAAACTACAAACGAATTAAAACGTATTTCAAAAAGAAAAAACCCAAATTTGCTTAAATTGCTTGGTTTCCGCACAATGTATTATATTTTCGGAGTAACTATAAAAACTACAAAAAAATGAATTTCACTACAATCAATTTCATCGTTTGTAGTTATAGGAAAAGTACTTTTAGTGCTTCCAAATTGCTGAGTTCTTGGTTTGTTTGAGATGCGTTAGCGATATCTCCGAAACCTGTGGACCAAAAAAAAAATTTTTTTCGTATAAAAACTACAAACGATTTAAAACATATTTCAAAAAGAAAAAACCCAAATTTGCTTAAATTGCTTGGTTTCCGCAAAATGTATTATATTTTCGGAGTAACTATAAAAACTACAAAAGAATGAATTTCACTACAATCAATTTCATCGTTTGTAGTTATAGGAAAAGTACTTTTAGTGCTTCCAAATTGCTGCGTTCTTGGTTTTTTTGAGATGCGTTAGCGATATCTCCGAAACCTGTGGACCAAAAAAAATTTTTTTTCCTATGAAAAACTACAAACGATTTAAAACGTAATTCAAAAAGAAAAAACCCAAATTTGCTTAAATTGCTTGGTTTCCGCACAATGTATTATATTTTCGGAGTACCTATAAAAACTACAAAAAAATGAATTTCCCTATAATCAATTTCACCATTTGTAGTTATATGAAAAGTACTTTTAGTGCTTCCAAATTGGTGCGTTCTTGGTTTTTTTGAGATGCGTTAGCGATATCTCCGAAACCTGTGGACAAAAAAAAAATTGTTTTCCTATGAAAAACTACAAACGAATTAAAACGTATTTCAAAAAGAAAAAACCCAAATTTGCTTAAATTGCTTGGTTTCCGCACAATTTATTATAATTTCGGAGTAACTATAAAAACTACAAAAAAATGAATTTCACTACAATCAATTTCATCGTTTGTAGTTATAGGAAAAGTACTTTTAGTGCTTCCAAATTGCTGCGTTCTTGGTTTGTTTGAGATGCGTTAGCGATATCTCCGAAACCTGTGGACCAAAAAAAAATTTTTTTTCGTATGAGAAACTACAAACGATTTAAAACGTATTTCAAAAAGAAAAAACTCAAATTTGCTTAAATTTCTTGGTTTCCGCACAATGTATTATATTTTCGGAGTATCTATAAAAACTAAAAAAAATGAATTTCACTACAATCAATTTCATCGTTTGTAGTTATAGGAAAAGTACTTTTAGTGCTTCCAAATTGCTGCGTTCTTGGTTTTTTTGAGATGCGTTAGCGATATCTCCGAAACCTGTGGACCAAAAAAAAATTTGTTTTCCTATGAAAAACTACAAACGATTTAAAATGTATTTCAAAATGAAAAAACCCAAACTTGCTTAAATTGCTTGGTTTCCGCACAATGTTTTATATTTTCGGAGTAACTATAAAAACTACAAAAAAATGAATTTCACTACAATCAATTTCATCGTTTGTAGTTATAGCAAAAATACTATTAGTGCTTCCAAATTGCTGCGTTCTTGGTTTTTTTGAGATGCGTTAGCGATATCTCCGAAACCTGTGGACCAAAAAAAAAAATTTTTTTTTCCTATGAAAAACTACAAACGATTTAAAACGTATTTCAAAATGAAAAAACCCAAACTTGCTTAAATTTCTTGGTTTCCGCACAATGTATTATATTTTCGGAGTAACTATAAAAACTACAAAAAAATGAATTTCACTATAATCAATTTCATCGTTTGTAGCTATAGGAAAAGTACTTTTAGTGCTTCCAAATTGCTGCGTTCTTGGTTTTTTTGAGATGCGTTAGCGATATCTCCCAAACCTGTGGACCAAAAAAAAATGTTTTTTTCCTATGAAAAACTACAAACGAATTAAAACGTATTTCAAAAAGAAAAAACCCAAATTTGCTTAAATTGCTTGGTTTCCGCACAATGTTTTATATTTTCGGAGTAACTATAAAAACTACAAAAAAATGAATTTCACTACAATCAATTTCATCGTTTGTAGTTATAGGAAAAATACTTTTAGTGCTTCCAAATTGCTGCGTTCTTGGTTTTTTTGAGATGCGTTAGCGATATCTCCGAAACCTGTGGACCAAAAAAAAAAATTTTTTTCCTATGAAAAACTACAAACGATTTCAAACGTATTTCAAAATGAAAAAACCCAAACTTGCTTAAATTGCTTGATTTCCGCACAATGTTTTATATTTTCGGAGTAACTATAAAAACTACAAAAAAATGAATTTCACTATAATCAATTTCATCGTTTGTAGCTATAGGAAAAGTACTTTTAGTGCTTCCAAATTGCTGCGTTCTTGGTTTTTTTGAGATGCGTTAGAGATATCTCCGAAACCTGTGGACCCAAAAAAAAAAAGTGTTTCCCTATGAAAAACTACAAACGAATTAAAACGTATTTCAAAAAGAAAAAACCCAAATTTGCTTAAATTGCTTGGTTTCCGCACAATGTATTATATTTTCGGAGTAACTATAAAAACTACAAAAAAATGAATTTCACTACAATCAATTTCATCGTTTGTAGTTATAGGAAAAGTACTTTTTGTGCTTCCAAATTGCTGCGTTCTTGGTTTGTTTGAGATGCGTTAGCGATATCTCCGAAACCTGTGGACCAAAAAAAAATTTTTTTTCGTATGAAAAACTAAAAACGATTTAAAATGTATTTCAAAAAGAAAAAACCCAAATTTGCTTAAATTGCTTGGTTTCCGCACAATGTTTTATATTTTCGGAGTAACTATAAGAACTACAAGAAAATGAATTTCACCACAATCAATTGCATCGTTTGTAGTTATAGGAAAAGTACTTTTAGTGCTTCCAAATTGCTGCGTTCTTGGTTTTTTTGAGATACGTTAGCGATATCTCCGAAACCTGTGGACTAAAAAAAATTTTTTTTCCTATGAAAAACTACAAACGATTTAAAACGTAATTCAAAAAGAAAAAACCCAAATTTGCTTAAATTGCTTGGTTTCCGCACAATGTATTATATTTTTGGAGTAACTATAAAAACTACAAAAAAATTAATTTCACTATAATCAATTTCACCGTTTGTAGTTATATGAAAAGTACTTTTAGTGCTTCCAAATTGGTGCGTTCTTGGTTTTTTTGAGATGCGTTAGCGATATCTCCGAAACCTGTGGACCAAAAAAAAAATTGTTTTCCTATGAAAAAATACAAACGAATTAAAACGTATTTCAAAAAGAAAAAACCCAAATTTGCCTAAATTTCTTGGTTTCCGCACAATGTATTATATTTTCGGAGTAACTATAAAAACTACAAAAAAAATGAATTTCACTACAATCAATTTCATCGTTTGTAGTTATAGCAAAAGTACTTTTAGTGCTTCCAAATTGCTGCGTTCTTGGTTTTTTTGAGATGCGTTAGCGATATCTCCGAAACCTGGGGACCAAAAAAAAATTTGTTTTCCTATGAAAAACTACAAACGATTTAAAATGTATTTCAAAAAGAAAAAACCCAAATTTGCTTAAATTGTTTGGTTTCCGCACAATGCTGCGTTCTTGGTTTTTTTGAGATGCGTTAGCGATATCTCCGAAACCTGTGGACCAAAAAAAAAATTGTTTTCCTATGAAAAAATACAAACGAATTAAAACGTATTTCAAAAAGAAAAAACCCAAATTTGCCTAAATTTCTTGGTTTCCGCACAATGTATTATATTTTCGGAGTAACTATAAAAACTACAAAAAAATGAATTTCACTATAATCAATTTCATCGTTTGTAGTTATAGGAAAAGTACTTTTAGTGCTTCCAAATTGCTGCGTTCTTGTTTTTTTTGAGATGCGTTAGCGATATCTCCGAAACCTGTGGACCCAAAAAAAAAAAATTGTTTTCCTATGAAAAACTACAAACGAATTAAAACGTATTTCAAAAAGAAAAAACCCAAATTTGCTTAAATTGCTTGGTTTCCGCACAATGTATTATATTTTCGGAGTAACTATAAAAACTACAAAAAAATGAATTTCACTACAATCAATTTCATCGTTTGTAGTTATAGGAAAAGTACTGTTAGTGCTTCCAAATTGCTGCGTTCTTGGTTTGTTTGAGATGCGTTAGCGATATCTCCCAAACCTGTGGACCAAAAAAAAAATTTTTTTTTCCTATGAAAAACTACAAACGATTTAAAACGTATTTCAAAATGAAAAAACCCAAACTTGCTTAAATTGCTTGGTTTCCGCACAATGTATTATATTTTCGGAGTAACTACAAAAACTTCAAAAAATGAATTTCACTACAATCAATTTCATCGTTTGTAGTTATAGGAAAAGTACTTTTAGTGCTTCCAAATTCTGCGTTCTTGGTTTTTTTGAGATGCGTTAGCGATATCTCCGAAAACTGTGGACCAAACAAAAATTTTTTTTTCCTATGAAAAACTACAAACGATTTAAAACGTAATTCAAAAACAAAAAACCCAAATTTGCTTAAATTGCTTGGTTTCCGCACAATGTATTATATTTTCGGAGTAACTATAAAAACTACACTACAATCAATTTCATCGTTTGTAGTTATAGGAAAAGTACTTTTAGTGCTTCCAAATTGCTGCGTTCTTGGTTTGTTTGAGATGCGTTAGCGATATCTACGAAACCTGTGGACCAAAAAAAAATTTTTTTTCGTATGAAAAACTAAAAACGATTTAAAATGTATTTCAAAAAGAAAAAACCCAAATTTGTTTAAATTGCTTGGTTTCTGCACAATGTTTTATATTTTCGGAGTAACTATAAGAACTACAAGAAAATCAATTTCACCACAATCAATTGCATCGTTTGTAGTTATAGGAAAAGTACTTTTAGTGCTTCCAAATTGCTGCGTTCTTGGTTTTTTTGAGATGCGTTAGCGATATCTCCGAAACCTGTGGACCAAAAAAAATTTGTTTTCCTATGAAAAACTACAAACGATTTAAAACGTAATTCAAAAAGAAAAAACCCAAATTTGCTTAAATTGCTTGGTTTCCGCACAATGTATTATATTTTCGGAGTAACTATAAAAACTACAAAAAAATGAATTTCACTATAATCAATTTCATCGTTTGTAGTTATAGGAAAAGTACTTTTAGTGCTTCCAAATTGCTGCGTTCTTGGTTTTTTTGAGATGCGTTAGCGATATCTCCGAAACCTGTGGACCCAAAAAAAAAAATTGTTGTCCTATGAAAAACTACAAACGAATTAAAACGTATTTCAAAAAGAAAAAACCCAAATTTGCTTAAATTGCTTGGTTTCCGCACAATGTATTATATTTTCGGAGTAACTATAAAAACTACAAAAAAATGAATTTCACTACAATCAATTTCATCGTTTGTAGTTATAGGAAAAGTACTGTTAGTGCTTCCAAATTGCTGCGTTCTTGGTTTGTTTGAGATGCGTTAGCGATATCTCCCAAACCTGTGGACCAAAAAAAAATTTTTTTTCCTATGAAAAACTACAAACGATTTAAAACGTAATTCAAAAAGAAAAAACCCAAATTTGCTTAAATTGCTTGGTTTCCGCACAATGTATTATATTTTCGGAGTAACTATAAAAACTACAAAAAAATGAATTTCACTATAATCAATTTCATCGTTTGTAGTTATAGGAAAAGCACTTTTAGTGCTTCCAAATTGCTGCGTTCTTGCTTTTTTTGAGATGCGTTAGCGATACCTCCGAAACCTGTGGAAAATTTGTTTCGTATGAAAAACTAAAAACGATTTAAAACGTATTTCAAAAAGAAAAAACCCAAATTTGCTTAAATTGCTTGGTTTCCGCACAATGTATTATATTTTCGGAGTAACTATAAAAACTACAAAAAAATGAATTTCACTACAATCAATTTCATCGTTTGTAGTTATAGGAAAAGTACTTTTAGTGCTTCCAAATTGCTGCGTTCTTGGTTTTTTGAGATGCGTTAGCGATATCTCGAAACCTGTGGACCAAAAAAAAAATTTTTTTTTCCTATGAAAAACTACAAACGAATTAAAACGTACAAACGAATTAAAACGTATTTCAAAAAGAAAAAACCCAAATTTGCTTAAATTGCTTGGTTTCCGCACAACGTATTATATTTTCGGAGTAACTATAAAAACTACAAAAAAATGAATTTCACTATAATCAATTTCATCGTTTGTAGTTATAGGAAAAGTACTTTTAGTGCTTCCAAATTGCTGCGTTCTTGGTTTTTTTGAGATCCGTTAGCGATATCTCCGAAACCTGTGCACCAAAAAAAAAACTTGTTTTCCTATGAAAAACTACAAACGAATTAAAACGTATTTCAAAAAGAAAAAACCCAAATTTGCTTAAATTGCTTGGTTTCCGCACAATGTATTATATTTTCGGAGTAACTATAAAAACTACAAAAAAATGAATTTCACTACAATCAATTTCATCGTTTGTAGTTATAGGAAAAGTACTTTTAGTGCTTCCAAATTGCTGCGTTCTTGGTTTTTTGAGATGCGTTAGCGATATCTCGAAACCTGTGGACCAAAAAAAAAATTTTTTTTCCTATGAAAAACTACAAACGAATTAAAACGTATTTCAAAAAGAAAAAACCCAAATTTGCTTAAATTGCTTGGTTTCCGCACAATGTATTATACTTTCGGAGCAACTATAAAAACTACAAAAAAATGAATTTCACTATAATCAATTTCATCGTTTGTAGTTATAGGAAAAGTACTTTTAGTGCTTCCAAATTGCTGCGTTCTTGGTTTTTTGAGATGCGTTAGCGATATCTCGAAACCTGTGGACCAAAAAAAAAAAATTTTTTTTTCCTATGAAAAACTACAAACGAATTAAAACGTATTTCAAAAAGAAAAAACCCAAATTTGCTTAAATTTCTTGGTTTCCGCACAATGTATTATATTTTCGGAGTAACTATAAAAACTACAAAAAAATTAATTTCACTATAATCAATTTCATCGTTTGTAGTTATAGGAAAAGTACTTTTAGTGCTTCAAAATTGCTGCGTTCTTGGTTTTTTTGAGATGCGTTAGCGATATCTCCCAAACCTGTGGACCAAAAAAAAATGTTTTTTCCTATGAAAAACTACAAACGAATTAAAACGTATTTCAAAAAGAAAAAACCCAAATTTGCTTAAACTGCTTGGTTTCCGCACAATGTATTATATTTTCGGAGTAACTATAAAAACTACAAAAAAATGAATTTCACTACAATCAATTTCATCGTTTGTAGTTATAGGAAAAATACTTTTAGTGCTTCCAAATTGCTGCGTTCTTGGTTTTTTTGAGATGCGTTAGCGATATCTCCGAAACCTGTGGACCAAAAAAAAAAAAATTTTTTTTCCTATGAAAAACTACAAACGATTTAAAACGTATTTCAAAATGAAAAAACCCAAACTTGCTTAAATTGCTTGGTTTCCGCACAATGTATTATATTTTCGGAGTAACTATAAAAACTACAAAAAAATGAATTTCACTACAATCAATTTCATCGTTTGTAGTTATAGGAAAATTACTTTAGTGCTTCCAAATTGCTGCGTTCTTGGTTTGTTTGAGATGCGTTAGCGATATCTCCGAAACCTGTGGACCAAAAAAAAATTTTTTTTCGTATGAAAAACTACAAACGATTTAAAACGTATTTCAAAAAAAAAAACCCACATTTGCTTAAATTGCTTGGTTTCCGCACAATGTATTATATTTTCGGAGTAACTATAAAAACTCCAAAAAATATGAATTTCACTATAATCAATTTCATCGTTTGTAGTTATAGGAAAAGTACTTTTAGTGCTTCCAAATTGCTGCGTTCTTGGTTTTTTTGAGATGCGTTAGCGATATCTCCGAAACCTGTGCACCAAAAAAAAATTGTTTTCCTATGAAAAACTACAAACGAATTAAAACGTATTTCAAAAAGAAAAAACCCACATTTGCTTAAATTGCTTGGTTTCCGCTCAATGTATTATATTTTCGGAGTAACTATAAAAACTACAAAAAAATGAATTTCACTACAATCAATTTCATCGTTTGTAGTTATAGGAAAAGTACTTTTAGTGCTTCCAAATTGCTGCGTTCTTGGTTTTTTGAGATGCGTTAGCGATATCTCGAAACCTGTGGACCAAAAAAAAAATTTTTTTTTCCTATGAAAAACTACAAACGAATTAAAACGTATTTCAAAAAGAAAAAACCCAAATTTGCTTAAATTGCTTGGTTTCCGCACAATGTATTATACTTTCGGAGCAACTATAAAAACTACAAAAAAATGAATTTCACTATAATCAATTTCATCGTTTGTAGTTATAGGAAAAGTACTTTTAGTGCTTCCAAATTGCTGCGTTCTTGGTTTTTTTGAGATGCGTTAGCGATATCTCCGAAACCTGTGCACCAAAAAAAAATTGTTTTCCTATGAAAAACTACAAACGAATTAAAACGTATTTCAAAAAGAAAAAACCCACATTTGCTTAAATTGCTTGGTTTCCGCTCAATGTATTATATTTTCGGAGTAACTATAAAAACTACAAAAAAATGAATTTCACTACAATCAATTTCATCGTTTGTAGATATAGGAAAAGTACTTTTAGTGCTTCCAAATTGCTGCGTTCTTGGTTTGTTTGAGATGCGTTACCGATATCTCCCAAACCTGTGGACCAAAAAAAAATGTTTTTTTCCTATGAAAAACTACAAACGAATTAAAACGTATTTCAAAAAGAAAAAACCCAAATTTGCTTAAATTGCTTGGTTTCCGCAAAATGTATTATATTTTCGGAGTAACTATAATAACTACAAAAAAATGAATTTCACTACAATCAATTTCATCGTTTGTAGTTATAGGAAAAATAATTTTAGTGCTTCCAAATTGCTGCGTTCTTGGTTTTTTTGAGATGCGTTAGCGATATCTTCGAAACGTGTGGACCAAAAAAAAAAATTTTTTTTTCCTATGAAAAACTACAAACGATTTAAAACGTAATTCAAAAACAAAAAACCCAAATTTGCTTAAATTGCTTGGTTTCCGCACAATGTATTATATTTTCGGAGTAACTATAAAAACTACACTACAATCAATTTCATCGTTTGTAGTTATAGGAAAAGTACTTTTAGTGCTTCCAAATTGCTGCGTTCTTGGTTTGTTTGAGATGCGTTAGCGATATCTACGAAACCTGTGGACCAAAAAAAAATTTTTTTTCGTATGAAAAACTAAAAACGATTTAAAATGTATTTCAAAAAGAAAAAACTCAAATTTGTTTAAATTGCTTGGTTTCTGCACAATGTTTTATATTTTCGGAGTAACTATAAGAACTACAAGAAAATGAATTTCACCACAATCAATTGCATCGTTTGTAGTTATAGGAAAAGTACTTTTAGTGCTTCCAAATTGCTGCGTTCTTGGTTTTTTTGAGATGCGTTAGCGATATCTCCGAAACCTGTGGACCAAAAAAAATTTGTTTTCCTATGAAAAACTACAAACGATTTAAAACGTAATTCAAAAAGAAAAAACCCAAATTTGCTTAAATTGCTTGGTTTCCGCACAATGTATTATATTTTCGGAGTAACTATAAAAACTACAAAAAAATGAATTTCACTATAATCAATTTCATCGTTTGTAGTTATAGGAAAAGTACTTTTAGTGCTTCCAAATTGCTGCGTTCTTGGTTTTTTTGAGATGCGTTAGCGATATCTCCGAAACCTGTGGACCCAAAAAAAAAATTGTTGTCCTATGAAAAACTACAAACGAATTAAAACGTATTTCAAAAAGAAAAAACCCAAATTTGCTTAAATTGCTTGGTTTCCGCACAATGTATTATATTTTCGGAGTAACTATAAAAACTACAAAAAAATGAATTTCACTACAATCAATTTCATCGTTTGTAGTTATAGGAAAAGTACTGTTAGTGCTTCCAAATTGCTGCGTTCTTGGTTTGTTTGAGATGCGTTAGCGATATCTCCCAAACCTGTGGACCAAAAAAAAAATTTTTTTCCTATGAAAAACTACAAACGATTTAAAACGTAATTCAAAAAGAAAAAACCCAAATTTGCTTAAATTGCTTGGTTTCCGCACAATGTATTATATTTTCGGAGTAACTATAAAAACTACAAAAAAATGAATTTCACTATAATCAATTTCATCGTTTGTAGTTATAGGAAAAGCACTTTTAGTGCTTCCAAATTGCTGCGTTCTTGCTTTTTTTGAGATGCGTTAGCGATACCTCCGAAACCTGTGGAAAATTTGTTTCGTATGAAAAACTAAAAACGATTTAAAACGTATTTCAAAAAGAAAAAACCCAAATTTGCTTAAATTGCTTGGTTTCCGCACAATGTATTATATTTTCGGAGTAACTATAAAAACTACAAAAAAATGAATTTCACTACAATCAATTTCATCGTTTGTAGTTATAGGAAAAGTACTATTAGTGCTTCCAAATTGCTGCGTTCTTGGTTTTTTGAGATGCGTTAGCGATATCTCGAAACCTGTGGACCAAAAAAAAAATTTTTTTTTCCTATGAAAAACTACAAACGAATTAAAACGTACAAACGAATTAAAACGTATTTCAAAAAGAAAAAACCCAAATTTGCTTAAATTGCTTGGTTTCCGCACAACGTATTATATTTTCGGAGTAACTATAAAAACTACAAAAAAATGAATTTCACTACAATCAATTTCATCGTTTGTAGTTATAGGAAAAGTACTTTTAGTGCTTCCAAATTGCTGCGTTCTTGGTTTTTTGAGATGCGTTAGCGATATCTCGAAACCTGTGGACCAAAAAAAAAATTTTTTTTTCCTATGAAAAACTACAAACGAATTAAAACTTATTTCAAAAAGAAAAAACCCAAATTTGCTTAAATTGCTTGGTTTCCGCACAATGTATTATACTTTCGGAGCAACTATAAAAACTACAAAAAATGAATTTCACTATAATCAATTTCATCGTTTGTAGTTATAGGAAAAGTACTTTTAGTGCTTCCAAATTGCTGCGTTCTTGGTTTTTTGAGATGCGTTAGCGATATCTCGAAACCTGTGGACCAAAAAAAAAAAATTTTTTTTTCCTATGAAAAACTACAAACGAATTAAAACGTATTTCAAAAAGAAAAAACCCAAATTTGCTTAAATTTCTTGGTTTCCGCACAATGTATTATATTTTCGGAGTAACTATAAAAACTACAAAAAAATTAATTTCACTATAATCAATTTCATCGTTTGTAGTTATAGGAAAAGTACTTTTAGTGCTTCAAAATTGCTACGTTCTTGGTTTTTTTGAGATGCGTTAGCGATATCTCCCAAACCTGTGGACCAAAAAAAAAATGTTTTTTCCTATGAAAAACTACAAACGAATTAAAACGTATTTCAAAAAGAAAAAACCCAAATTTGCTTAAACTGCTTGGTTTCCGCACAATGTATTATATTTTCGGAGTAACTATAAAAACTACAAAAAAATGAATTTCACTACAATCAATTACATCGTTTGTAGTTATAGGAAAAGTACTTTTAGTGCTTCCAAATTGCTGCGTTCTTGGTTTTTTGAGATGCGTTAGCGATATCTCGAAACCTGTGGACCAAAAAAAAAATTTTTTTTTCCTATGAAAAACTACAAACGAATTAAAACGTATTTCAAAAAGAAAAAACCCAAATTTGCTTAAATTGCTTGGTTTCCGCACAATGTATTATACTTTCGGAGCAACTATAAAAACTACAAAAAAATGAATTTCACTATAATCAATTTCATCGTTTGTAGTTATAGGAAAAGTACTTTTAGTGCTTCCAAATTGCTGCGTTCTTGGTTTTTTGAGATGCGTTAGCGATATCTCGAAACCTGTGGACCAAAAAAAAAAATTTTTTTTTCCTATGAAAAACTACAAACGAATTAAAACGTATTTCAAAAAGAAAAAACCCAAATTTGCTTAAATTTCTTGGTTTCCGCACAATGTATTATATTTTCGGAGTAACTATAAAAACTACAAAAAAATTAATTTCACTATAATCAATTTCATCGTTTGTAGTTATAGGAAAAGTACTTTTAGTGCTTCAAAATTGCTGCGTTCTTGGTTTTTTGAGATGCGTTAGCGATATCTCCCAAACCTGTGGACCAAAAAAAAATGTTTTTTCCTATGAAAAACTACAAACGAATTAAAACGTATTTCAAAAAGAAAAAACCCAAATTTGCTTAAACTGCTTGGTTTCCGCACAATGTATTATATTTTCGGAGTAACTATAAAAACTACAAAAAAATGAATTTCACTACAATCAATTTCATCGTTTGTAGTTATAGGAAAAATACTTTTAGTGCTTCCAAATTGCTGCGTTCTTGGTTTTTTTGAGATGCGTTAGCGATATCTCCGAAACCTGTGGACCAAAAAAAAAAAAAAATTTTTTTCCTATGAAAAACTACAAACGTATTTCAAAAAGAAAAAACCCAAATTTGCTTAAATTTCTTGGTTTCCGCACAATGTATTATATTTTCGGAGTAACTATAAAAACTACAAAAAAATTAATTTCACTATAATCAATTTCATCGTTTGTAGTTATAGGAAAAGTACTTTTAGTGCTTCAAAATTGCTGCGTTCTTGGTTTTTTTGAGATGCGTTAGCGATATCTCCCAAACCTGTGGACCAAAAAAAAATGTTTTTTCCTATGAAAAACTACAAACGAATTAAAACGTATTTCAAAAAGAAAAAACCCAAATTTGCTTAAACTGCTTGGTTTCCGCACAATGTATTATATTTTCGGAGTAACTATAAAAACTACAAAAAAATGAATTTCACTACAATCAATTTCATCGTTTGTAGTTATAGGAAAAATACTTTTAGTGCTTCCAAATTGCTGCGTTCTTGGTTTTTTTGAGATGCGTTAGCGATATCTCCGAAACCTGTGGACCAAAAAAAAAAAAATTTTTTTTCCTATGAAAAACTACAAACGATTTAAAACGTATTTCAAAATGAAAAAACCCAAACTTGCTTAAATTGCTTGGTTTCCGCACAATGTATTATATTTTCGGAGTAACTATAAAAACTACAAAAAAATGAATTTCACTACAATCAATTTCATCGTTTGTAGTTATAGGAAAATTACTTTTAGTGCTTCCAAATTGCTGCGTTCTTGGTTTGTTTGAGATGCGTTAGCGATATCTCCGAAACCTGTGGACCAAAAAAAAATTTTTTTTCGTATGAAAAACTACAAACGATTTAAAACGTATTTCAAAAAAAAAAACCCAAATTTGCTTAAATTGCTTGGTTTCCGCACAATGTATTATATTTTCGGAGTAACTATAAAAACTACAAAAAAAATGAATTTCACTATAATCAATTTCATCGTTTGTAGTTATAGGAAAAGTACTTTTAGTGCTTCCAAATTGCTGCGTTCTTGGTTTTTTTGAGATGCGTTAGCGATATCTCCGAAACCTGTGCACCAAAAAAAAATTGTTTTCCTATGAAAAACTACAAACGAATTAAAACGTATTTCAAAAAGAAAAAACCCACATTTGCTTAAATTGCTTGGTTTCCGCTCAATGTATTATATTTTCGGAGTAACTATAAAAACTACAAAAAAATGAATTTCACTACAATCAATTTCATCGTTTGTAGTTATAGGAAAAGTACTTTTAGTGCTTCCAAATTGCTGCGTTCTTGGTTTTTTGAGATGCGTTAGCGAATTAAAACGTATTTCAAAAAGAAAAAACCCAAATTTGCTTAAATTGCTTGGTTTCCGCACAATGTATTATACTTTCGGAGCAACTATAAAAACTACAAAAAAATGAATTTCACTATAATCAATTTCATCGTTTGTAGTTATAGGAAAAGTACTTTTAGTGCTTCCAAATTGCTGCGTTCTTGGTTTTTTTGAGATGCGTTAGCGATATCTCCGAAACCTGTGCACCAAAAAAAAATTGTTTTCCTATGAAAAACTACAAACGAATTAAAACGTATTTCAAAAAGAAAAAACCCACATTTGCTTAAATTGCTTGGTTTCCGCTCAATGTATTATATTTTCGGAGTAACTATAAAAACTACAAAAAAATGAATTTCACTACAATCAATTTCATCGTTTGTAGATATAGGAAAAGTACTTTTAGTGCTTCCAAATTGCTGCGTTCTTGGTTTGTTTGAGATGCGTTAGCGATATCTCCCAAACCTGTGGACCAAAAAAAAATGTTTTTTTCCTATGAAAAACTACAAACGAATTAAAACGTATTTCAAAAAGAAAAAACCCAAATTTGCTTAAATTGCTTGGTTTCCGCAAAATGTATTATATTTTCGGAGTAACTATAATAACTACAAAAAAATGAATTTCACTACAATCAATTTCATCGTTTGTAGTTATAGGAAAAATAATTTTAGTGCTTCCAAATTGCTGCGTTCTTGGTTTTTTTGAGATGCGTTAGCGATATCTTCGAAACGTGTGGACCAAAAAAAAAAATTTTTTTTTCCTATGAAAAACTACAAAC
Source organism: Eurosta solidaginis (assembly GCF_040869045.1). Lineage (NCBI taxonomy): Eukaryota > Metazoa > Arthropoda > Insecta > Diptera > Tephritidae > Eurosta > Eurosta solidaginis. The sequence goes on from NC_090321.1 coordinate 122,001,303, forward strand.
GATTTAAAACGTAATTCAAAAACAAAAAACCCAAATTTGCTTAAATTGCTTGGTTTCCGCACAATGTATTATATTTTCGGAGTAACTATAAAAACTACACTACAATCAATTTCATCGTTTGTAGTTATAGGAAAAGTACTTTTAGTGCTTCCAAATTGCTGCGTTCTTGGTTTGTTTGAGATGCGTTAGCGATATCTACGAAACCTGTGGACCAAAAAAAAATTTTTTTTCGTATGAAAAACTAAAAACGATTTAAAATGTATTTCAAAAAGAAAAAACTCAAATTTGTTTAAATTGCTTGGTTTCTGCACAATGTTTTATATTTTCGGAGTAACTATAAGAACTACAAGAAAATGAATTTCACCACAATCAATTGCATCGTTTGTAGTTATAGGAAAAGTACTTTTAGTGCTTCCAAATTGCTGCGTTCTTGGTTTTTTTGAGATGCGTTAGCGATATCTCCGAAACCTGTGGACCAAAAAAAATTTGTTTTCCTATGAAAAACTACAAACGATTTAAAACGTAATTCAAAAAGAAAAAACCCAAATTTGCTTAAATTGCTTGGTTTCCGCACAATGTATTATATTTTCGGAGTAACTATAAAAACTACAAAAAAATGAATTTCACTATAATCAATTTCATCGTTTGTAGTTATAGGAAAAGTACTTTTAGTGCTTCCAAATTGCTGCGTTCTTGGTTTTTTTGAGATGCGTTAGCGATATCTCCGAAACCTGTGGACCCAAAAAAAAATTGTTGTCCTATGAAAAACTACAAACGAATTAAAACGTATTTCAAAAAGAAAAAACCCAAATTTGCTTAAATTGCTTGGTTTCCGCACAATGTATTATATTTTCGGAGTAACTATAAAAACTACAAAAAAATGAATTTCACTACAATCAATTTCATCGTTTGTAGTTATAGGAAAAGTACTGTTAGTGCTTCCAAATTGCTGCGTTCTTGGTTTGTTTGAGATGCGTTAGCGATATCTCCCAAACCTGTGGACCAAAAAAAAAATTTTTTTCCTATGAAAAACTACAAACGATTTAAAACGTAATTCAAAAAGAAAAAACCCAAATTTGCTTAAATTGCTTGGTTTCCGCACAATGTATTATATTTTCGGAGTAACTATAAAAACTACAAAAAAATGAATTTCACTATAATCAATTTCATCGTTTGTAGTTATAGGAAAAGCACTTTTAGTGCTTCCAAATTGCTGCGTTCTTGCTTTTTTTGAGATGCGTTAGCGATACCTCCGAAACCTGTGGAAAATTTGTTTCGTATGAAAAACTAAAAACGATTTAAAACGTATTTCAAAAAGAAAAAACCCAAATTTGCTTAAATTGCTTGGTTTCCGCACAATGTATTATATTTTCGGAGTAACTATAAAAACTACAAAAAAATGAATTTCACTACAATCAATTTCATCGTTTGTAGTTATAGGAAAAGTACTATTAGTGCTTCCAAATTGCTGCGTTCTTGGTTTTTTGAGATGCGTTAGCGATATCTCGAAACCTGTGGACCAAAAAAAAAATTTTTTTTTCCTATGAAAAACTACAAACGAATTAAAACGTACAAACGAATTAAAACGTATTTCAAAAAGAAAAAACCCAAATTTGCTTAAATTGCTTGGTTTCCGCACAACGTATTATATTTTCGGAGTAACTATAAAAACTACAAAAAAATGAATTTCACTACAATCAATTTCATCGTTTGTAGTTATAGGAAAAGTACTTTTAGTGCTTCCAAATTGCTGCGTTCTTGGTTTTTTGAGATGCGTTAGCGATATCTCGAAACCTGTGGACCAAAAAAAAAATTTTTTTTTCCTATGAAAAACTACAAACGAATTAAAACTTATTTCAAAAAGAAAAAACCCAAATTTGCTTAAATTGCTTGGTTTCCGCACAATGTATTATACTTTCGGAGCAACTATAAAAACTACAAAAAATTAATTTCACTATAATCAATTTCATCGTTTGTAGTTATAGGAAAAGTACTTTTAGTGCTTCCAAATTGCTGCGTTCTTGGTTTTTTGAGATGCGTTAGCGATATCTCGAAACCTGTGGACCAAAAAAAAAAATTTTTTTTTCCTATGAAAAACTACAAACGAATTAAAACGTATTTCAAAAAGAAAAAACCCAAATTTGCTTAAATTTCTTGGTTTCCGCACAATGTATTATATTTTCGGAGTAACTATAAAAACTACAAAAAAATTAATTTCACTATAATCAATTTCATCGTTTGTAGTTATAGGAAAAGTACTTTTAGTGCTTCAAAATTGCTGCGTTCTTGGTTTTTTTGAGATGCGTTAGCGATATCTCCCAAACCTGTGGACCAAAAAAAAAATGTTTTTTCCTATGAAAAACTACAAACGAATTAAAACGTATTTCAAAAAGAAAAAACCCAAATTTGCTTAAACTGCTTGGTTTCCGCACAATGTATTATATTTTCGGAGTAACTATAAAAACTACAAAAAAATTAATTTCACTACAATCAATTACATCGTTTGTAGTTATAGGAAAAGTACTTTTAGTGCTTCCAAATTGCTGCGTTCTTGGTTTTTTGAGATGCGTTAGCGATATCTCGAAACCTGTGGACCAAAAAAAAAATTTTTTTTTTCCTATGAAAAACTACAAACGAATTAAAACGTATTTCAAAAAGAAAAAACCCAAATTTGCTTAAATTGCTTGGTTTCCGCACAATGTATTATACTTTCGGAGCAACTATAAAAACTACAAAAAAATGAATTTCACTATAATCAATTTCATCGTTTGTAGTTATAGGAAAAGTACTTTTAGTGCTTCCAAATTGCTGCGTTCTTGGTTTTTTGAGATGCGTTAGCGATATCTCGAAACCTGTGGACCAAAAAAAAAAATTTTTTTTTCCTATGAAAAACTACAAACGAATTAAAACGTATTTCAAAAAGAAAAAACCCAAATTTGCTTAAATTTCTTGGTTTCCGCACAATGTATTATATTTTCGGAGTAACTATAAAAACTACAAAAAAATTAATTTCACTATAATCAATTTCATCGTTTGTAGTTATAGGAAAAGTACTTTTAGTGCTTCAAAATTGCTGCGTTCTTGGTTTTTTTGAGATGCGTTAGCGATATCTCCCAAACCTGTGGACCAAAAAAAAATGTTGTTTCCTATGAAAAACTACAAACGAATTAAAACGTATTTCAAAAAGAAAAAACCCAAATTTGCTTAAACTGCTTGGTTTCCGCACAATGTATTATATTTTCGGAGTAACTATAAAAACTACAAAAAAATGAATTTCACTACAATCAATTTCATCGTTTGTAGTTATAGGAAAAATACTTTTAGTGCTTCCAAATTGCTGCGTTCTTGGTTTTTTTGAGATGCGTTAGCGATATCTCCGAAACCTGTGGACCAAAAAAAAAAAAAATTTTTTTTCCTATGAAAAACTACAAACGATTTAAAACGTATTTCAAAATGAAAAAACCCAAACTTGCTTAAATTGCTTGGTTTCCGCACAATGTATTATATTTTCGGAGTAACTATAAAAACTACAAAAAAATGAATTTCACTACAATCAATTTCATCGTTTGTAGTTATAGGAAAAGTACTCTTAGTGCTTCCAAATTGCTGCGTTCTTGGTTTGTTTGAGATGCGTTAGCGATATCTCCGAAACCTGTGGACCAAAAAAAAATTTTTTTTCGTATGAAAAACTACAAACGATTTAAAACGTATTTCAAAAAAAAAACCCAAATTTGCTTAAATTGCTTGGTTTCCGCACAATGTATTATATTTTCGGAGTAACTATAAAAACTACAAAAAAAATGAATTTCACTATAATCAATTTCATCGTTTGTAGTTATAGGAAAAGTACTTTTAGTGCTTCCAAATTGCTGCGTTCTTGCTTTTTTTGAGATGCTTTAGCGATACCTCCGAAACCTGTGGAAAAAATTTGTTTCGTATGAAAACCTACAAACGATTTAAAACGTATTTCAAAAAGAAAAAACCCAAATTTGCTTAAATTGCTTGGTTTCCGCACAATGTATTATATTTTCGGAGTAACTATAAAAACTACAAAAAAATGAATTTCACTACAATCAATTTCATCGTTTGCAGTTATAGGAAAAGTACTTTTAGTGCTTCCAAATTGCTGCGTTCTTGGTTTTTTGAGATGCGTTAGCGATATCTCCGAAACCTGTGGACCAAAAAAAAAAAGTTTTTTTTCCTATGAAAAACTACTAACGAATTAAAACGTATTTCAAAAGAAAAAACCCAAATTTGCTTAAATTGCTTGGTTTCCGCACAATGTATTATATTTTCGGAGTAACTATAAAAACTACAAAAAAATGAATTTCACTATAATCAATTTCATCGTTTGTATTTATAGGAAAAGTACTTTTAGTGCTTCCAAATTGCTGCGTTCTTGGTTTTTTTGAGATGCGTTAGCGATATCTCCGAAACCTGTGCACCAAAAAAAAAATTGTTTTCCTATGAAAAACTACAAACGAATTAAAACGTATTTCAAAAAGAAAAAACCCACATTTGCTTAAATTGCTTGGTTTCCGCTCAATGTATTATATTTTCGGAGTAACTATAAAAAACTACAAAAAAAATGAATTTCACTACAATCAATTTCATCGTTTGTAGATATAGGAAAAGTACTTTTAGTGCTTCCAAATTGCTGCGTTCTTGGTTTGTTTGAGATGCGTTAGCGATATCTCCCAAACCTGTGGACCAAAAAAAAATGTTTTTTTCCTATGAAAAACTACAAACGAATTAAAACGTATTTCAAAAAGAAAAAACCCAAATTTGCTTAAATTGCTTGGTTTCCGCAAAATGTATTATATTTTCGGAGTAACTATAAAAACTACAAAAAAATGAATTTCACTACAATCAATTTCATCGTTTGTAGTTATAGGAAAAATAATTTTAGTGCTTCCAAATTGCTGCGTTCTTGGTTTTTTTGAGATGCGTTAGCGATATCTTCGAAACGTGTGGACCAAAAAAAAAAAATTTTTTTTCCTATGAAAAACTACAAACGATTTAAAACGTATTTCAAAATGAAAAACCCAAACTTGCTTAAATTGCTTGGTTTCCGCACAATGTATTATATTTTCGGAGTAACTACAAAAACTACAAAAATGAATTTCACTACAATCAATTTCATCGTTTGTAGTTATGGGAAAAGTACTTTTAGTGCTTCCAAATTGCTGCGTTCTTGGTTTTTTTTGAGACGCGTTAGCGATATCTCCGAAACCTGTGGACGAAAAAAATTTTTTTTTTCCTATGAAAAACTACAAACGATTTAAAACGTAATTCAAAAAGAAAAAACCCAAATTTGCTTAAATTGCTTGGTTTCCGCACAATGTATTATATTTTCGGAGTAACTATAAAAACTACAAAAAAATGAATTTCACTACAATCAATTTCATCGTTTTGTAGTTATAGGAAAAGTACTTTTAGTGCTTCCAAATTGCTGCGTTCTTGGTTTTTTTGAGATGCGTTAGCGATATCTCCGAAACCTGTGGACCCAAAAAAAAAAATTGTTTTCCTATGAAAAACTACAAACGAATTAAAACGTATTTCAAAAAGAAAAAACCCAAATTTGCTTAAATTGCTTGGTTTCCGCACAATGTATTATATTTTCGGAGTAACTATTAAAAACTACAAAAAAATGAATTTCACTACAATCAATTTCATCGTTTGTAGTTATAGGAAAAGTACTGTTAGTGCTTCCAAATTGCTGCGTTCTTGGTTTGTTTGAGATGCGTTAGCGATATCTCCAAACCTGTGGACCAAAAAAAAAAATTTTTTTTTCCTATGAAAAACTACAAACGATTTAAAACGTGTTTCAAAATGAAAAAACCCAAACTTGCTTAAATTGCTTGGTTTCCGCACAATGTATTATATTTTCGGAGTAACTACAAAAACTTCAAAAAATGAATTTCACTACAATCAATTTCATCGTTTGTAGTTATAGGAAAAGTACTTTTAGTGCTTCCAAATTCTGCGTTCTTGGTTTTTTTGAGATGCGTTAGCGATATCTCCGAAACCTGTGGACCAAAAAAATTTTTTTTTTCCTATGAAAAACTACAAACGATTTAAAACGTAATTCAAAAAGAAAAAACCCAAATTTGCTTAAATTGCTTGGTTTCCGCACAATGTATTATATTTTCGGAGTAACTATAAAAACTACAAAAAAATGAATTTCACTACAATCAATTTCATCGTTTGTAGTTATAGGAAAAGTACTTTTAGTGCTTCCAAATTGCTGCGTTCTTGGTTTTTTTGAGATGCGTTAGCGATATCTCCGAAACCTGTGGACCCAAAAAAAAAAATTGTTTTCCTATGAAAAACTACAAACGAATTAAAACGTATTTCAAAAAGAAAAAACCCAAATTTGCTTAAATTGCTTGGTTTCCGCACAATGTATTATATTTTCGGAGTAACTATAAAAACTACAAAAAAATGAATTTCACTACAATCAATTTCATCGTTTGTAGTTATAGGAAAAATACTTTTAGTGCTTCCAAATTGCTGCGTTCTTGGTTTTTTTGAGATGCGTTAGCGATATCTCCGAAACCTGTGGACCAAAAAAAAAAAAAATTTTTTTTCCTATGAAAAACTACAAACGATTTAAAACGTATTTCAAAATGAAAAAACCCAAACTTGCTTAAATTGCTTGGTTTCCGCACAATGTATTATATTTTCGGAGTAACTATAAAAACTACAAAAAAATGAATTTCACTACAATCAATTTCATCGTTTGTAGTTATAGGAAAAGTACTTTTAGTGCTTCCAAATTGCTGCGTTCTTGGTTTGTTTGAGATGCGTTAGCGATATCTCCGAAACCTGTGGACCAAAAAAAAATTTTTTTTCGTATGAAAAACTACAAACGATTTAAAACGTATTTCAAAAAAAAAACCCAAATTTGCTTAAATTGCTTGGTTTCCGCACAATGTATTATATTTTCGGAGTAACTATAAAAACTACAAAAAAAATGAATTTCACTATAATCAATTTCATCGTTTGTAGTTATAGGAAAAGTACTTTTAGTGCTTCCAAATTGCTGCGTTCTTGCTTTTTTTGAGATGCTTTAGCGATACCTCCGAAACCTGTGGAAAAAATTTGTTTCGTATGAAAACCTACAAACGATTTAAAACGTATTTCAAAAAGAAAAAAACCCAAATTTGCTTAAATTGCTTGGTTTCCGCACAATGTATTATATTTTCGGAGTAACTATAAAAACTACAAAAAAATGAATTTCACTACAATCAATTTCATCGTTTGCAGTTATAGGAAAAGTACTTTTAGTGCTTCCAAATTGCTGCGTTCTTGGTTTTTTGAGATGCGTTAGCGATATCTCCGAAACCTGTGGACCAAAAAAAAAAAGTTTTTTTTCCTATGAAAAACTACTAACGAATTAAAACGTATTTCAAAAAGAAAAAACCCAAATTTGCTTAAATTGCTTGGTTTCCGCACAATGTATTATATTTTCGGAGTAACTATAAAAACTACAAAAAAATGAATTTCACTATAATCAATTTCATCGTTTGTATTTATAGGAAAAGTACTTTTAGTGCTTCCAAATTGCTGCGTTCTTGGTTTTTTTGAGATGCGTTAGCGATATCTCCGAAACCTGTGCACCAAAAAAAAATTGTTTTCCTATGAAAAACTACAAACGAATTAAAACGTATTTCAAAAAGAAAAAACCCACATTTGCTTAAATTGCTTGGTTTCCGCTCAATGTATTATATTTTCGGAGTAACTATAAAAACTACAAAAAAATGAATTTCACTACAATCAATTTCATCGTTTGTAGATATAGGAAAAGTACTTTTAGTGCTTCCAAATTGCTGCGTTCTTGGTTTGTTTGAGATGCGTTAGCGATATCTCCCAAACCTGTGGACCAAAAAAAAATGTTTTTTTCCTATGAAAAACTACAAACGAATTAAAACGTATTTCAAAAAGAAAAAACCCAAATTTGCTTAAATTGCTTGGTTTCCGCAAAATGTATTATATTTTCGGAGTAACTATAAAAACTACAAAAAAATGAATTTCACTACAATCAATTTCATCGTTTGTAGTTATAGGAAAAATAATTTTAGTGCTTCCAAATTGCTGCGTTCTTGGTTTTTTTGAGATGCGTTAGCGATATCTTCGAAACGTGTGGACCAAAAAAAAAAAATTTTTTTTCCTATGAAAAACTACAAACGATTTAAAACGTATTTCAAAATGAAAAACCCAAACTTGCTTAAATTGCTTGGTTTCCGCACAATGTATTATATTTTCGGAGTAACTACAAAAACTACAAAAAATGAATTTCACTACAATCAATTTCATCGTTTGTAGTTATGGGAAAAGTACTTTTAGTGCTTCCAAATTGCTGCGTTCTTGGTTTTTTTTTGAGACGCGTTAGCGATATCTCCGAAACCTGTGGACGAAAAAAATTTTTTTTTTTCCTATGAAAAACTACAAACGATTTAAAACGTAATTCAAAAAGAAAAAACCCAAATTTGCTTAAATTGCTTGGTTTCCGCACAATGTATTATATTTTCGGAGTAACTATAAAAACTACAAAAAAATGAATTTCACTACAATCAATTTCATCGTTTGTAGTTATAGGAAAAGTACTTTTAGTGCTTCCAAATTGCTGCGTTCTTGGTTTTTTTGAGATGCGTTAGCGATATCTCCGAAACCTGTGGACCCAAAAAAAAAAATTGTTTTCCTATGAAAAACTACAAACGAATTAAAACGTATTTCAAAAAGAAAAAACCCAAATTTGCTTAAATTGCTTGGTTTCCGCACAATGTATTATATTTTCGGAGTAACTATAAAAACTACAAAAAAATGAATTTCACTACAATCAATTTCATCGTTTGTAGTTATAGGAAAAGTACTGTTAGTGCTTCCAAATTGCTGCGTTCTTGGTTTGTTTGAGATGCGTTAGCGATATCTCCAAACCTGTGGACCAAAAAAAAAATTTTTTTTTCCTATGAAAAACTACAAACGATTTAAAACGTGTTTCAAAATGAAAAAACCCAAACTTGCTTAAATTGCTTGGTTTCCGCACAATGTATTATATTTTCGGAGTAACTACAAAAACTTCAAAAAATGAATTTCACTACAATCAATTTCATCGTTTGTAGTTATAGGAAAAGTACTTTTAGTGCTTCCAAATTCTGCGTTCTTGGTTTTTTTGAGATGCGTTAGCGATATCTCCGAAAACTGTGGACCAAAAAAAAATTTTTTTCCTATGAAAAACTACAAACGATTTAAAACCTAATTCAAAAAGAAAAAACCCAAATTTGCTTAAATTGCTTGGTTTCCGCAAAATGTATTATATTTTCGGAGTAACTATAAAAACTACAAAAAAATGAATTTCACTATAATCAATTTCATCGTTTGTAGTTATAGGAAAAGCACTTTTAGTGCTTCCAAATTGCTGCGTTCTTGCTTTTTTTGAGATGCGTTAGCGATACCTCCGAAACCTGTGGAAAAATTTGTTTCGTATGAAAACCTACAAACGATTTAAAACGTATTTCAAAAAGAAAAAACCTAAATTTGCTTAAATTGCTTGGTTTCCGCACAATGTATTATATTTTCGGAGTAACTATAAAAACTACAAAAAAATGAATTTCACTACAATCAATTTCATCGTTTGTAGTTATGGGAAAAGTACTTTTAGTGCTTCCAAATTGCTGCGTTCTTGGTTTTTTGAGATGCGTTAGCGATATCTCCGAAACCTGTGGATCAAAAAAAAAAAGTTTTTTTTCCTATGAAAAACTACAAACGAATTAAAACGTATTTCAAAAAGAAAAAACCCAAATTTGCTTAAATTGCTTGGTTTCCGCACAATGTATTATATTTTCGGAGTAACTATAAAAACTACAAAAAAATGAATTTCACTATAATCAATTTCATCGTTTGTAGTTATAGGAAAAGTACTTTTAGTGCTTCCAAATTGCTGCGTTCTTGGTTTTTTTGAGATGCGTTAGCGATATCTCCGCAACCTGTGCACCAAAAAAAAAATTGTTTTCCTATGAAAAACTACAAACGAATTAAAACGTATTTCAAAAAGAAAAAACCCACATTTGCTTAAATTGCTTGGTTTCCGCACAATGTATTATATTTTCGGAGTAACTATAAAAACTACAAAAAAATGAATTTCACTACAATCAATTTCATCGTTTGTAGATATAGGAAAAGTACTTTTAGTGCTTCCAAATTGCTGCGTTATTGGTTTGTTGGAGATGCGTTAGCGATATCTCCCAAACCTGTGGACCAAAAAAAAATGTTTTTTTCCTATGAAAAACTACAAACGAATTAAAACGTATTTCAAAAAGAAAAAACCCAAATTTGCTTAAATTGCTTGGTTTCCGCAAAATGTATTATATTTTCGGAGTAACTATAAAAACTACAAAAAAATGAATTTCACTACAATCAATTTCATCGTTTGTAGTTATAGGAAAAATACTTTTAGTGCTTCCAAATTGCTGCGTTCTTGGTTTTTTTGAGATGCGTTAGCGATATCTCCGAAACGTGTGGACCAAAAAAAAAAAAATTTTTTTTTCCTATGAAAAACTACAAACGATTTAAAACGTATTTCAAAATGAAAAAACCCAAACTTGCTTAAATTGCTTGGTTTCCGCACAATGTATTATATTTTCGGAGTAACTACAAAAACTACAAAAAATGAATTTCACTACAATCAATTTCATCGTTTGTAGTTATAGGATAAGTACTTTTAGTGCTTCCAAATTGCTGCGTTCTTGGTTTTTTTGAGATGCGTTAGCGATATCTCCGAAACCTGTGGACGAAAAAAATTTTTTTTTTCCTATGAAAAACTACAAACGATTTAAAACGTAATTCAAAAAGAAAAAACCCAAATTTGCTTAAATTGCTTGGTTTCCGCACAATGTATTATATTTTCGGAGTAACTATAAAAACTACAAAAAAATGAATTTCACTACAATCAATTTCATCGTTTGTAGTTATAGGAAAAGTACTTTTAGTGCTTCCAAATTGCTGCGTTATTGGTTTGTTGGAGATGCGTTAGCGATATCTCCCAAACCTGTGGACCAAAAAAAAATGTTTTTTTCCTATGAAAAACTACAAACGAATTAAAACGTATTTCAAAAAGAAAAAACCCAAATTTGCTTAAATTGCTTGGTTTCCGCAAAATGTATTATATTTTCGGAGTAACTATAAAAACTACAAAAAAATGAATTTCACTACAATCAATTTCATCGTTTGTAGTTATAGGAAAAATACTTTTAGTGCTTCCAAATTGCTGCGTTCTTGGTTTTTTTGAGATGCGTTAGCGATATCTCCGAAACGTGTGGACCAAAAAAAAAAAATTTTTTTTTTCCTATGAAAAACTACAAACGATTTAAAACGTATTTCAAAATGAAAAAACCCAAACTTGCTTAAATTGCTTGGTTTCCGCACAATGTATTATATTTTCGGAGTAACTACAAAAACTACAAAAAATGAATTTCACTACAATCAATTTCATCGTTTGTAGTTATAGGAAAAGTACTTTTAGTGCTTCCAAATTGCTGCGTTCTTGGTTTTTTTGAGATGCGTTAGCGATATCTCCGAAACCTGTGGACGAAAAAAAATTTTTTTTTCCTATGAAAAACTACAAACGATTTAAAACGTAATTCAAAAAGAAAAAACCCAAATTTGCTTAAATTGCTTGGTTTCCGCACAATGTATTATATTTTCGGAGTAACTATAAAAACTACAAAAAAATGAATTTCACTACAATCAATTTCATCGTTTGTAGTTATAGGAAAAGTACTTTTAGTGCTTCCAAATTGCTGCGTTCTTGGTTTTTTTTAGATGCGTTAGCGATATCTCCGAAACCTGTGGACCAAAAAAAAAAAAATTGTATTCCTATGAAAAACTACAAACGAATTAAAACGTATTTCAAAAAGAAAAAACCCAAATTTGCTTAAATTGCTTGGTTTCCGCACAATGTATTATATTTTCGGAGTAACTATAAAAACTACAAAAAAATGAATTTCACTACAATCAATTTCATCGTTTGTAGTTATAGGAAAAGTACTGTTAGTGCTTCCAAATTGCTGCGTTCTTGGTTTGTTTGAGATGCGTTTGCGATATCTCGAAACCCGTGGACCAAAAAAAAAATTTTTTTTTCCTATGAAAAACTACAAACGATTTAAAACGTATTTCAAAATGAAAAAACCCAAACTTGCTTAAATTGCTTGGTTTCCGCACAATGTATTATATTTTCGGAGTAACTACAAAAACTTCAAAAAATGAATTTCACTACAATCAATTTCATCGTTTGTAGTTATAGGAAAAGTACTTTTAGTGCTTCCAAATTCTGCGTTCTTGGTTTTTTTGAGATGCGTTAGCGATATCTCCGAAAACTGTGGACCAAAAAAAAATTGTTTTTCCTATGAAAAACTACAAACGATTTAAAACGTAATTCAAAAAGAAAAAACCCAAATTTGCTTAAATTGCTTGGTTTCCGCACAATGTATTATATTTTCGGAGTAACTATAAAAACTACAAAAAAATGAATTTCACTATAATCAATTTCATCGTTTGTAGTTATAGGAAAAGCACTTTTAGTGCTTCCAAATTGCTGCGTTCTTGCTTTTTTTGAGATGCGTTAGCGATACCTCCGAAACCTGTGGAAAATTTGTTTCGTATGAAAAACTACAAACGATTTAAAACGTATTTCAAAAAAAAAAACCCAAATTTGCTTAAATTGCTTGGTTTCCGCACAATGTATTATATTTTCGGAGTAACTATAAAAACTACAAAAAAATGAATTTCACTACAATCAATTTCATCGTTTGTAGTTATAGGAAAAATACTTTTAGTGCTTCCAAATTGCTGCGTTCTTGGTTTTTTTGAGATGCGTTAGCGATATCTCCGAAACCTGTGGACCAAAAAAAAAAAATTCTTTTTCCTATGAAAAACTACAAACGATTTAAAACGTATTTCAAAATGAAAAAACCCAAACTTGCTTAAATTGCTTGGTTTCCGCACAATGTATTATATTTTCGGAGTAACTATAAAAACTACAAAAAAATGAATTTCACTACAATCAATTTCATCGTTTGTAGTTATAGGAAAAGTACTTTTAGTGCTTCCAAATTGCTGCGTTCTTGGTTTTTTGAGATGCGTTAGCGATATCTCGAAACCTGTGGACCAAAAAAAAAAATTTTTTTTTTTCCTATGAAAAACTACAAACGAATTAAAACGTATTTCAAAAAGAAAAAACCCAAATTGCTGCGTTCTTGGTTTTTTGAGATGCGTTAGCGATATCTCGAAACCTGTGGACCAAAAAAAAAAATGTTTTTTCCTATGAAAAACTACAAACGAATTAAAACGTTTCAAAAAGAAAAAACCCAAATTTCACTATAATCAATTTCATCGTTTGTAGTAATAGGAAAAGTACTTTTAGTGCTTCCAAATTGCTGTGTTCTTGGTTTTTTTGAGATGCGTTAGCGATATCTCCGAAACCTGTGCACCAAAAAAAAAACTTGTTTTCCTATGAAAAACTACAAACGAATTAAAACGTATTTCAAAAAGAAAAAATCCAAATTGCTGCGTTCTTGGTTTTTTGAGATGCGTTAGCGATATCTCGAAACCTGTGGACCAAAAAAAAAAATTTTTTTTTCCTATGAAAAACTACAAACGAATTAAAACGTATTTCAAAAAGAAAAAACCCAAATTTGCTTAAATTGCTTGGTTTCCGCACAATGTATTATATTTTCGGAGTAACTATAAAAACTACAAAAAAATGAATTTCACTATAATCAATTTCATCGTTTGTAGTTATAGGAAAAGTACTTTTAGTGCTTCCAAATTGCTGTGTTCTTGGTTTTTTTGAGATGCGTTAGCGATATCTCCGAAACCTGTGCACCAAAAAAAAAAACTTGTTTTCCTATGAAAAACTACAAACGAATTAAAACGTATTTCAAAAAGAAAAAACCCAAATTTGCTTAAATTGCTTGGTTTCCGCACAATGTATTATATTTTCGGAGTAACTATAAAAACTACAAAAAAATGAATTTCACTACAATCAATTTCATCGTTTGTAGTTATAGGAAAAGTACTTTTAGTGCTTCCAAATTGCTGCGTTCTTGGTTTGTTTGAGATGCGTTAGCGATATCTCCCAAATCTGTGGACCAAAAAAAATGTTTTTTTCCTGTGAAAAACTACAAACGAATTAAAACGTATTTCAAAAAGAAAAAACCCAAATTTGCTTAAATTGCTTGGTTTCCGCACAATGTATTATATTTTCGGAGTAACTATAAAAACTACAAAAAAATGAATTTCACTACAATCAATTTCATCGTTTGTAGTTATAGGAAAAATACTTTTAGTGCTTCCAAATTGCTGCGTTCTTGGTTTTTTTGAGATGCGTTAGCGATATCTCCGAAACCTGTGGACCAAAAAAAAAAAATTCTTTTTCCTATGAAAAACTACAAACGATTTAAAACGTATTTCAAAATGAAAAAACCCAAACTTGCTTAAATTGCTTGGTTTCCGCACAATGTATTATATTTTCGGAGTAACTATAAAAACTACAAAAAAATGAATTTCACTACAATCTATTTCATCGTTTGTAGTTATAGGAAAAGTACTTTTAGTGCTTCCAAATTGCTGCGTTCTTGGTTTGTTTAAGATGCGTTAGCGATATCTCTGAAACCTGTGGACCAAAAAAATATTTTTTTTCGTATGAAAAACTACAAACGATTTAAAACGCATTTAAAAAAAAACCCAAATTTGCTTAAATTGCTTGGTTTCCGCACAATGTATTATATTTTCGGAGTAACTATAAAAACTACAAAAAAAATGAATTTCACTATAATCAATTTCATCGTTTGTAGTTATAGGAAAAGTACTTTTAGTGCTTCCAAATTGCTGCGTTCTTGCTTTTTTTGAGATGCGTTAGCGATACCTCCGAAACATGTGGAAAAAATGTGTTTCGTATGAAAACCTACAAACGATTTAAAACGTATTTCAAAAAGAAAAAACCCAAATTTGCTTAAATTGCTTGGTTTCCTCACAATGTATTATATTTTCGGAGTAACTATAAAAACTACAAAAAAATTAATTTCACTACAATCAATTTCATCGTTTGTAGTTATAGGAAAAGTACTTTTAGTGCTTCCAAATTGCTGCGTTCTTGGTTTTTTTAGATGCGTTAGCGATATCTCCGAAACCTGTGGACCAAAAAAAAAAAGTTTTTTCCTATGAAAAACTACAAACGAATTAAAACGTATTTCAAAAAGAAAAAACCCAAATTTGCTTAAATTGCTTGGTTTCCGCACAATGTATTATATTTTCGGAGTAACTATAAAAACTACAAAAAAATGAATTTCACTACAATCAATTTCATCGTTTGTAGATATAGGAAAAGTACTTTTAGTGCTTCCAAATTGCTGCGTTCTTGGTTTGTTTGAGATGCGTTAGCGATATCTCCCAAACCTGTGGACCAAAAAAAAATGTTTTTTTCCTATGAAAAACTACAAACGAATTAAAACGTATTTCAAAAATAAAAAACCCAAATTTGCTTAAATTGCTTGGTTTCCGCAAAATGTATTATATTTTCGGAGTAACTATAAAAACTACAAAAAAATGAATTTCACTACAATCAATTTCATCGTTTGTAGTTATAGGAAAAATACTTTTAGTGCTTCCAAATTGCTGCGTTCTTGGTTTTTTTGAGATGCGTTAGCGATATCTCCGAAACGTGTGGACCAAAAAAAAAAATTTTTTTTTTTCCTATGAAAAACTACAAACGATTTAAAACGTATTTCAAAATGAAAAAACCCAAACTTGCTTAAATTGCTTGGTTTCCGCACAATGTATTATATTTTCGGAGTAACTACAAAAACTACAAAAAATGAATTTCACTACAATCAATTTCATCGTTTGTAGTTATAGGAAAAGTACTTTTAGTGCTTCCAAATTGCTGCGTTCTTGGTTTTTTTTTAGATGCGTTAGCGATATCTCCGAAACCTGTGGACGAAAAAAAATTTTTTTTTCCTATGAAAAACTACAAACGATTTAAAACGTAATTCAAAAAGAAAAAACCCAAATTTGCTTAAATTGCTTGGTTTCCGCACAATGTATTATATTTTCGGAGTAACTATAAAAACTACAAAAAAATGAATTTCACTACAATCAATTTCATCGTTTGTAGTTATAGGAAAAATACTTTTAGTGCTTCCAAATTGCTGCGTTCTTGGTTTTTTTGAGATGCGTTAGCGATATCTCCGAAACGTGTGGACCAAAAAAAAAATTTTTTTTCCTATGAAAAACTACAAACGATTTAAAACGTATTTCAAAATGAAAAAACCCAAACTTGCTTAACTTGCTTGGTTTCCGCACAATGTATTATATTTTCGGAGTAACTACAAAAACTACAAAAAATGAATTTCACTACAATCAATTTCATCGTTTGTAGTTATAGGAAAAGTACTTTTAGTGCTTCCAAATTGCTGCGTTCTTGGTTTTTTGAGATGCGTTAGCGATATCTCCGAAACCTGTGGACCCAAAAAAAAAATTGTTTTCCTATGAAAAACTACAAACGAATTAAAACGTATTTCAAAAAGAAAAAACCCAAATTTGCTTAAATTGCTTGGTTTCCGCACAATGTATTATATTTTCGGAGTAACTATAAAAACTACAAAAAAATGAATTTCACTACAATCAATTTCATCGTTTGTAGTTATAGGAAAAGTACTTTTAGTGCTTCCAAATTGCTGCGGTCTTGGTTTGTTTGAGATGCGTTAGCGATATCTCCCAAACCTGTGGACCAAAAAAAAAAAATTTTTTTCCTATGAAAAACTACAAACGATTTAAAACGTATTTCAAAATGAAAAAACCCAAACTTGCTTAAATTGCTTGGTTTCCGCACATTGTATTATATTTTCGGAGTAACTACAAAAACTACAAAAAATGAATTTCACTACAATCAATTCCATCGTTTGTAGTTATAGGAAAAGTACTTTTAGTGCTTCCAAATTCTGCGTTCTTGGTTTTTTTGAGATGCGTTAGCGATATCTCCGAAAACTGTGGACCAAAAAAAAATTTTTTTTTCCAATGAAAAACTACAAACGATTTAAAACGTAATTCAAAAAGAAAAAACCCAAATTTGCTTAAATTGCTTGGTTTCAGCACAATGTATTATATTTTCGGAGTAACTATAAAAACTACAAAAAAATGAATTTCACTATAATCAATTTCATCGTTTGTAGTTAAAGGAAAAGTACTGTTAGTGCTTCCAAATTGCTGCGTTCTTGCTTTTTTTGAGATGCGTTAGCGATACCTCCGGAACCTGTGGAAAATTTGTTTCGTATGAAAAACTACAAACGATTTAAAAAGTATTTCAAAAAGAAAAAACCCAAATTTGCTTAAATTGCTTGGTTTCCGCACAATGTATTATATTTTCGGAGTAACTACAAAAACTACAAAAAAATGAATTTCACTACAATCAATTTCACCGTTTGTAGTTATAGGAAAAGTACTTTTAGTGCTTCCAAATTGCTGCGTTCTTGGTTTTTTGAGATGCGTTAGCGATATCTCGAAACCTGTGGACCAAAAAAAAAATTTTTTTTTCCTATGAAAAACTACAAACGAATTAAAACATGTTTCAAAAAGAAAAAACCCAAATGTGCTTAAATTGCTTGGTTTCGGCACAATGTATTATATTTTCGGAGTAACTATAAAAACTACAAAAAAATGAATTTCACTACAATCAATTTCATCGTTTGTAGTTATAGGAAAAGTACTTTTAGTGCTTCCAAATTGCTGCGTTCTTGGTTTTTTGAGATGCGTTAGCGATATCTCCGAAACCTGTGGACCAAAAAAAAAAGTTTTTTTTCCTATGAAAAACTACAAACGAATTAAAACGTATTTCAAAAAGAAAAAACCCAAATTTGCTTAAATTGCTTGGTTTCCGCACAATGTATTATATTTTCGGAGTAACTATAAAAACTACAAAAAAATTAATTTCACTATAATCAATTTCATCGTTTGTAGTTATAGGAAAAGTACTTTTAGTGCTTCCAAATTGCTGCGTTCTTGGTTTTTTTGAGATGCGTTAGCGATATCTCCGAAACCTGTGGACCAAAAAAAAAAAGTTTTTTTCCTATGAAAAACTACAAACGAATTAAAACGTATTTCAAAAAGAAAAAACCCAAATTTGCTTAAATTGTTTGGTTTCCGCACAATGTATTATATTTTCGGAGTAACTATAAAAACTACAAAAAAATTAAATTCACTATATTCAATTTCATCGTTTGTAGTTATAGGAAAAGTACTTTTAGTCCTTCCAAATTGCTGCGTTCTTGGTTTTTTTGAGATGCGATAGCGATATCTCCGAAACCTGTGCACCAAAAAAAAAAAATTGTTTTCCTATGAAAAACTACAAACGAATTAAAACGTATTTCAAAAAGAAAAAACCCAAATTTGCTTAAATTGCTTGGTTTCCGCACAATGTATTATATTTTCGGAGTAACTATAAAAACTACAAAAAAATGAATTTTACTACAATCAATTTCATCGTTTGTAGTTATAGGAAAAGTACTTTTAGTGCTTCCAAATTGCTGCGTTCTTGGTTTGTTTGAGATGCGTTAGCGATATCTCCCAAACCTGTGGACCAAAAAAAATGTTTTTTTTCTATGAAAAACTACAAACGAATTAAAACGTATTTCAAAAAGAAAAACCCAAATTTGCTTAAATTGCTTGGTTTCCGCACAATGTATTATATTTTCGGAGTAACTATAAAAACTACAAAAAAATGAATTTCACTACAATCAATTTCATCGTTTGTAGTTATAGGAAAAGTACTTTTAGTGCTTCCAAATTGCTGCGTTCTTGGTTTTTTTGAGATGCGTTAGCGATATCTCCGAAACCTGTGGACCAAAAAAAAAAAAATTGTATTCCTATGAAAAACTACAAACGAATTAAAACGTATTTCAAAAAGAAAAAACCCAAATTTGCTTAAATTGCTTGGTTTCCGCACAATGTATTATATTTTCGGAGTAACTATAAAAACTACAAAAAAATGAATTTCACTACAATCAATTTCATCGTTTGTAGTTATAGGAAAAGTACTTTTAGTGCTTCCAAATTGCTGCGTTCTTGGTTTTTTTGAGATGCGTTAGCGATATCTCCGAAACCTGTGGACCCAAAAAAAAAAAATTGTTTTCCTATGAAAAACTACAAACGAATTAAAACGTATTTCAAAAAGAAAAAACCCAAATTTGCTTAAATTGCTTGGTTTCCGCACAATGTATTATATTTTCGGAGTAACTATAAAAACTACAAAAAAATGAATTTCACTACAATCAATTTCATCGTTTGTAGTTATAGGAAAAGTACTGTTAGTGCTTCCAAATTGCTGCGTTCTTGGTTTGTTTGAGATGCGTTAGCGATATCTCCAAACCTGTGGACCAAAAAAAAAATTTTTTTTTCCTATGAAAAACTACAAACGATTTAAAACGTATTTCAAAATGAAAAAACCCAAACTTGCTTAAATTGCTGGGTTTCCGCACAATGTATTATATTTTCGGAGTAACTACAAAAACTTCAAAAAATGAATTTCACTACAATCAATTTCATCGTTTGTAGTTATAGGAAAAGTACTTTTAGTGCTTCCAAATTCTGCGTTCTTGGTTTTTTTGAGATGCGTTAGCGATATCTCCGAAAACTGTGGACCAAAAAAAAATTTTTTTTCCTATGAAAAACTACAAACGATTTAAAACCTAATTCAAAAAGAAAAAACCCAAATTTGCTTAAATTGCTTGGTTTCCGCAAAATGTATTATATTTTCGGAGTAACTATAAAAACTACAAAAAAATGAATTTCACTATAATCAATTTCATCGTTTGTAGTTATAGGAAAAGCACTTTTAGTGCTTCCAAATTGCTGCGTTCTTGGTTTGTTTGAGATGCGTTAGCGATATCTCCCAAACCTGTGGACCAAAAAAAAATGTTTTTTTTCCTATGAAAAACTACAAACGAATTAAAACGTATTTCAAAAAAAAAACCCAAATTTGCTTAAATTGCTTGGTTTCCGCACAATGTATTATATTTTCGGAGTAACTATAAAAACTACAAAAAAATGAATTTCACTACAATCAATTTCATCGTTTGTAGTTATAGGAAAAATACTTTTAGTGCTTCCAAATTGCTGCGTTCTTGGTTTTTTTGAGATGCGTTAGCGATATCTCCGAAACCTGTGGACCAAAAAAAAAAAATTTTTTTTCCTATGAAAAACTACAAACGATTTAAAACGTATTTCAAAATGAAAAAACCCAAACTTGCTTAAATTGCTTGGTTTCCGCACAATGTATTATATTTTCGGAGTAACTATAAAAACTACAAAAATATGAATTTCACTACAATCAATTTCATCGTTTGTAGTTATAGGAAAAGTACTTTTAGTGCTTCCAAATTGCTGCGTTCTTGGTTTGTTTGAGATGCGTTAGCGATATCTCCGAAACCTGTGGACCAAAAAAAAATTTTTTTTCGTATGAAAAACTAGAAACGATTTAAAACGTATTTCAAAAAAAAACCCAAATTTGCTTAAATTGCTTGGTTTCCGCACAATGTATTATATTTTCGGAGTAACTATAAAAACTACAAAAAAAATGAATTTCACTATAATCAATTTCATCGTTTGTAGTTATGGGAAAAGTACTTTTAGTGCTTCCAAATTGCTGCGTTCTTGCTTTTTTTGAGATGCGTTAGCGATACCTCCGAAACCTGTGGAAAAAATTTGTTTCGTATGAAAACCTACAAACGATTTAAAACGTATTTCAAAAAGAAAAAACCTAAATTTGCTTAAATTGCTTGGTTTCCGCACAATGTATTATATTTTCGGAGTAACTATAAAAACTACAAAAAAATGAATTTCACTACAATCAATTTCATCGTTTGTAGTTATGGGAAAAGTACTTTTAGTGCTTCCAAATTGCTGCGTTCTTGGTTTTTTGAGATGCATTAGCGATATCTCCGAAACCTGTGGACCAAAAAAAAAAGTTTTTTTTCCTATGAAAAACTACAAACGAATTAAAACGTATTTCAAAAAGAAAAAACCCAAATTTGCTTAAATTGCTTGGTTTCCGCACAATGTATTATATTTTCGGAGTAACTATAAAAACTACAAAAAAATGAATTTCACTATAATCAATTTCATCGTTTGTAGTTATAGGAAAAGTACTTTTAGTGCTTCCAAATTGCTGCGTTCTTGGTTTTTTTGAGATGCGTTAGCGATATCTCCGAAACCTGTGCACCAAAAAAAAAATTGTTTTCCTATGAAAAACTACAAACGAATTAAAACGTATTTCAAAAAGAAAAAACCCACATTTGCTTAAATTGCTTGGTTTCCGCACAATGTATTATATTTTCGGAGTAAATATAAAAACTACAAAAAAATGAATTTCACTACAATCAATTTCATCGTTTGTAGATATAGGAAAAGTACTTTTAGTGCTTCCAAATTGCTGCGTTATTGGTTTGTTGGAGATGCGTTAGCGATATCTCCCAAACCTGTGGACCAAAAAAAAATGTTTTTTTCCTATGAAAAACTACAAACGAATTAAAACGTATTTCAAAAAGAAAAAACCCAAATTTGCTTAAATTGCTTGGTTTCCGCAAAATGTATTATATTTTCGGAGTAACTATAAAAACTACAAAAAATTGAATTTCACTATAATCAATTTCATCGTTTGTAGTTATAGGAAAAATACTTTTAGTGCTTCCAAATTGCTGCGTTCTTGGTTTTTTTGAGATGCGTTAGCGATATCTCCGAAACGTGTGGACCAAAAAAAAAAAATTTTTTTTTCCTATGAAAAACTACAACCGATTTAAAACGTATTTCAAAATGAAAAAACCCAAACTTGCTTAAAGTGCTTGGTTTCCGCACAATGTATTATATTTTCGGAGTAACTACAAAAACTACAAAAAATGAATTTCACTACAATCAATTTCATCGTTTGTAGTTATAGGAAAAGTACTTTTAGTGCTTCCAAATTGCTGCGTTCTTGGTTTTTTTGAGATGCGTTAGCGATATCTCCGAAACCTGTGGACGAAAAAAAATTTTTTTTTTCCTATGAAAAACTACAAACGATTTAAAACGTAATTCAAAAAGAAAAAACCCAAATTTGCTTAAATTGCTTGGTTTCCGCACAATGTATTATATTTTCGGAGTAACTATAAAAACTACAAAAAAATGAATTTCACTACAATCAATTTCATCGTTTGTAGTTATAGGAAAAGTACTTTTAGTGCTTCCAAATTGCTGCGTTCTTGGTTTTTTTGAGATGCGTTAGCGATATCTCCGAAACCTGTGGACCAAAAAAAAAAAATTGTATTCCTATGAAAAACTACAAACGAATTAAAACGTATTTCAAAAAGAAAAAACCCAAATTTGCTTAAATTGCTTGGTTTCCGCACAATGTATTATATTTTCGGAGTAACTATAAAAACTACAAAAAAATGAATTTCACTACAATCAATTTCATCGTTTGTAGTTATAGGAAAAGTACTGTTAGTGCTTCCAAATTGCTGCGTTCTTGGTTTGTTTGAGATGCGTTAGCGATATCTCCAAACCCGTGGACTAAAAAAAAAATTTTTTTTTCCTATGAAAAACTACAAACGATTTAAAACGTATTTCAAAATGAAAAAACCCAAACTTGCTTAAATTGCTTGGTTTCCGCACAATGTATTATATTTTCGGAGTAACTACAAAAACTTCAAGAAATGAATTTCACTACAATCAATTTCATCGTTTGTAGTTATAGGAAAAGTACTTTTAGTGCTTCCAAATTCTGCGTTCTTGGTTTTTTTGAGATGCGTTAGCGATATCTCCGAAAACTGTGGACCAAAAAAAATTGTTTTTCCTATGAAAAACTACAAACGATTTAAAACGTAATTCAAAAAGAAAAAACCCAAATTTGCTTAAATTGCTTGGTTTCCGCACAATGTATTATATTTTCGGAGTAACTATAAAAACTACAAAAAAATGAATTTCACTATAATCAATTTCATCGTTTGTCGTTATAGGAAAAGCACTTTTAGTGCTTCCAAATTGCTGCGTTCTTGCTTTTTTTGAGATGCGTTAGCGATACCTCCGAAACCTGTGGAAAATTTGTTTCGTATGAAAAACTACAAACGATTTAAAACGTATTTCAAAAAAAAAAAACCCACATTTGCTTAAATTGCTTGGTTTCCGCACAATGTATTATATTTTCGGAGTAACTATAAAAACTACAAAAAAAATGAATTTCACTACAATCAATTTCATCGTTTGTAGTTATAGGAAAAGTACTTTTAGTGCTTCCAAATTGCTGCGTTCTTGGTTTTTTGAGATGCGTTAGCAATATCTCGAAACCTGTGGACCAAAAAAAAAAATTTTTTTTTCCTATGAAAAACTACAAACGAATTAAAACGTATTTAAAAAGAAAAAACCCAAATTGATGCGTTCTTGGTTTTTTGAGATGCGTTAGCGATATCTCGAAACCTGTGGACCAAAAAAAAAAATTTTTTTTTCCTATGAAAAACTACAAACGAATTAAAACGTATTTCAAAAAGAAAAAACCCAAATTTCACTATAATCAATTTCATCGTTTGTAGTAATAGGAAAAGTACTTTTAGTGCTTCCAAATTGCTGTGTTCTTGGTTTTTTTGAGATGCGTTAGCGATATCTCCCAAATCTGTGGACCAAAAAAAAATGTTTTTTTCCTGTGAAAAACTACAAACGAATTAAAACGTATTTCAAAAAGAAAAAACCCAAATTTGCTTAAATTGCTTGGTTTCCGCACAATGTATTATATTTTCGGAGTAACTATAAAAACTACAAAAAAATGAATTTCACTACAATCAATTTCATCGTTTCTAGTTATAGGAAAATAATTTTAGTGCTTCCAAATTCTGCGTTCTTGGTTTTTTTGAGATGCGTTAGCGATACCTCCGAAACCTGTGGAAAATTTGTTTCGTATGAAAAACTACAAACGATTTAAAACGTATTTCAAAAAAAAAAACCCACATTTGCTTAAATTGCTTGGTTTCCGCACAATGTATTATATTTTCGGAGTAACTATAAAAACTACAAAAAAAATGAATTTCACTACAATCAATTTCATCGTTTGTAGTTATAGGAAAAGTACTTTTAGTGCTTCCAAATTGCTGCGTTCTTGGTTTTTTGAGATGCGTTAGCAATATCTCGAAACCTGTGGACCAAAAAAAAAAATTTTTTTTTCCTATGAAAAACTACAAACGAATTAAAACGTATTTAAAAAGAAAAAACCCAAATTGATGCGTTCTTGGTTTTTTGAGATGCGTTAGCGATATCTCGAAACCTGTGGACCAAAAAAAAAAATTTTTTTTTCCTATGAAAAACTACAAACGAATTAAAACGTATTTCAAAAAGAAAAAACCCAAATTTCACTATAATCAATTTCATCGTTTGTAGTAATAGGAAAAGTACTTTTAGTGCTTCCAAATTGCTGTGTTCTTGGTTTTTTGAGATGCGTTAGCGATATCTCCCAAATCTGTGGACCAAAAAAAAATGTTTTTTTCCTGTGAAAAACTACAAACGAATTAAAACGTATTTCAAAATGAAAAAACCCAAACTTGCTTAAAGTGCTGGGTTTCCGCACAATGTATTATATTTTCGGAGTAACTACAAAAACTTCAAAAAATGAATTTCACTACAATCAATTTCATCGTTTGTAGTTATAGGAAAAGTACTTTTAGTGCTTCCAAATTCTGCGTTCTTGGTTTTTTTGAGATGCGTTAGCGATATCTCCGAAAACTGTGGACCAAAAAAACTTGTTTTCCTATGAAAAACTACAAACGAAAACGAATTAAAACGTATTTCAAAAAGAAAAAACCCAAATTTGCTTAAATTGCTTGGTTTCCGCACAATGTATTATATTTTCGGAGTAACTATAAAAACTACAAAAAAATGAATTTCACTACAATCAATTTCATCGTTTGTAGTTATAGGAAAAGTACTTTTAGTGCTTCCAAATTGCTGTGTTCTTGGTTTTTTTGAGATGCGTTAGCGATATCTCCCAAATCTGTGGACCAAAAAAAAATGTTTTTTTCCTGTGAAAAACTACAAACGAATTAAAACGTATTTCAAAAAGAAAAAACCCAAATTTGCTTAAATTGCTTGGTTTCCGCACAATGTATTATATTTTCGGAGTAACTATAAAAACTACAAAAAAAATGAATTTCACTACAATCAATTTCATCGTTTCTAGTTATAGGAAAATAATTTTAGTGCTTCCAAATTGCTGCGTTCTTGGTTTTTTTGAGATGCGTTAGCGATATCTCGAAACCTGTGGACCAAAAAAAAAAATTTTTTTTTTCCTATGAAAAACTACAAACGAATTAAAACGTATTTCAAAAAGAAAAAACCCAAATTGCTGCGTTCTTGGTTTTTTGAGATGCGTTAGCGATATCTCGAAACCTGTGGACCAAAAAAAAAAATTTTTTTTTTCCTATGAAAAACTACAAACGAATTAAAACGTATTTCAAAAAGAAAAAACCCAAATTTCACTATAATCAATTTCATCGTTTGTAGTAATAGGAAAAGTACTTTTAGTGCTTCCAAATTGCTGTGTTCTTGGTTTTTTTGAGATGCGTTAGCGATATCTCCGAAACCTGTGCACCAAAAAAAAAAACTTGTTTTCCTATGAAAAACTACAAACGAATTAAAACGTATTTCAAAAAGAAAAAATCCAAATTGCTGCGTTCTTGGTTTTTTGAGATGCGTTAGCGATATCTCGAAACCTGTGGACCAAAAAAAAAAATTTTTTTTTTCCTATGAAAAACTACAAACGAATTAAAACGTATTTCAAAAAGAAAACACCCAAATTTGCTTAAATTGCTTGGTTTCCGCACAATGTATTATATTTTCGGAGTAACTATAAAAACTACAAAAAAATGAATTTCACTACAATCAATTTCATCGTTTGTAGTTAAAGGAAAAGTACTTTTAGTGCTTCCAAATTGCTGCGTTCTTGGTTTGTTTGAGATGCGTTAGCGATATCTCCCAAATCTGTGGACCAAAAAAAAATGTTTTTTTCCTGTGAAAAACTACAAACGAATTAAAACGTATTTCAAAAAGAAAAAACCCAAATTTGCTTAAATTGCTTGGTTTCCGCACAATGTATTATATTTTCGGAGTAACTATAAAAACTACAAAAAAATGAATTTCACTACAATCAATTTCATCGTTTGTAGTTATAGGAAAAATACTTTTAGTGCTTCCAAATTGCTGCGTTCTTGCTTTTTTTGAGATGCGTTAGCGATACCTCCGAAACCTGTGGAAAATTTGTTTCGTATGAAAAACTACAAACGATTTAAAACGTATTTCAAAATGAAAAAACCCAAACTTGCTTAAATTGCTTGGTTTCCGCACAATGTATTATATTTTCGGAGTAACTATAAAAACTACAAAAAAATGAATTTCACTACAATCTATTTCATCGTTTGTAGTTATAGGAAAAGTACTTTTAGTGCTTCCAAATTGCTGCGTTCTTGGTTTGTTTGAGATGCGTTAGCGATATCTCCGAAACCTGTGGACCAAAAAAATATTTTTTTTCGTATGAAAAACTACAAACGATTTAAAACGCATTTAAAAAAAAAACCCAAATTTGCTTAAATTGCTTGGTTTCCGCACAATGTATTATATTTTCGGAGTAACTATAAAAACTACAAAAAAAATGAATTTCACTATAATCAATTTCATCGTTTGTAGTTATAGGAAAAGTAGTTTTAGTGCTTCCAAATTGCTGCGTTCTTGCTTTTTTTGAGATGCGTTAGCGATACCTCCGAAACATGTGGAAAAAATGTGTTTCGTATGAAAACCTACAAACGATTTAAAACGTATTTCAAAAAGAAAAAACCCAAATTTGCTTAAATTGCTTGGTTTCCTCACAATGTATTATATTTTCGGAGTAACTATAAAAACTACAAAAAAATTAATTTCACTACAATCAATTTCATCGTTTGTAGTTATAGGAAAAGTACTTTTAGTGCTTCCAAATTGCTGCGTTCTTGGTTTTTTGAGATGCGTTAGCGATATCTCCAAAACCTGTGGACCAAAAAAAAAAGTTTTTTTCCTATGAAAAACTACAAACGAATTAAAACGTATTTCAAAAAGAAAAAACCCAAATTTGCTTAAATTGCTTGGTTTCCGCACAATGTATTATATTTTCGGAGTAACTATAAAAACTACAAAAAAATGAATTTCACTATAATCAATTTCATCGTTTGTAGTTATAGGAAAAGTACTTTTAGTGCTTCCAAATTGCTGCGTTCTTGGTTTTTTTGAGATGCGTTAGCGATATCTCCGAAACCTGTGCACCAAAAAAAAAAATTGTTTTCCTATGAAAAACTACAAACGAATTAAAACGTATTTCAAAAAGAAAAAACCCACATTTGCTTAAATTGCTTGGTTTCCGCACAATGTATTATATTTTCGGAGTAACTATAAAAACTACAAAAAAATGAATTTCACTACAATCAATTTCATCGTTTGTAGATATAGGAAAAGTACTTTTAGTGCTTCCAAATTGCTGCGTTCTTGGTTTGTTTGAGATGCGTTAGCGATATCTCCCAAACCTGTGGACCAAAAAAAAATGTTTTTTTCCTATGAAAAACTACAAACGAATTAAAACGTATTTCAAAAAGAAAAAACCCAAATTTGCTTAAATTGCTTGGTTTCCGCAAAATGTATTATATTTTCGGAGTAACTATAAAAACTACAAAAAAATGAATTTCACTACAATCAATTTCATCGTTTGTAGTTATAGGAAAAATACTTTTAGTGCTTCCAAATTGCTGCGTTCTTGGTTTTTTTGAGATGCGTTAGCGATATCTCCGAAACGTGTGGACCAAAAAAAAAAATTTTTTTTTTCCTATGAAAAACTACAAACGATTTAAAACGTATTTCAAAATGAAAAAACCCAAACTTGCTTAAATTGCTTGGTTTCCGCACAATGTATTATATTTTCGGAGTAACTACAAAAACTACAAAAAATGAATTTCACTACAATCAATTTCATCGTTTGTAGTTATAGGAAAAGTACTTTTAGTGCTTCCAAATTGCTGCGTTCTTGGTTTTTTTTTAGATGCGTTAGCGATATCTCCGAAACCTGTGGACGAAAAAAAATTTTTTTTTCCTATGAAAAACTACAAACGCTTTAAAACGTAATTCAAAAAGAAAAAACCCAAATTTGCTTAAATTGCTTGGTTTCCGCACAATGTATTATATTTTCTGAGTAACTATAAAAACTACAAAAAAATGAATTTCACTACAATCAATTTCATCGTTTGTAGTTATAGGAAAAATACTTTTAGTGCTTCCAAATTGCTGCGTTCTTGGTTTTTTTGAGATGCGTTAGCGATATCTCCGAAACGTGTGGACCAAAAAAAAAATTTTTTTTCCTATGAAAAACTACAAACGATTTAAAACGTATTTCAAAATGAAAAAACCCAAACTTGCTTAAATTGCTTGGTTTCCGCACAATGTATTATATTTTCGGAGTAACTACAAAAACTACAAAAAATGAATTTCACTACAATCAATTTCATCGTTTGTAGTTATAGGGAAAGTACTTTTAGTGCTTCCAAATTGCTGCGTTCTTGGTTTTTTGAGATGCGTTAGCGATATCTCCGAAACCTGTGGACCCAAAAAAAAAATTGTTTTCCTATGAAAAACTACAAACGAATTAAAACGTATTTCAAAAAGAAAAAACCCAAATTTGCTTAAATTGCTTGGTTTCCGCACAATGTATTATATTTTCGGAGTAACTATAAAAACTACAAAAAAATGAATTTCACTACAATC
Organism: Eurosta solidaginis; assembly: GCF_040869045.1. NCBI lineage: Eukaryota > Metazoa > Arthropoda > Insecta > Diptera > Tephritidae > Eurosta > Eurosta solidaginis. Next base: position 122,030,148 of record NC_090321.1, read on the forward strand.
AATTTCATCGTTTGTAGTTATAGGAAAAGTACTTTTAGTGCTTCCAAATTGCTGCGGTCTTGGTTTGTTTGAGATGCGTTAGCGATATCTCCCAAACCTGTGGACCAAAAAAAAAAATTTTTTTCCTATGAAAAACTACAAACGATTTAAAACGTATTTCAAAATGAAAAAACCCAAACTTGCTTAAATTGCTTGGTTTCCGCACAATGTATTATATTTTCGGAGTAACTACAAAAACTACAAAAAATTAATTTCACTACAATCAATTTCATCGTTTGTAGTTATAGGAAAAGTACTTTTAGTGCTTCCAAATTCTGCGTTCTTGGTTTTTTTGAGATGCGTTAGCGATATCTCCGAAAACTGTGGACCAAAAAAAAATTTTTTTTTTTCCAATGAAAAACTACAAACGATTTAAAACGTAATTCAAAAAGAAAAAACCCAAATTTGCTTAAATTGCTTGGTTTCAGCACAATGTATTATATTTTCGGAGTAACTATAAAAACTACAAAAAAATGAATTTCACTATAATCAATTTCATCGTTTGTAGTTAAAGGAAAAGTACTGTTAGTGCTTCCAAATTGCTGCGTTCTTGCTTTTTTTGAGATGCGTTAGCGATACCTCCGGAACCTGTGGAAAATTTGTTTCGTATGAAAAACTACAAACGATTTAAAAAGTATTTCAAAAAGAAAAAACCCAAATTTGCTTAAATTGCTTGGTTTCCGCACAATGTATTATATTTTCGGAGTAACTACAAAAACTACAAAAAAATGAATTTCACTACAATCAATTTCACCGTTTGTAGTTATAGGAAAAGTACTTTTAGTGCTACCAAATTGCTGCGTTCTTGGTTTTTTTGAGATGCGTTAGCGATATCTCCGAAACCTGTGCACCAAAAAAAAAACTTGTTTTCCTATGAAAAACTACAAACGAATTAAAACGTATTTCAAAAAGAAAAAACCCAAATTTGCTTAAATTGCTTGGTTTCTGCACAATGTATTATATTTTCGGAGTAACTATAAAGACTACAAAAAAAAATGAATTTCACTACAATCAATTTCATCGTTTGTAGTTATAGGAAAAGTACTTTTAGTGCTTCCAAATTGCTGCGTTCTTGGTTTGTTTGAGATGCGTTAGCGATATCCCCCAAACCTGTGGACCAAAAAAAAATTTTTTTTTCCTATGAAAACCTACAAACGATTTAAAACGTATTTCAAAAAGAAAAAACCCAAATTTGCTTAAATTGCTTGGTTTCCGCACAATGTATTATATTTTCGGAGTAACTATAAAAACTACAAAAAAATGAATTTCACTACAATCAATTTCATCGTTTGTAGTTATAGGAAAAGTACTTTTAGTGCTTCCAAATTGCTGCGTTCTTGGTTTTTTGAGATGCGTTAGCGATATCTCCGAAACCTGTGGACCAAAAAAAAAAAGTTTTTTTTCCTATGAAAAACTACAAACGAATTAAAACGTATTTCAAAAAGAAAAAACCCAAATTTGCTTAAATTGCTTGGTTTCCGCACAATGTATTATATTTTCGGAGTAACTATAAAAACTACAAAAAAATGAATTTTACTACAATCAATTTCATCGTTTGTAGTTATAGGAAAAGTACTTTTAGTGCTTCCAAATTGCTGCGTTCTTGGTTTGTTTGAGATGCGTTAGCGATATCTCCCAAACCTGTGGACCAAAAAAAAATGTTTTTTTTCTATGAAAAACTACAAACGAATTAAAACGTATTTCAAAAAGAAAAACCCAAATTTGCTTAAATTGCTTGGTTTCCGCACAATGTATTATATTTTCGGAGTAACTATAAAAACTACAAAAAAATGAATTTCACTACAATCAATTTCATCGTTTGTAGTTATAGGAAAAATACTTTTAGTGCTTCCAAATTTCTGCGTTCTTGGTTTTTTTGAGATGCGTTAGCGATATCTCCGAAACGTGTGGACCAAAAAAAAAAATTTTTTTTTCCTATGAAAAACTACAAACGATTTAAAACGTATTTCAAAATGAAAAAACCCAAACTTGCTTAAATTGCTTGGTTTCCGCACAATGTATTATATTTTCGGAGTAACTACAAAAACTACAAAAAATGAATTTCACTACAATCAATTTCATCGTTTGTAGTTATAGGAAAAGTACTATTAGTGCTTCCAAATTGCTGCGTTGTTGGTTTTTTTTGAGATGCGTTAGCGATATCTCCGAAACCTGTGGACGAAACAAAAATTTGTTTTTCCTATGAAAAACTATAAACGATTTAAAACGTAATTCAAAAAGAAAAAACCCAAATTTGCTTAAATTGCTTGGTTTCCACACAATGTATTATATTTTCGGAGTAACTATAAAAACTAAAAAAAAATGAATTTCACTACAATCAATTTCATCGTTTGTAGTTATAGGAAAAGTACTTTTGTGCTTCCAAATTGCTGCGTTCTTAGTTTTTTTGAGATGCGTTAGCGATATCTCCGAAACCTGTGGACAAAAAAAATTTTTTTTCCTATGAAAAATTACAAACGATTTAAAACGTATTTCAAAAAGAAAAAAACCCAAATTTGCTTAAATTGCTTGGTTTCCGCAAAATGTATTATATTTTCGGAGTAACTATAAAAACTACAAAAAAATGAATTTCACTACAATCAATTTCATCGTTTGTAGTTATAGGAAAAGTACTTTTAGTGCTTCCAAATTGCTGCGTTCTTGGTTTTTTTGAGATGCGTTAGCGATATCTCCGAAACCTGTGGACCAAAAAAAAATTTTTTTTCCTATGAAAAACTACAAACGATTTAAAACGTAATTCAAAAAGAAAAAACCCAAATTTGCTTAAATTGCTTGGTTTCCGCACAATGCATTATATTTTCGGAGTAACTATAAAAACTACAAAAAAATGAATTTCACTATAATCAATTTCATCATTTGTAGTTATAGGAAAAGTACTTTTAGTGCTTCCAAATTGCTGCGTTCTTGGTTTTTTGAGATGCGTTAGCGATACCTCCGAAACCTGTGGACCAAAAAAAAAATTGTTTTCCTATGAAAAACTTCAAACGAATTAAAACGTATTTCAAAAAGGAAAAACCCAAATTTGCTTAAATTGCTTGGTTTCCGCACAATGTATTATATTTTCGGAGTAACTATAAAAACTACAAAAAATGAATTTCACTACAATCAATTTCATCGTTTGTAGTTATAGGAAAAGTACTTTTAGTGCTTCCAAATTGCTGCGTTCTTGGTTTGTTTGAGATGCGTTAGCGATATCTCCCAAACCTGTGCACCAAAAAAAAATTTTTTTTCCTATGAAAAACTACAAACGATTTAAAACGTATCTCAAAAAGAAAAAACCCAAATTTGCTTAAATTGCTTGGTTTCCGCACAATGTATTATATTTTCGGAGTAACTATAAAAACTACAAAAAAATGAATTTCACTACAATCAATTTCATCGTTTGTAGTTATAGGAAAAGTACTTTTAGTGCTTCCAAATTGCTGCGTTCTTGGTTTTTTGAGATGCGTTAGCGATATCTCCGAAACCTGTGGACCAAAAAAAAAATTTTTTTTCCTATGAAAAACTACAAACGAATTAAAACGTATTTCAAAAAGAAAAAACCAAAATTTGCTTAAATTGCTTGGTTTCCGCACAATGTATTATATTTTCGGAGTAACTATAAAAACTACAAAAAAATTAATTTCACTATAATCAATTTCATCGTTTGTAGTTATAGGAAAAGTACTTTTAGTGCTTCCAAATTGCTGCGTTCTTGGTTTTTTTGAGATGCGTTAGCGATATCTCCGAAACCTGTGGACCAAAAAAAAAAGTTTTTTTTCTATGAAAAACTACAAACGAATTAAAACGTATTTCAAAAAGAAAAAACCCAAATTTGCTTAAATTGCTTGGTTTCCGCACAATGTATTATATTTTCGGAGTAACTATAAAAACTACAAAAAAATTAAATTCACTATATTCACGTTCATCGTTTGTAGTTATAGGAAAAGTACTTTTAGTCCTTCCAAATTGCTGCGTTCTTGGTTTTTTTGAGATGCGATAGCGATATCTCCGAAACGTGTGCACCAAAAAAAAAATTGTTTTCCTATGAAAAACTACAAACGAATTAAAACGTATTTCAAAAAGAAAAAACCCAAATTTGCTTAAATTGCTTGGTTTCCAAAAAAAATGTTTTTTTTTCTATGAAAAACTACAAACGAATTAAAACGTATTTCAAAAAGAAAAACCCAAATTTGCTTAAATTGCTTGGTTTCCGCACAATGTATTATATTTTCGGAGTAACTATAAAAACTACAAAAAAATGAATTTCACTACAATCAATTTCATCGTTTGTAGTTATAGGAAAAATACTTTTAGTGCTTCCAAATTTCTGCGTTCTTGGTTTTTTTGAGATGCGTTAGCGATATCTCCGAAACGTGTGGACCAAAAAAAAAAAATTTTTTTTCCAATAAAAAACTACAAACGATTTAAAACGTATTTCAAAATGAAAAAACCCAAACTTGCTTAAATTGCTTGGTTTCCGCACAATGTATTATATTTTCGGAGTAACTACAAAAACTACAAAAAATGAATTTCACTACAATCAATTTCATCGTTTGTAGTTATAGGAAAAGTACTATTAGTGCTTCCAAATTGCTGCGTTCTTGGTTTTTTTTGAGATGCGTTAGCGATATCTCCGAAACCTGTGGACGAAACAAAAAATTTTTTTTTCTATGAAAAACTATAAACGATTTAAAACGTAATTCAAAAAGAAAAAACCCAAATTTGCTTAAATTGCTTGGTTTCCACACAATGTATTATATTTTCGGAGTAACTATAAAAACTAAAAAAAAATGAATTTCACTACAATCAATTTCATCGTTTGTAGTTATAGGAAAAGTACTTTTGTGCTTCCAAATTGCTGCGTTCTTAGTTTTTTTGAGATGCGTTAGCGATATCTCCGAAACCTGTGGACAAAAAAAAAATTGTTTTCCTATGAAAAATTACAAACGATTTAAAACGTATTTCAAAAAGAAAAAAACCCAAATTTGCTTAAATTGCTTGGTTTCCGCACAATGTATTATATTTTCGGAGTAACTATAAAAACTACAAAAAAATGAATTTCACTACAATCAATTTCATCGTTTGTAGTTATAGGAAAAGTACTTTTAGTGCTTCCAAATTGCTGCGTTCTTGGTTTTTTTGAGATGCGTTAGCGATATCTCCGAAACCTGTGGACCAAAAAAAAATTTTTTTTCCTATGAAAAACTACAAACGATTTAAAACGTAATTCAAAAAGAAAAAACCCAAATTTGCTTAAATTGCTTGGTTTCCGCACAATGCATTATATTTTCGGAGTAACTATAAAAACTACAAAAAAATGAATTTCACTATAATCAATTTCATCATTTGTAGTTATAGGAAAAGTACTTTTAGTGCTTCCAAATTGCTGCGTTCTTGGTTTTTTTGAGATGCGTTAGCGATACCTCCGAAACCTGTGGACCAAAAAAAAAATTGTTTTCCTATGAAAAACTTCAAACGAATTAAAACGTATTTCAAAAAGAAAAAACCCAAATTTGCTTAAATTGCTTGGTTTCCGCACAATGTATTATATTTTCGGAGTAACTATAAAAACTACAAAAAATGAATTTCACTACAATCAATTTCATCGTTTGTAGTTATAGGAAAAGTACTTTTAGTGCTTCCAAATTGCTGCGTTCTTGGTTTGTTTGAGATGCGTTAGCGATATCTCCCAAACCTGTGGACCAAAAAAAATTTTTTTTTCCTATGAAAAACTACAAACGATTTAAAACGTATTTCAAAAAGAAAAAACCCAAATTTGCTTAAATTGCTTGGTTTCCGCACAATGTATTATATTTTCGGAGTAACTATAAAAACTACAAAAAAATGAATTTCACTATAATCAATTTCATCGTTTGTAGTTATAGGAAAAGTACTTTTAGTGCTTCCAACTTGCTGCGTTCTTGGTTTTTTTGAGATGCGTTCGCGATATCTCCGAAACCTGTGCACCAAAAAAAAAAACTTGTTTTCCTATGAAAAACTACAAACGAATTAAAACGTATTTCAAAAAGAAAAAACCCAAATTTGCTTAAATTGCTTGGTTTCCGCACAATGTATTATAATTTCGGAGTAACTATAAAAACTACAAAAAAATGAATTTCACTATAATCAATTTCATCGTTTGTAGTTATAGGAAAAGTACTTTTTGTGCTTCCAAATTGCTGCGTTCTTGGTTTTTTTGAGATGCGTTTGCGATATCTCCGAAACCTGTGCACCAAAAAAAAAACTTGTTTTCCTATGAAAAACTACAAACGATTTAAAACGTATTTCAAAATGAAAAAACCCAAACTTGCTTAAATTGCTTGGTTTCCGCACAATGTATTATATTTTCGGAGTAACTATAAAAACTACAAAAAAATGAATTTCACTACAATCAATTTCATCGTTTGTAGTTATAGGAAAAGTACTTTTAGTGCTTCCATATTGCTGAGTTCTTGGTTTTTTTGAGATGCGTTAGCGATATCTCCGAAACCTGTGGACCCAAAAAAAAAATTGTTTCCCTATGAAAAACTACAAACGAATTAAAACGTATTTCAAAAAGAAAAAACCCAAATTTGCTTAAATTGCTTGGTTTCCGCAAAATGTATTATATTTTCGGAGTAACTATAAAAACTACAAAAAAATGAATTTCACTACAATCAATTTCATTGTTTGTAGTTATAGGAAAAGTACTTTTAGTGCTTCCAAATTGCTGCGTTCTTGGTTTGTTTGAGGTGCGTTAGCGATATCTCCCAAACCTGTGGACCAAAAAAAAGTTTTTTTCCTATGAAAAACTACAAACGAATTAAAACGTATTTCAAAAAGAAAAAACCCAAATTTGCTTAAATTGCTTGGTTTCCGCACAACGTATTATATTTTCGGAGTAACTATATAAACTACAAAAAAATGAATTTCACTACAATCAATTTCATCGTTTGTAGTTATAGGAAAAGTACTTTTAGTGCTTCCAAATTGTTGCGTTCTTGGTTTGTTTGAGATGCGTTAGCGATATCTCCGAAACCTGTGGACCAAAAAAAAATTTTTTTTCATATGAAAAACTAAAAACGATTTAAAATGTATTTCAAAAAGAAAAAACCCAAATTTGCTTAAATTGCTTGGTTTCCGCACAATGTTTTATATTTTCGGAGTAACTATAAGAACTACAAGAAAATGAATTTCACCACAATCGATTGCATCGTTTGTAGTTATACGAAAAGTACTTTTAGTGCTTCCAAATTGCTGGGTTCTAGGTTTTTTTGAGATGCGTTAGCGATATCTCCGAAACCTGTGGACCAAAAAAAAATTTTTTCCTATGAAAAACTACAAACGATTTAAAACGTAATTCAAAAAGAAAAAACCCAAATTTGCTTAAATTGCTTGGTTTCCGCACAATGTATTATATTTTCGGAGTAACTATAAAAACTACAAAAAAATGAATTTCACTATAATCAATTTCATCGTTTGTAGTTATAGGAAAAGTACTTTTAGTGCTTCCAAATTGCTGCGTTCTTGGTTTGTTTGAGATGCGTTAGCGATATCTCCGAAACCTGTGGACCAAAAAAAAATTTTTTTTTCGTATGAAAAACTACAAACGATTTAAAACGTATTTCAAAAAGAAAAAACCCAAATTTGCTTAAATTTCTTGGTTTCCGCACAATGTATTATATTTTCGGAGTAACTATAAAAACTACAAAAAAATGAATTTCACTATAATCAATTTCATCGTTTGTAGTTATAGGAAAAGTACTTTTAGTGCTTCCAAATTGCTGCGTTCTTGTTTTTTTTTTGAGATGCGTTGGCGATATCTCCGAAACCTGTGGACCAAAAAAAAAATTTTTTTTCGTGTGAAAAACTACAAACGATTTAAAATGTATTTCAAAAAGAAAAAACCCAAATTTGCTTAAATTGCTTGGTTTCCGCACAATGCATTATATTTTCGGAGTAAATATAAGAACTACAAAAAAATTAATTTCACTTTAATCAATTTCATCGTCTGTAGTTATAGGAAAAGTACTTTTAGTACTTCCAAATTGCTGCGTTCTTGGTTTTTATGAGATGCGTTAGCGATATCTCCGAAACCTGTGGACCAAAATAAAATTTTTTTCCTATGAAAAACTACAAAGGATTTAAAACGTATTTCAAAAAGAAAAAACCCAAATTTGCTTAAATTGCTTGGTTTCCGCACAATGTATTATATTTTCGGAGTAACTATAAAAACTACAAAAAAATGATTTTCACTATAATCAATTTCATCGTTTGTAGTTATAGGAAAAGTACTTTTAGTGCTTCCAAATTTCTGCGTTCTTGTTTTTTTTTGAGATGCGTTGGCGATATCTCCGAAACCTGTGGACCAAAAAAAAGATTTTTTCCTATGAAAAACTACAAACGAATTAAAACGTATTTCAAAAAGAAACAAAACCCAAATTTGCTTAAATTGCTTGGTTTGCTCACAATGTATTATATTTTCGGAGTAACTATAAAGACTACAAAAAAATGAATTTCACTACAATCAATTTCATCGTTTGTAGTTATAGGAAAGGTACTTTTAGTGCTTCCAAATTGCTTCGTTCTTGGTTTTTTTGAGATGCGTTAGCGATATCTCCGAAACCTGGGGACAAAAAAAAATTTTTTTTTCCTATGAAAAACTACAAAGAATTTAAAACGTATTTCAAAAAGAAAAGCCCAAATTTGCTTAAATTGCTTGGTTTCCGCAAAATGTATTATATTTTCGGATTAACTATAAAAACTACAAAAAAATGATTTTCACTATAATCAATTTCATCGTTTGTAGTTATAGGAAAAGTACTTTTAGTGCTTCCAAATTGCTGCGTTCTTGTTTTTTTTTTGAGATGCGTTAGCGATATCTCCGAAACCTGTGGACCAAAAAAAAAAATTTTTTTCCTATGAAAAACTACAAACGAATTAAAACGTATTTCAAAAAGAAAATACCCAAATTTGCTTAAATTTCTTGGTTTCCGCACAATGTATTATATTTTCGGAGTAACTATAAAAACTACAAAAAAATGAATTTCACTACAATCAATTTCATCGTTTTTAGTTATAGGAAAAGTACTTCTAGTGCTTCCAAATTGCTGCGTTCTTGGTTTTTTTGAGATGCGTTACCGATATCTCCGAATCTGTGGACAAAAAAAAATGTTTTCCTATGAAAAACTACAAACGATTTAAAACGTATTTCAAAAAGAAAAAACCCAAATTTGCTTAAATTGCTTGGTTTCCGCATAATGTATTATATTTTCGGAGTAACGATAAAAACTACAAAAAAATGAATTTCACTATAATAAATTTCATCGTTTGTAGTTATAGGAAAAGTACTTTTAGTGCTTCCAAATTGCTGCGTTCTTGGTTTTTTTGAGATGCGTTGGCGATATCTCCGAAACCTGTGGACCAAAAAAAAATTTTTTCCTATGAAAAACTACAAACGAATTAAAACGTATTTCAAAAAGAAAAAAACCCAAATTTGCTTAAATTGCTTGGTTTCCGCACAATGTATTATATTTTCGGAGTAACTATAAAGACTACAAAAAAATGAATTTCACTACAATCAATTTCATCGTTTGTAGTTATAGGAAAGATACTTTTAGTGCTTCCAAATTGCTTCGTTCTTGGTTTTTTTGAGATGCGTTAGCGATATCTCCGAAACCTGTGGACAAAAAAAAATTTTTTTTTCCTATGAAAAACTACAAACGATTTAAAACGTATTTCAAAAAGAAAAACCCCAAATTTGCTTAAATTGCTTGGTTTCCGCACAATGTATTATATTTTCGGAGTAACTATAAAAACTACAAAAAAATGAATTTCACTACAATCAATTTCATCGTTTGTAGTTATAGGAAAAGTAGTTTTAGTGCTTCCAAATTGCTGCGTTCTTGGTGTTTTTGAGATGCGTTAGCGATATCTCCGAAACCTGTGGACCAAAAAAAAATTTTTTTTCGTATGAAAAACTACAAACGATTTAAAACTTATTTCAAAAAGAAAAAACCCAAATTTACTTAAATTGCTTGGTTTCCGCAAAATATATTATATTTTCGGATTAACTATAAAAACAACAAAAAAATTAATTTCACTACAATCAATTTCATCGTTTGTAGTTATAGGAAAAGTACTTTTAGTGCTTCCAAATTGCTGCGTTCTTGGCTTTTTTGAGATGCGTTAGCGATATCTCCGAAACCTGTAGACCAAAAATAAAATTTTTTTCCTATGAAAAACTACAAAGGATTTATAACGTATTTCAAAAAGAAAAAACGCAAATTTGCTTAAATTGCTTGGTTTCCGCACAATGTATTATATTTTCGGAGTAACTATAAAAACTACAAAAAAATGAATTTCACTACAATCAATTTCATCGTTTGTAGTTATAGGAAAAGTACTTTTAGTGCTTCCAAATTGCTGCGTTCTTGGTTTTTTTGAGATGCGTTAGCGATATCTCCGAAACCTGTGGACCAAAAAAAAAATTTTTTTTCGTATGAAAAACTACAAACGATTTAAAACGTATTTCAAAAAGAAAAAACCAAATTTACTTAAATTCCTTGGTTTCCGCATAATGTATTATATTTTCGGAGTAACTATAAAAATACAAAAAAATGAATTTCACTACAATCAATTTCATCGTTTGTAGTTATAGGAAAAGTACATTTAGTGCTTCCAAATTGCTGCGTTCTTGTTTTTTTTGAGATGCGTTGGCGATATCTCCGAAACCTGTGGACCAAAAAAAAAATGTTTTCCTATGAAAAACTACAAACGAATTAAAACGTATTTCAAAAAGAAAAAACCCAAATTTGCTTAAATTGCTTGGTTTGCGCACAATGTATTATATTTTCGGAGTAACTATAAAGACTACAAAAAAATGAATTTCACTACAATCAATTTCATCGTTTGTAGTTATAGGAAAGGTACTTTTAGTGCTTCCAAATTGCTTCGTTCTTGGTTTTTTTGAGATGCGTTAGCGATATCTCCGAAACCTGTGGACAAAAAAAAAAATTTTTTTCCTATGAATGAGGATTTAAAACGTATTTCAAAAAGAAAAAACCCAAATTTGCTTAAATTGCTTGGTTTCCGCACAATGTATTATATTTTCGGAGTAACTATAAAAACTACAAAAAAATGAATTTCACTACAATCAATTTCATCGTTTGTAGTTATAGGAAAAGTAGTTTTAGTGCTTCCAAATTGCTGCGTTCTTGGTGTTTTTGAGATGCGTTAGCGATATCTCCGAAACCTGTGGACCAAAAAAAATTTTTTTTTCGTATGAAAAACTACAAACGATTTAAAACTTATTTCAAAAAGAAAAAACCCAAATTTACTTAAATTGCTTGGTTTCCGCAAAATATATTATATTTTCGGATTAACTATAAAAACAACAAAAAAATGAATTTCACTACAATCAATTTCATCGTTTGTTTTTATAGGAAAAGTACTTTTAGTGCTTCCAAATTGCTGCGTTCTTGGCTTTTTTGAGATGCGTTAGCGATATCTCCGAAACCTGTGGACCAAAATAAAATTTTTTTCCTATGAAAAACTACAAATGATTTAAAACGTATTTCAAAAAGAAAGCACCCAAATTTGCTTAAATTGCTTGGTTTCCGCACAATGTATTATATTTTCGGAGTAAATATAAGAACTACAAAAAAATGAATTTCACTTTAATCAATTTCATCGTCTGTAGTTATAGGAAAAGTACTTTTAGTGCTTCCAAATTGCTGCGTTCTTGGTTTTTTTGAGATGCGTTAGCGATATCTCCGAAACCTGTGGACCAAAATAAAATTTTTTTCCTATGAAAAACTACAAAGGATTTAAAACGTATTTCAAAAAGAAAAAACCCAAATTTGCTTAAATTGCTTGGTTTCCGCACAATGTATTATATTTTCGGAGTAACTATAAAAACTACAAAAAAATGATTTTCACTATAATCAATTTCATCGTTTGTAGTTATAGGAAAAGTACTTTTAGTGCTTCCAAATTGCTGCGTTCTTGTTTTTTTTTGAGATGCGTTGGCGATATCTCCGAAACCTGTAGACCAAAAAAAAAAATTTTTTTTCGTGTGAAAAACTACAAACGATTTAAAACGTATTTCAAAAAGAAAGCACCCAAATTTGCTTAAATTGCTTGGTTTCCGCACAATGTATTATATTTTCGGAGTAAATATAAGAACTACAATAAAATGAATTTCACTTTAATCAATTTCATCGTCTGTAGTTATAGGAAAAGTACTTTTAGTACTTCCAAATTGCTGCGTTCTTGGTTTTTTTGAGATGCGTTAGCGATATCTCCGAAACCTGTGGACCAAAATAAAATTTTTTTCCTATGAAAAACTACAAAGGATTTAAAACGTATTTCAAAAAGAAAAAACCCAAATTTGCTTAAATTGCTTGGTTTCCGCACAATGTATTATATTTTCGGAGTAACTATAAAAACTACAAAAAAATGATTTTCACTATAATCAATTTCATCGTTTGTAGTTATAGGAAAAGTACTTTTAGTGCTTCCAAATTGCTGCGTTCTTGTTTTTTTTGAGATGCGTTGGCGATATCTCCGAAACCTGTGGACCAAAAAAAAAATTTTTTCCTATGAAAAACTACAAACGAATTAAAACGTATTTCAAAAAGAAACAAAACCCAAATTTGCTTAAATTGCTTGGTTTGCTCACAATGTATTATATTTTCGGAGTAACTATAAAGACTACAAAAAAATGAATTTCACTACAATCAATTTCATCGTTTGTAGTTATAGGAAAGGTACTTTTAGTGCTTCCAAATTGCTTCGTTCTTGGTTTTTTTGAGATGCGTTAGCGATATCTCCGAAACCTGGGGACAAGAAAAAATTTTTTTTCCTATGAAAAACTACAAAGGATTTAAAACGTATTTCAAAAAGAAAAGCCCAAATTTGCTTAAATTGCTTGGTTTCCGCAAAATGTATTATATTTTCGGAGTAACTATAAAAACTACAAAAAAATGATTTTCACTATAATCAATTTCATCGTTTGTAGTTATAGGAAAAGTACTTTTAGTGCTTCCAAATTGCTGCGTTCTTGTTTTTTTTTTTGAGATGCGTTAGCGATATCTCCGAAACCTGTGGACCAAAAAAAAAATTTTTTTTCCTATGAAAAACTACAAACGAATTAAAACGTATTTAAAAAAGAAAAAACCTAAATTTGCTTAAATTTCTTGGTTTCCGCACAATGTATTATATTTTCGGAGTAACTATAAAAACTACAAAAAAATGAATTTCACTACAATCAATTTCATCGTTTGTAGTTATAGGAAAAGTACTTCTAGTGCTTCCAAATTGCTGCGTTCTTGGTTTTTTTGAGATGCGTTACCGATATCTCCGAATCTGTGGACAAAAAAAAATGTTTTCCTATGAAAAACTACAAACGATTTAAAACGTATTTCAAAAAGAAAAAACCCAAATTTGCTTAAATTGCTTGGTTTCCGCATAATTTATTATATTTTCGGAGTAACTATAAAAACTACAAAAAAATGAATTTCACTATAATAAATTTCATCGTTTGTAGTTATAGGAAAAGTACTTTTAGTGCTTCCAAATTGCTGCGTTCTTGGTTTTTTTGAGATGCGTTGGCGATATCTCCGAAACCTGCGGACCAAAAAAAAAATTTTTTCCTATGAAAAACTACAAACGAATTAAAACGTATTTCAAAAAGAAAAAACCCCAAATTTGCTTAAATTGCTTGGTTTCCGCACAATGTATTATATTTTCGGAGTAACTATAAAGACTACAAAAAAATGAATTTCACTACAATCAATTTCATCGTTTGTAGTTATAGGAAAGATACTTTTAGTGCTTCCAAATTGCTTCGTTCTTGGTTTTTTTGAGATGCGTTAGCGATATCTCCGAAACCTGTGGACAAAAAAAAATTTTTTTTCCTATGAAAAACTACAAACGATTTAAAACGTATTTCAAAAAGAAAAAACCCAAATTTGCTTAAATTGCTTGGTTTCCGCACAATGTATTATATTTTCGGAGTAACTATAAAAACTACAAAAAAATGAATTTCACTACAATCAATTTCATCGTTTGTAGTTATAGGAAAAGTAGTTTTAGTGCTTCCAAATTGCTGCGTTCTTGGTGTTTTTGAGATGCGTTAGCGATATCTCCGAAACCTGTGGACCAAAAAAAAATTTTTTTTCGTATGAAAAACTACAAACGATTTAAAACTTATTTCAAAAAGAAAAAACCCAAATTTACTTAAATTGCTTGGTTTCCGCAAAATATATTATATTTTCGGATTAACTATAAAAACAACAAAAAAATGAATTTCACTACAATCAATTTCATCGTTTGTAGTTATAGGAAAAGTACTTTTAGTGCTTCCAAATTGCTGCGTTCTTGGCTTTTTTGAGATGCGTTAGCGATATCTCCGAAACCTGTGGACCAAAAAAAAAATTTTTTTTCGTGTGAAAAACTACAAACGATTTAAAACGTATTTCAAAAAGAAAGCACCCAAATTTGCTTAAATTGCTTGGTTTCCGCACAATGTATTATATTTTCGGAGTAAATATAAGAACTACAAAAAAATGAATTTCACTTTAATCAATTTCATCGTCTGTAGTTATAGGAAAATTACTTTTAGTGCTTCCAAATTTCTGCGTTCTTGGTTTTTTTGAGATGCGTTAGCGATATCTCCGAAACCTGTGGACCAAAATAAAATTTTTTTCCTATGAAAAACTACAAAGGATTTAAAACGTATTTCAAGAAGAAAAAACCCAAATTTGCTTAAATTGCTTGGTTTCCGCACAATGTATTATATTTTCGGAGTAACTATAAAAACTACAAAAAAATGATTTTCACTATAATCAATTTCATCGTTTGTAGTTATAGGAAAAGTACTTTTAGTGCTTCCAAATTGCTGCGTTCTTGCTTTTTTTGAGATGCGTTGGCGATATCTCCGAAACCTGTGGACCAAAAAAAAAATGTTTTCCTATGAAAAACTACAAAGGATTTAAAACGTATTTCAAAAAGAAAAAACCCAAATTTGCTTAAATTGCTTGGTTTCCGCACAATGTATTATATTTTCGGAGTAACTATAAAAACTACAAAAAAATGAATTTCACTACAATCAATTTCATCGTTTGTAGTTATAGGAAAAGTAGTTTTAGTGCTTCCAAATTGCTGCGTTCTTGGTGTTTTTGAGATGCGTTAGCGATATCTCCGAAACCTGTGGACCAAAAAAAATTTTTTTTCGTATGAAAAACTACAAACGATTTAAAACTTATTTCAAAAAGAAAAAACCCAAATTTACTTAAATTGCTTGGTTTCCGCAAAATATATTATATTTTCGGATTAACTATAAAAACAACAAAAAAATGAATTTCACTACAATCAATTTCATCGTTTGTTTTTATAGGAAAAGTACTTTTAGTGCTTCCAAATTGCTGCGTTCTTGGCTTTTTTGAGATGCGTTAGCGATATCTCCGAAACCTGTGGACCAAAATAAAATTTTTTTCCTATGAAAAACTACAAATGATTTAAAACGTATTTCAAAAAGAAAGCACCCAAATTTGCTTAAATTGCTTGGTTTCCGCACAATGTATTATATTTTCGGAGTAAATATAAGAACTACAAAAAAATGAATTTCACTTTAATCAATTTCATCGTCTGTAGTTATAGGAAAAGTACTTTTAGTGCTTCCAAATTGCTGCGTTCTTGGTTTTTTTGAGATGCGTTAGCGATATCTCCGAAACCTGTGGACCAAAATAAAATTTTTTTCCTATGAAAAACTACAAAGGATTTAAAACGTATTTCAAAAAGAAAAAACCCAAATTTGCTTAAATTGCTTGGTTTCCGCACAATGTATTATATTTTCGGAGTAACTATAAAAACTACAAAAAAATGATTTTCACTATAATCAATTTCATCGTTTGTAGTTATAGGAAAAGTACTTTTAGTGCTTCCAAATTGCTGCGTTCTTGTTTTTTTTTTAGATGCGTTGGCGATATCTCCGAAACCTGTGGACCAAAAAAAAAATTTTTTTTCGTGTGAAAAACTACAAACGATTTAAAACGTATTTCAAAAAGAAAGCACCCAAATTTGCTTAAATTGCTTGGTTTCCGCACAATGTATTATATTTTCGGAGTAAATATAAGAACTACAAAAAAATGAATTTCACTTTAATCAATTTCATCGTCTGTAGTTATAGGAAAAGTACTTTTAGTACTTCCAAATTGCTGCGTTCTTGGTTTTTTTGAGATGCGTTAGCGATATCTCCGAAACCTGTGGACCAAAATAAAATTTTTTTCCTATGAAAAACTACAAAGGATTTAAAACGTATTTCAAAAAGAAAAAACCCAAATTTGCTTAAATTGCTTGGTTTCCGCACAATGTATTATATTTTCGGAGTAACTATAAAAACTACAAAAAAATGATTTTCACTATAATCAATTTCATCGTTTTTAGTTATAGGAAAAGTACTTTTAGTGCTTCCAAATTGCTGCGTTCTTGTTTTTTTTTTGAGATGCGTTGGCGATATCTCCGAAACCTGTGGACCAAAAAAAAAATTTTTTCCTATGAAAAACTACAAACGAATTAAAACGTATTTCAAAAAGAAACAAAACCCAAATTTGCTTAAATTGCTTGGTTTGCTCACAATGTATTATATTTTCGGAGTAACTATAAAGACTACAAAAAAATGAATTTCACTACAATCAATTTCATCGTTTGTAGTTATAGGAAAGGTACTTTTAGTGCTTCCAAATTGCTTCGTTCTTGGTTTTTTTGAGATGCGTTAGCGATATCTCCGAAACCTGGGGACAAAAAAAAATTTTTTTTCCTATGAAAAACTACAAAGGATTTAAAACGTATTTCAAAAAGAAAAGCCCAAATTTGCTTAAATTGCTTGGTTTCCGCAAAATGTATTATATTTTCGGAGTAACTATAAAAACTACAAAAAAATGATTTTCACTATAATCAATTTCATCGTTTGTAGTTATAGGAAAAGTACTTTTAGTGCTTCCAAATTGCTGCGTTCTTGTTTTTTTTTTGAGATGCGTTAGCGATATCTCCGAAACCTGTGGACCAAAAAAAAAAATTTTTTTCCTATGAAAAACTACAAACGAATTAAAACGTATTTCAAAAAGAAAAAACCCAAATTTGCTTAAATTTCTTGGTTTCCGCACAATGTATTATATTTTCGGAGTAACTATAAAAACTACAAAAAAACGAATTTCACTACAATCAATTTCATCGTTTGTAGTTATAGGAAAAGTACTTCTAGTGCTTCCAAATTGCTGCGTTCTTGGTTTTTTTGAGAAGCGTTACCGATATCTCCGAATCTGTGGACAAAAAAAAATGTTTTCCTATGAAAAACTACAAACGATTTAAAACGTATTTCAAAAAGAAAAAACCCAAATTTGCTTAAATTGCTTGGTTTCCGCATAATGTATTATATTTTCGGAGTAACTATAAAAACTACAAAAAAATGAATTTCACTATAATAAATTTCATCGTTTGTAGTTATAGGAAAAGTACTTTTAGTGCTTCCAAATTGCTGCGTTCTTGGTTTTTTTGAGATGCGTTGGCGATATCTCCGAAACCTGTGGACCAAAAAAAAATGTTTTCCTATGAAAAACTACAAACGAATTAAAACGTATTTCAAAAAGAAAAAAACCCAAATTTGCTTAAATTGCTTGGTTTCCGCACAATGTATTATATTTTCGGAGTAACTATAAAGACTACAAAAAAATTAATTTCACTACAATCAATTTCATCGTTTGTAGTTATAGGAAAGATACTTTTAGTGCTTCCAAATTGCTTCGTTCTTGGTTTTTTTGAGATGCGTTAGCGATATCTCCGAAACCTGTGGACAAAAAAAATTTTTTTTTCCTATGAAAAACTACAAACGATTTAAAACGTATTTCAAAAAGAAAAAACCCAAATTTGCTTAAATTGCTTGGTTTCCGCACAATGTATTATATTTTCGGAGTAACTATAAAAACTACAAAAAAATGAATTTCACTACAATCAATTTCATCGTTTGTAGTTATAGGAAAAGTAGTTTTAGTGCTTCCAAATTGCTGCGTTCTTGGTGTTTTTGAGATGCGTTAGCGATATCTCCGAAACCTGTGGACCAAAAAAAAATTTTTTTCGTATGAAAAACTACAAACGATTTAAAACTTATTTCAAAAAGAAAAAACCCAAATTTACTTAAATTGCTTGGTTTCCGCAAAATATATTATATTTTCGGATTAACTATAAAAACAACAAAAAAATGAATTTCACTACAATCAATTTCATCGTTTGTAGTTATAGGAAAAGTACTTTTAGTGCTTCCAAATTGCTGCGTTCTTGGCTTTTTTGAGATGCGTTAGCGATATCTCCGAAACCTGTGGACCAAAAAAAAAATTTTTTTTCGTGTGAAAAACTACAAACGATTTAAAACATATTTCAAAAAGAAAGCACCCAAATTTGCTTAAATTGCTTGGTTTCCGCACAATGTATTATATTTTCGGAGTAAATATAAGAACTACAAAAAAATGAATTTCACTTTAATCAATTTCATCGTCTGTAGTTATAGGAAAAGTACTTTTAGTGCTTCCAAATTGCTGCGTTCTTGGATTTTTTGAGATGCGTTAGCGATATCTCCGAAACCTGTGGACCAAAAAAAAAATTTTTTTTCGTGTGAAAAACTACAAACGATTTAAAACGTATTTCAAAAAGAAAGCACCCAAATTTGCTTAAATTGCTTGGTTTCCGCACAATGTATTATATTTTCGGAGTAACTATAAAAACTACAAAAAAATGAATTTCACTACAGTCAATTTCATCGTTTGTAGTTATAGGAAAAGTAGTTTTAGTGCTTCCAAATTGCTGCGTTCTTGGTGTTTTTGAGATGCGTTAGCGATATCTCCGAAACCTGTGGACCAAAAAAAAATTTTTTTTCGTATGAAAAACTACAAACGATTTAAAACTTATTTCAAAAAGAAAAAACCCAAATTTACTTAAATTGCTTGGTTTCCGCAAAATATATTATATTTTCGGATTAACTATAAAAACAACAAAAAAATGAATTTCACTACAATCAATTTCATCGTTTGTAGTTATAGGAAAAGTACTTTTAGTGCTTCCAAATTTCTGCGTTCTTGGTTTTTTTGAGATGCGTTAGCGATATCTCCGAAACCTGTGGACCAAAATAAAATTTTTTTCCTATGAAAAACTACAAAGGATTTAAAACGTATTTCAAAAAGAAAAAAACCCAAATTTGCTTAAATTGCTTGGTTTCCGCACAATGTATTATATTTTCGGAGTAACTATAAAAACTACAAAAAAATGATTTTCACTATAATCAATTTCATCGTTTGTAGTTATAGGAAAAGTACTTTTAGTGCTTCCAAATTGCTGCGTTCTTGCTTTTTTTGAGATGCGTTGGCGATATCTCCGAAACCTGTGGACCAAAAAAAAAATTTTTTCCTATGAAAAACTACAAACGAATTAAAACGTATTTCAAAAAGAAAAAAACCCAAATTTGCTTAAATTGCTTGGTTTGCGCACAATGTATTATATTTTCGGAGTAACTATAAAGACTACAAAAAAATGAATTTCACTACAATCAATTTCATCGTTTGTAGTTATAGGAAAGGTACTTTTAGTGCTTCCAAATTGCTTCGTTCTTGGTTTTTTTGAGATGCGTTAGCGATATCTCCGAAACCTGGGGACAAAAAAAAAATTTGTTTTCCTATGAAAAACTACAAAGGATTTAAAACGTATTTCAAAAAGAAAAACCCAAATTTGCTTAAATTGCTTGGTTTCCGCAAAATGTATTATATTTTCGGAGTAACTATAAAAACTACAAAAAAATGATTTTCACTATAATCAATTTCATCGTTTGTAGTTATAGGAAAAGTACTTTTAGTGCTTCCAAATTGCTGCGTTCTTGTTTTTTTTGAGATGCGTTAGTGATATCTCCGAAACCTGTGGACCAAAAAAAAAATTTTTTTTCCTATGAAAAACTACAAACGAATTAAAACGTATTTCAAAAAGAAAAAACCCAAATTTGCTTAAATTTCTTGGTTTCCGCACAATGTATTATATTTTCGGAGTAACTATAAAAACTACAAAAAAATGAATTTCACTACAATCAATTTCATCGTTTGTAGTTATAGGAAAAGTACTTCTAGTGCTTCCAAATTGCTGCGTTTTTTGGTTTTTTTGAGATGCGTTACCGATATCTCCGAATCTGTGGACAAAAAAAAATGTTTTCCTATGAAAAACTACAAACGATTTAAAACGTATTTCAAAAAGAAAAAACCCAAATTTGCTTAAATTGCTTGGTTTCCGCATAATGTATTATATTTTCGGAGTAACTATAAAAACTACAAAAAAATGAATTTCACTATAATAAATTTCATCGTTTGTAGTTATAGGAAAAGTACTTTTAGTGCTTCCAAATTGCTGCGATCTTTGTTTTTTTGAGATGCGTTAGCGATATCTCCGAAACCTGTGGACAAAAAAAAAATTTTTTTCGTATGAAAAACTACAAACGATTTAAAACGTATTTCAAAAAGAAAAAACCCCAAATTTGCTTAAATTGCTTGGTTTCCGCACAATGTATTATATTTTGGGAGTAACTATAAAAACTACAAAAAAATGAACTTCACTACAATCAATTTCATCGTTTGTAGTTATAGGAAAAATACTTTTAGTGCTTCCAAATTGCTGCGTTCTTGGTTTTTTTGAGATGCGTTAGCGATATCTCGAAACCTGTAGACCAAAAAAAATGTTTTTCCTATGAAAAACTACAAACGATTTAAAACGTATTTCAAAAAGAAAAAACCCAAATTTGCTTAAATTGCTTGGTTTACGCACAATGTATTATATTTTCGGAGTAACTATAAAAACTACAAAAAAATGTATTTCACTATAATCAATTTCATCGTTTGTAGTTATAGGAAAAGTACTTTTAGTGCTTTCAAATTGCTGCGTTCTTGGTTTTTTTGAGATGCGTTAGCGATATCTCCGAAACCTGTGGTCCAAAAAAAAAATTTATTTTCCTATGAAAAACAAACGGTTTAAAACGTATTTCAAAAAGAAAAAACCCAAGTTTGCTTAAATTGCTTGGTTTCCGCACAATGTATTATATTTTCGGAGTAACTATAAAAATACAAAAAAATGAATTTCACTACAATCAATTTCATCGTTTGTAGTTATAGGAAAAGTACTTTTAGTGCTTCCAAATTGCTGCGTTCCTGGTTTTTTTGAGATGCGTTAGCGATATCTCCGAAACCTGTGGATCAAAAAAAAAATTTTTTTCGTATGAAAAACTACAAACGATTTAAAACGTATTTCAAAAAGAAAAAAACCAAATTTACTTAAATTACTTGGTTTCCGCACAATGTATTATATTTTCGGAGTAACTATAAAAACTACAAAAAAATGAATTTCACTACAATCAATTTCATCGTTTGTAGTTATAGGAAAAGTACTTTTAGTGCTTCCAAATTGCTGCGTTCTTGGTTTTTTTGAGATGCGTTAGCGATATCTCCGAAACCTGTGGACCAAAAAAAAAATTTTTTTTCGTATGAAAAACTACAAACGATTTAAAACGTATTTCAGAAAGAAAAAACCAAATTTACTTAAATTCCTTGGTTTCCGCATAATGTATTATATTTTCGGAGTAACTATAAAAATACAAAAAAATTAATTTCACTACAATCAATTTCATCGTTTGTAGTTATAGGAAAAGTACTTTTAGTGCTTCCAAATTGCTGCGTTCTTGGTTTTTTTGAGATGCGTTGGCGATATCTCCGAAACCTGTGGACCAAAAAAAAAATTTTTTCCTATGAAAAACTACAAACGAATTAAAACGTATTTCAAAAAGTATAAAACCCAAATTTGCTTAAATTGCTTGGTTTCCGCACAATGTATTATATTTTCGGAGTAACTATAAAGACTACAAAAAAATGAATTTCACTACAATCAATTTCATCGTTTGTAGTTATAGGAAAGGTACTTTTAGTGCTTCCAAATTGCTTCGTTCTTGGTTTTTTTGAGATGCGTTAGCGATATCTCCGAAACCTGTGGACAAAAAAAAATTTTTTTTCCTATGAAAAACTACAAACGATTTAAAACGTATTTCAAAAAGAAAAAACCCAAATTTGCTTAAATTGCTTGGTTTCCGCACAATGTATTATATTTTCGGAGTAACTATAAAAACTACATAAAAATGAATTTCACTACAATCAATTTCATCGTTTGTAGTTATAGGAAAAGTAGTTTTAGTGCTTCCAAATTGCTGCGTTCTTGGTGTTTTTGAGATGCGTTAGCGATATCTCCGAAACCTGTGGACCAAAAAAAATTTTTTTTCGTATGAAAAACTACAAAGGATTTAAAACTTATTTCAAAAAGAAAAAACCCAAATTTACTTAAATTGCTTGGTTTCCGCAAAATATATTATATTTTCGGATTAACTATAAAAACAACAAAAAAATGAATTTCACTACAATCAATTTCATCGTTTGTAGTTATAGGAAAAGTACTTTTAGTGCTTCCAAATTGCTGCGTTCTTGGCTTTTTTGAGATGCGTTAGCGATATCTCCGAAACCTGTGGACCAAAAAAAAAATTTTTTTTCGTGTGAAAAACTACAAACGATTTAAAACGTATTTCAAAAGGAAAGCACCCAAATTTGCTTAAATTGCTTGGTTTCCGCACAATGTATTATATTTTCGGAGTAAATATAAGAACTACAAAAAAATGAATTTCACTTTAATCAATTTCATCGTCTGTAGTTATAGGAAAAGTACTTTTAGTGCTTCCAAATTGCTGCGTTCTTGGTTTTTTTGAGATGCGTTAGCGATATCTCCGAAACCTGTGGACCAAAATAAAATTTTTTTCTTATGAAAAACTACAAAGGATTTAAAACGTATTTCAAAAAGAAAAAACCCAAATTTGCTTAAATTGCTTGGTTTCCGCACAATGTATTATATTTTCGGAGTAACTATAAAAACTACAAAAAAATGATTTTCACTATAATCAATTTCATCGTTTGTAGTTATAGGAAAAGTACTTTTAGTGCTTCCAAATTGCTGCGTTCTTGTTTTTTTTGAGATGCGTTGGCGATATCTCCGAAACCTGTGGACCAAAAAAAAAATTTTTTCCTATGAAAAACTACAAACGAATTAAAACGTATTTCAAAAAGAGAAAAAACCCAAATTTGCTTAAATTGCTTGGTTTGCGCACAATGTATTATATTTTCGGAGTAACTATAAAGACTACAAAAAAATGAATTTCACTACAATCAATTTCATCGTTTGTAGTTATAGGAAAGGTACTTTTAGTGCTTCCAAATTGCTTCGTTCTTGGTTTTTTTGAGATGCGTTAGCGATATCTCCGAAACCTGGGGACAAAAAAAAAAAATTTGTTTTCCTATGAAAAACTACAAAGGATTTAAAACGTATTTCAAAAAGAAAAACCCAAATTTGCTTAAATTGCTTGGTTTCCGCAAAATGTATTATATTTTCGGAGTAACTATAAAAACTATAAAAAAATGATTTTCACTATAATCAATTTCATCGTTTGTAGTTATAGGAAAAGTACTTTTAGTGCTTCCAAATTGCTGCGTTCTTGTTTTTTTTTGAGATGCGTTAGCGATATCTCCGAAACCTGTGGACCAAAAAAAAAATGTTTTTCCTATGAAAAACTACAAACGAATTAAAACGTATTTCAAAAAGAAAAAACCCAAATTTGCTTAAATTTCTTGGTTTCCGCACAATGTATTATATTTTCGGAGTAACTATAAAAACTACAAAAAAATGAATTTCACTACAATCAATTTCATCGTTTGTAGTTATAGGAAAAGTACTTCTAGTGCTTCCAAATTGCTGCGTTCTTGGTTTTTTTGAGATGCGTTACCGATATCTCCGAATCTGTGGACCAAAAAAAAATTGTTTTCCTATGAAAAACTACAAACGAATTAAAACGTATTTCAAAAAGAAAAAAAACCCAAATTTGCTTAAATTGCTTGGTTTGCGCACAATGTATTATATTTTCGGAGTAACTATAAAGACTACAAAAAAATGAATTTCACTACAATCAATTTCATCGTTTGTAGTTATAGGAAAGGTACTTTTAGTGCTTCCAAATTGCTTCGTTCTTGGTTTTTTTGAGATGCGTTAGCGATATCTCCGAAACCTGGGGACAAAAAAAAAATTTGTTTTCCTATGAAAAACTACAAAGGATTTAAAACGTATTTCAAAAAGAAAAACCCAAATTTGCTTAAATTGCTTGGTTTCCGCAAAATGTATTATATTTTCGGAGTAACTATAAAAACTATAAAAAAATGATTTTCACTATAATCAATTTCATCGTTTGTAGTTATAGGAAAAGTACTTTTAGTGCTTCCAAATTGCTGCGTTCTTGTTTTTTTTGAGATGCGTTAGCGATATCTCCGAAACCTGTGGACCAAAAAAAAAAATTTTTTTTCCTATGAAAAACTACAAACGAATTAAAACGTATTTCAAAAAGAAAAAACCCAAATTTGATAAATTTCTTGGTTTCCGCACAATGTATTATATTTTCGGAGTAACTATAAAAACTACAAAAAAATGAATTTCACTACAATCAATTTCATCGTTTGTAGTTATAGGAAAAGTACTTCTAGTGCTTCCAAATTGCTGCGTTCTTGGTTTTTTTGAGATGCGTTACCGATATCTCCGAATCTGTGGACAAAAAAAAATGTTTTCCTATGAAAAACTACTAACGATTTAAAACGTATTTCAAAAAGAAAAAACCCAAATTTGCTTAAATTGCTTGGTTTCCGCATAATGTATTATATTTTCGGAGTAACTATAAAAACTACAAAAAAATGAATTTCACTATAATAAATTTCATCGTTTGTAGTTATAGGAAAAATACTTTTAGTGCTTCCAAATTGCTGCGTTCTTGGTTTTTTTGAGATGCGTTAGCGATATCTCGAAACCTGTAGACCAAAAAAAAAATTTTTTTCCTATGAAAAACTACAAACGATTTAAAACGTATTTCAAAAATAATCAATTTCATCGTTTGTAGTTATAGGAAAAGTACTTTTAGTGCTTTCAAATTGCTGCGTTCTTGGTTTTTTTGAGATGCGTTAGCGATATCTCCGAAACCTGTGGACAAAAAAAAAAAATTTTTCGTATGAAAAACTACAAACGATTTAAAACGTATTTCAAAAAGAAAAAACCCCAAATTTGCTTAAATTGCTTGGTTTCCGCACAATGTATTATATTTTGGGAGTAACTATAAAAACTACAAAAAAATGAACTTCACTACAATCAATTTCATCGTTTGTAGTTATAGGAAAAATACTTTTAGTGCTTCCAAATTGCTGCGTTCTTGGTTTTTTTGAGATGCGTTAGCGATATCTCGAAACCTGTAGACCAAAAAAAAAATTTTTTTCCTATGAAAAACTACAAACGATTTAAAACGTATTTCAAAAATAATCAATTTCATCGTTTGTAGTTATAGGAAAAGTACTTTTAGTGCTTTCAAATTGCTGCGTTCTTGGTTTTTTTGAGATGCGTTAGCGATATCTCCGAAACCTGTGGTCCAAAAAAAAAATTTTTTTTCCTATGAAAAACAAACGATTTAAAACGTGTTTCAAAAAGAAAAAACCCAAGTTTGATTAAATTGCTTGGTTTCCGCACAATGTATTATATTTTCGGAGTAACTATAAAAATACAAAAAAATGAATTTCACTACAATCAATTTCATCGTTTGTAGTTATAGGAAAAGTACTTTTAGTGCTTCCAAATTGCTGCGTTCTTGGTTTTTTTGAGATGCGTTAGCGATATCTCCGAAACCTGTGGACCAAAAAAAAAATTTTTTTTCGTATGAAAAACTACAAACGATTTAAAACGTATTTCAAAAAGAAAAAACCAAATTTACTTAAATTCCTTGGTTTCCGCATAATGTATTATATTTTCGGAGTAACTATAAAAATACAAAAAAATTAATTTCACTACAATCAATTTCATCGTTTGTAGTTATAGGAAAAGTACTTTTAGTGCTTCCAAATTGCTGCGTTCTTGGTTTTTTTGAGATGCGTTGGCGATATCTCCGAAACCTGTGGACCAAAAAAAAATTTTTTCCTATGAAAAACTACAAACGAATTAAAACGTATTTCAAAAAGAAAAAAACCCAAATTTGCTTAAATTGCTTGGTTTGCGCACAATGTATTATATTTTCGGAGTAACTATAAAGACTACAAAAAAATGAATTTCACTACAATCAATTTCATCGTTTGTAGTTATAGGAAAGGTACTTTTAGTGCTTCCAAATTGCTTCGTTCTTGGTTTTTTTGAGATGCGTTAGCGATATCTCCGAAACCTGTGGACAAAAAAAAATTTGTTTTTCCTATGAAAAACTGCAAAGGATTTAAAACGTATTTCAAAAAGAAAAAACCCAAATTTGCTTAAATTGCTTGGTTTCCGCAAAATATATTATATTTTCGGATTAACTATAAAAACAACAAAAAAATGAATTTTACTACAATCAATTTCATCGTTTGTAGTTATAGGAAAAGTACTTTTAGTGCTTCCAAATTGCTGCGTTCTTGGTTTTTTTGAGATGCGTTAGCGATATCTCCGAAACCTGTGGACCAAAATAAAATTTTTTTCCTATGAAAAACTACAAACGAATTAAAACGTATTTCAAAAAGAAAAAACCCAAATTTGCTTAAATTTCTTGGTTTCCGCACAATGTATTATATTTTCGGAGTAACTATAAAAACTACAAAAAAATGAATTTCACTACAATCAATTTCATCGTTTGTAGTTATAGGAAAAGTACTTCTAGTGCTTCCAAATTGCTGCGTTCTTGGTTTTTTTGAGATGCGTTACCGATATCTCCGAATCTGTGGACAAAAAAAAATGTTTTCCTATGAAAAACTACAAACGAATTAAAACGTATTTCAAAAATAAAAAACCCAAATTTGCTTAAATTTCTTGGTTTTCGCACAATGTATTATATTTTCGGAGTAAATATAAGAACTACAAAAAAATGAATTTCACTTTAATCAATTTCATCGTCTGTAGTTATAGGAAAAGTACTTTTAGTGCTTCCAAATTGCTGCGTTCTTGGTTTTTTTGAGATGCGTTAGCGATATCTCCGAAACCTGTGGACCAAAATAAAATTTTTTTCCTATGAAAAACTACAAACGAATTAAAACGTATTTCAAAAAGAAAAAACCCAAATTTGCTTAAATTGCTTGGTTTCCGCACAATGTATTATATTTCCGGAGTAACTATAAAGACTACAAAAAAATTAATTTCACTACAATCAATTTCATCGTTTGTAGTTATAGGAAAAGTAGTTTTAGTGCTTCCAAATTGTTGCGTTCTTGGTGTTTTTGAGATGCGTTGGCGATATCTCCGAATCTGTGGACAAAAAAAAAATGTTTTCCAATGAAAAACTACAAACGATTTAAAACGTATTTCAAAAGGAAAAAACCCAAATTTGATTAAATTTTTTTTCGTATGAAAAACTACAAACGATTTAAAACTTATTTCAAAAAGAAAAAACCCAAATTTACTTAAATTGCTTGGTTTCCGCAAAATATATTATATTTTCGGATTAACTATAAAAACAACAAAAAAATGAATTTCACTACAATCAATTTCATCGTTTGTAGTTATACGAAAAGTACTTTTAGTGCTTCCAAATTGCTGCGTTCTTGGTTTTTTTGAGATGCGTTAGCGATATCTCCGAAACCTCTGGACCAAAAAAAAAATTTTTTTTCGTATGAAAAACTACAAACGATTTAAAACGTATTTCAAAAAGAAAAAAACAAATTTACTTAAATTCCTTGGTTTCCGCATAATGTATTATATTTTCGGAGTAACTATAAAAATACAAAAAAATTAATTTCACTACAATCAATTTCATCGTTTGTAGTTATAGGAAAAGTACTTTTAGTGCTTCCAAATTGCTGCGTTCTTGGTTTTTTTGAGATGCGTTGGCGATATCTCCGAAACCTGTGGACCAAAAAAAAATTTTTTCCTATGAAAAACTACAAACGAATTAAAACGTATTTCAAAAAGAAAAAAACCCAAATTTGCTTAAATTGCTTGGTTTGCGCACAATGTATTATATTTTCGGAGTAACTATAAAGACTACAAAACAATGAATTTCACTACAATCAATTTCATCGTTTGTAGTTATAGGAAAGGTACTTTTAGTGCTTCCAAATTGCTTCGTTCTTGGTTTTTTTGAGATGCGTTAGCGATATCTCCGAAACCTGTGGACAAAAAAAAATTTTTTTTCCTATGAAAAACTGCAAAGGATTTAAAACGTATTTCAAAAAGAAAAAACCCAAATTTGCTTAAATTGCTTGGTTTCCGCAAAATATATTATATTTTCGGATTAACTATAAAAACAACAAAAAAATGAATTTCACTACAATCAATTTCATCGTTTGTAGTTATAGGAAAAGTACTTTTAGTGCTTCCAAATTGCTGCGTTCTTGGCTTTTTTGAGATGCGTTAGCGATATCTCCGAAACCTGTGGACCAAAAAAAAATTTTTTTTCGTGTGAAAAACTACAAACGATTTAAAACGTATTTCAAAAAGAAAGCACCCAAATTTGCTTAAATTGCTTGGTTTCCGCACAATGTATTATATTTTCGGAGTAAATATAAGAACTACAAAAAAATGAATTTCACTTTAATCAATTTCATCGTCTGTAGTTATAGGAAAAGTACTTTTAGTGCTTCCAAATTGCTGCGTTCTTGGTTTTTTTGAGATGCGTTAGCGATATCTCCGAAACCTGTGGACCAAAATAAAATTTTTTTCCTATGAAAAACTACAAACGAATTAAAACGTATTTCAAAAAGAAAAAACCCAAATTTGCTTAAATTTCTTGGTTTCCGCACAATGTATTATATTTTCGGAGTAACTATAAAAACTACAAAAAAATGAATTTCACTACAATCAATTTCATCGTTTGTAGTTATAGGAAAAGTACTTCTAGTGCTTCCAAATTGCTGCGTTCTTGGTTTTTTTGAGATGCGTTACCGATATCTCCGAATCTGTGGACAAAAAAAAATGTTTTCCTATGAAAAACTACAAACGAATTAAAACGTATTTCAAAAAGAAAAAACCCAAATTTGCATAAATTTCTTGGTTTCCGCACAATGTATTATATTTTCGGAGTAAATATAAGAACTACAAAAAAATGAATTTCACTTTAATCAATTTCATCGTCTGTAGTTATAGGAAAAGTACTTTTAATGCTTCCAAATTGCTGCGTTCTTGGTTTTTTTGAGATGCGTTAGCGATATCTCCGAAACCTGTGGACCAAAATAAATTTTTTTTCCTATGAAAAACTACAAACGAATTAAAACGTATTTCAAAAAGAAAAACCCCAAATTTGCTTAAATTGCTTGGTTTCCGCACAATGTATTATATTTTCGGAGTAACTATAAAGACTACAAAAAAATGAATTTCACTACAATCAATTTCATCGTTTGTAGTTATAGGAAAAGTAGTTTTAGTGCTTCCAAATTGCTGCGTTCTTGGTGTTTTTGAGATGCGTTGGCGATATCTCCGAATCTGTGGACAAAAAAAAATGTTTTCCTATGAAAAACTACAAACGATTTAAAACGTATTTCAAAAGGAAAAACCCAACTTTGCTTAAATTGCTTGGTTTCCACACAATGTATTATATTTTCGGAGTAACTATAAAAACTACAAAAAAATGAATTTCACTACAATCAATTTCATCGTTTGTAGTTATAGGAAAAGTAGTTTTAGTGCTTCCAAATTGCTGCGTTCTTGGTGTTTTTGAGATGCGTTAGCGATATCTCCGAAACCTGTGGACCAAAAAAAAATTTTTTTTCGTATGAAAAACTACAAACGATTTAAAACTTATTTCAAAAAGAAAAAACCCAAATTTACTTAAATTGCTTGGTTTCCGCAAAATATATTATATTTTCGGATTAACTATAAAAACAACAAAAAAATGAATTTCACTACAATCAATTTCATCGTTTGTAGTTATACGAAAAGTACTTTTAGTGCTTCCAAATTGCTGCGTTCTTGGCTTTTTTGAGATGCGTTAGCGATATCTCCGAAACCTGTGGACCAAAAAAAAAATTTTTTTTCGTGTGAAAAACTACAAACGATTTAAAACGTATTTCAAAAAGAAAGCACCCAAATTTGCTTAAATTGCTTGGTTTCCGCACAATGTATTATATTTTCGGAGTAAATATAAGAACTACAAAAAAATGAATTTCACTTTAATCAATTTCATCGTCTGTAGTTATAGGAAAAGTACTTTTAGTGCTTCCAAATTGCTGCTTCTTGGTTTTTTTGAGATGCGTTAGCGATATCTCCGAAACCTGTGGACCACAATAAAATTTTTTTCCTATGAAAAACTACAAAGGATTTAAAACGTATTTCAAAAAGAAAAAATCCAAATTTGCTTAAATTGCTTGGTTTCCGCACAATGTATTATATTTTCGGAGTAAATATAAGAACTACAAAAAAATGAATTTCACTTTAATCAATTTCATCGTCTGTAGTTATAGGAAAAGTACTTTTAGTGCTTCCAAATTGCTGCGTTCTTGGCTTTTTTGAGATGCGTTAGCGATATCTCCGAAACCTGTGGACCAAAAAAAAAATTTTTTTTCGTGTGAAAAACTACAAACGATTTAAAACGTATTTCAAAAAGAAAGCACCCAAATTTGCTTAAATTGCTTGGTTTCCGCACAATGTATTATATTTTCGGAGTAAATATAAGAACTACAAAAAAATGAATTTCACTTTAATCAATTTCATCGTCTGTAGTTATAGGAAAAGTACTTTTAGTGCTTCCAAATTGCTGCGTTCTTGTTTTTTTTGAGATGCGTTGGCGATATCTCCGAAACCTGTGGACCAAAAAAAAAATTTTTTCCTATGAAAAACTACAAACGAATTAAAACGTATTTCAAAAAGAAAAAACCCAAATTTGCTTAAATTGCTTGGTTTGCGCACAATGTATTATATTTTCGGAGTAACTATAAAGACTACAAAAAAATGAATTTCACTACAATCAATTTCATCGTTTGTAGTTATAGGACAGGTACTTTTAGTGCTTCCAAATTGCTTCGTTCTTGGTTTTTTTGAGATGCGTTAGCGATATCTCCGAAACCTGGGGACAAAAAAAAAATTTTTTTTTCCTATGAAAAACTACAAAGGATTTAAAACGTATTTCAAAAAGAAAAACCCAAATTTGCTTAAATTGCTTGGTTTCCGCAAAATGTATTATATTTTCGGAGTAACTATAAAAGCTACAAAAAAATTATTTTCACTATAATCAATTTCATCGTTTGTAGTTATAGGAAAAGTACTTTTAGTGCTTCCAAATTGCTGCGTTCTTGTTTTTTTTTTTAGATGCGTTAGCGGTATCTCCGAAACCTGTGGACCAAAAAAAAAAAATGTTTTCCTATGAAAAACTACAAACGAATTAAAACGTATTTCAAAAAGAAAAAACCCAAATTTGCTTAAATTTCTTGGTTTCCGCACAATGTATTATATTTTCGGAGTAACTATAAAAACTACAAGAAAATGAATTTCACTACAATCAATTTAATCGTTTGTAGTTATAGGAAAAGTACTTCTAGTGCTTCCAAATTGCTGCGTTCTTGGTTTTTTTGAGATGCGTTACCGATATCTCCGAATCTGTGGACAAAAAAAAATGTTTTCCTATGAAAAAAGACAAACGATTTAAAACGTATTTCAAAAAGAAAAAACCCAAATTTGCTTAAATTGCTTGGTTTCCGCATAATGTATTATATTTTCGGAGTAACTATAAAAACTACAAAAAAATGAATTTCACTATAATAAATTTCATCGTTTGTAGTTGTAGGAAAAGTACTTTTAGTGCTTCCAAATTGCTGCGTTCTTTGTTTTTTTGAGATGCGTTAGCGATATCTCCGAAACCTGTGGACAAAAAAAAATTTTTTTCGTATGAAACACTACAAACGATTTAAAACGTATTTCAAAAAGAAAAAACCCCAAATTTGCTTAAATTGCTTGGTTTCCGCACAATGTATTATATTTTGGGAGTAACTATAAAAACTACAAAAAAATGAACTTCACTACAATCAATTTCATCGTTTGTAGTTATAGGAAAAATACTTTTAGTGCTTCCAAATTGCTGCGTTCTTGGTTTTTTTGAGATGCGTTAGCGATATCTCGAAACCTGTATACCAAAAAAAAAATTTTTTTCCTATGAAAAACTACAAACGATTTAAAACGTATTTCAAAAAGAAAAAACCCAAATTTGCTTAAATTGCTTGGTTTACGCACAATGTATTATATTTTCGGAGTAACTATAAAAACTACAAAAAAATGTATTTCACTATAGTCAATTTCATCGTTTGTAGTTATAGGAAAAGTACTTTTAGTGCTTTCAAATTGCTGCGTTCTTGGTTTTTTTGAGATGCGTTAGCGATATCTCCGAAACCTGTGGTCCAAAAAAAAAATTTTTTTTCCTATGAAAAACAAACGATTTAAAACGTATTTCAAAAAGAAAAAACCCAAGTTTGCTTAAATTGCTTGGTTTCCGCACAATGTATTATATTTTCGGAGTAACAATAAAAATACAAAAAAATGAATTTCACTACAATCAATTTCATCATTTGTAGTTATAGGAAAAGTACTTTTAGTGCTTCCAAATTGCTGCGTTCTAGGTTTTTTTGAGATGCGTTAGCGATATCTCCGAAACCTGTGGATCAAAAAAAAAAAATTTTTTCGTATGAAAAACTACAAACGATTTAAAACGTATTTCAAAAAGAAAAAAACCAAATTTACTTAAATTACTTGGTTTCCGCACAATGTATTATATTTTCGGAGTAACTATAAAAACTACAAAAAAATGAATTTCACTACAATCAATTTCATCGTTTGTAGTTATAGGAAAAGTACTTTTAGTGCTTCCAAATTGCTGCGTTCTTGGTTTTTTTGAGATGCGTTAGCGATATCTCCGAAACCTGTGGACCAAAAAAAAAATTTTTTTTCGTATGAAAAACTACAAACGATTTAAAACGTATTTCAAAAAGAAAAAACCAAATTTACTTAAATTCCTTGGTTTCCGCATAATGTATTATATTTTCGGAGTAACTATAAAAATACAAAAAAATGAATTTCACTACAATCAATTTCATCGTTTGTAGTTATAGGAAAAGTACTTTTAGTGCTTCCAAATTGCTGCGTTCTTGGTTTTTTTTGAGATGCGTTGGCGATATCTCCGAAACCTGTGGACCAAAAAAAAATTTTTTCCTATGAAAAACTACAAACGAATTAAAACGTATTTCAAAAAGAAAAAAACCCAAATTTGCTTAAATTGCTTGGTTTGCGCACAATGTATTATATTTTCGGAGTAACTATAAAGACTACAAAAAAATGAATTTCACTACAATCAATTTCATCGTTTGTAGTTATAGGAAAAGTACTTTTAGTGCTTCCAAATTGCTGCGTTCTTGGTTTTTTTGAGATGCGTTTGCGATATCTCCGAAACCTGTGGACCAAAAAAAAAATTTTTTCCTATGAAAAACTACAAACGAATTAAAACGTATTTCAAAAAGAAAAAAACCCAAATTTGCTTAAATTGCTTGGTTTCCGCAAAATGTATTATATTTTCGGAGTAACTATAAAAACTACAAAAAAATGATTTTCACTATAATCAATTTCATCGTTTGTAGTTATAGGAAAAGTATTTTTAGTGCTTCCAAATTGCTGCGTTCTTGTTTTTTTTGAGATGCGTTAGCGATATCTCCGAAACCTGTGGACCAAAAAAAAAAAATTTTTTTCCTATGAAAAACTACAAACGAATTAAAACGTATTTCAAAAAGAAAAACCCAAATTTGCTTAAATTTCTTGGTTTCCGCACAATGTATTATATTTTCGGAGTAACTATAAAAACTACAAAAAAATGAATTTCACTACAATCAATTTCATCGTTTGTAGTTATAGGAAAAGTTCTTCTAGTGCTTCCAAATTTCTGCGTTCTTGGTTTTTTTGAGATGCGTTACCGATATCTCCGAATCTGTGGACAAAAAAAAATGTTTTCCTATGAAAAACTACAAACGATTTAAAACGTATTTCAAAAAGAAAAAACCCAAATTTGCTTAAATTGCTTGGTTTCCGCATAATGTATTATATTTTCGGAGTAACTATAAAAACTACAAAAAAATGAATTTCACTATAATAAATTTCATCGTTTGTAGTTATAGGAAAAGTACTTTTAGTGCTTCCAAATTGCTGCGTTCTTGGTTTTTTTGAGATGCGTTAGCGATATCTCCGAAACCTGTGGACAAAAAAAAAAAAATTTTTTCGTATGAAAAACTAAAAACGATTTAAAACGTATTTCAAAAAGAAAAAACCCCAAATTTGCTTAAATTGCTTGGTTTCCGCACAATGTATTATATTTTGGGAGTAACTATAAAAACTACAAAAAAATGAACTTCACTACAATCAATTTCATCGTTTGTAGTTATAGGAAAAATACTTTTAGTGCTTCCAAATTGCTGCGTTCTTGGTTTTTTTGAGATGCGTTAGCGATATCTCGAAACCTGTAGACCAAAAAAAAAAATTTTTTCCTATGAAAAACTACAAACGATTTAAAACGTATTTCAAAAAGAAAAAACCCAAATTTGCTTAAATTGCTTGGTTTACGCACAATGTATTATATTTTCGGAGTAACTATAAAAACTACAAAAAAATGTATTTCACTATAATCAATTTCATCGTTTGTAGTTATAGGAAAAGTACTTTTAGTGCTTTCAAATTGCTGCGTTATTGGTTTTTTGAGATGCGTTAGCGATATCTCCGAAACCTGTGGTCCAAAAAAAAAATTTTTTTTCCTATGAAAAACAAACGATTTAAAACGTATTTCAAAAAGAAAAACCCAAGTTTGCTTAAATTGCTTGGTTTCCGCACAATGTATTATATTTTCGGAGTAACTATAAAAACTACAAAAAAATGAATTTCACTACAATCAATTTCATCGTTTGTAGTTATAGGAAAAGTACTTTTAGTGCTTCCAAATTGCTGCGTTCTTGGTTTTTTTGAGATGCGTTAGCGATATCTCCGAAACCTGTGGACCAAAAAAAAATTGTTTTTTCGTATGAAAAACTACAAACGATTTAAAACGTATTTCAAAAAGAAAAAAACCAAATTTACTTAAATTCCTTGGTTTCCGCATAATGTATTATATTTTCGGAGTAACTATAAAAATACAAGAAAATGAATTTCACTACAATCAATTTCATCGTTTGTAGTTATAGGAAAAGTACTTTTAGTGCTTCCAAATTGCTGCGTTCTTGGTTTTTTTGAGATGCGTTAGCGATTTCTCCGAAACCTCTGGATCAAAAAAAAAATGTTTTTTCGTATGAAAAACTACAAACGATTTAAAACGTATTTCAAAAAGGAAAACCCCAAATTTGTTTAAATTGCTTGGTTTCCGCACAATATATTATATTTTCGGAGTAACTATAAAAACCACAAAAAAATGAATTTCACTACAATCAATTTCATCGTTTGTAGTTATAGGAAAAGTACTTTTAGTGCTTCCAAATTGATGCGTTCTTGGTTTTTTTGAGATGCGTTAGCGATATCTCCGAAACCTGTGGACCAAAAAAAAAAATTTTTTTCGTATGAAAAACTACAAACGATTTAAAACGTATTTCAAAAAGAAAGAACCCAAATTTGCTTAAATTGCTTGGTTTCCGCACAATGTATTATATTTTCGGAGTAAATATAAGAACTACAAAAAAATGAATTTCACTTTAATCAATTTCATCGTTTGTAGTTATAGGAAAAGTACTTTTAGTGCTTCCAAATTGCTGCGTTCTTGGTTTTTTTGAGATGCGTTAGCGATATCTCCGAAACCTGAGGACCAAAATAAAATTTTTTTCGAATGAAAAACTACAAACAATTTAAAACGTATTTCAAAAAGGAAAACCCCAAATTTGTTTAAATTGCTTGGTTTCCGCACAATGTATTATATTTTCGGAGTAACTATAAAAACTACAAAAAAATGAATTTCACTACAATCAATTTCATCGTTTGTAGTTATAGGAAAAGTACTTTTAGTGCTTCCAAATTGCTGCGTTCCTGGTTTTTTTGAGATACGTTAGCGATATCTCCGAAACCTGTGGAGGAAAAAAAAATATTTTTTTCCTATGAAAAACTACAAACGAATTAAAACGTATTTCAAAAAGAAAAAACCCAAATTTGCTTAAATTGCTTGTTTTCAGCACAATGTATTATATTTTCGGAGTAACTATAAAAACTGCAAAAAAATGAATTTCACTACAATCAATTTTATCGTTTGTAGTTATAGGAAAAGTACTTCTAGTGCTTCCAAATTGCTGCGTTCTTGGTTTTTTTGAGATGCGTTAGCGATATCTCCGAAACCTGTAGAGGAAAAAAAAAATTTTTTTTCCTATGAAAAACTACAAACGAATTAAAACGTATTTCAAAAAGAAAAAACCCAAATTTACTTAAATTGCTTGGTTTCCGCACAATGTATTATATTTTCGGAGTAACTGTAAAAACTACAAAAAAAGAATTTCACTATAATCAATTTCATCGTTTGTAGTTATAGGAAAAGTACTTTTAGTGCTTCCAAATTGCTGCGTTCTTGGTTTTTTTGCGATGCGTTAGCGATATCTCCGAAACCTGTGGACAAAAAAAAAAAATTTTTTCCTATGAAAAACTACAAACGATTTAAAACGTATTTCAAAAAGAAAAAACCCAAATTTGCTTAAATTGCTTGGTTTCCGCACAGTGTATTATATTTTCGGAGTAATTATAAAAACTACAAAAAAATTAATTTCACTATAATCAATTTCATCGTTTGTAGTTATAGGAAAAGTACTTTTAGTGCTTCCAAATTGCTGCGTTCTTTTTTTTTTGAGATGCGTTAGCGATATCTCCGAAACCTGTGGACAAAAAAAAAATTGTTTTTCCTATGAAAAACTACAAACGATTTAAAACCTATTTCAAAAAGAAAAAAAACAAATTTACTTAAATTGCTTGGTTTCCGCAAAATGTATTATATTTTCGGAGTAACTATAAAAACTACAAAAAAATGAATTTCACTACAATCAATTTCATCGTTTGTAGTTATAGGAAAAGGACTTTTAGTGCTTCCAAATTGCTGCGTTCTTGGTTTTTTTTGAGATGCGTTAGCGATATCTCCGAAACCTGTGGACCAAAATAAAAACTATTTTTCGTATGAAAAATTACAAACGATTTAAAACGTATTTCAAAAAGAAAAAACCCAAATTTCCTTAAATTGCTTGGTTTCCGCACAATGTATTATATTTTCGGAGTAACTATAAAAACTACAAAAAAATGAATTTCACTACAATCAATTTCATCGTTTGTAGTTATAGGAAAAGTAGTTTTAGTGCTTCCAAATTGCTGCGTTCTTGGTGTTTTTGAGATGCGTTAGCGATATCTCCGAAACCTGTGGACCAAAAAAAAATTTTTTTTCGTATGAAAAACTACAAACGATTTAAAACTTATTTCAAAAAGAAAAAACCCAAATTTACTTAAATTGCTTGGTTTCCGCAAAATATATTATATTTTCGGATTAACTATAAAAACAACAAAAAAATGAATTTCACTACAATCAATTTCATCGTTTGTAGTTATACGAAAAGTACTTTTAGTGCTTCCAAATTGCTGCGTTCTTGGCTTTTTTGAGATGCGTTAGCGATATCTCCGAAACCTGTGGACCAAAAAAAAAATTTTTTTTCGTGTGAAAAACTACAAACGATTTAAAACGTATTTCAAAAAGAAAGCACCCAAATTTGCTTAAATTGCTTGGTTTCCGCACAATGTATTATATTTTCGGAGTAAATATAAGAACTACAAAAAAATGAATTTCACTTTAATCAATTTCATCGTCTGTAGTTATAGGAAAAGTACTTTTAGTGCTTCCAAATTGCTGCTTCTTGGTTTTTTTTGAGATGCGTTAGCGATATCTCCGAAACCTGTGGACCACAATAAAATTTTTTTCCTATGAAAAACTACAAAGGATTTAAAACGTATTTCAAAAAGAAAAAATCCAAATTTGCTTAAATTGCTTGGTTTCTGCACAATGTATTATATTTTCGGAGTAACTATAAAAACTACAAAAAAATGATTTTCACTATAATCAATTTCATCGTTTGTAGTTATAGGAAAAGTACTTTTAGTGCTTCCAAATTGCTGCGTTCTTGTTTTTTTTGAGATGCGTTGGCGATATCTCCGAAACCTGTGGACCAAAAAAAAAATTTTTTCCTATGAAAAACTACAAACGAATTAAAACGTATTTCAAAAAGAAAAAACCCAAATTTGCTTAAATTGCTTGGTTTGCGCACAATGTATTATATTTTCGGAGTAACTATAAAGACTACAAAAAAATGAATTTCACTACAATCAATTTCATCGTTTGTAGTTATAGGAAAGGTACTTTTAGTGCTTCCAAATTGCTTCGTTCTTGGTTTTTTTGAGATGCGTTAGCGATATCTCCGAAACCTGGGGACAAAAAAAAAATTTTTTTTTCCTATGAAAAACTACAAAGGATTTAAAACGTATTTCAAAAAGAAAAACCCAAATTTGCCTAAATTGCTTGGTTTCCGCAAAATGTATTATATTTTCGGAGTAACTATAAAAGCTACAAAAAAATTATTTTCACTATAATCAATTTCATCGTTTGTAGTTATAGGAAAAGTACTTTTAGTGCTTCCAAATTGCTGCGTTCTTGTTTTTTTTTTTAGATGCGTTAGCGGTATCTCCGAAACCTGTGGACCAAAAAAAAAAAATGTTTTCCTATGAAAAACTACAAACGAATTAAAACGTATTTCAAAAAGAAAAAACCCAAATTTGCTTAAATTTCTTGGTTTCCGCACAATGTATTATATTTTCGGAGTAACTATAAAAACTACAAGAAAATGAATTTCACTACAATCAATTTAATCGTTTGTAGTTATAGGAAAAGTACTTCTAGTGTTTCCAAGTTGCTGCGTTCTTGGTTTTTTTGAGATGCGTTACCGATATCTCCGAATCTGTGGACAAAAAAAAATGTTTTCCTATGAAAAAAGACAAACGATTTAAAACGTATTTCAAAAAGAAAAAACCCAAATTTGCTTAAATTGCTTGGTTTCCGCATAATGTATTATATTTTCGGAGTAACTATAAAAACTACAAAAAAATGAATTTCACTATAATAAATTTCATCGTTTGTAGTTGTAGGAAAAGTACTTTTAGTGCTTCCAAATTGCTGCGTTCTTTGTTTTTTTGAGATGCGTTAGCGATATCTCCGAAACCTGTGGACAAAAAAAAATTTTTTTCGTATGAAACACTACAAACGATTTAAAACGTATTTCAAAAAGAAAAAACCCCAAATTTGCTTAAATTGCTTGGTTTCCGCACAATGTATTATATTTTGGGAGTAACTATAAAAACTACAAAAAAATGAACTTCACTACAATCAATTTCATCGTTTGTAGTTATAGGAAAAATACTTTTAGTGCTTCCAAATTGCTGCGTTCTTGGTTTTTTTGAGATGCGTTAGCGATATCTCGAAACCTGTATACCAAAAAAAAAATTTTTTTCCTATGAAAAACTACAAACGATTTAAAACGTATTTCAAAAAGAAAAAACCCAAATTTGCTTAAATTGCTTGGTTTACGCACAATGTATTATATTTTCGGAGTAACTATAAAAACTACAAAAAAATGTATTTCACTATAGTCAATTTCATCGTTTGTAGTTATAGGAAAAGTACTTTTAGTGCTTTCAAATTGCTGCGTTCTTGGTTTTTTTGAGATGCGTTAGCGATATCTCCGAAACCTGTGGTCCAAAAAAAAAATTTTTTTTCCTATGAAAAACAAACGATTTAAAACGTATTTCAAAAAGAAAAAACCCAAGTTTGCTTAAATTGCTTGGTTTCCGCACAATGTATTATATTTTCGGAGTAACAATAAAAATACAAAAAAATGAATTTCACTACAATCAATTTCATCGTTTGTAGTTATAGGAAAAGTACTTTTAGTGCTTCCAAATTGCTGCGTTCTAGGTTTTTTTGAGATGCGTTAGCGATATCTCCGAAACCTGTGGATCAAAAAAAAAAATTTTTTCGTATGAAAAACTACAAACGATTTAAAACGTATTTCAAAAAGAAAAAAACCAAATTTACTTAAATTACTTGGTTTCCGCACAATGTATTATATTTTCGGAGTAACTATAAAAACTACAAAAAAATGAATTTCACTACAATCAATTTCATCGTTTGTAGTTATAGGAAAAGTACTTTTAGTGCTTCCAAATTGCTGCGTTCTTGGTTTTTTTGAGATGCGTTAGCGATATCTCCGAAACCTGTGGACCAAAAAAAAAATTTTTTTTCGTATGAAAAACTACAAACGATTTAAAACGTATTTCAAAAAGAAAAAACCAAATTTACTTAAATTCCTTGGTTTCCGCATAATGTATTATATTTTCGGAGTAACTATAAAAATACAAAAAAATGAATTTCACTACAATCAATTTCATCGTTTGTAGTTATAGGAAAAGTACTTTTAGTGCTTCCAAATTGCTGCGTTCTTGGTTTTTTTTGAGATGCGTTGGCGATATCTCCGAAACCTGTGGACCAAAAAAAAATTTTTTCCTATGAAAAACTACAAACGAATTAAAACGTATTTCAAAAAGAAAAAAACCCAAATTTGCTTAAATTGCTTGGTTTGCGCACAATGTATTATATTTTCGGAGTAACTATAAAGACTACAAAAAAATGAATTTCACTACAATCAATTTCATCGTTTGTAGTTATAGGAAAAGTACTTTTAGTGCTTCCAAATTGCTGCGTTCTTGGTTTTTTTGAGATGCGTTTGCGATATCTCCGAAACCTGTGGACCAAAAAAAAAATTTTTTCCTATGAAAAACTACAAACGAATTAAAACGTATTTCAAAAAGAAAAAAACCCAAATTTGCTTAAATTGCTTGGTTTCCGCAAAATGTATTATATTTTCGGAGTAACTATAAAAACTACAAAAAAATGATTTTCACTATAATCAATTTCATCGTTTGTAGTTATAGGAAAAGTATTTTTAGTGCTTCCAAATTGCTGCGTTCTTGTTTTTTTTGAGATGCGTTAGCGATATCTCCGAAACCTGTGGACCAAAAAAAAAAATTTTTTTCCTATGAAAAACTACAAACGAATTAAAACGTATTTCAAAAAGAAAAACCCAAATTTGCTTAAATTTCTTGGTTTCCGCACAATGTATTATATTTTCGGAGTAACTATAAAAACTACAAAAAAATGAATTTCACTACAATCAATTTCATCGTTTGTAGTTATAGGAAAAGTTCTTCTAGTGCTTCCAAATTTCTGCGTTCTTGGTTTTTTTGAGATGCGTTACCGATATCTCCGAATCTGTGGACAAAAAAAAATGTTTTCCTATG
The DNA here is from genome assembly GCF_040869045.1 of Eurosta solidaginis. Classification (NCBI taxonomy): domain Eukaryota; kingdom Metazoa; phylum Arthropoda; class Insecta; order Diptera; family Tephritidae; genus Eurosta; species Eurosta solidaginis. The sequence goes on from NC_090321.1 coordinate 122,071,626, forward strand.
AAAAACTACAAACGATTTAAAACGTATTTCAAAAAGAAAAAACCCAAATTTGCTTAAATTGCTTGGTTTCCGCATAATGTATTATATTTTCGGAGTAACTATAAAAACTACAAAAAAATGAATTTCACTATAATAAATTTCATCGTTTGTAGTTATAGGAAAAGTACTTTTAGTGCTTCCAAATTGCTGCGTTCTTGGTTTTTTTGAGATGCGTTAGCGATATCTCCGAAACCTGTGGACAAAAAAAAAAAAATTTTTTCGTATGAAAAACTACAAACGATTTAAAACGTATTTCAAAAAGAAAAAACCCCAAATTTGCTTAAATTGCTTGGTTTCCGCACAATGTATTATATTTTGGGAGTAACTATAAAAACTACAAAAAAATGAACTTCACTACAATCAATTTCATCGTTTGTAGTTATAGGAAAAATACTTTTAGTGCTTCCAAATTGCTGCGTTCTTGGTTTTTTTGAGATGCGTTAGCGATATCTCGAAACCTGTAGACCAAAAAAAAAAATTTTTTCCTATGAAAAACTACAAACGATTTAAAACGTATTTCAAAAAGAAAAAACCCAAATTTGCTTAAATTGCTTGGTTTACGCACAATGTATTATATTTTCGGAGTAACTATAAAAACTACAAAAAAATGTATTTCACTATAATCAATTTCATCGTTTGTAGTTATAGGAAAAGTACTTTTAGTGCTTTCAAATTGCTGCGTTATTGGTTTTTTGAGATGCGTTAGCGATATCTCCGAAACCTGTGGTCCAAAAAAAAAATTTTTTTTCCTATGAAAAACAAACGATTTAAAACGTATTTCAAAAAGAAAAACCCAAGTTTGCTTAAATTGCTTGGTTTCCGCACAATGTATTATATTTTCGGAGTAACTATAAAAACTACAAAAAAATGAATTTCACTACAATCAATTTCATCGTTTGTAGTTATAGGAAAAGTACTTTTAGTGCTTCCAAATTGCTGCGTTCTTGGTTTTTTTGAGATGCGTTAGCGATATCTCCGAAACCTGTGGACCAAAAAAAAATTGTTTTTTCGTATGAAAAACTACAAACGATTTAAAACGTATTTCAAAAAGAAAAAAACCAAATTTACTTAAATTCCTTGGTTTCCGCATAATGTATTATATTTTCGGAGTAACTATAAAAATACAAGAAAATGAATTTCACTACAATCAATTTCATCGTTTGTAGTTATAGGAAAAGTACTTTTAGTGCTTCCAAATTGCTGCGTTCTTGGTTTTTTTGAGATGCGTTAGCGATTTCTCCGAAACCTCTGGATCAAAAAAAAAATTTTTTTTCGTATGAAAAACTACAAACGATTTAAAACGTATTTCAAAAAGGAAAACCCCAAATTTGTTTAAATTGCTTGGTTTCCGCACAATGTATTATATTTTCGGAGTAACTATAAAAACCACAAAAAAATGAATTTCACTACAATCAATTTCATCGTTTGTAGTTATAGGAAAAGTACTTTTAGTGCTTCCAAATTGATGCGTTCTTGGTTTTTTTGAGATGCGTTAGCGATATCTCCGAAACCTGTGGACCAAAAAAAAAAATTTTTTTCGTATGAAAAACTACAAACGATTTAAAACGTATTTCAAAAAGAAAGAACCCAAATTTGCTTAAATTGCTTGGTTTCCGCACAATGTATTATATTTTCGGAGTAAATATAAGAACTACAAAAAAATGAATTTCACTTTAATCAATTTCATCGTTTGTAGTTATAGGAAAAGTACTTTTAGTGCTTCCAAATTGCTGCGTTCTTGGTTTTTTTGAGATGCGTTAGCGATATCTCCGAAACCTGAGGACCAAAATAAAATTTTTTTCGAATGAAAAACTACAAACAATTTAAAACGTATTTCAAAAAGGAAAACCCCAAATTTGTTTAAATTGCTTGGTTTCCGCACAATGTATTATATTTTCGGAGTAACTATAAAAACTACAAAAAAATGAATTTCACTACAATCAATTTCATCGTTTGTAGTTATAGGAAAAGTACTTTTAGTGCTTCCAAATTGCTGCGTTCCTGGTTTTTTTGAGATACGTTAGCGATATCTCCGAAACCTGTGGAGGAAAAAAAAATATTTTTTTCCTATGAAAAACTACAAACGAATTAAAACGTATTTCAAAAAGAAAAAACCCAAATTTGCTTAAATTGCTTGTTTTCAGCACAATGTATTATATTTTCGGAGTAACTATAAAAACTGCAAAAAAATGAATTTCACTACAATCAATTTTATCGTTTGTAGTTATAGGAAAAGTACTTCTAGTGCTTCCAAATTGCTGCGTTCTTGGTTTTTTTGAGATGCGTTAGCGATATCTCCGAAACCTGTAGAGGAAAAAAAAAATTTTTTTCCTATGAAAAACTACAAACGAATTAAAACGTATTTCAAAAAGAAAAAACCCAAATTTACTTAAATTGCTTGGTTTCCGCACAATGTATTATATTTTCGGAGTAACTGTAAAAACTACAAAAAAAGAATTTCACTATAATCAATTTCATCGTTTGTAGTTATAGGAAAAGTACTTTTAGTGCTTCCAAATTGCTGCGTTCTTGGTTTTTTTGCGATGCGTTAGCGATATCTCCGAAACCTGTGGACAAAAAAAAAAAATTTTTTCCTATGAAAAACTACAAACGATTTAAAACGTATTTCAAAAAGAAAAAACCCAAATTTGCTTAAATTGCTTGGTTTCCGCACAGTGTATTATATTTTCGGAGTAACTATAAAAACTACAAAAAAATTAATTTCACTATAATCAATTTCATCGTTTGTAGTTATAGGAAAAGTACTTTTAGTGCTTCCAAATTGCTGCGTTCTTTTTTTTTTGAGATGCGTTAGCGATATCTCCGAAACCTGTGGACAAAAAAAAAATTGTTTTTCCTATGAAAAACTACAAACGATTTAAAACCTATTTCAAAAAGAAAAAAAACAAATTTACTTAAATTGCTTGGTTTCCGCAAAATGTATTATATTTTCGGAGTAACTATAAAAACTACAAAAAAATGAATTTCACTACAATCAATTTCATCGTTTGTAGTTATAGGAAAAGGACTTTTAGTGCTTCCAAATTGCTGCGTTCTTGGTTTTTTTGAGATGCGTTAGCGATATCTCCGAAACCTGTGGACCAAAATAAAAACTATTTTTCGTATGAAAAATTACAAACGATTTAAAACGTATTTCAAAAAGAAAAAACCCAAATTTCCTTAAATTGCTTGGTTTCCGCACAATGTATTATATTTTCGGAGTAACTATAAAAACTACAAAAAAATGAATTTCACTACAATCAATTTCATCGTTTGTAGTTATAGGAAAAGTACTTTTAGTGCTTCCAAATTGCTACGTTCTTGGTTTTTTTGAGATGCGTTAGCGATATCTCCGAAACCTGTGGATCAAAAAAAAAAAATGTTTTTCGTATGAAAAACTACAAACGATTTAAAACGTATTTCAAAAAGAAAAAAACCAAATTTACTTAAATTACTTGGTTTCCGCAAAATGTATTATATTTTCGGAGTAACTATAAAAACTACAAAAAAATGAATTTCACTACAATCAATTTCATCGTTTGTAGTTATAGGAAAAGGACTTTTAGTGCTTCCAAATTGCTGCGTTCTTGGTTTTTTTGAGATGCGTTAGCGATATCTCCGAAACATGTGGATCAAAATAAAAACTATTTTTCGTATGAAAAATTACAAACGATTTAAAACGTATTTCAAAAAGAAAAAACCCAAATTTACTTAAATTGCTTGGTTTCCGCACAATGTATTATATTTTCGGAGTAACTGTAAAAACTACAAAAAAAGAATTTCACTATAATCAATTTCATCGTTTGTAGTTATAGGAAAAGTACTTTTAGTGCTTCCAAATTGCTGCGTTCTTGGTTTTTTTGCGATGCGTTAGCGATATCTCCGAAACCTGTGGACAAAAAAAAAATTTTTTTCCTATTAAAAACTACAAACGAATTAAAACGTATTTCAAAAAGAAAAAACCCAAATTTGCTTAAATTGTTGGTTTCCGCACAATATATTATATTTTCGGAGTAACTATAAAAACTACAAAAAAATGAATTTCACTACAACCAATTTCATCGTTTGTAGTTATAGGAAATGTACTTTTAGTGCTTCCAAATTGCTGTGTTCTTGGTTTTTTTGAGATGCGCTAGCGATATCTCCGAAACCTGTGGACCAAAAAAAAAATTTTTTTTCCTATGAAAAACTACAAACGATTTAAAACGTATTTCAAAAAGAAAAAACCCAAATTTGCTTAAATTGCTTGGTTTCCGCACAATGTATTATATTTTCGGAGTAACTATAAAAACTACAAAAAAATGAATTTCACTATAATCAATTTCATCGTTTGTAGTTATAGGAAAAGTACTTTTAGTGCTTCCAAATTGCTGCGTTCTTGGTTTTTTTGAGATGCGTTAGCGATATCTCCGAAACCTGTGGACAAAAATAAAAATTATTTTTCGTATGAAAAACTACAAACGATTTAAAACGTATTTCAAAAAGAAAAAACCCAAATTCACTTAAATTGCTTGGTTTCCGCACAATGTATTATATTTTCAGAGTAACTATAAAAACTACAAAAAATGAATTTCACTATAATCAATTTCATCGTTTGTAGTTATTATTATTTTTTTATTTATTTATTATTTAAAGTCGACGACAAACTATGGTCGACTGCATAATATAAAAGATATATAAATATACAACTCAAAAGATAAAATTTAAGATATATCGAGATTTCAACAATGTTATATTACAAACAAAGAAATATTAATGAACATTACTATTTAATTTCAGAATATAATAATAATAAGAAATATGAGCAGATATAAGATCTTATGCCGAAATCTTATACTGGCGGAATGCATCAGATTCCGCTCAGCATGATTTCGGAATGCAGTGGATTCCAATCTCCCTGTTGGAATGCAACAAGATCCCAATCAGCATGTCATGGGAATCCGGCAGTGCTAAGAGTAGTGTAATGAGGATACCCCATCACAAGGCATAAAAAAGTAACATGACCTGTGTTGTTGGAATGCATCAGATTCCAATCAGCTCCATGCCTGACCCATAAGACTATACTGCCGGAATGCATACGATTCCGGTCAGTGACTCATGAAAAAGCATGTTTTTTACGTTGTTGGAATGTACCAGATTCCAATCAACACAGTACTGTCTTGTTCCTTCTTAATGATACATGTTGATAAATGTTCCTCCATCCTTAAGCGAGATAGTTCCTGTTTTTTGTGGAAGGAATAAAATGCCGGCAAATTAAATTAGCTTGTATCTCTTAAATTAGATAGGCAAGTATTGCATTACGTATAGTGGCAAAAGTACATTCAAGACTGATGCAGCTATACAAGTCATTGTAGTGCGCGGTAAATAGAAAGGAACGTAGTGTCTGGATACTCTAGGGGGAACCACAAAAAACAAGCGGCTGAAGAGGTCTGCAGAATCAATTTCTCCAATAATGAGCTTATGGATGAACAATACCCCCAGTAATATTCTCCGATTTTCCAGAGTGGGTAAGTTAATAAGAAGAAGTCTACTTCTGTATGGAGGAAGGTGGAAACTTGAGTCCCAATTAAGGCCGCGCAATGGAAATATCAAAAATTGCTTTTGAACTGACTCAAAACGCTTTATATGCTTTTGAGGAACTGGGGACCAAACCCATGAGCAATACTCGAGTATTGGACGAACCAGCGATGTGTAAAGAACCTTAGTGAGGTACGGATCATCGAACCCTTTAGCCCATCTTTTAACAAATCCAAGTAAACCCAACGCTTTGTTGGCTATAGATGGAATATGCATGTTAAAATTCAATTTCGGATCAAAAAGGACACCTAGATCATTTGCAATAGATATACGCTCCAAAGGCGTACCATCTATTACATAAGATTTCAATGCTGGCTTCACTCGGTGAAATGTCATATGCTTACATTTAGAGCAACTTAAAGCTAGTAAATTTGTTGTGCACCAACATTGGAACGAGTCCAAGTCGGCCTGAAGAAGATCCAAGGAACTCAAATCGGTAGGACAGTAAGTGTAGCAAAGTTTTACATCATCCGCATACATTATAGTATGGGAATATAATATTGTCTGTGGCAAGTCATTAATGAAAAGGGCAAATAGCAAAGAGCCTAGATGACTTCCCTGGGGTACTCCGGAGGAAACTCCGAACGATTCCGACAGGTTGCACTTGAACAGGACTTTTTGGGTCCGGTTAGAAAGATAGCTTTTCAACCACATTAATAGGTGAAACGGAAAGCCCAGTAAATCAAGCTTATGAATAAGCAACTCATGGTTGACGGTATCAAATGCTTTGCTGAAGTCCGTGTAGATGACATCCGTTTGCTGTTTCGCTAAAAATCCTTCCATAACTATAGAGCTGAATACAAGCAAATTTGTAGTGGTTGACCTTTGACGAATAAAACCGTGTTGGCATGGAGATAAAAGACTAGAACACTGATATTGGAGTTGACTGGTAACAATCTGTTGAAAGACTTTAGGAATGACTGAAAGTTTAGCAATACCCCTGTAGTTTTCAACTTTTGACCTCATACCTTTTTTATGCAGGGGTATAATAAAAGACTGTTTCCAAAGTGCCGGGAATGACGCAGATCCCAGAGATAGCTCAAATAATTTTAAAATAGGCTCATACATGTTTTCAGCGCAGTACCTAAGCACCCAACTAGGAACACCGTCCGGTGCCGGAGAAAAGGTGGGCTTCAAAGATTGAAGAATCTGAAGAACAATATTACAATCAATAGCAGGATTCCTAATGTAATTCTAGCTATCTAAGCGATAGGGATATTGACCGGAATGAAAACCACTGGATGAATACGTGGACTTAAAGAACTCAGAAAATAGTTCAGCAACGTCGTCATCAGTGCAAGCTTTTTTACCTGCAAAGGTTAATGAGGAAGGATACCCAGAAGTTTTCCGCTTTGAATTTACGAAACTGTAAAACTTGTTTGGATTTCTAAAAAATTGGGCTTTACAACAACTCAAGTAATTTTTATAACAAAGCTGATTAAGACGGTGAAATTTAGAACGAGCTATTAGATATTTAGAGAGGTCTGCAGATGGTCCAGATTTCTTTAATCTCTTATAAAGCCTAGATTTAATGTTTGATAAGTTGCCTTGAAAACCAAGGGGGCTTATTCGAACATAGGGTATAGCGATTAGGAATGCAGGTATCAAAGAAGCCATCAAGCGTACTGTAAAATATAGAGATAGTCGAATCGACATCAGTGCAAGAATAGGGATCCGACCAATCATGGGAAGCCAACAGATCATTGAGCATAATGAAATTCGCTTTGTAGAAGCATCTAGATCGGGGACGAGACTGTACTTGAATCCTACGGGGTAGGCTGATATCAAGTGATATCTCTAGCGTAGGGTGAAGAGGGTCTTCTGGAAGGGATAAAGGTGGTATTTGCGTAAGGGCAGTACCCACCGAGCTATCCACAAATACTAAATCCTGCATTTTATTTCCACTATTTGGAACATTGTTAATCTGTAAAAGAGATGAGTCTAACAAGCAATTGAGAAACTCATGTTGAGCAGTGGGAGTTAAACAGTTTGAATCACTTATATTAACCCAACTAACTGTTGGCAAGTTAAAGTCACTAACAACAACAAGTCGATCCTTATCTCCCAACTGCGAATGCAAATCGCAGATGGCCGAGCTATGACTAGCATAAACATCCATATCCGAACGAGGTGGTATATACGAACAGCAAACAATTACGCTATAGCTACCGAATGAAAGCCTAACTTGTATGAATTCGATATGAGAGATATTGCCCAGCGAAATCAACTCAGATGATAGGTTAGATTCAACAGCAATAAGGACACCTCCCGCTCTAGAGAGGCGATTACGCCGATAAACAGCATATTTATTTGAAAAAACCTCAGGCTTTAGCCAGGTCTTTCTAAAAGCTACAACTTGTGCAGAAAAGTTGAAAGAATTAAGGAAGAATGGAACAAGTTTTGATCGTAAACCACGAACATTTTGGTAATTAATGAGAAGACGTTACAGATCAGCAATTACGTTTGTGTTGTTATTACTGTGTTCGTCATACCGTTTTTTGACTGTAATAAAACGGTTCGGCCCTCGCCTTTCTCGTGAACAAGTGAACCACAGTATGTTTGGGCCAAAAAGAGGAATCAAGTACCTTATCGAAATATTCATCTGAAAGGGATATTTTAAATGAGGAGATGTCTCTCTCATATTTAAAGCTAAATTTATACACATTGATGTTACTAGTGGGTGCAAAACCAAGTTTAGAGCAAACGTAATGAGTAATGTCATTTTCGGTAAGCGAAGCGTGTTATCGGGACACAAATACAGCCCTACGAGGAAAAGTACTTTTAGTGCTTCCAAATTGTCAAAGTACTTTTAGTGCTTCTAAATTGCTGCGTTCTTGGTTTTTTTGAGATGCCTTAGCGATATCTCCGAAAACTGTGACCCAAAAAAATTTTTTTTTCGTATGAAAAATTACAAACGATTTAAAACGTATTTCAAAAAGAAAAAAACCCAAATTTGCTTAAATTGCTTGGTTTCCGCACAATGTATTATATTTTCGGAGTAACTATAAAAACTACAAAAAAATTAATTTCACTACAATCAATTTCATTGTTTGTAGTTATAGGAAAAGTACTTTTAGTGCTTCCAAATTGCTGCGTTCTCGGTTTGTTTGAGATCCGTTAGCGATATCTCCGAAACCTGTGGACCAAAAAAAAATTTTTTTTCCTATGAAAAACTACAAACGATTTAAAACGTATTTCAAAAAGAAAAAACCCAAATTTGCTTAAATTGCTTGGTTTCCGCACAATGTATTATATTTTCGGAGTAACTATAAAAACTACAAAAAAATGATTTTCACTATAATCAATTTCATCGTTTGTAGTTATAGGAAAAGTACTTTTAGTGCTTCCAAATTGCTGCGTTCTTGTTTTTTTTTTGAGATGCGTTAGCGATATCTCCGAAACCTGTGGACCAAAAAAAAATTTTTTTTTTCCTATGAAAAACTACAAACGAATTAAAACGTATTTCAAAAAGAAAAACCCAAATTTGCTTAAATTGCTTGGTTTCCGCACAATGTATTATATTTTCGGAGTAACTATAAAAACTACAAAAAAATGAATTTCACTACAATCAATTTCATCGTTTGTAGTTATAGGAAAAGTACTTTTAGTGCTTCCAAATTGCTCCGTTCTTGGTTTTTTTGAGATGCGTTACCGATATCTCCGAAACCTGTGGACAAAAAAAAAATGTTTTCCTATGAAAAACTACAAACGATTTAGAACGTATTTCAAAAAGAAAAAACCCAAATTTGCTTAAATTGCTTGGTTTCCGCATAATGTATTATATTTTCGGAGTAACTATTAAAACTACAAAAAAATGAATTTCACTATAATTAATTTCATCATTTGTAGTTATAGGAAAAGTACTTTTAGTGCTTCCTAATTGCTGCGTTCTTGGTTTTTTTGAGATGCGTTAGCGATATCTCCGAAACCTGTGGACCAAAAAAAAAATTTTTTTCGTATGAAAAACTACAAACGATTTAAAACGTATTTCAAAAAGAAAAAAACCCAAATTTGCTTAAATTGCTTGGTTTCCGCACAATGTATTATATTTTGGGAGTAACTATAAAAACTACAAAAAAAATGAACTTCACTACAATCAATTTCATCGTTTGTAGTTATAGGAAAAGTACTTTTAGTGCTTCCAAATTGCTGCGTTCTTGGTTTTTTTAGATGCGTTAGCGATATCTCGAAACCTGTTGGCCAAAAAAAAAATTTTTTTTCCTATGAAAAATTACAAACGATTTAAAATGTATTTCAAAAAGAAAAACCCAAATTTGCTTAAATTGCTTGGTTTACGCACAATGTATTATATTTTCGGAGTAACTATAAAAACTACAAAAAAATTTATTTCACTATAATCAATTTCATCGTTTGTAGTTATAGGAAAAGTACTTTTAGTGCTTCCAAATTGCTGCGTTCTTGGTTTTTTTGAGATGCGTTAGCGATATCTCCGAAACCTGTGGACCAAAAAAAATTTTTTTTTCCTATGAAAAACTACAAACGATTTAAAACGTATTTCAAAAAGAAAAAACTCAAATTTGCTTAAATTGCTTGGTTTCCGCACAATGTATTATATTTTCGGAGTAACTATAAAAACTACAAAAAAATGAATTTCACTACAATCAATTTCATCGTTTGTAGTTATAGGAAAAGTAGTTTTAGTGCTTCCAAATTGCTGCGTTCTTGGTGTTTTTGAGATGCGTTAGCGATATCTCCGAAACCTGTGGACCAAAAAAAAAATTTTTTTTCGTATGAAAAACTACAAACGATTTAAAACGTATTTCAAAAAAAAAAACCAAATTTACTTAAATTGCTTGGTTTCCGCAAAATATATTATATTTTCGGATTAACTATAAAAACAACAAAAAAATGAATTTCACTACAATTGAACAAATGCGTGGTGGCAACGGCGCGCACCCACGTATTTGTTAGAGGTTGATTAAGGCGAACAACAAGGAAGAAAGGAAAAACACCAAAAAGTTTCGTGTTAATAAAAAGAATTCACAATGTGCTTTTATTTGTATAAATACAACAAGTGTTAAGAAAAGTTTTAACAGGTGTTGTAAAAATAAAAATATTAAATATATTTTAGGAAATTTTCAACTTACGTGAACGTGGGATAACGTGTACCTTTGCTGGCTGCTGGATCAAAAGAGGACGAGGAGCCGATGAACCCACGATACAGCTCCTTCGTTGGGTTTCCCGGCAACAAAGTTGCTGTACCGCGGGCTCACAGCGGTAAAAATCTAAGATACATACGTACCACCACTCACACATGCCTGTGTGTATTAGTACAAGCATATGTGGGTGGTAGTAAACGGAGGAAAATAACTAAGAAAATTATGTTACGAGGGAGGGGAGATATATTTAGGCCTGTGGCCTAAACATACCGGCCCCCTTGCCGTAAGCAACAAAGAAAAAATTTAAAAAAAAGGGATGCCACGTGATCGCACGTCCAGTAAGGCGCTGTAACGAAAGAAGGCAGTGCAGATGCGGACTGCAAGCACTGCACGCCAGATGGTTGACCTCACGTTTCGCTCTCCTGTGGAAAGAGAAAAGAAGTTATTAGATATACGTACGTGGTTTTAAATTCCGTGCTGTAATTACTTATTATTAGGAAGAAAACTCCTATTTTTGGCAGGCTCCTGAGACTACCAACCCGAATACGGTCGGTTGGGTCAGGAGACTGCCAACTGTTGTTTCTGGCGTTCCGCTCACCATTATTTCGGCGTATATATCTGCGCTGAGTGTAAGCCGAATTGGCGATGAGCGGTAGAACTGTGGGTCGGCCAGCCGCATGAATTGGAATGGAGCGGCAATCTTTGGATCTACATTTGATGGCGAACTCAACCGATAGTGGCTTGCAACAATGCTGGCTTGAGTGGTCAAGTGTGTGGATGACCCGAATTTCCCGCGAAGGATTATTGTGCATTGCCCTGATCCTTGACGCTCTAACTGTAGGTCGCGCACCAGCTCTGCATCGACAATTGTACTTGTGGCGCAGGGATCAACTATAGCTCGAACCAAATGCAAGTGGCCCCGCGATTCGATCCGTACGACGGCAGTCGGTGCGATGGGCACAAATGGTCGCATGATGGGTGATGGGGTCGTTGTCTGGGATAGGCGTCCCGTTCGGAAGCCGGCTGGTACGGCGTGTAATAGCGCTCGTCTACTGTCGACTTTGCTCGCGGCCGAAAACTACGCATCCCAAGATTGCTGGTTGGGGGGTTTTGTTCGGCTCTAGCCATTTCTTCTTCCAACTCTGGCTCCTCGACTTGTTGGGCCCAAGATTTAGTTGGTCCCGATAAGTGGATCGACAACTCGTCGTCCGATTGGCTGTCGTCACCGACGACAATGGTTTCTGCGCGTGCAGGACGTTGGTCCTCGAGGTGAAGCGTAGTATGGTGCTTCTCGTTACACCTTTTGCATCGATATTTACTTTTACAGTTGTCAACGCGATGAAACGGCGACAAACAACTGAGGCAGTATTTATTTAGTAGGACAGCCCGTAACCTTTCTTCGGGCGACTTGCTTCTGTACTCAGCGCAGAGCCTCATACTATGGTTTCTACCGCAGAGCTGGCAAGCGACGTCGAAGCGCTTGGCGCCCCCCTCTGACTTGGCCAATAGAGTTTCGTAGCGGGTCATGATCTGAAAGAATGTTGATATCATTGATCATGCCCAAATTGAGGTTGGCGGAATGTTGTTTGGGTGGCGTAACCAAAAAAAAAAAAATTATCTCTAATATATTATCCAAAAAAAAACATTTTATTGAAATAAAATTTAATTGAAATAAAAAATTAAAGGCCATAAGTCAATACTTATGCGCGCAAAGAAAGGAAGAAAGAATGGATTTAGCACGCACCCAAGCGATGTGGCTGTTGCTTTAGCGCCTTTAGTACATTTTATAATTTGATTTATGTCGGTAGATGTCACCGAAGTAGTCCTAAAATTTATTTTTGATTTGTGGTGAACTTTGTTTTCACAACAAGTGGCCTGCCACCACACGGAACGGTTAGAAACCTGGCTGAAAAGGTATTACAGAGTTGCACTTCCACCATTCAACATATTTTTTGACGTGTATTGTCGATAATGATGAACTTCGTGGAATTAAGTATTTTAAATCTCGACCAAATGAATGATTGATCGAGATATGTAATACGCGACATGTGTTACGTGTAGCAACGCGTAAGGCATAATGTCGGTAACACAGTGCATTGACAGTCAGAAATGGAGTGTAGAGATTTTGACTAGCAGATGTCGCTCTTCCATTTCCTGAATGAAAAAAAATCATTGAGATAAAACACGTGGTGGTGAGAAAACGTCTAAAATGCGTAATCTGGTTTTTATCAATTAATTTTTCTTATTATTTTTCAGAAATCGCTATATGGTACCTATTGTCGGATTTGCGCAATCATTGAAGTTGCCATATAAAAATGGCTATTGTACTGCGTATTAAATTCCGTGCCACCGGAGATAAGAGCACCAATATTCTATTGCAACTAAATAAACCGTTTACAATTTCACTGGCTTGCAATGTATACGCTATAATTTCGTGAAAGAATGACAAATATTGCAAAGAATTGGCACAAACCCATTCTTATAAGGAATATTTCCATTCCTTGGCATTGCGGTTGCATCTCCATTGTAGTCTATGATTTACAGAAGCGTAGCATTGCCTCTGGTAATAATTGACTTAAAATCCTGCGATGCATAATACCGGATTGAGATGTCTCATCACGGCGAAATCCCTGTTTGATGTATGTCAATTTCAGGCAGTATATTGCTGCCCGTGTGCGTGAGCATAAACAAAACACGCCTGTAAAATAAACTTTCGGCATTTCCGGATTGTCTTCCATAATTTGGCATAGCGATATAGCAACGCGCTCCAACGACCTAGGATCGTGCGTTAGACAAACTTGTATAATAAGTGGTAAGTAAGCAAATTCAGATAGCTTGCGTAATAATTTTGGGCCAGGAGGAAGCACGGCAGCGCCGTTTTGTGTGCGACACGGAAAGAAAAACTCGTACATCTTATAAGTGTATCTGATAATTCAGAGGCAAGTTCAGTTTCATTATAGATGGGTGTACCCTTTGCTATGAGACACCATTTTAATTGTGGAATTTGTTGAAGCGAACGCCAACCATCAATACCGATAACCCAACAACGTGTTTTTGGTGTTATAGACGTTTTATTTGTGGGTTGAGTGTAGTAGCTGCAGCAACGGTAGTGGTTGATCTGGTTTAGGACCAACATCCATAATAGCATTCAATTTGTGTAGTATAAAGAGTAGGCACATTAGTACTGGATTATCCATTTGTGAATTGGCTATTCAGCTCCTTCCTCCTCAATTCGCGTTTCTGTTGCACACCCAACTCTAAAAGTACCACTCAGAGCTGTTTGTGCTGATGTTGACGGTTGCAGAGTCGACATCCATTACTGCAATGTCTGTTAGTGATTCTGTAAGGGCGATTGCAAATTTACGCAATTGAAAATGTGAACCAAGTGCACTCAAAGCATCGCACATCATTTCGACATTACACGGTGGATATTCTATATCCTCAGTTATCAACAAATTGAGGAATGACACTAGCAATTTTAACGCCGCAACATCAATTTTGTAGATCGCGCTCACTTTCGTTATCACCAACCATGCAAATATTGAACCTTCCATGTGGAAATTTACGATTTCCATTATGACAGCCGTAGTCTCTTTGTCACCCTCAGCGTAGGCCATAAGCGCTGCTATAGTTGGCATAGCTTGACTTGCAGTTGCATAGTCATCCAAACAAACGCATGTAAGACATAAATCCTGCACTGATTCCTGTTGTTCATGTAGCAGAACATGACAAGTCAAAGGACGATCGCATAATTTAAGTGAAATATTTAGATATAAATACTGTTCACGCGTATCTTTGCGTTCGTGCATCGCTTTTTTCTTTTTTGGTTTGCCAAGCATGTACGCATTGCGGATCTGCTAATTGGGTGGGGGATCTCAATACTTGTGCACGCACAACTTTACGTTTATCTGGCAAAACGTCAAGCAACAAATTAAATTGATCTGGTACACCAGTGAGTGTACGTGCCGAGAGCCAGGTGAATCCAATATAGCTACAACAAAACTTTCTGCTGGATATTTGGGAAATGTGACGCCACCAGCTGATTTCGTTTCGTTTGTTTCAAATTACGCGATGCCACTGTAGTAGCTACGGGTGGTGGCGTCAATGATGATGACAACGTATGTCGATTTAAATTCGCTTGATGTTTCTTTGACTGCCATATTTTGGTGTACCGCGTGCGCTAAGATTATACCCACTAACGCTAGGTCTACTCGCGCTTCTACTAGTGCTACTGACATTCCCCGTACCACTTTGACTGCCGTCACTACTCATTGTACATTGATGCTGACCAGTTTTGTTACCGTCAAGTCCATTACTCAGCGCTAGTGCCAGTGATGGTGTATTGGGTGGTGAGGGGGTAATGTAATTGTTGCTACTGTTGTGCGTCATTGTGTTTCCTTCTAATAACAGAAGATGTTGCTGGTTTTGTTGCTGATTGCAATAGCTTGCTTGAGTGAGTGCCCATTAAGCGAATTAAAAGGGTCACTATCAATATTTGCGACGCCATGGCTGCGCGCAGCTTCATTATCAGCTTCATCGTCACCATCGGAATCGGTATAGCGAGCAACTGTTTTGCCACGAGCATGTGTACTATGTCTTTTGGCGCTTGCCCCACCCTCAACCGATGCCTCCCGGCATTATTTTGCTCATCGTTGGTATCATTGGTGTGCTCGTCGTCTTCATCGTCGTCTCTTTTTCTTTTTTGTTTTGTTCAGTCCGATTGTGTTTATCTCTACTTGTGTTACGAGCTTGTTGACGTTCATTGAACCTCCTGATGTACCAAAATCCTCAATATTCGTTGCTGCAACCGCAGCGGCTCCTGCTGCTACAGCTTCATCTTCAGATAACGTACGGATTAAGTCGACTTTTTCAACTTATACCAACGATTCATTGTTAGTAGACGACATCTGAGCTATCTATATATGGTGTGTTTTTAGTATGTATTAGTATGCGCTGGCGGCGTTAAGAACAACAAAGGTGGCCATTACAAAATCTTAACACCTCGGACTATTTACTTCTTGTGTGCCAATCTCCAAACGTCAAGCTAACGACTAAGCTGCTGCGCCGGGACTTTGCCACCAGCTGTCTTCGTATACTGGAGTCTTCCTTTTGTGTTGCAGAAGCTGGCGCATTCGCCAGGCATATGTAGCTCGAGTAAAGTGTTAATCACTTGCCTAGTTTCGTTCCTTCCTTTTTGCAAATACTTATTTACGATTTTCAATTCAAAACACGTATCCCTATTTTCCGAGAATATCGTCTAGTCAAATTAAATTAAGACATAGATAGAGTAGCTGGATTTGAATCGTGATGCATGTGCTTCAACACAGGCATGAGTTTTAATTTCATTGGCACTAGTATTTGTAAAGATTCAATCATATCTGATATTTTGGCGCATATGCTAATGGTTAATGAGCGTGATCAAGCGGCAAACTGTCCACTTGCATATATGGCCGCTTCAACCTCTACAGAGTCATGGCTATCGAGAGCGCGTCGAATTGCATGATGTACTTGTTGTTTTTTTGGGTATTGTACGTGATACGGCACCCAATGTGCGCTATGTTAGAGGCAAAACGTTTGTATTTTGTCGATGTGTACGCAGCGTTTTTTTTTGTTTTTTTTTTTTTTCCACATAGGGTGCCTTTTGGTATCAAATTGATGATTAAATGATGACATTTGATTGGATTTATTTTCTGCACAGAAAATCCTATAGTCACAAAAAATCAACTCAAGTCCTGTTTTATCAAAGTAGTAAATAGTAGGATTTCCTTTTTCGTCTTTAGACTTTGATAGGAGTTGAGACTATTGTTTTTATGTGTTATTAAGACTTTTTAGTTCATATATAAAAACTATTACATGCTCAACGTATAGATTTGTGTTTCTTAAACATTTATTTTACACTTTTACATCTTTACAACCTGTATAACAACTTTATAATGAACTTTAATTGACGAAAAGCTAAAAATTATGTAGATCCTTTCATGAATTTCATTTATTTTACAGAAAATTATATTCATCTTGTTAGAAAGTAATTCATTGATTAGTAGTTTGGCGATAGAACACATAGGGTACATTTTCCTCCCGACGACCATTAGTTTTTAATTTAAAAATATGTACTGATAAATTTGGATGTTTAGTTCATATGATATGTGGGGGATGTGATGGCTAATTTAATTGCGTATTATGTGGCAGATAAAGAATCTGAGTTAGGGTTCTGTTGGCCTCGTTCGGGGGAACGGGAGCTGGGATATCGGTGTGTTGGCCTCGTTCTGGGTGAACGAGAGCTGGGTTATTTGGGAATAAGGAATATGCACTATTAAAGTTCATTTTAGTTGTCGTTGGGCGGAAGTAGTACCAGTTTCGCGATTGGTCGGGTAATTTGTCCCTTCATTGTATGAACGTCAACAACACGTACACGGCTATCGGAACCTGAGTGGGTGTTGACGACTCTCCCCATTTTCCACTCGTTCGGTTGTAGATTATCCTCCTTGATGACGACTAGGTCCCCGGGTTTTAAGTTGGATTGTGGATGTTTCCATTTATACCGTTTCTGGATCTCGGTGAGATATTCCGATTTCCATCTTTTGCAAAAGGTCTGATGAAGGGCTTTCATCTTTTGCCATCGGTTTACAATGGAGGCAGGGTTTTCACTACAGTCGAGTTCAGGTGGAGCTAAAAGATGCCCACCTACGAGAAAATGGCCTGGAGTAAGCGGCTCCAGGTCGGAAGGGTCGTTGGATGAGGGACTTAGAGGTCTCGAGTTGAGGCAGGCCTCAATTCGACATAAGAGGGTTGTAAACTCTTCGAGAGTATATTTATGATCGGACGCGATCTTTTTAAAGTGGGTCTTTAAACTTTTTACCCCCGCTTCCCACAAACCTCCCATGTGAGGAGCGCTTGGCGGTATAAAATGCCATTCTATAATGTGATGGCTATATTTAGTCAACGTTCCGTCCCTTGCTTCACGCAGAAATGCTTTAAACTCGGATCATAAAGATCGAGAAGCTCCGACAAAGTTAGTACCATTGTCGGAGTAAACGTTTTTTGGACAGCCTCGTCTGGATACGAATCTGGCGAAGGCAGCTAGGAAGGACCCGGTACTAAGGTCGTTTGTCGCTTCTAGATGGATGGCTTTCGTCGAAAATCAGACAAACAGCCAGACGTATCCTTTCGAAATTCGACATCCCCTCCCTCTGTAGGATTTTATATCGAATGGTCCCGCGAAATCTACCCCGGTGTTGGTGAAGGCCCTAGAAAAGGGGGTGCGCTCCTTCGGAAGGATCCCCATAAGTTGCGTTTGTGTCCGCTTCCTGTAAATAGTGCAGACTTTGCAGTTGTGGATAACCGACCTTATCATTATTTTAACACGTGGGATCCAGTACTGAGTGCGGATATGACGTAGCATCAGCTGGTTCCCTCCATGCAGGGTGGTCTCATGAGAGGATTGGACTATAAGTCTGGATAACCTGCAAGTGTAAGGAAGAATAATGGGATGACTTTCATTATGGGACATGTCTTTCGATGCCCCTGTCCGCCCCCCAGTTCGAAGGATGCCTTCTTCATCTATATATGGGTTCAGGGGTAAAATCTCACTCTTCCCATTTATAAGTTTTCCTGACTTCAAATTTGCGTACTCTTCTTGATAGTGTTGCCTCTGGCATATTGTTATCAATCTTCGTGTTGTTTTTTCTATTTCGTCAGGAGCTATCGAATGAGAATCCCTTTTAAAGGAGGCTTTAGTTGTTGGGTGCGTATTCTGGAAAAACCGAAGAATATAGGATATAACCCGCAAGGCCCTTGGTAAATCGGAAAACCTATCTAGAATATCAAAGTTATTCTTGACCGAAGTTGTATGAACTTTCACCCTCTTTTCCTCCATATTCGTATTGTAATCTTCTTCTTGTGTTGGCCAATTTTCGTTGTCTTCTTGTAACCAAGAAGGTCCCTGCCACCACAAAGAATTGTCGATTAGATCCGAAGCGTAGAGGCCTCTGCTCGCCAAATCTGCAGGATTTGACGCGGAGTCTACGTGCCGCCATACCTTGCCTCCTACTTTATCGATGATTTTAGTTATTCGATGTGCCACGAACGTTGACCACGAACATGGTGGTTTTCGGATCCACGCCAGTACTATAGTCGAATCTGTCCAAAGGGTTACTTTAATGTTTGAAAGTTGCATATTTTCTATGGCCGACTCTATAATTTCTGCAAGCAGGACTGCGCCGCAGAGTTCCAGTCGTGGCAATGATATGGTTTTGACCGGGGCTACTCTCGTTTTGGCCATCAACAGGTTGGTGAAGACTTGATCCTTTGTTTGTACCCTCAGGAAAACAGTGGCGGCATATGCTTTTTCCGAGACATCGCTGAATCCATGTATTTCGACGCTGTCCCTTGGGGTAAAGTGAACCCATCGCGGTATGCGGATATCGTTGATTTTTCCGTATTCTTGCATAAATGCGGTCCAACGATCTAGAGTAGTTTGTGATACTTCTTCATCCCAGCCTGTCCCTTCCAACCAAATATTTTGCATTATTATTTTGGCTACAATTACTACTGGTCCCAGCCAGCCAAGAGGGTCGAAAAGCTTTGCAATCGCAGAAAGTATAGCCCTTTTTGTGATGACATTGCTGTTTTCAAAAGGTTTAGCAGTAAAATAGAATAGGTCGGAATGCGCGTTCCACTTAATGCCTAGCGCTTTAACCGTACTAGTATCTTCAAACTCTAGGAAGTCCTCTGTTAATAAATGCTGCTTCGGTATACCCTGCAGAATTTTCTTGCAGTTGGACGTCCATTTTCGCAATGGGAAACCTGCCGATTGCAATGCCGATGATACTTCGTCCCTTGCCTTGATTGCAATTTCGATGCTGTGTCCACCGGCGAGTACGTCATCAACGTACATGGAATTTCGCAGAATATCTGCTGCCATTGGATGCGATGTCTCGACGTCATCTGCTAGTTGGTGCAGCGTCCGAATCGCAAGATACGGAGCACAATTAACACCAAAGGTTACCGTTTTCAATTCGTAAATGTTAATTGGGTTCTTGGGGCATTTGCGAAATATGATTCGCTGATATTTTGTTTGGTCTTCATTGACCCATATTTGGCGGTACATTTTCTCTATGTCGCTGTTAAATACGTATTTGAACAGCCGCCAACGTAGTATAAGGATTGTCAGGTCGGATTGAAGAATCGGACCTGGATATAAGGCATCGTTAAGACTTTTGCCATTAGTGGTAGGACAAGATGCATTAAATACGACTCTGACTTTTGTCGTTGTACTTCCCTCCTTTATAACAGCATGGTGAGGTAGGAAGTAACAGTCATTTGAGTCTGGCGAAATATTGCCTATTTGTTTCATGTGCCCTAAGGTTTCATATTCGGATACAACTCTATTGTATTCCGTTTGAAGGACTGGGTTTTTCGCAAGTCGTGTCTCGTTGCGATAGAATTGAGAACACGCACTTCTTAATGAGGAGCCTAGGCTAAATTCTTTCCTAAAGGGTAAGGAGACTACGTATTTGCCATCGTTGTTGCGAACTGTTGTGGATTTGTATAGCTCCTCGCAGTAAGTATCATCTTTATTGATGCTCCTCTTCTTTGGAATTTCCTCTATCTCCCAGAAAACCGCCAGTTGTTTGTCTAAAGTGACCTCGTTAAAATATGAAACTAGGGTCTTATTTGTATCCACCGCATCTGTCCGGCCTGTCAAAATCCAGCCGAACACCGTTTCCTGTGCTATTAATATGTTTAGCACATCTTTCTTAATGCCACCTAACATAATTTGGTTTATTTGGCAAGTTGGAAGATTCCCTGTCAATTGTGGTAAAACCAGCATGATCGTATTGATATTGATTAATGGGTCGGTTGGTGACCGCAGTTGTATGTTGCACGCTTCTTTTACTTGTGCAGACATTGTATTATTGATGCCCGAAACTTGGGCATGCAAGTGTTTGGATGGCAGATTAATTCTGCGCTTTAGTTTCTCGGTAATGAATGAACATTCCGATCCCGAGTCTATTAGGGCTCTCGCCGAATAGTCAACACCATTAAAATGAATATTGACCTGAGCTGTCCCTAGTAATACCCCTTTATTTGTATTTGCGAAACATGAGTTCACATTATTAATCGGAGCATTTTCCCTTTCAGCATTGCGTCGTATTTGAGCTTCCCGTGAGGTCGATGCAGATGCTCCGATAGTGTCTGAAGTATTGGTTGGTTTTGGCTGATTCGAAATATGAAGCAGCGTATGATGTCTTAAATGACATGTGGCACAGTTCATTTGACTGGTGCACTTTGTTACCGAATGGCCAGTAGAAAGGCAGTTTATACACCCACGGCTGCCCTTAATTTGTTCAAACCGTTTATTGGGTGTTAAACGTAAGAACTTTTCACACTTTGAAATTCGATGTGCAGGACTTTTGCACATCTTACACGTAGGTTTGGCTACACTTGCACTTGCCTGATAGGACGCTAATTTTTTAGCAGATGTATCTGTTGTCGAACGCGATACTTGTGGCTTTGAGGTTTTGGAAACTGTATCCCCTCTCAGATCAGTCACAGTTTCTAAGGTTTGGAAACGATTGGATAAGAATCTATCCATATCTGCCCATTTTGAAATTTCCGTTTTGTTTTCAATTGTTTGTTCCCAGAGCGCCAGTGTGGTTTCTGACAGTTTTGTGGAACATAGATATGTTATAATTGCATCCCAGTTTGATATATCTATGTGATGACATTGGAGCGCCGAGATGCAATTATTTATTTCACGTTGCAGTTTCTTTATAGAGCTACCGCATTCACTCTCAACTGCTTTCAAACTAAAAAGAATTTTCAATTGGGCGTTTACTAAGATACGTTTGTTTTCGTATCTGTCACAAAGATTTTTCCACGCTGTTTCGAAACCGTCTTTCGTTAAAGGGCATCGCCCAACTATCTCTTTGGCCTCACCTTGAGTCTTTTGGTTTAAATAATATAATTTTTCTACTGCTTCTAGGTTTTTTTTACGTATATATATAGCAGTGAACATGTCTCTAAATGAAGGCCAAGAAAGGTAATCTCCTTTGAAAACGTCCGTATCACACGGTGGCAGGCGCACGCGATATTCCCTGTCTCCTGAGCTTTCTTCTTTCTTTTCAGCTTTCTCAAGTTTTTCCGAAAGTTCAGCCATCGCTGCCTGGCACTTGAGAAAGCTGAAGTATGTAATTTTGTGCTTCTTTTTGATGGCCGACAGCTGTTTTGCCTCCAGTTCTAAGGAGCTCAAGAGTTCTTCATATGTCTGCTTCGCCTTCTCCCATAGCGATTTCAACTCCTCCTTTTGGACTAAGAGGGTGTGTTTGGTATGGTCTGAAGGGGACATATCATGATAGTCATTTTCAAACTCAGTCACTGCCTCTGCTTGGCGTATATAGGTATCCATTATTAAATGAAAATTTATCGAAATATTAATTAATTAATTGCCTTTGCAGAGAGTACTGATTGAAAATGAACTGGAATGAAGGAATGTATTCGAGAGAGATTTCTCGGTGAAGTGGCCTCGAAGCTTGCAAGAAAGCTAGTAGTTTGAGGTAATGGCCAATTGCGTGGTGGCAACGGCGCGCACCCACGTAATTGTTAAAAGAAAGTGCTAATGCAGCTGTGTTAACGAATTGTGTAAGCCAATAAGTACTGGCTAGTGAAGAAGTGGTGTTAGTGAAACAATATATATAAACGCTCGTTATGGACTTTTAGAGAGCCTAACCAAGGACTGTATTAAGACTTTAAAGTGATTAGTGTCTTTATATCACCAAAAATAGATCAGTCAAAACTGATTTGTGTATTGCCGCAAGTGATAATAATGAATTCTTCAATTTTTTTTTATTAAAAAAATGTATGAGAACTAAGCCTATTGGCCACCCAAACAACAAAAGCGTACGTGTTTTGTAGTCAACGTACTTTGTACCACAACAACAACAAAAAACTCAATTGCAGTGTATCTAGTGGAATTGAGCAAAAGTGATTTTGAACTTGGTAACGATATGTTTTTTTGTATGGAATACAACTTTCCTATAAAATTAAAATAAAATATACCACGTTATTTAACGCTAATTTCAAGTCAATTCAGCTTGAGAACAAAAAAAAATTTTTGTGATGTGACAGTGAACTTTGAGTTGAAATTGAAATTTGTGGTTATGTTAACCGGTACAGTGCAGTGTCGTACTACCTTGAGCTGTGTCCGGACAATCTTACCGCTAGTGGGGGATTGTTCCAGATAGTCGCAAGGTGGAAGTGTACAAACTTTAACTAACTGCCTGTCTTTTGTGGAGATTAGTGTGTGCACGAGAAAGGGCACGAATTAAAAAAAAATGTTCACTGCTAATATGCACTCAAATGTAAATAAAAATATACCAATTTCACATTCACTTACGCGTCACTAAAATCTTCAAAGTTATATTTTAACACTTCGAATTTTTATTAAAATTTTTTTTTTTTTTTACATCTATTCCCTATGCACGGAATATATTAAACCACGTACCTTGGAATATGGAATTTCATTGAAGTGAAATCTGGATGGTGATGTGATGATTGTGTGTTTGTTGTTGTTTGGATGTTGTTAATGTCGCTCAAGAATGATAGGATGTTGTGGCCAAAACTTTGTGTATATTAATATCGTTCCTTGCTAAAATGTGGAGTGGACTGTATGATAAATATATCTGGTTCCCTTAATCCGGCTCGAAGGACCATGAACAAATGCGTGGTGGCAACGGCGCGCACCCACGTATTTGTTAGAGGTTGATTAAGGCGAACAACAAGGAAGAAAGGAAAAACACCAAAAAGTTTCGTATTAATAAAAAGAATTCACAATGTGCTTTTATTTGTATAAATACAACAAGTGTTAAGAAAAGTTTTAACAGGTGTTGTGAAAATGAAAATATTAAATATATTTTAGGAAATTTTCAACTTACGTGAACGTGTGATGACGTGTACTTTTGCTGGCTGCTGGATCAAAAGAGGACGAGACTCTTTTCCACATGAGCCGATGAACCCACGATGCAGCTCCTTCGTTGGGTTTCCCGGCAACAAAGTTGCTGTACCGCGGGCTCACAGCGGTAAAAATCTAAGATACATACGTACCACCACTCACAAATGCCTGTGTGTATTAGTACAAGCATATGTGGGTGGTAGTAAACGGAGGAAAATAACTAAGAAATTATGTTACGAGGGAGGGGATATATATTTAGGCCTGTGGCCTAAACAACAATCAATTTCATCGTTTGTAGTTATAGGAAAAGTACTTTTAGTGCTTCCAAATTGCTGCGTTCTTGGCTTTTTTGAGATGCGTTAGCGATATCTCCGAAACCTGTGGACCAAAAAAAAAATTTTTTTTCGTGTGAAAACTACAAACGATTTAAAACGTATTTCAAAAAGAAAGCACCCAAATTGCTTGGTTTCCGCACAATGTATTATATTTTCGGAGTAAATATAAGAACTACAAAAAAATGAATTTCACTTTAATCAATTTCATCGTTTGTAGTTGTAGGAAAAGTACTTTTAGTGCTTCCAAATTGCTGCGTTCTTGGTTTTTTTGAGATGCGTTAGCGATATCTCCGAAACCTGTGGACCAAAATAAAATTTTTTTCCTATGAAAAACTACAAAGGATTTAAAACGTATTTCAAAAAGAAAAACCCCAAATTTGCTTAAATTGCTTGGTTTCCGCACAATGAATTATATTTTCGGAGTAACTATAAAAACTACAAAAAAATGATTTTCACTATAATCAATTTCATCGTTTGTAGTTATAGGAAAAGTACTTTTAGTGCTTCCATATTGCTGCGTTCTTGTTTTTTTTGAGATGCGTTAGCGATATCTCCGAAACCTGTGTACCAAAAAAAATTTTTTTTCCTATGAAAAACTACAAACGAATTAAACCCTATTTCAAAAAGAAAAAAACCCAAATTTGCTTAAATTGCTTGGTTTGCGCACAATGTATTATATTTTCGGAGTAACTATAAAGACTACAAAAAAATGAATTTCACTACAATCAATTTCATCGTTTGTAGTTATAGGAAAGGTACTTTCAGTGCTTCCAAATTGCTTCGTTCTTGGTTTTTTTGAGATGCGTTAGCGATATCTCCGAAACCTGTGGACAAAAAAAAATTTTTTTTCCTATGAAAAACTACAAAGGATTTAAAACGTATTTCAAACAGAAAAAACCCAAATTCGCTTAAATTGCTTGGTTTCCGCAAAATGTATTATATTTTCGGAGTACCTATAAAAACTACAAAAAAATGAACTTCACTACAATCAATTTCATCGTTTGTAGTTATAGGAAAAATACTTTAGTGCTTCCAAATTGCTGCGTTCTTGGTTTTTTTGAGATGCGTTAGCGATATCTCGAAACCTGTAGACCAAAAAAAAAATTTTTTTTCCTATGAAAAACTACAAACGATTTAAAACGTATTTCAAAAAGAAAAAACCCAAATTAGCTTAAATTGCTTGGTTTACGCACAATGAATTATATTTTCGGAGTAACTAAAAAAACTACAAAAAAATGAACTTCACTACAATCAATTTCATCGTTTGTAGTTATAGGAAAAATACTTTAGTGCTTCCAAATTGCTTCGTTCTTGGTTTTTTTGAGATGCGTTAGCGATATCTCCGAAACCTGTGGACAAAAAAAAATTTTTTTTCCTATGAAAAACTACAAAGGATTTAAAACGTATTTCAAAAAGAAAAACCCCAAATTTGCTTAAATTGCTTGGTTTCCGCACAATGAATTATATTTTCGGAGTAACTATAAAAACTACAAAAAAATGATTTTCACTATAATCAATTTCATCGTTTGTAGTTATAGGAAAAGTACTTTTAGTGCTTCCATATTGCTGCGTTCTTGTTTTTTTTGAGATGCGTTAGCGATATCTCCGAAACCTGTGTACCAAAAAAAATTTTTTTTCCTATGAAAAACTACAAACGAATTAAACCCTATTTCAAAAAGAAAAAAACCCAAATTTGCTTAAATTGCTTGGTTTGCGCACAATTTGTTATATTTTCGGAGTAACTATAAAGACTACAAAAAAATGAATTTCACTACAATCAATTTCATCGTTTGTAGTTATAGGAAAGGTACTTTCAGTGCTTCCAAATTGCTTCGTTCTTGGTTTTTTTTAGATGCGTTAGCGATATCTCCGAAACTTGTGGACCAAAAAAAAAATTTTTTTTTCATATGAAAAACTACAAACGATTTAAAACGTATTTCAAAAAGAAAAAACCCAAATTAGCTTAAATTGCTTGGTTTACGCACAATGAATTATATTTTCGGAGTAACTAAAAAAACTACAAAAAAATGAATTTCACTACAATCAATTTCATCGTTTGTAGTTATAGGAAAAGTACTTTTAGTGCTTGCAAATTGCTGCGTTCTTGGTTTTTTTGAGATGCGTTAACGATATCTCCGAAACCTGTGGACCAAAAAAAAAATGTTTTCCTATGAAAAACTACAAACGATTTAAAACGTATTTCAAAAAGAAAAAACCCAAATTTGCTTAAATTGCTTGGTTTCCGCACAATGTATTATATTTTCGGAGTAACTATAAAAAGTACAAAAAAATTAATTTCACTACAATCAATTTCATCGTTTGTAGTTATAGGAAAAGTACTTTTAGTGCTTCCAAATTGCTGCGTTCTTGGTTTTTTTGAGATGCGTTAACGATATCTCCGAAACCTGTGGACCAAAAAAAATTTTTTTTTTCCTATGAAACCCTACAAACGAATTAAAACGTATTTCAAAAAGAAAAAACCCAAACTTGCTTAAATTGCTTGGTTTCCGCAAAATGTATTATATTTTCATAGTAACTATAAAAACTACAAAAAAATTAATTTCACTACAATCAATTTCATCGTTTGTAGTTATAGGAAAAGTACTTTTAGTGCTTCCAAATTGCTGTGTTCTTGGTTTTTTTGACATGCGTTAGCGATATCTCCGAAACCTTTGGACCAAAAAAAAATTTTTTTTCGTATGAAAAACTACAAACGAATTAAAACGTATTTCAAAAAGAAAAAACCCAAATTTGCTTAAATTGCTTGGTTTCCGCAAAATGTATTATATTTTCGGAGTAACTATAAAAACTACAAAAAAATTAATTTCACTTCAATCAATTTCATCGTTTGTAGTTATAGGAAAAGTACTTTTAGTGCTTCCAAATTGCTGCGTTCTTGGTTTTTTTGAGATGCGTTAGCGATACCTCTGAAACCTGTGGCCAAAAAAAAAATTGTTTTCCTATGAAAAACTACAAACGATTTAAAACGTATTTCAAAAAGAAAAAACCCAAATTTGCTTGAATTGCTTGGTTTCCGCACAATGTATTATATTTTCGGAGTAACTATAAAAACTACAAAAAAATGAATTTCACTACAATCAATTTCATCGTTTGTAGTTATAGGAAAAGTACTTTTAGTGCTTCCAAATTGCTGTGTTCTTGGTTTTTTGAGATGCGTTAGCGATATCTCCGAAACTTGTGGACCAAAAAAAAATTTTTTTCCTATAAAAACTACAAACGATTTAAAACGTATTTCAAAAAGAAAAAACCCAAATTTGCTTAAATGGCTTGGTTTCCGCACAATGTATTATATTTTCGGAGTAACTATAAAAACTCCAAAAAAATGAATTTCACTACAATCAATTTCATCGTTTGTTGTTATAGAAAAAGTACTTTTAGTGCTTCCAAATTGTTCCTGGTTTTTTTGAGATGCGTTAGCGATATCTCCGAAACCTGTGGGCCAAAAAAAAATTTTTTTTCCTATGAAAAACTACAAACGAATTAAAACGTATTTCAAAAAGAAAAAACCCAAATTGCTTAAATTGCTTGGTTTCCGCAAAATGTATTATATTTTCGGAGTAACTATAAAAAGTACAAAAAAATAAATTTCACTACAATCAAGTTCATCGTTTGTAGTTATAGGAAAAGTACTTTTAGTGCTTCCAAATTGCTGCGTTCTTGGTTTTTTTGAGATGCGTTAGCGATATCTGCGAAACCTGTGGACTAAAAAAAAATTGTTTTTTCGTATGAAAAACTACAAACGATTTAAAACGTATTTCAAAAAGAAAAAACCCAAATTTGCTTAAATTGCTTGGTTTCCGCACAATGTATTATATTTTCGGAGTAACTATAAAAACTGCAAAAAACTGAATTTCTTTACAATCAATTTCATCGTTTGTAGTTATAGGAAAAGTACTTTTAGTGCTTCCAAATTGCTGCGTTCTTGATTTTTTTGAGATGAGTTAGCGATATCTCCGAAACCTGTGGACCAAAAAAAAAAATGTTTTTTCCTATGAAAAACTACAAATGATTTAAAACGTATTTCAAAAAGAAAAAACCCAAGTTTGCTTAAATTGCTTGGTTTCCGCACAATGTATTATATTTTCGGAGTAACTATAACAAATACAAAAAATTAATTTCACTACAATCAATTTCATCGTTTGTAGTTATAGGAAAAGTACTTTTAGTGCTCCAAATTGCTGCGTTCTTGGTTTTTTGAGATGCGTTAACGATATCTCCGAAACCTGTGGACCAAAAAATATTTTTTTTCCTATGAAAAACTACAAACAAATTAAAACGTATTTCAAAAAGAAAAACCAAAACTTGCTTAAATTGCTTGGTTTCCGCACAATGTATTATATTTTCGGAGTATCTATGAAAACTACAAAAAAATGAATTTCACTACAATCAATTTCATCGTTTGTAGTTATAGGAAAAGTACTTTTAGTGCTTCCAAATTGTTGTGTTCTTGGTTTTTTTGAAATGCGTTAGCGATATCTCCGAAACCTGTGGACCAAAAAGAATTTTTTTTTCGTATGAAAAACTGCAAACGAATTAAAACGTATTTCAAAAAGCAAATACCCAAATTTGCTTAAATTGCTTGGTTTCCGCACAATGTATTATATTTTCGGAGGAACTATAAAAACTACAAAAAAATTCATTTCACTACAATCAATTTCATCGTTTGTAGTTATAGGAAAAGTACTTTTAGTGCTTCCAAATTGCTGTGTTCTTGGTTTTTTTGAGATGCGTTAGCGATATCTGCGAAACCTGTGGACTAAAAAAAAATTGTTTTTTCGTATGAAAAACTACAAACGATTTAAAACGTATTTCAAAAAGAAAAAACCCAAATTTGCTTAAATTGCTTGGTTTCCGCACAATGTATTATATTTTCGGAGGAACTATAAAAACCAAAAAAAAAATGAAATTCACTACAATCAATTTCATCGTTTGCAGTTATAGGAAAAGTACTTTTAGTGCTTCCAAATTGCTGCGTTCTTGCTTTTTTTGAGATGCGTTTGCGATATCTCCGAAACCTGTGGACCAAAAAAATTTTTTTTTTTCGTATGAAAAACTACAAACGAATTAAAACGTATTTCAAAAAGCAAAAACCCAAATTTGCTTAAATTGCTTGGTTTCCGCACAATGTTTTATATTTTCGGAGGAACTATAAAAACTAAAAAAAAAAATGAATTTCACTACAATCAATTTCATCGTTTGTAGTTATAGGAAAAGTACTTTTAGTGCTTTCAAATTGCTGCGTTCTTGGTTTTTTTGAGATGCGTTAGCGATATCTCCGAAACCTGTGGACCAAAAAAAAAATTTTTTTCGTATGAAAAACTACAAACGAATTAAAACGTATTTCAAAAAGAAAAAACCCAAATTTGCTTAAATTGCTTGGTTTCCGCACAATGTATTATATTTTCGGAGGAACTATAAAAACTAAAAAAAAAATGAAATTCACTACAATCAATTTCATCGTTTGCAGTTATAGGAAAAGTACTTTTAGTGCTTCCAAATTGCTGCGTTCTTGCTTTTTTTGAGATGCGTTAGCGATATCTCCGAAACCTGTGGACCAAAAAAATTTTTTTTTTCGTATGAAAAACTACAAACGAATTAAAACGTATTTCAAAAAGCAAAAACCCAAATTTGCTTAAATTGCTTGGTTTCCGCACAATGTTTTATATTTTCGGAGGAACTAGGTAGGTAGGTTGAACTGGCCGGTCCATGAGGACCTCACATAGACTGATTGAGTCCGTAGTGTTACCAGAAGTTTGTTTTAACGACCAAACTGAAAAACCCTATCAAAAACCAGGACCTATGTTATAAAATAACTCCGTCCTCGTGGCAAATACTAGAAGCTTAAGCCACTTGCTGCTTCTAGATCTGACAGCTGTATCACTCCTAATAGCTGGAGTCTTAGCCTGGCAAGTGCAGGGCACGAGCACAGAACGTGCTCGATCGTTTCCTCCTCCAACCCGCACTTCCTACACCTGCTATCACTGACCAAGCCTAATTCAAAGGCATGTGACGCCAGAAGGCAGTGTCCAGTCAGAATACCCGTCATGAGTCTACAGTCCTCTCTTTTTAATGATAGAAGCAAATGTGTTAGTCTAAGGTTGTAAGACCTACACATAATCTTCGACACTTTACAGCCCCGCGCTTGAACCCACGCCTTTTCTGCTTGGTCGATCATGTGCACCTCTCGCCTTCGCTTAATCTCGCCCAATCTAATTGGGACGTCTACGGAGCAAGCTTCAAGGGATGCGCCCTTTTTAGCTAATTCGTCCGCTTTTTCATTCCCATCTATTCCCATATGCCCTGGGACCCAATATAGATGTATGCTTCTCCCTGTCCCGATTCTCTCCAGAGACTGCTTACACTCTAACACGCATTTAGATGCTGTGCTATGCGAGATTATTGCCTTAATTGCTGCTTGACTGTCAATATAAAAGTTAACACGGTTGCAGCTTAAGCTATTCTCTTCCAGGGTTTCTACTGCTTTGGTTACGGCTAATATTTCCGCTTGGAAAACGCTACAGTAATCCTGCAGCCTGTAGGATCTGCTTAATTCCGGATCAGCGCAGTATACCGCAGACCCTACTCCTTCCACTATTTTGGAACCATCGGTGTACACATGTATCGCCTCGTCCGCCATTTGCGCACCCTTCCGCCAACCGTCCACCTCTATTGTGGCCTTAAGATCTCCCTCAAAGTGCAGGTAGGGAATCATGTAGTCTGTTCGTCTTTTGACTGAGGACGCTATACTACTATGGCCATATGGTCGGCGCTCAAGCTGCCCCGAAGCACCGAGCCTGGTTGCGGTCGTTAATGCTTTGTTCTTTGCTACCAGGTCTACAGGTGGAATGTGCAGAATGGCATACAGTGCAGCCGTCGGGGTTGTTTTCAGGGCTCCCGTAATGCAAAGCATCGATAGTCTGCATACCCCCTCTAATTTTTTGAGGTATGTTGTTTTTTGTGTGGCTTTCCACCAAACAAGAACTCCATAGTATAGAATAGGGCTTACAATCGCTGTAAAAACCCAATGAGAAAGAGAGGGCGATAGGCCCCACGTACACCCCAGCATTCTTTTACATGCATAGAGTGCCGTTGAGGCCTTCTTGACCCTCTCCTCCACGTTGAGCTTCCATGACAGCTTACTGTCTAGGATGATTCCTAGATATTTTGTGCAAGGTTTCTCCTGTAAGGTCACCGCTCCTAACTTAGGCCTGGTCCAATTTGGGACCTTGTACCTCTTTGTAAACAAGACCATATCCGTCTTCTCCGCATTGACTTTCAGCCCGACATTAGATGCCCAGGTATGAATATCCCGAAGCGCCCGATCCATCAAAGAACTAATCGTTGGAAGGCATTTTCCACTTATGACAATTGCAACGTCATCTGCGTAAGCCGTAAGTTTTACGGGTCCCTCATCGAATTGCCTGAGCAGTTGGTTGATGACCAGTGTCCACAGCAGAGGTGATAGCACCCCTCCCTGCGGCGTGCCCCT
Organism: Eurosta solidaginis; assembly: GCF_040869045.1. Lineage (NCBI taxonomy): Eukaryota > Metazoa > Arthropoda > Insecta > Diptera > Tephritidae > Eurosta > Eurosta solidaginis. The sequence continues at coordinate 122,103,159 of NC_090321.1, forward strand.
GTCCACTGATTTTGTGGCCTCGTACAATTCCCATTGTGATGTAATCTTTCTGCAATTTAACATGCAGCCGATCCATCTGATTAAGGCAGGATGTACTTTAATGTAATTAAGACCATCCATAATCGCCCATTTTGCAACATTATTGAAAGCCCCGGCAATGTCCAAGAATACTCCTAGAGCATACTCCTTATATTCCAGGGATTTCTCTATGCTTATTACCACCCTATGCAATGCGGTGTCTACCGACTTGCCTTTGGTGTACGCATGCTGTGTTGTGGAGAGCAGCTTTCCATCCACGTTGGACTTTATGTACACATCTATCAGCCTCTCAAAGGTTTTGAGCAGAAATGATGTTAAGCTAATGGGTCTATAGTCTTTGGGATACACGTGACCGATCTTCCCCGCCTTTGGTAGAAAAGCTACACGAGCAGTTCTCCAAGAGTGCGGAACATGATTCAGTCTTATGCACCCATCGAATATTATTTTAAGCCATTCCACGACCGCCCTGCTTGAGAATTGTAGCATGGCCGGGAATATACCATCTGGGCCCGGCGATTTAAACTTAGAAAACGTCTTCACTGCCCACTCGATCTTGGTATCGGTCACCAAGCCCGGCACCACTAGCTCCGTGATCGAAGTGTGAGTGATGTCTGCTGGTTCTTCTAAACCGTCTCCCGATGGGAAATGTGTATCGAGAAGCACCTCAAGAGATTCCTCACTATCACGTGACCATTCCCCGTTCTCTTTCTTTATTAGTCCCTGGACTATGTTTCCCTTTGCTAGGACTTTTTTCAACCGTGCTGTTTCACTGGAGCACTCTATGTCCGTACAGAAACTTTTCCATGAGTTTCTCTTCGCCCTGGTAATTTCACGCTTGTAGATCCTCAGTAGATCCCTGTACTCGTCCCGACACGCTTCGCTTTCCGCGGTCTTTGCGAGTTTAAACATTTCTTTTACCTGTCTTCTTAGAAGACTCAGCTCATTGCTCCACCATGGCGGCTTTGCTTTTCCTCTGAATCTTCTTAGAGAGCAAGCTTTGTTATACGCAGTCATAAGCGTCCTTGTTAGGAATTCATTCGACTCCTCCAGTTCCTCTACATTAGCAACCTCTTTGGGTTATCCCAGTTTCGTTTCTACATGTTTCTGGAATTTAGTCCAATTCGTTGCCCTAGGGTTTCTAAAGGTTCCTCCCTTCTCTACCCTCTTTAGTGGGATGCTGAAGCTTATATACGCATGGTCGGAGAAGGATGGTCTATCGAGAACCATCCAACCATACCTTGATATATCACGCTCGGAGCTCAATGTAATATCCAGAACATTGCTGGATGTTGGACCAATGTATGTAGGAACATTTCCCCTGTTGGCTATCTGCAAATTGGTTTGCAGGATGTAACAAAATAGAGATTCGCCTCTCTCGTTCGTATCTGCTCCTCCCCACGCATTGTGGTGCGCATTTGCATCTGCGCCTATGACCAACCGCCCTTTGCGCCCTTCCTCCTGTACTAGCCTTTTGCACTCCATCGGTGGAACCTCCGCAGCATGGGCCATGTAGCAGGACGCCAGGATAAATGCCTGCTTATTCTTTTGCTCAACGGCCACCGCTACGAGATCCTCGGTGGTGTAATTAGGCAGCATATATGAATGCAGCTGTTTCCTTACCATTACTACAGCTCGCACCCGTCCTTCCGTTTGTGCGTAGTAAACGCCAAACCCGCGCGCGCTAAGTCCAGAAACCTTTCCTCCCGATGAGAGCCACGGCTCCTGGATCAGCGCCACGTCAAACGAACCCTCCTAAAGGGTTAGGAGGAGTTCGCTCGACGCCACTTTACTGTGTTGGAGGTTTATCTGTAGGACTCGCAGCACCATTGGGCTGTTTGTCCCCCTCCAGCACCTTCGTCTTGACGTCGTCGTCCTCCTTTTGCCCTTTTGGTTTAGAGTATTCGAGGCCCCCTTCAGCCCCTCGTGAATGTTGTGCCGTGTGTTCCTCTGTGCGAGTCACAGCACCATTTAGCGGTTGGTCCTCTTCTAGCACGTTCGTGGTGACGTCGGGGACCTCCACCTGTCTTTTTTCCCTTAGGCTTCTGAGGTCCTTTTCGACTTCGCCCACTTCCAGCGTGTTAGGATTTTTATCCTCGGGACTTCTTTTCCTGAGTCGCATGTAAATTTTGCCAGTGCCAAAGGACATTTTGCCAAGCTGCGTGTACAAAATATCCTCCGCCTGCTTGTTTATTTGGAAGATGTAGAACTGACCATCCTCGGTAGGCCGAGATACAGTAAGTACCTTCCAATCCTGTGTCGGTATGTTCGGATTCTGATTCTGCAGAAGTCGCAGTGTATCCTCCGACTTCATCACGCATGGTATCCATACCTTAACTTTTGGTACCATGGGGATTTGCGCTTTATCCACCACCTCAAACCGCGCGTTCGTGCCTTGCCTTTGGAGGTTTGGAACGACTTCCTCCAGCCACCGCAAGCTCGCGATGTTGTCGCACGCTATCATCTTCACACCATTATACCATCCCCCCGAATCAAAGGTTGGAAGGGGCTTACTTGGTTGTTCCCGCATCATCTTAAGCATTAAGCTAATAAGCTCCCTTTCCACAGATCTCCACCTTTCAGTAGTCATTTGTCCGAACGGACTGCTACGATCAACCAGCGCCACAGTCAGTGACTGCTTTGCCACATCACTCATCTTCTCGGGAAAAGCAGGAGTCTTAGTGTTATCTCCCTTTGGAACCTCCGAGAATACCGGAGTCTTCGCGTGAACTCCCTTTAGCGCCTCCGAGAAAGCCGGAGTCTTAGCGTTATCTCCCTTTGGCTTATCTCCTACTTCCGTAGTTGGAACTTCCCTCTGACTGGCAGCTTTCGAGGTAGTTGCTACCTCGCTATTGGAACCCATCTGTCTTACAGCTTTGGGCCTACTTGTCTTGTCTATGCGACTGCCCTGCCTCGCGGCTCTAGGACTGGGTCGGAGGAACTATAAAAACTACAAAAAAATTAATTTCATCGTTTGTTGTTATAGGAAAAGTACTTTTAGTGCTTCCAAATTCCTGCGTTCTTGGTTTTTTTGAGATGCGTTAGCGATATCTCCGAAACCTGTGGACTAAAAAAAATTGTTTTTTCGTATGAAAAACTACAAACGATTTAAAACGTATTTAAAAAAAAAAAACCCAAATTTGCTTAAATTGCTTGGTTTCCGCAAAATGTATTATATTTTCGGAGTAACTAAAAAAACTACAAAAAAATGAATTTCTTTACAATCAATTTCATCGTTTGTAGTTATAGGAAAAGTACTTTTAGTCCTTCCAAATTGCTGCGTTCTTGGTTTTTTTGAGATGCGTTAACGATATCTCCGAAACCTGTGGACCAAAAAAAAAAATTGTTTTCCTATGAAAAACTACAAACGAATTAAAACGTATTTCAAAAAGAAAAAACCCAAATTTGCTTAGATTGCTTGGTTTCCGCACAATGTATTATATTTTCGGAGTAACTATAAAAAGTACAAAAAAAATTAATTCCACTACAATCAATTTCATCGTTTGCAGTTATAGGAAAAGTACTTTTAGTGCTTCCAAATTGCTGCGTTCTTGCTTTTTTTGAGATGCGTTAGAGATATCTCCGAAACCTGTGGATTAAAAAATTTTTTTTTCGTATGAAAAACTACAAACGATTTAAAACGTATTTCAAAAAGAAAAAACTCAAATTTGCTTAAATTGCTTGGTTTCCGCACACTGTATTATATTTTCGGAGTAACTATAAAAACTACAAAAAAATTAATTTCACTACAATCAATTTCATCGTTTGTAGTTATAGAAAAAGTGCTTTTAGTGCTTCCAAATTGCTGCGTTCTTGGTTTTTTTGAGATGCGTTAGCGATATCTCCGAAACCTGTGGACCAAAAAAAAATTTTTTTTCGTATGAAAAACTACAAACGATTTAAAACGTATTTCAAAAAGAAAAAACTCAAATTTGCTTAAATTGCTTAGTTTCCGCACAATGTATTATATTTTCGGAGTAACTGTAAAAACTACAAAAAAATTCATTTCACAGATCGCGAGTTTGAATGGAGCACAAGGCCTAACAATAATTATTTTATCATTATTATTGTTATAATATATTTTTTCTTAATTGAAAAAATTTTTAAATTAGAATAGAAGAAAGAAACAATTTAGACAACTGCCAAAGCTAGTTGTATAGATCCATTTCGGGAACTGCTAAATTCCTTCATCGGGAAAGTTTAGGCGCCGCTGCTATAATCATTCAGCCACCACAGCGGTTTTTTGTTTGTCTTCATTATTCCTACTTCAATTCTGGTTCTTGCCAATTGATATTCACAGCACTGCGACATCTGTTACAGAATAGTTGTGAAAATTGGACTTTGTTTATGGCGATGATGCCATAGTGTCATATTTTATTGACACTTTTTTTTCATTTCACTACAATCAATTTCAACGTTTGTAGTTAAAAGAAAAGTACTTTTAGTGCTTCCAAATTGCTGCGTTCTTGGTTTTTTTGACATGCGTTAGCGATATTTCCGAAACCTGTGGACCAAAAAAAAATTTTTTTTCGTATGAAAAAGTACAAACGAATTAAAACGTATTTCAAAAAGAAAAAACCCAAATTTGCTTAAATTGCTTGGTTTCCGCACAATGTTTTATATTTTCGGAGTAACTATAAAAACTACAAAAAAAATGAATTTCACTACAATCAATTTCATCGTTTGTAGTTATAGGAAAAGTACTTTTAGTGCTTCCAAATTGCTGTGTTCTTGGTTTTTTTGACATGCGTTAGCGATATTTCCGAAACCTGTGGACCAAAAAAAAATTTTTTTCGTATGAAAAACTACAAACGAATTAAAACGTATTTCAAAAAGAAAAAACCCAAATTTGCTTAAATTGCTTGGTTTCCGCAAAATGTATTATATTTTCGGAGTAACTATAAAAACTACAAAAAAATGAATTTCACTACAATCAATTTCATCGTTTGTAGTTATAGGAAAAATACTTTTAGTGCTTCCAAATTTCTGCGTTCTTGGTTTTTTTGAGATGCGTTAGCGATACCTCCGAAACCTGTGGACTAAAAAAAAAATTTTTTTTCGTATGAAAAACTACAAACGATTTAAAACGTATTACAAAAAAATAAATTTCATCGTTTGTTGTTATAGGAAAAGTGCTTTTAGTGCTTCCAAATTGCTGATTTCTTGGTTTTTTGAGATACATTAGCGATATCTCCGAAACCTGTGGACCAAAAAATAAATTTTTTTTTCTATGAAAAACTACAAACGATTTAAAACGTATTTCAAAAAGAAAAAACCTAAATTTGCTTAAATTGCTTGGTTTCCACACAATGTATTATATTTTCGGAGTAACTACAAAAACTACAAAAAAATTAATTTCATCGTTTGTTGTTATAGGAAAAGTACTTTTAGTGCTTCCAAATTGCTGCGTTCTTGGTTTTTTTGAGATGCGTTAGCGATATCTCCGAAACCTGTGGACTCAAAAAAAATAGGTTTTTCGTATGAAAAACTACAAACGATTTAAAACGTATTTCAAAAAGAAAAAACCCAAATTTGCTTAAATTGCTTGGTTTCCGCACAATGTATTTTATTTTCGGAGTAACTATAAAAACTACAAAAAATGAATTTCTTTACAATCAATTTCATCGCTTGTAGTTGTAGGAAAAGTACTTTTAGTGCTTCCAAATTGCTGCGTTCTTGGTTTTTTGAGATGCGTTAGCGATATCTCCGAAACCTGTGGACCAAAAAAAAATGTTTTCCTATGAAAAACTACAAAGGATTTAAAACGTATTTCAAAAAGAAAAAACCCAAATTTGCTTAAATTTCTTGGTTTCCGCACAATGTATTATATTTTCGGAGTAACTATAAAACCTACAAAAAAATGAATTTCACTACAATCAATTTCATCGTTTGTAGTTTTAGGGAAAGTACTTCTAGTGCTTCCAAATTGCTGCGTTCTTGGTTTTTTTGAGATGCGTTACCGATATCTCCGAAATCTGTGGACAAAAAAAAATGTTTTCCTATTAAAAACTACAAACGATTTAAAACGTATTTCAAAAAGAAAAAAACCCAAGTTTGCTTAAATGGCTTGGTTTCCGCATAATGTATTATATTTTCGGAGTAACTATAAAAACTACAAAAAAATTAATTTCACTATAATCAATTCCATCGTTTGTAGTTATAGGAAAAGTACTTTTAGTGCTTCCAAATTGCTGCGTTCTTGGTTTTTTTGAGATGCGTTAGCGATATCTCCGAAACCTGTGGACAAAAAAAAATTTTTTTTCGTATGAAAAACTACAAACGATTTTAAACGTATTTCAAAAAGAAAAAACCCCAAATTTGCTTAAATTGCTTGGTTTCCGCGCAATGTATTATATTTTGGGAGTATCTATAAAAACTACAAAAAAATGAACTTCACTATAATCAATTCCATCGTTTGTAGTTATAGGAAAAATACTTTTAGTGCTTCCAAATTGCTGCGTTCTTGGTTTTTTTGAGATGCGTTAGCCATATCTCGAAACCTGTAGACCAAAAAAAAAATTTTTGTTTTCCTATGAAAAACTACAAACGATTTAAAACGTATTTCAAAAAGAAAAAACCCAAATTTGCTTAAATTGCTTCGTTTACGCACAATGTATTATATTTTCGGACTAACTATAAAAACTACAAAAAAAATGTATTTCACTATAATCAATTTCATCGTTTGTAGTTATAGGAAAAGTACTTTTAGTGCTTTCAAATTGCTGCGTTCTTGGTTTTTTTGAGATGCGTTAGCGATATCTCCGAAACCTGTGGACCAAAAAAAAAATTTTTTTCGTATGAAAAACTACAAACGAATTAAAACGTATTTCAAAAAGAAAAAAACCAAATTTACTTAAATTGCTTGGTTTCCGCACAATGTATTATATTTTCGGAGTAACTATAAAAACTACAAAAAAATGAATTTCACTACAATCAATTTCATCGTTTGTAGGTATAGGAAAAGTACTTTTAGTGCTTCCAAATTGCTGCGTTCTTGGTTTTTTTGAGATGCGTTAGCGATATCTCCGAAACTTGTGGACCAAAAAAAAATTTTTTTTTCATATGAAAAACTACAAACGATTTATAACGTATTTCAAAAAGAAAATACCCAAATTAGCTTAAATTGCTTGGTTTACGCACAATGTATTATATTTTCGGAGTAACTAAAAAAACTACAAAAAAATGAGTTTCACTACAATCAATTTCATCGTTTGTAGTTATAGGAAAAGTACTTTTAGTGCTTGCAAATTGCTGCGTTCTTGGTTTTTTTGAGATACGTTAACGATATCTCCGAAACCTGTGGACCAAAAAAAAAATGTTTTCCTATGAAAAACTACAAACGATATAAAACGTATTTCAAAAAGAAAAAACCCAAATTTGCTTAAATTGCTTGGTTTCCGCAAAATGTATTATATTTTCGGAGTAAAAACTACAAAAAAATTAATTTCACTACAATCAATTTCATCGTTTGTAGTTATAGGAAAAGTACTTTTAGTGCTTCCAAATTGCTGCGTTCTTGGTTTTTTTGAGATGCGTTAACGATATCTCCGAAACCTGTGGACCAAAAAAAAATTTTTTTTCCTACGAAAAACTACAAACGAATTAAAACGTATTTCAAAAAGAAAAAACCCAAATTTGCTTAAATTGCTTGGTTTCCGCACAATGTATTATATTTTCGGAGTAACTATAAAAAATACAAAAAATTAATTTCACTACAATCAATTTCATCGTTTGTAGTTATAGGAAAAGTACTTTTAGTGCTCCAAATTGCTGCGTTCTTGGTTTTTTTGAGATGCGTTAACGATATCTCCGAAACCTGTGGACCAAAAAATTTTTTTTTCCTATGAAAAACTACAAACGAATTAAAACGTATTTCAAAAAGAAAAACCAAAACTTGCTTAAATTGCTTGGTTTCCGCACAATGTATTATATTTTCGGAGTATCTATAAAAACTACAAAAAAATGAATTTCACTACAATCAATTTCATCGTTTTTAGTTATAGGAAAAGTACTTTTAGTGCTTCCAAATTGTTGTTTTCTTGGTTTTTTTGAAATGCGTTAGCGATATCTCCGAAACCTGTGGACCAAAAAAATTTTTTTTTTCGTATGAAAAACTACAAACGAATTAAAACGTATTTCAAAAAGCAAAAACCAAATTTGCTTAAATTGCTTGGTTTCCGCACAATGTATTATATTTTCGGAGGAACTATAAAAACTACAAAAAAATTAATTTCACTACAATCAATTTCATCGTTTGTAGTTATAGGAAAAGTACTTTTAGTGCTTCCAAATTGCTGTGTTCTTGGTTTTTTTGAGATGCGTTAGCGATATCTGCGAAACCTGTGGACTAAAAAAAAATTGTTTTTTCGTATGAAAAACTACAAACGATTTAAAACGTATTTCAAAAAGAAAAAACCAAAATTTGCTTAAATTGCTTGGTTTCCGCACAATGTATTATATTTTCGGAGGAACTATAAAAACTAAAAAAAAAAATGAAATTCACTACAATCAATTTCATCGTTTGTAGTTATAGGAAAAGTACTTTTAGTGGTTCCAAATTGCTGCGTTCTTGGTTTTTTTGAAATGCGTTAGCGATATCTCCGAAACTTGTGGACCAAAAAAAAAAATTTTTTCCTATGAAAACTACAAACGATTTAAAACGTATTTCAAAAAGAAAAAACCCAAATTTGCTTAAATGGCTTGGTTTCCGCACAATGTATTATATTTTCGGAGTAACTATAAAAACTCCAAAAAAATGAATTTCACTACAATCAATTTCATCGTTTGTTGTTATAGGAAAAGTACTTTTAGTGCTTCCAAATTGCTGCGTTCTTGGTTTTTTTGAGATGCGTTAGCGATATCTCCGAAACCTGTGGACCAAAAAAAAATTTTTTTCCTATGAAAAACTACGAACGATTTAAAACGTATTTCAAAAAGAAAAAACCCAAATTTGCTTAAATTGCTTGGTTTCCGCACAATGTATTATATTTTCGGAGTAACTATAAAAAGTACAAAAAAATAAATTTCACTACAATCAAGTTCATCGTTTGTAGTTATAGGAAAAGTACTTTTAGTGCTTCCAAATTCCTGCGTTCTTGGTTTTTTTGAGATGCGTTAACGATATCTCCGAAACCTGTGGACCAAAAAAAAAATTGTTTTCCTATGAAAAACTACAAACGAATTAAAACGTATTTCAAAAAGAAAAAACCCAAATTTGCTTAAATTGCTTGGTTTCCGCACAATATATTATATTTTCGGAGTAACTATAAAAAGTACAAAAAAAATTTATTTCACTACAATCAATTTCATCGTTTGCAGTTATAGGAAAAGTACTTTCAGTGCTTCCAAATTGCTGCGTTCTTGCTTTTTTTGAGATGCGTTAGAGATATCTCCGAAACCTGTGGATTAAAAAATTTTTTTTCGTATGAAAAACTACAAACGATTTAAAACGTATTTCAAAAAGAAAAAACTCAAATTTGCTTAAATTGCTTGGTTTCCGCACAATGTATTATATTTTCGGAGTAACTATAAAAACTACAAAAAAATTAATTTCACTACAATCAATTTCATCGTTTGTAGTTATAGGAAAGGTACTTTTAGTGCTTTCAAATTGCTGCGTTCTTGGTTTTTTTGAGATGCGTTAGCGATATCTCCGAAACCTGTGGACCAAAAAAAAAATTTTTTTTCGTATGAAAAACTACAAACGATTTAAAACGTATTTCAAAAAGAAAAAACTCAAATTTGCTTAAATTGCTTAGTTTCCGCACAATGTATTATATTTTCGGAGTAACTGTAAAAACTACAAAAAAATTCATTTCACAGATCGCGAGTTTGAATCGAGCACAAGGCCTAACAATAATTATTTTATCATTATTATTGTTATAATATATTTTTTCTTAATTGAAAAAAATTTTTAATTAGAATAGAAGAAAGAAAAAATGTAGACAACTGCCAAAGCTCGTTGTATAGATCCATTTCGGGAACTGCTAAATTCCTTCATCGGCAACGTTTAGGCGCCGCTGCTATAATCATTCAGCCACCACAGCGGTTTTTTGTTTGTCTTCATTATTCCTACTTCAATTCTGGTTCTTGCCAATTGATATTCACAGCACTGCGACATCTGTTACAGAATAGTTGTGAAAATTGGACTTTGTTTATGGCGATGATGCCATAGTGTCATATTTTATTGATACTTTTTTTTCATTTCACTACAATCAATTTCAACGTTTGTAGTTAAAAGAAAAGTACTTTTAGTTTCAAATTTGCTTAAATTGCTTGGTTTCCGCACAATGTATTATATTTTCGGAGTAACTATAAAAAATACAAAAAAATGAATTTCACTACAATCAATTTCATCGTTTGTAGTTATAGGAAAAGTACTTTTAGTGCTTCCAAATTGCTGCGTTCTTGGTTTTTTTGACATGCGTTAGCGATATTTCCGAAACCTGTGGACCAAAAAAAAATTTTTTTTCGTATGAAAAACTACAAACGAATTAAAACGTATTTCAAAAAGAAAAAACCCAAATTTGCTTAAATTGCTTGGTTTCCGCAAAATGTATTATATTTTCGGAGTAACTATAAAAACTACAAAAAAATGAATTTCACTACAATCAATTTCATCGTTTGTAGTTATAGGAAAAATACTTTTAGTGCTTCCAAATTTCTGCGTTCTTGGTTTTTTTGAGATGCGTTAGCGATACCTCCGAAACCTGTGGACTAAAAAAAAAATTTTTTTTCGTATGAAAAACTACAAACGATTTAAAACGTATTACAAAAAAATAAATTTCATCGTTTGTTGTTATAGGAAAAGTGCTTTTAGTGCTTCCAAATTGCTGCTTTCTTGGTTTTTTTGAGATACATTAGCGATATCTCCGAAACCTGTGGACCAAAAAATAAATTTTTTTTTCTATGAAAAACTACAAACGATTTAAAACGTATTTCAAAAAGAAAAAACCCAAATTTGCTTAAATTGCTTGGTTTCCACACAATGTATTATATTTTCGGAGTAACTACAAAAACTACAAAAAAATTAATTTCATCGTTTGTTGTTACAGGAAAAGTACTTTTAGTGCTTCCAAATTGCTGCGTTCTTGGTTTTTTTGAGATGCGTTAGCGATATCTCCGAAACCTGTGGACTAAAAAAAAATAGGTTTTTCGTATGTAAAACTACAAACGATTTAAAACGTATTTCAAAAAGAAAAAACCCAAATTTGCTTAAATTGCTTGGTTTCCGCACAATGTATTATATTTTCGGAGTAGCTATAAAAACTACAAAAAATGAATTTCTTTACAATCAATTTCATCGCTTGTAGTTGTAGGAAAAGTACTTTTAGTGCTTCCAAATTGCTGCGTTCTTGGTTTTTTTGAGATGCGTTAGCGATATCTCCGAAACCTGTGGACCAAAAAAAAATTTTTTTTCCTATGAAAAACTACAAAGGATTTAAAACGTATTTCAAAAAGAAAAAACCCAAATTTGCTTAAATTTCTTGGTTTCCGCACAATGTATTATATTTTCGGAGTAACTATAAAACCTACAAAAAAATTAATTTCACTACAATCAATTTCATCGTTTGTAGTTTTAGGGAAAGTACTTCTAGTGCTTCCAAATTGCTGCGTTCTTGGTTTTTTTGAGATGCGTTACCGATATCTCCGAAATCTGTGGACAAAAAAAAATGTTTTCCTATGAAAAACTACAAACGATTTAAAACGTATTTAAAAAAGAAAAAAACCCAAATTTGCTTAAATGGCTTGGTTTCCGCATAATGTATTATATTTTCGGAGTAACTATAAAAATTACAAAAAAATGAATTTCACTATAGTCAATTCCATCGTTTGTAGTTATAGGAAATGTACTTTTAGTGCTTCCAAATTGCTGCGTTCTTGGTTTTTTTGAGATGCGTTAGCGATATCTCCGAAACCTGTGGACAAAAAAAAATTTGTTTTCGTATGAAAAACTACAAACGATTTTAAACGTATTTCAAAAAGAAAAAACCCCAAATTTGCTTAAATTGCTTGGTTTCCGCACAATGTATTATATTTTGGGAGTATCTATAAAAACTACAAAAAAATGAACTTCACTACAATCAATTTCATCGTTTGTAGTTATAGGAAAAATACTTTTAGTGCTTCCAAATTGCTGCGTTCTTGGTTTTTTTGAGATGCGCTAGCCATATCTCGAAACCTGTAGACCAAAAAAAAAATTTTTTTTTCCTATGAAAAACTACAAACGATTTAAAACGTATTTCAAAAAGAAAAAACCCAAATTTGCTTAAATTGCTTCGTTTACGCACAATGTATTATATTTTCGGAGTAACTATAAAAACTACAAAAAAATGTATTTCACTATAATCAATTTCATCGTTTGTAGTTATAGGAAAAGTACTTTTAGTGCTTTCAAATTGCTGCGTTCTTGGTTTTTTTGAGATGCGTTAGCGATATCTCCGAAACCTGTGGACCAAAAAAAAATTTTTTTCGTATGAAAAACTACAAACGAATTAAAACGTATTTCAAAAAGAAAAAAACCAAATTTACTTAAATTGCTTGGTTTCCGCACAATGTATTATATTTTCGGAGTAACTATAAAAACTACAAAAAAATGAATTTCACTACAATCAATTTCATCGTTTGTAGGTATAGGAAAAGTACTTTTAGTGCTTCCAAATTGCTGCGTTCTTGGTTTTTTTGAGACAATGTATTATATTTTCGGAGGAACTATAAAAACTAAAAAAAAAAATGAAATTCACTACAATCAATTTCATCGTTTGTAGTTATAGGAAAAGTACTTTTAGTGGTTCCAAATTGCTGCGTTCTTGGTTTTTTTGAAATGCGTTAGCGATATCTCCGAAACTTGTGGACCAAAAAAAAAAATTTTTTCCTATGAAAACTACAAACGATTTAAAACTTATTTCAAAAAGAAAAAACCCAAATTTGCTTAAATGGCTTGGTTTCCGCACAATGTATTATATTTTCGGAGTAACTATAAAAACTTCAAAAAAATGAATTTCACTACAATCAATTTCATCGTTTGTTGTTATAGGAAAAGTACTTTTAGTGCTTCCAAATTGCTGCGTTCTTGGTTTTTTTGAGATGCGTTAGCGATATCTCCGAAACCTGTGGACCAAAAAAAAATTTTTTTCCTATGAAAAACTACGAACGATTTAAAACGTATTTCAAAAAGAAAAAACCCAAATTTGCTTAAATTGCTTGGTTTCCGCACAATGTATTATATTTTCGGAGTAACTATAAAAAGTACAAAAAAATAAATTTCACTACAATCAAGTTCATCGTTTGTAGTTATAGGAAAAGTACTTTTAGTGCTTCCAAATTCCTGCGTTCTTGGTTTTTTTGAGATGCGTTAACGATATCTCCGAAACCTGTGGACCAAAAAAAAAATTGTTTTCCTATGAAAAACTACAAACGAATTAAAACGTATTTCAAAAAGAAAAAACCCAAATTTGCTTAAATTGCTTGGTTTCCGCACAATGTATTATATTTTCGGAGTAACTATAAAAAGTACAAAAAAAATTTATTTCACTACAATCAATTTCATCGTTTGCAGTTATAGGAAAAGTACTTTCAGTGCTTCCAAATTGCTGCGTTCTTGCTTTTTTTGAGATGCGTTAGAGATATCTCCGAAACCTGTGGATTAAAAAATTTTTTTTCGTATGAAAAACTACAAACGATTTAAAACGTATTTCAAAAAGAAAAAACTCAAATTTGCTTAAATTGCTTAGTTTCCGCACAATGTATTATATTTTCGGAGTAACTGTAAAAACTATAAAAAAATTCATTTCACAGATCGCGAGTTTGAATCGAGCACAAGGCCTAACAATAATTATTTTATCATTATTATTGTTATAATATAAAAAAAACAAAAAATATTATAATATATTTTTTCGTAATTGAAAAAAATTTTTAATTAGAATAGAAGAAAGAAAAAATTTAGACAACTGCCAAAGCTCGTTCTATAGATCCATTTCGGGAACTGCTAAATTCCTTCATCGGCAACGTTTAGGCGCCGCTGCTATAATCATTCAGCCACCACAGCGGTTTTTTGTTTGTCTTCATTATTCCTACTTCAATTCTGGTTCTTGCCAATTGATATTCACAGCACTGCGACATCTGTTACAGAATAGTTGTGAAAATTGGACTTTGTTTATGGCGATGATGCCATAGTGTCATATTTTATTGACACTTTTTTTTCATTTCACTACAATCAATTTCAACGTTTGTAGTTAAAAGAAAAGTACTTTTAGTGCTTCCAAATTGCTGCGTTCTTGGTTTTTTTGAGATGCGTTAGCGATATCTCCGAAACCTGTGGACCAAAAAAAAATTTGCTTTCCTATGAAAAACTACAAACGATTTAAAACGTATTTCAAAAAGAAAAAACCCAAATTTGCTTAAATTGCTTGGTTTCCGCACAATGTATTATATTTTCGGAGTAACTATAAAAAATACAAAAAAATGAATTTCACTACAATCAATTTCATCGTTTGTAGTTATAGGAAAAGTACTTTTAGTGCTTCCAAAGTGCTGTGTTCTTGGTTTTTTTGACATGCGTTAGCGATATTTCCGAAACCCGTGGACCAAAAAAAAATTTTTTTTCGTATGAAAAACTACAAACGAATTAAAACGTATTTCAAAAAGAAAAAACCCAAATTTGCTTAAATTGCTTGGTTTCCGCACAATGTATTATATTTTCGGAGGAACTATAAAAACTACAAAAAAATGAAATTCACTACAATCAATTTCATCGTTTGTGATTATAGGAAAAGTACTTTTAGTGCTTCCAAATTGCTGCGTTCTTGGTTTTTTTGAGATGCGTTAGCGATATCTCCGAAACCTGTGGACCAAAAAAAAAATTGTTTTCCTATGAAAAACTACAAACGAATTAAAACGTATTTCAAAAAGAAAAAACCCAAATTTGCTTAAATGGCTTGGTTTCCGCACAATGTATTATATTTTCGGAGTAACTATAAAAACTCTAAAAAAATGAATTTCACTACAATCAATTTCATCGTTTGTTGTTATAGGAAAAGTACTTTTAGTGCTTCCAAATTGCTGCGTTCTTGGTTTTTTTGAGATGCGTTAGCGATATCTCCGAAACCTGTGGACCAAAAAAAAAAATTGTTTTCCTATGAAAAACTACAAACGAATTAAAACGTATTTCAAAAAGAAAAAACCCAAATTTGCTTAAATTGCTTGGTTTCCGCACAATGTATTATATTTTCGGAGTAACTATAAAAACTACAAAAAAATTAATTTCACTACAATCAATTTCATCGTTTGTAGTTATAGGAAAAATACTTTTAGTGCTTCCAAATTTCTGCGTTCTTGGTTTTTTTGAGATGCGTTAGCGATACCTCCGAAACTTGTGGACTAAAAAAAAAATTTTTTTTCGTATGAAAAACTACAAACGATTTAAAACGTATTTCAAAAAGAAAAAACCCAAATTTGCTTAAATTGCTTGGTTTCCGCACAATGTATTATATTTTCGGAGTAACTAAAAAAACTGCAAAAAAATTAATTTCTTTACAATCAATTTCATCCTTTGTAGTTATAGGAAAAGTACTTTTAGTGCTTCCAAAGTGCTGTGTTCTTGGTTTTTTTGACATGCGTTAGCGATATTTCCGAAACCCGTGGACCAAAAAAAAATTTTTTTTCGTATGAAAAACTACAAACGAATTAAAACGTATTTCAAAAAGAAAAAACCCAAATTTGCTTAAATTGCTTGGTTTCCGCACAATGTATTATATTTTCGGAGTAACTATAAAAACTACAAAAAAATGAATTTCACTACAATCAATTTCATCGTTTGTAGTTATAGGAAAAGTACTTTTAGTGCTCCAAATTGCTGCGTTCTTGGTTTTTTGAGATGCGTTAGCCATATCTCCGAAACCTGTGGACCAAAAAAAAATTTTTTTCGTATGAAAAACTACAAACGATTTAAAACGTATTTCAAAAAGAAAAAACCCAAATTTGCTTAAATTGCTTGGTTTCCGCACAATGTATTATATTTTCGGAGTAACTATAAAAACTACAAAAAAATGAATTTCACTATAATCAATTTCATCGTTTGTAGTTATAGGAAAAATACTTTTAGTGCTCCAAATTTCTGCGTTCTTGGTTTTTTGAGATGCGTTAGCGATATCTCCGAAACCTGTGGACCAAAAAAAAAATTTTTTTTCCTATGAAAAACTACAAACGATTTAAAACGTATTTCAAAAAGAAAAACCCCAAATTTGCTTAAATTGCTTGGTTTCCGCACAATGTATTATATTTTCGGAGTAACTACAAAAACTACAAAAAATTAATTTCATCTTTTGTTGTTATAGGAAAAGTACTTTTAGTGCTTCCAAATTGCTGCGTTCTTGGTTTTTTTGAGATGCGTTTGCGATATCTCCGAAACCTGTGGACCAAAAAAAAAATAGTTTTTTCGTATGAAAAACTACAAACGATTTAAAAAGTATTTCAAAAAGAAAAAAACCAAATTTGCTTAAATTGCTTGGTTTCCGCACAATGTATTATATTTTCGGAGTAACTATAAAAACTACAAAAAAAATTAATTTCTTTACAATCAATTTCATCGTTTGTAGTTGTAGGAAAAGTACTTTTAGTGCTTCCAAATTGCTGCGGTCTTGGTTTTTTTGAGATGCGTTAGCGATATCTCCGAAACCTGTGGACCAAAAAAAAAATGTTTTTTTCGTATGAAAAACTACAAACGATTTAAAACTTATTTCAAAAAGAAAAAACTCAAATTTGCTTAAATTTCTTGATTTCCGCACAATGTATTATATTTTCGGAGTAACTATAAAAACTACAAAAAAATTAATTTCACTACAATCAATTTCATCGTTTGTAGTTAAAAGAAAAGTACTTTTAGTGCTTCCAAATTGCTGCGTTCTTGGTTTTTTTGAGATGCGTTATCGCTATCTCCGAAACCTGTGGACCAAAAAAAAAATTTTTTTTCCTATGAAAAACTACAAACGATTTAAAACGTATTTAAAAAAGAAAAACCCCAAATTTGCTTAAATTGCTTGGTTTTCGCACAATGTATTATATTTTCGGAGTAACTATAAAAACTACAAAAAAATGAATTTCACTACAATCAATTTCATCGTTTGTAGTTATAGGAAAAGTACTTTTAGTGCTCCAAATTGCTGCGTTCTTGGTTTTTTGAGCTGCGTTATCGATATCTCCGAAACCTGTGGACCAAAAAAATTTTTTTTTCGTATGAAAAACTAGAAACGATTTAAAACGTATTTCAAAAAGAAAAAACCCAAATTTGCTTAAATTGCTTGGTTTCCGCATAATGTATTATATTTTCGGAGTAACTATAAAAACTACAAAAAAATGAATTTCACTACAATCAATTTCATCGTTTGTAGTTATAGGAAAAGTACTTTTAGTGCTCCAAATTGCTGCGTTCTTGGTTTTTTGAGATGCGTTAGCGATATCTCCGAAACCTGTGGACCAAAAAAAAAATTGTTTTTCCTATGAAAAACTACAAACGTATTAAAACGTATTTCAAAAAGAAAAACCCCAAATTTGCTTAAAATGCTTGGTTTTCGCACAATGTATTATATTTTCGGAGTAACTATAAAAACTACAAAAAAATGAATTTCACTACAATCAATTTCATCGTTTGTAGTTATAGGAAAAGTACTTTTAGTGCTCCAAATTGCTGCGTTCTTGGTTTTTTGAGATGCGTTAGCGATATCTCCGAAACCTGTGGACCAAAAAAAATTTTTTTTTCGTATGAAAAACTACAAACGATTTAAAACGTATTTCAAAAAGAAAAAACCCAAATTTGCTTAAATTGCTTGGTTTCCGCACAATGTATTATATTTTCGGAGTAACTGCAAAAACTACAAAAAAATTAATTTCATCGTTTGTTGTTATAGGAAAAGTACTTTTAGTGCTTCCAAATTGCTGCGTTATTGGTTTTTTTGAGATGCGTTAGCGATATCTCCGAAACCTGTGGACCAAAAAATTAATTTTTTTTCTATGAAAAACTACAAACGATTTAAAACGTATTTCAAAAAGAAAAAACCCAAATTTGCTTAAATTGCTTGGTTTCCACACAATGTATTATATTTTCGGAGTAACTACAAAAACTACAAAAAAATTAATTTCATCGTTTGTTGTTATAGGAAAAGTACTTTTAGTGCTTCCAAATTGCTGCGTTCTTGGTTTTTTTGAGATGCGTTAGCGATATCTCCGAAACCTGTGGACCAAAAAAAAATTTATTTTCCTATGAAAAACTACAATCGATTTAAAACGTATTTCAAAAAGAAAAAACCCAAATTTGCTTAAATTGCTTGGTTTCCACACAATGTAATATATTTTCGGAGTAACTACAAAAACTACAAAAAAATTAATTTCATCGTTTGTTGTTATAGGAAAAGTACTTTTAGTGCTTCTAAATTGCTGCGTTCTTGGTTTTTTTGAGATACGTTAGCGATATCTCCGAAACATGTGGACTAAAAAAAAATAGTTTTTTCGTATGAAAAACTACAAACGATTTAAAAAGTATTTCAAAAAGAAAAAAACCAAATTTGGTTAAATTGCTTGGTTTCCGCACAATGTATTATATTTTCGGAGTAACTAAAAAAACTACAAAAAAATGAATTTCTTTACAATCAATTTCATCGTTTGTAGTTATAGGAAAAGTACTTTTAGTCCTTCCAAATTGCTGCGTTCTTGGTTTTTTTGAGATGCGTTAACGATATCTCCGAAACCTGTGGACCAAAAAAAAAAATTGTTTTCCTATGAAAAACTACAAACGAATTAAAACGTATTTCAAAAAGAAAAACCAAAACTTGCTTAAATTGCTTGGTTTCCGCACAATGTATTATATTTTCGGAGTATCTATAAAAACTACAAAAAAATGAATTTCACTACAATCAATTTCATCGTTTTTAGTTATAGGAAAAGTACTTTTAGTGCTTCCAAATTGTTGTTTTCTTGGTTTTTTTGAAATGCGTTAGCGATATCTCCGAAACCTGTGGACCAAAAAAATTTTTTTTTCGTATGAAAAACTACAAACGAATTAAAACGTATTTCAAAAAGCAAAAACCAAATTTGCTTAAATTGCTTGGTTTCCGCACAATGTATTATATTTTCGGAGGAACTATAAAAACTACAAAAAAATTAATTTCACTACAATCAATTTCATCGTTTGTAGTTATAGGAAAAGTACTTTTAGTGCTTCCAAATTGCTGTGTTCTTGGTTTTTTTGAGATGCGTTAGCGATATCTGCGAAACCTGTGGACTAAAAAAAAATTGTTTTTTCGTATGAAAAACTACAAACGATTTAAAACGTATTTCAAAAAGAAAAAACCCAAATTTGCTTAAATTGCTTGGTTTCCGCACAATGTATTATATTTTCGGAGGAAATATAAAAACTAAAAAAAAAAATGAAATTCACTACAATCAATTTCATCGTTTGTAGTTATAGGAAAAGTACTTTTAGTGGTTCCAAATTGCTGCGTTCTTGGTTTTTTTGAAATGCGTTAGCGATATCTCCGAAACTTGTGGACCAAAAAAAAAAATTTTTTCCTATGAAAACTACAAACTATTTAAAACGTATTTCAAAAAGAAAAAACCCAAATTTGCTTAAATGGCTTGGTTTCCGCACAATGTATTATATTTTCGGAGTAACTATAAAAACTCCAAAAAAATGAATTTCACTACAATCAATTTCATCGTTTGTTGTTATAGGAAAAGTACTTTTAGTGCTTCCAAATTGCTGCGTTCTTGGTTTTTTTGAGATGCGTTAGCGATATCTCCGAAACCTGTGGACCAAAAAAAATTTTTTTCCTATGAAAAACTACGAACGATTTAAAACGTATTTCAAAAAGAAAAAACCCAAATTTGCTTAAATTGCTTGGTTTCCGCACAATGTATTATATTTTCGGAGTAACTATAAAAAGTACAAAAAAATAAATTTCACTACAATCAAGTTCATCGTTTGTAGTTATAGGAAAAGTACTTTTAGTGCTTCCAAATTCCTGCGTTCTTGGTTTTTTTGAGATGCGTTAACGATATCTCCGAAACCTGTGGACCAAAAAAAAAAATTGTTTTCCTATGAAAAACTACAAACGAATTAAAACGTATTTCAAAAAGAAAAAACCCAAATTTGCTTAAATTGCTTGGTTTCCGCACAATGTATTATATTTTCGGAGTAACTATAAAAAGTACAAAAAAAATTTATTTCACTACAATCAATTTCATCGTTTGCAGTTATAGGAAAAGTACTTTCAGTGCTTCCAAATTGCTGCGTTCTTGCTTTTTTTGAGATGCGTTAGAGATATCTCCGAAACCTGTGGATTAAAAAATTTTTTTTCGTATGAAAAACTACAAACGATTTAAAACGTATTTCAAAAAGAAAAAACTCAAATTTGCTTAAATTGCTTGGTTTCCGCACAATGTATTATATTTTCGGAGTAACTATAAAAACTACAAAAAAATTAATTTCACTACAATCAATTTCATCGTTTGTAGTTATAGGAAAAGTACTTTTAGTGCTTTCAAATTGCTGCGTTCTTGGTTTTTTTGAGATGCGTTAGCGATATCTCCGAAACCTGTGGACCAAAAAAAAAATTTTTTTTCGTATGAAAAACTACAAACGATTTAAAACGTATTTCAAAAAGAAAAAACTCAAATTTGCTTAAATTGCTTAGTTTCCGCACAATGTATTATATTTTCGGAGTAACTGTAAAAACTACAAAAAAATTCATTTCACAGATCGCGAGTTTGAATCGAGCACAAGGCCTAACAATAATTATTTTATCATTATTATTGTTATAATATATTTTTTCTTAATTGAAAAAAATTTTTAATTAGAATAGAAGAAAGAAAAAATTTAGACAACTGCCAAAGCTCGTTGTATAGATCCATTTCGGGAACTGCTAAATTCCTTCATCGGCAACGTTTAGGCGCCGCTGCTATAATCATTCAGCCACCACAGCGGTTTTTTGTTTGTCTTCATTATTCCTACTTCAATTCTGGTTCTTGCCAATTGATATTCACAGCACTGCGACATCTGTTACAGAATAGTTGTGAAAATTGGACTTTGTTTATGGCGATGATGCCATAGTGTCATATTTTATTGATACTTTTTTTTCATTTCACTACAATCAATTTCAACGTTTGTAGTTAAAAGAAAAGTACTTTTAGTGCTTCCAAATTGCTGCGTTCTTGTTTTTTTTGAGATGCGTTAGCGATATCTCCGAAACCTGTGGACCAAAAAAAAATTTTTTTTCCTATGAAAAACTACAAACGATTTAAAACGTATTTCAAAAAGAAAAAACCCAAATTTGCTTAAATTGCTTGGTTTCCGCATAATGTATTATATTTTCGGAGTAACTATAAAAAATACAAAAAAATGAATTTCACTACAATCAATTTCATCGTTTGTAGTTATAGGAAAAGTACTTTTAGTGCTTCCAAATTGCTGCGTTCTTGGTTTTTTTGACATGCGTTAGCGATATTTCCGAAACCTGTGGACCAAAAAAAAATTTTTTTTCGTATGAAAAACTACAAACGAATTAAAACGTATTTCAAAAAGAAAAAACCCAAATTTGCTTAAATTGCTTGGTTTCCGCAAAATGTATTATATTTTCGGAGTAACTATAAAAACTACAAAAAAATGAATTTCACTACAATCAATTTCATCGTTTGTAGTTATAGGAAAAATACTTTTAGTGCTTCCAAATTTCTGCGTTCTTGGTTTTTTTGAGATGCGTTAGCGATACCTCCGAAACCTGTGGACTAAAAAAAAAATTTTTTTTCGTATGAAAAACTACAAACGATTTAAAACGTATTACAAAAAAATAAATTTCATCGTTTGTTGTTATAGGAAAAGTGCTTTTAGTGCTTCCAAATTGCTGCTTTCTTGGTTTTTTTGAGATACATTAGCGATATCTCCGAAACCTGTGGACCAAAAAATAAATTTTTTTTTCTATGAAAAACTACAAACGATTTAAAACGTATTTCAAAAAGAAAAAACCCAAATTTGCTTAAATTGCTTGGTTTCCACACAATGTATTATATTTTCGGAGTAACTACAAAAACTACAAAAAAATTAATTTCATCGTTTGTTGTTACAGGAAAAGTACTTTTAGTGCTTCCAAATTGCTGCGTTCTTGGTTTTTTTGAGATGCGTTAGCGATATCTCCGAAACCTGTGGACTAAAAAAAAATAGGTTTTTCGTATGTAAAACTACAAACGATTTAAAACGTATTTCAAAAAGAAAAAACCCAAATTTGCTTAAATTGCTTGGTTTCCGCACAATGTATTATATTTTCGGAGTAGCTATAAAAACTACAAAAAATGAATTTCTTTACAATCAATTTCATCGCTTGTAGTTGTAGGAAAAGTACTTTTAGTGCTTCCAAATTGCTGCGTTCTTGGTTTTTTTGAGATGCGTTAGCGATATCTCCGAAACCTGTGGACCAAAAAAAAATTTTTTTTCCTATGAAAAACTACAAAGGATTTAAAACGTATTTCAAAAAGAAAAAACCCAAATTTGCTTAAATTTCTTGGTTTCCGCACAATGTATTATATTTTCGGAGTAACTATAAAACCTACAAAAAAATTAATTTCACTACAATCAATTTCATCGTTTGTAGTTTTAGGGAAAGTACTTCTAGTGCTTCCAAATTGCTGCGTTCTTGGTTTTTTTGAGATGCGTTACCGATATCTCCGAAATCTGTGGAAAAAAAAAAATGTTTTCCTATGAAAAACTACAAACGATTTAAAACGTATTTAAAAAAGAAAAAAACCCAAATTTGCTTAAATGGCTTGGTTTCCGCATAATGTATTATATTTTCGGAGTAACTATAAAAACTACAAAAAAATGAATTTCACTATAGTCAATTCCATCGTTTGTAGTTATAGGAAATGTACTTTTAGTGCTTCCAAATTGCTGCGTTCTTGGTTTTTTTGAGATGCGTTAGCGATATCTCCGAAACCTGTGGACAAAAAAAAATTTGTTTTCGTATGAAAAACTACAAACGATTTTAAACGTATTTCAAAAAGAAAAAACCCCAAATTTGCTTAAATTGCTTGGTTTCCGCACAATGTATTATATTTTGGGAGTATCTATAAAAACTACAAAAAAATGAACTTCACTACAATCAATTTCATCGTTTGTAGTTATAGGAAAAATACTTTTAGTGCTTCCAAATTGCTGCGTTCTTGGTTTTTTTGAGATGCGCTAGCCATATCTCGAAACCTGTGGACCAAAAAAAAAATTTTTTTTTCCTATGAAAAACTACAAACGATTTAAAACGTATTTCAAAAAGAAAAAACCCAAATTTGCTTAAATTGCTTCGTTTACGCACAATGTATTATATTTTCGGAGTAACTATAAAAACTACAAAAAAATGTATTTCACTATAATCAATTTCATCGTTTGTAGTTATAGGAAAAGTACTTTTAGTGCTTTCAAATTGCTGCGTTCTTGGTTTTTTTGAGATGCGTTAGCGATATCTCCGAAACCTGTGGACCAAAAAAAAAATTTTTTTCGTATGAAAAACTACAAACGAATTAAAACGTATTTCAAAAAGAAAAAAACCAAATTTACTTAAATTGCTTGGTTTCCGCACAATGTATTATATTTTCGGAGTAACTATAAAAACTACAAAAAAATTAATTTCACTACAATCAATTTCATCGTTTGTAGGTATAGGAAAAGTACTTTTAGTGCTTCCAAATTGCTGCGTTCTTGGTTTTTTTGAGACAATGTATTATATTTTCGGAGGAACTATAAAAACTAAAAAAAAAAATGAAATTCACTACAATCAATTTCATCGTTTGTAGTTATAGGAAAAGTACTTTTAGTGGTTCCAAATTGCTGCGTTCTTGGTTTTTTTGAAATGCGTTAGCGATATCTCCGAAACTTGTGGACCAAAAAAAAAAATTTTTTCCTATGAAAACTACAAACGATTTAAAACTTATTTCAAAAAGAAAAAACCCAAATTTGCTTAAATGGCTTGGTTTCCGCACAATGTATTATATTTTCGGAGTAACTATAAAAACTTCAAAAAAATGAATTTCACTACAATCAATTTCATCGTTTGTTGTTATAGGAAAAGTACTTTTAGTGCTTCCAAATTGCTGCGTTCTTGGTTTTTTTGAGATGCGTTAGCGATATCTCCGAAACCTGTGGACCAAAAAAAAATTTTTTTCCTATGAAAAACTACGAACGATTTAAAACGTATTTCAAAAAGAAAAAACCCAAATTTGCTTAAATTGCTTGGTTTCCGCACAATGTATTATATTTTCGGAGTAACTATAAAAAGTACAAAAAAATAAATTTCACTACAATCAAGTTCATCGTTTGTAGTTATAGGAAAAGTACTTTTAGTGCTTCCAAATTCCTGCGTTCTTGGTTTTTTTGAGATGCGTTAACGATATCTCCGAAACCTGTGGACCAAAAAAAAAATTGTTTTCCTATGAAAAACTACAAACGAATTAAAACGTATTTCAAAAAGAAAAAACCCAAATTTGCTTAAATTGCTTGGTTTCCGCACAATGTATTATATTTTCGGAGTAACTATAAAAAGTACAAAAAAAATTTATTTCACTACAATCAATTTCATCGTTTGCAGTTATAGGAAAAGTACTTTCAGTGCTTCCAAATTGCTGCGTTCTTGCTTTTTTTGAGATGCGTTAGAGATATCTCCGAAACCTGTGGATTAAAAAATTTTTTTTCGTATGAAAAACTACAAACGATTTAAAACGTATTTCAAAAAGAAAAAACTCAAATTTGCTTAAATTGCTTAGTTTCCGCACAATGTATTATATTTTCGGAGTAACTGTAAAAACTATAAAAAAATTCATTTCACAGATCGCGAGTTTGAATCGAGCACAAGGCCTAACAATAATTATTTTATCATTATTATTGTTATAATATAAAAAAAAAAAAAAATATTATAATATATTTTTTCGTAATTGAAAAAAATTTTTAATTAGAATAGAAGAAAGAAAAAATTTAGACAACTGCCAAAGCTCATTCTATAGATCCATTTCGGGAACTGCTAAATTCCTTCATCGGCAACGTTTAGGCGCCGCTGCTATAATCATTCAGCCACCACAGCGGTTTTTTGTTTGTCTTCATTATTCCTACTTCAATTCTGGTTCTTGCCAATTGATATTCACAGCACTGCGACATCTGTTACAGAATAGTTGTGAAAATTGGACTTTGTTTATGGCGATGATGCCATAGTGTCATATTTTATTGACACTTTTTTTTCATTTCACTACAATCAATTTCAACATTTGTAGTTAAAAGAAAAGTACTTTTAGTGCTTCCAAATTGCTGCGTTCTTGGTTTTTTTGAGATGCGTTAGCGATATCTCCGAAACCTGTGGACCAAAAAAAAATTTGTTTTCCTATGAAAAACTACAAACGATTTAAAACGTATTTCAAAAAGAAAAAACCCAAATTTGCTTAAATTGCTTGGTTTCCGCACAATGTATTATATTTTCGGAGTAACTATAAAAAATACAAAAAAATGAATTTCACTACAATCAATTTCATCGTTTGTAGTTATAGGAAAAGTACTTTTAGTGCTTCCAAAGTGCTGTGTTCTTGGTTTTTTTGACATGCGTTAGCGATATTTCCGAAACCCGTGGACCAAAAAAAATTTTTTTTCGTATGAAAAACTACAAACGAATTAAAACGTATTTCAAAAAGAAAAAACCCAAATTTGCTTAAATTGCTTGGTTTCCGCACAATGTATTATATTTTCGGAGGAACTATAAAAACTACAAAAAAATGAAATTCACTACAATCAATTTCATCGTTTGTGATTATAGGAAAAGTACTTTTAGTGCTTCCAAATTGCTGCGTTCTTGGTTTTTTTGAGATGCGTTAGCGATATCTCCGAAACCTGTGGACCAAAAAAAAAATTGTTTTCCTATGAAAAACTACAAACGAATTAAAACGTATTTCAAAAAGAAAAAACCCAAATTTGCTTAAATGGCTTGGTTTCCGCACAATGTATTATATTTTCGGAGTAACTATAAAAACTCTAAAAAAATGAATTTCACTACAATCAATTTCATCGTTTGTTGTTATAGGAAAAGTACTTTTAGTGCTTCCAAATTGCTGCGTTCTTGGTTTTTTTGAGATGCGTTAGCGATATCTCCGAAACCTGTGGACCAAAAAAAAAAATTGTTTTCCTATGAAAAACTACAAACGAATTAAAACGTATTTCAAAAAGAAAAAACCCAAATTTGCTTAAATTGCTTGGTTTCCGCACAATGTATTATATTTTCGGAGTAACTATAAAAACTACAAAAAAATTAATTTCACTACAATCAATTTCATCGTTTGTAGTTATAGGAAAAATACTTTTAGTGCTTCCAAATTTCTGCGTTCTTGGTTTTTTTGAGATGCGTTAGCGATACCTCCGAAACTTGTGGACTAAAAAAAAAATTTTTTTTCGTATGAAAAACTACAAACGATTTAAAACGTATTTCAAAAAGAAAAAACCCAAATTTGCTTAAATTGCTTGGTTTCCGCACAATGTATTATATTTTCGGAGTAACTAAAAAAACTGCAAAAAAATTAATTTCTTTACAATCAATTTCATCCTTTGTAGTTATAGGAAAAGTACTTTTAGTGCTTCCAAAGTGCTGTGTTCTTGGTTTTTTTGACATGCGTTAGCGATATTTCCGAAACCCGTGGACCAAAAAAAAATTTTTTTTCGTATGAAAAACTAGAAACGAATTAAAACGTATTTCAAAAAGAAAAAACCCAAATTTGCTTAAATTGCTTGGTTTCCGCACAATGTATTATATTTTCGGAGTAACTATAAAAACTACAAAAAAATGAATTTCACTACAATCAATTTCATCGTTTGTAGTTATAGGAAAAGTACTTTTAGTGCTCCAAATTGCTGCGTTCTTGGTTTTTTGAGATGCGTTAGCCATATCTCCGAAACCTGTGGACCAAAAAAAAATTTTTTTCGTATGAAAAACTACAAACGATTTAAAACGTATTTCAAAAAGAAAAAACCCAAATTTGCTTAAATTGCTTGGTTTCCGCACAATGTATTATATTTTCGGAGTAACTATAAAAACTACAAAAAAATGAATTTCACTATAATCAATTTCATCGTTTGTAGTTATAGGAAAAATACTTTTAGTGCTCCAAATTTCTGCGTTCTTGGTTTTTTGAGATGCGTTAGCGATATCTCCGAAACCTGTGGACCAAAAAAAAAATTTTTTTTCCTATGAAAAACTACAAACGATTTAAAACGTATTTCAAAAAGAAAAACCCCAAATTTGCTTAAATTGCTTGGTTTCCGCACAATGTATTATATTTTCGGAGTAACTACAAAAACTACAAAAAATTAATTTCATCTTTTGTTGTTATAGGAAAAGTACTTTTAGTGCTTCCAAATTGCTGCGTTCTTGGTTTTTTTGAGATGCGTTTGCGATATCTCCGAAACCTGTGGACCAAAAAAAAAATAGTTTTTTCGTATGAAAAACTACAAACGATTTAAAAAGTATTTCAAAAAGAAAAAAACCAAATTTGCTTAAATTGCTTGGTTTCCGCACAATGTATTATATTTTCGGAGTAACTATAAAAACTACAAAAAAAATTAATTTCTTTACAATCAATTTCATCGTTTGTAGTTGTAGGAAAAGTACTTTTAGTGCTTCCAAATTGCTGCGGTCTTGGTTTTTTTGAGATGCGTTAGCGATATCTCCGAAACCTGTGGACCAAAAAAAAAATGTTTTTTTCGTATGAAAAACTACAAACGATTTAAAACTTATTTCAAAAAGAAAAAACTCAAATTTGCTTAAATTTCTTGATTTCCGCACAATGTATTATATTTTCGGAGTAACTATAAAAACTACAAAAAAATTAATTTCACTACAATCAATTTCATCGTTTGTAGTTAAAAGAAAAGTACTTTTAGTGCTTCCAAATTGCTGCGTTCTTGGTTTTTTTGAGATGCGTTATCGCTATCTCCGAAACCTGTGGACCAAAAAAAAAATTTTTTTTCCTATGAAAAACTACAAACGATTTAAAACGTATTTAAAAAAGAAAAACCCCAAATTTGCTTAAATTGCTTGGTTTTCGCACAATGTATTATATTTTCGGAGTAACTATAAAAACTACAAAAAAATGAATTTCACTACAATCAATTTCATCGTTTGTAGTTATAGGAAAAGTACTTTTAGTGCTCCAAATTGCTGCGTTCTTGGTTTTTTGAGCTGCGTTATCGATATCTCCGAAACCTGTGGACCAAAAAAATTTTTTTTTCGTATGAAAAACTAGAAACGATTTAAAACGTATTTCAAAAAGAAAAAACCCAAATTTGCTTAAATTGCTTGGTTTCCGCATAATGTATTATATTTTCGGAGTAACTATAAAAACTACAAAAAAATGAATTTCACTACAATCAATTTCATCGTTTGTAGTTATAGGAAAAGTACTTTTAGTGCTCCAAATTGCTGCGTTCTTGGTTTTTTGAGATGCGTTAGCGATATCTCCGAAACCTGTGGACCAAAAAAAAAATTGTTTTTCCTATGAAAAACTACAAACGATTTAAAACGTATTTCAAAAAGAAAAACCCCAAATTTGCTTAAAATGCTTGGTTTTCGCACAATGTATTATATTTTCGGAGTAACTATAAAAACTACAAAAAAATGAATTTCACTACAATCAATTTCATCGTTTGTAGTTATAGGAAAAGTACTTTTAGTGCTCCAAATTGCTGCGTTCTTGGTTTTTTGAGATGCGTTAGCGATATCTCCGAAACCTGTGGACCAAAAAAAATTTTTTTTTCGTATGAAAAACTACAAACGATTTAAAACGTATTTCAAAAAGAAAAAACCCAAATTTGCTTAAATTGCTTGGTTTCCGCACAATGTATTATATTTTCGGAGTAACTGCAAAAACTACAAAAAAATTAATTTCATCGTTTGTTGTTATAGGAAAAGTACTTTTAGTGCTTCCAAATTGCTGCGTTATTGGTTTTTTTGAGATGCGTTAGCGATATCTCCGAAACCTGTGGACCAAAAAATTAATTTTTTTTCTATGAAAAACTACAAACGATTTAAAACGTATTTCAAAAAGAAAAAACCCAAATTTGCTTAAATTGCTTGGTTTCCACACAATGTATTATATTTTCGGAGTAACTACAAAAACTACAAAAAAATTAATTTCATCGTTTGTTGTTATAGGAAAAGTACTTTTAGTGCTTCCAAATTGCTGCGTTCTTGGTTTTTTTGAAATGCGTTAGCGATATCTCCGAAACCTGTGGACCAAAAAAAAATTTATTTTCCTATGAAAAACTACAATCGATTTAAAACGTATTTCAAAAAGAAAAAACCCAAATTTGCTTAAATTGCTTGGTTTCCACACAATGTAATATATTTTCGGAGTAACTACAAAAACTACAAAAAAATTAATTTCATCGTTTGTTGTTATAGGAAAAGTACTTTTAGTGCTTCTAAATTGCTGCGTTCTTGGTTTTTTTGAGATACGTTAGCGATATCTCCGAAACATGTGGACTAAAAAAAAATAGTTTTTTCGTATGAAAAACTACAAACGATTTAAAAAGTATTTCAAAAAGAAAAAAACCAAATTTGGTTAAATTGCTTGGTTTCCGCACAATGTATTATATTTTCGGAGTAACTATAAAAACTACAAAAAAATGAATTTCTTTACAATCAATTTCATCGTTTGTAGTTGTAGGAAAAGTACTTTTAGTGCTTCCAAATTGCTGCGGTCTTGGTTTTTTTGAGATGCGTTAGCGATATCTCCGAAACCTGTGGACCAAAAAAAAAATTTTTTTTCGTATGAAAAACTACAAACGATTTAAAACTTATTTCAAAAAGAAAAAACTCAAATTTGCTTAAATTTTTTGGTTTCCGCACAATGTATTATATTTTCGGAGTAACTATAAAAACTACAAAAAAATGAATTTCTTTACAATCAATTTCATCGTTTGTAGTTAAAAGAAAAGTACTTTTAGTGCTTCCAAATTGCTGCGTTCTTGGTTTTTTTGAGATGCGTTAGCGATATCTCCGAAACCTGTGGACCAAAAAAAAATTTTTTTTTTTCTATGAAAAACTACAAACTATTTAAAACGTATTTCAAAAAGAAAAACCCCAAATTTGCTTAAATTGCTTGGCTTCCACACATTGTATTATATTTTCGGAGTAACTACAAAAACTACAAAAAAATTAATTTCCTCGTTTGTTGTTATAGGAAATGTATTTTAGTGCTTCCAAATTGCTGCGTTCTTGTTTTTTTGAGATGCGTTAGCGATATCTCCGAAACCTGTGGACTAAAAAAAAATTGTTTTTTCGTATGAAAAACTACAAACGATTTAAAAAGTATTCCAAAAAGAAAAAAACCAAATTTGCTTAAATTGCTTGGTTTCCGCACAATGTATTATATTTTCGGAGTAACTATAAAAACTACAAAAAAAATTAATTTCTTTACAATGAATTTCATCGTTTGTAGTTGTAGGAAAAGTACTTTTAGTGCTTCCAAATTGCTGCGGTCTTGTGTTTTTTGAGATGCGTTAGCGATATCTCCGAAACCTGTGGATCAAAAAAAAAATGTTTTTTTCGTATGAAAAACTACAAACGATTTAAAACTTATTTCAAAAAGAAAAAACTCAAATTTGCTTAAATTTCTTGATTTCCGCACAATGTATTATATTTTCGGAGTAACTATAAAAACTACAAAAAAATTAATTTCACTACAATCAATTTCATCGTTTGTAGTTAAAAGAAAAGTACTTTTAGTGCTTCCAAATTGCTGCGTTCTTGGTTTTTTTGAGATGCGTTATCGCTATCTCCGAAACCTGTGGACCAAAAAAAAAATGATTTTTCCTATGAAAAACTACAAACGATTTAAAACGTATTTAAAAAAGAAAAACCCCAAATTTGCTTAAATTGCTTGGTTTTCGCACAATGTATTATATTTTCGGAGTAACTATAAAAACTACAAAAAAATGAATTTCACTACAATCAATTTCATCGTTTGTAGTTATAGGAAAAGTACTTTTAGTGCTCCAAATTGCTGCGTTCTTGGTTTTTTGAGATGCGTTATCGATATCTCCGAAACCTGTGGACCAAAAAAATTTTTTTTTCGTATGAAAAACTACAAACGATTTAAAACGTATTTCAAAAAGAAAAAACCCAAATTTGCTTAAATTGCTTGGTTTCCGCATAATGTATTATATTTTCGGAGTAACTATAAAAACTACAAAAAAATGAATTTCACTACAATCAATTTCATCGTTTGTAGTTATAGGAAAAGTACTTTTAGTGCTCCAAATTGTTGCGTTCTTGGTTTTTTGAGATGCGTTAGCGATATCTCCGAAACCTGTGGACCAAAAAAAAAATTGTTTTTCCTATGAAAAACTACAAACGATTTAAAACGTATTTCAAAAAGAAAAACCCCAAATTTGCTTAAATTGCTTGGTTTTCGCACAATGTATTATATTTTCGGAGTAACTATAAAAACTACAAAAAAATGAATTTCACTACAATCAATTTCATCGTTTGTAGTTATAGGAAAAGTACTTTTAGTGCTCCAAATTGCTGCGTTCTTGGTTTTTTGAGATGCGTTAGCGATATCTCCGAAACCTGTGGACCAAAAAAAATTTTTTTTTCGTATGAAAAACTACAAACGATTTAAAACGTATTTCAAAAAGAAAAAACCCAAATTTGCTTAAATTGCTTGGTTTCCACACAATGTATTATATTTTCGGAGTAACTACAAAAACTACAAAAAAATTAATTTCGTCGTTTGTTGTTATAGGAAAAGTATTTTAGTGCTTCCAAATTGCTGCGTTATTGGTTTTTTTGAGATGCGTTAGCGATATCTCCCAAACCTGTGGACCAAAAAAAAAATTGTTTTTCCTATGAAAAACTACAAACGATTTAAAACGTATTTCAAAAAGAAAAACCCCAAATTTGCTTAAATTGCTTGGTTTTCGCACAATGTATTATATTTTCGGAGTAACTATAAAAACTACAAAAAAATGAATTTCACTACAATCAATTTCATCGTTTGTAGTTATAGGAAAAGTACTTTTAGTGCTCCAAATTGCTGCGTTCTTGGTTTTTTGAGATGCGTTAGCGATATCTCCGAAACCTGTGGACCAAAAAAAATTTTTTTTTCGTATGAAAAACTACAAACGATTTAAAACGTATTTCAAAAAGAAAAAACCCAAATTTGCTTAAATTGCTTGGTTTCCGCACAATGTATTATATTTTCGGAGTAACTGCAAAAACTACAAAAAAATTAATTTCATCGTTTGTTGTTATAGGAAAAGTACTTTTAGTGCTTCCAAATTGCTGCGTTATTGGTTTTTTTGAGATGCGTTAGCGATATCTCCGAAACCTGTGGACCAAAAAATTAATTTTTTTTCTATGAAAAACTACAAACGATTTAAAACGTATTTCAAAAAGAAAAAACCCAAATTTGCTTAAATTGCTTGGTTTCCACACAATGTATTATATTTTCGGAGTAACTACAAAAACTACAAAAAAATTAATTTCGTCGTTTGTTGTTATAGGAAAAGTATTTTAGTGCTTCCAAATTGCTGCGTTCTTGGTTTTTTTGAGATGCGTTAGCGATATCTCCGAAACCTGTGGACTAAAAAAAAAATAGTTTTTTCGTATGAAAAACTACAAACGATTTAAAAAGTATTTCAAAAAGAAAAAAACCAAATTTGCTTAAATTGCTTGGTTTCCGCACAATGTATTATATTTTCGGAGTAACTATAAAAACTACAAAAAAATTAATTTCTTTACAATCAATTTCATCGTTTGTAGTTGTAGGAAAAGTACTTTTAGTGCTTCCAAATTGCTGCGGTCTTGGTTTTTTAAGATGCGTTAGCGATATCTCCGAAACCTGTGGACCAAAAAAAAAAATTTTTTTTCGTACGAAAAACTACAAACGATTTAAAACGTATTTCAAAAAGAAAAACCCCAAATTTGCTTAAATTGCTTGGTTTCCGCACAATGTATTATATTTTCGGAGTAACTATAAAAACTACAAAAAAATGAATTTCACTAAAATCAATTTCATCGTTTGTA
The DNA here is from genome assembly GCF_040869045.1 of Eurosta solidaginis. Lineage (NCBI taxonomy): Eukaryota > Metazoa > Arthropoda > Insecta > Diptera > Tephritidae > Eurosta > Eurosta solidaginis. Next base: position 122,136,284 of record NC_090321.1, read on the forward strand.
GTTATAGGAAAAGTACTTTTAGTGCTCCAAATTGCTGCGTTCTTGGTTTTTTGAGATGCGTTAGCGATATCTCCGAAACCTGTGGACCAAAAAAAATTTTTTTTTCGTATGAAAAACTACAAACGATTTAAAACGTATTTCAAAAAGAAAAAACCCAAATTTGCTTAAATTGCTTGGTTTCCGCACAATGTATTATACTTTCGCAGTAACTGCAAAAACTACAAAAAAATTAATTTCATCGTTTGTTGTTATAGGAAAAGTACTTCTAGTGCTTCCAAATTGCTGCGTTCTTGGTTTTTTTGAGATGCGTTAGCGATATCTCCGAAACCTGTGGACCAAAAAAAAATTTTTTTTCCTATGAAAAACTACAAACGATTTAAAACGTATTTCAAAAAGAAAAAACCTAAATTTGCTTAAATTGCTTGGTTTCCGCACAATGTATTATATTTTCGGAGTAACTATAAAAACTCCAAAAAATGAATTTCTTTACAATCAATTTCATCGCTTGTAGTTGTAGGAAAAGGACTTTTAGTTCTTCCAAATTGCTGCGTTCTTGGTTTTTTTGAGATGCGTTAGCGATATCTCCGAAACCTGTGGACCAAAAAAAAATTTTTTTTTCCTATGAAAAACTACAAACGATTTAAAACGTATTTCAAAACGAAAAAACCTAAATTTGCTTAAATTGCTTGGTTTCCGCACAATGTATTATATTTTCGGAGTAACTATAAAAACTCCAAAAAATGAATTTCTTTACAATCAATTTCATCGCTTGTTGTTATAGGAAAAGTACTTTTAGTGCTTCCAAATTGCTGCGTTCTTGGTTTTTTTGAGATGCGTTAGCGATATCTCCGAAACTTGTGGACTAAAAAAAATAGTTTTTTCGTATGAAAAACTACAAACGATTTAAAACGTATTTCAAAAAGAAAAAACCCAAATTTGCTTAAATTGTTTGGTTTCCGCACAATGTATTATATTTTCGGAGTAACTATAAAAACTCCAAAAAATGAATTTCTTTACAATCAATTTCATCGCTTGTAGTTGTAGGAAAAGTACTTTTAGTGCTTCCAAATTGCTGCGTTCTTGGTTTTTTTGAGATGCGTTAGCGATATCTTCGAAACCTGTGGACCAAAAAAAAAATTTTTTTTCCTATGAAAAACTACAAACGATTTAAAACGTATTTCAAAAAGAAAAAACCTAAATTTTCTTAAATTGCTTGGTTTACACACAGTGTATTATATTTTCGGAGTAACTACAAAAACTACAAAAAAATTCATTTCATCGTTTTTTGTTATAGGAAAAGTACTTTTAGTGCTTCCAAATTGCTGCGTTCTTGGTTTTTTGAGATGCGTTAGCGATACCTCCGAAACCTGTGGACTAAAAAAAAATAGTTTTTTCGTATGAAAAACTACAAACGATTTAAAACGTATTTCAAAAAAAAACCAAATTTGCTTAAATTGCTTGGTTTCCGCACAATGTATTATATTTTCGGAGTAACTATAAAAACTACAAAAAAATGAATTTCTCTACAATCAATTTCATCGTTTGTAGTTGTTGGAAAAGTACTTTTAGTGCTTCCAAATTGCTGCGGTCTTGGTTTTTTTAGATGCGTTAGCGATATCTCCGAAACCTGTGGACCAAAAAAAAAATTTTTTTTTCGTATGAAAAACTACAAACGATTTAAAACTTATTTCAAAAAGAAAAAAATCAAATTTGCTTAAATTGCTTGGTTTCCGCAAAATGTATTATATTTTCGGAGTAACTATAAAAACTACAAAAAAATTAATTTCACTACAATCAATTTCATCGTTTGTAGTTATAGGAAAAGTACTTTTAGTGCTTCCAAATTGCTGCGTTCTTGGTTTTTTTGAGATGCGTTAGCGATATCTATGAAACCTGTGGACCAAAAAAAATAGTTTTTTCGTATGAAAAACTACAAACGATTTAAAACGTATTTCAAAAAAAAAAACCAAATTTGCTTAAATTGCTTGGTTTCCGCACAATGTATTATATTTTCGGAGTAACTATAAAAACTACAAAAAAATGAATTTCTTTACAATCAATTTCACCGTTTGTAGTTGTAGGAAAAGTACTTTTAGTGCTTCCAAATTGCTGCGGTCTTGGTTGTTTTGAGATGCGTTAGCGATATCTCCGAAACCTGTGGACCAAAAAAAGAATTTTTTTTGCTATGAAAAACTACAAACGATTTAAAACGTATTTCAAAAAGAAAAAACCCAAATTTGCTTAAATTGCTTGGTTTCCGCACAATGTATTATATTTTCGGAGTAACTACAAAAACTACAAAAAACTTAATTTCATCGTTTGTTGTTATAGGAAAAGTACTTTTAGTGCTTCCAAATTGCTGCGTTCTTGGTTTTTTTGAGGTGCGTTAGCGATATCTCCGAAACCTGTGGACCAAAAAATACATTTTTTTTTCTATGAAAAACTACAAACGATTTAAAACGTATTTCAAAAAGAAAAAACCCAAATTTGCTTAAATTGCTTGGTTTCCACACAATGTATTTTATTTTCGGAGTAACTACAAAAATTACAAAAAAATTAATTTCATCGTTTGTTGTTATAGGAAAAGTACTTTTAGTGCTTCCAAATTGCTGCGTTCTTGGTTTTTTTGAGATGCGTTAGCGATATCTCCGAAACCTGTGGACTAAAAAAAAATAGTTTTTTCGTATGAAAAACTACAAACGATTTAAAACGTATGTCAAAAAGAAAAAACCCAAATTTGCTTAAATTGCTTGGTTTCCGCACAATGTATTATATTTTCGGAGTAACTATAAAAACTACAAAAAATGAATTTCTTTACAATCAATTTCATCGCTTGTAGTTGTAGGAAAAGTACTTTTAGTGCTTCCAAATTGCTGCGTTCTTGGTTTTTTTGAGATGCGTTAGCGATATCTCCGGAACCTGTGGACCAAAAAAAAATGTTTTTTCCTATGAAAAACTACAAACGATTTAAAACGTATTTCAAAAAGAAAAAACCTAAATTTGTTAAAATTGCTTGGTTTACACACAATGTATTATATTTTCGGAGTAACTACAAAAACTACAAAAAAATTAATTTCATCGTTTGTTGTTATAGGAAAAGTACTTTTAGTGCTTCCAAATTGCTGCGTTCTTGGTTTTTTTGAGATGCGTTAGCGATACCTCCGAAACCTGTTCACTAAAAAAAATAGTTTTTTCGTATGAAAAACTACAAACGATTTAAAACGTATTTCAAAAAGAAAAAATTCAATTTGCTTAAATTGCTTGGTTTCCGCACAATGTATTATATTTTCGGAGTAACTATAAAAACTACAAAAAATTCATTTCACTACAATCAATTTCATCGTTTGTAGTTAAAAGAAAAGTACTTTTAGTGCTTCCAAATTGCTGCGTTCTTGGTTTTTTTGAGATGCGTTAGCGATATCTCCGAAACCTGTGAACCAAAAAAAAAAAAAATTTTTTTTCCTATGAAAAACTACAAACGATTTAAAACGTATTTCAAAAAGAAAAAACCCAAATTTACTTAAATTGTTTGGTTTCCGCACAATGTATTATATTTTCGGAGTAACTAAAAAAACTTCAAAAAATTAATTTTTTTACAATCAATTTCATCGTTTGTAGTTATAGGAAAAGTACTTTTAGTGCTTCCAAATTGCTGCGTTCTAGGTTTTTTTGAGATGCGTTAACGATATCTCCGAAACCTGTGGACCAAAAAAATAAATTGTTTTCCTATGAAAAACTACAATCGAATTAAAACGTATTTCAAAAAGAAAAAACCCAAATTTGCTTAAATTGCTTGGTTTCCCCACAATGTATTATATTTTCGGAGTAACTATAAAAAGTACAAAAAAATGAATTTCACTACAATCAATTTCATCGTTTGTAGTTATAGGAAAAGTACATTTAGTGCTTCCAAATTGCTGCGTTCTTGGTTTTTTTGAGATGCGTTAGCGATATCTCCGAAACCTGTGGATTAAAAAAATTTTTTTTCGTATGAAAAACTACAAACGATTTAAAACGTATTTCAAAAAAAAAACTCAAATTTGCTTAAATTGCTTGGTTTCCGCACAATGTATTATATTTTCGGAGTAACTATAAAAACTACAAAAAAATTAATTTCACTACAATCAATTTCATCGTTTGTTGTTATAGGAAAAGTACTTTTAGTGCTTCCAAATTGCTGCGTTCTTGGTTTTTTTGAGATTCGTTAGCGATATCTCCGAAACCTGTGGACTAAAAAAAAAATAGTTTTTTCGTATGAAAAACTACAAACGATTTAAAACGTATTTCAAAAAGAAAAAATCCAAATTTGCTTAAATTGCTTGGTTTCCGCACAATGTATTATATTTTCGGAGTAACTATAAAAACTACAAAAAATGAATTTCTTTACAATCAATTTCATCGTTTGTAGTTGTAGGAAAAGTACTTTTAGTGCTTCCAAATTACTGCGTTCTTGGTTTTTTTGAGATGCGTTAGCGATATCTCCGAAGACGGTGGACCAAAAAAAAAATTGTTTTCCTATGAAAAACTACAAACGATTAAAAACGTATTTCAAAAAGAAAAACCCCATATTTGCTTAAATTGCTTGTTTTCCACACAATGAATTATATTTTCGGAGTAACTACAAAAACTACAAAAAAATTTATTTCATCGCTTGTTGTTTTAGGAAAAGTACTTTTAGTGCTTCCAAATTGCTGCGTTCTTGGTTTTTTTGAGATGCGTTAGCGATATCTCCGAAACCTGTGGACCAAAAAAAAAATTTTTTTTCCTATGGAAAACTACAAACGATTTAAAACGTATTTCAAAAAGAAAAAACCCTAATTTGCTTAAATTGCTTGGTTTCCACACAATGTATTATATTTTCGGAGTAACTACGTTCTTGGTTTTTTTGAGATGCGTTAGCGATATCTCCGAAACCTGTGGACAAAAAAAAATAGTTTTTTCGTATGAAAAACTACAAACGATTTAAAACGTATTTCAAAAAGAAAAAACCCCAATTTGCGTAAATTGCTTGGTTTCCGCACAATGTATTATATTTTCGGAGTAACTATAAAAATTACAAAAACTGAATTTCTTTACAATCAATTTCATCGTTTGTAGTTGTAGGAGAAGTACTTTTAGTGCTTCCAAATTGCTGCGTTCTTGGTTCTTTTGAGATGCGTTAGCGATATCTCCGAAACCTGTGGATTAAAAAAAAATTTTTTTTCGTATGAAAAACTACAAACGATTTAAAACGTATTTCAAAAAAAAAACCCAAATTTGCTTAAATTGCTTGGTATCCACACAATGTATTATATTTTCGGAGTAACTACAAAAACTACAAAAAAATTAATTTCTTTACAATCAATTTCATCGTTTGTAGTTATAGGAAAAGTACTTTTAGTGATTCCAAATTGCTGCGTTCTAGGTTTTTTGAGATGTGTTAACGATATCTCTGAAACCTGTGGACCAAAAAAAAAAATTGTTTCCCTATGAAAAAGTACAAACGAATTAAAACGTATTTCAAAAAGAAAAAACCCAAATTTGCTTAAATTGCTTGGTTTCCCCACAATGTATTATATTTTCGGAGTAACTATAAAAAGTACAAAAAAATTAATTTCAATACAATCAATTTCATCGTTTGTAGTTATAGGAAAAGTACTTTTAGTGCTTCCAAATTGCTGCGTTCTAGGTTTTTTTGAGATGCGTTAACGATATCTCCGAAACCTGTGGACCAAAAAAAAAAATTGTTTTCCTATGAAAAACTACAAACGAATTAAAACGTATTTCAAAAAAACCCAAATTTGCGTAAATTGCTTGGTTTCCGCACAATGTATTATATTTTCGGAGTAACTATAAAAACTACAAAAAAATTAATTTCACTGCAATCAATTTCATCGTTTGTAGTTATAGGAAAAGTAATTTTAGGGCTTCCAAGTTGCTGCGTTCTTGGTTTTTTTGAGATGCGTTAGCGATATCTCCGAAACCTGTGGACCAAAAAAAAAATTTTGTTTCCTATGAAAAACTACAAACGATTTAAAACGTATTTCAAAAAGAAAAAACCCAAATTTGCTTAAATTGCTTGGTTTCCGCACAATGTATTATATTTTCGGAGTATCTATAAAAAATACAAAAAAATGAATTTCACTACAATCAGTTTCATCGTTTTTAGTTATAGGAAAAGTACTTTTAGTGCTCCAAATTGCTGCGTTCTTGGTTTTTTGAGATGCGTTAGCGATATCTCCGAAACCTGTGGACCAAAAAATTTTTTTTTCGTATGAAAAACTACAAACGATTTAAAACGTATTTCAAAAAGAAAAAACCCAAATTTGCTTAAATTGCTTGGTTTCCGCACAATGTATTATATTTTCGGAGTAACTACAAAAACTACAAAAAAATTAATTTCATCGTTTGTTGTTATAGGAAAAGTACTTTTAGTGATTCCAAATTGCTGCTTTCTTGGTTTTTTTGAGATGCGTTAGCGATATCTCCGAAACCTGTGGACTAAAAAAAAATAGTTTTTTCGTATGAAAAACTACAAACGATTTAAAACGTATTTCAAAAAGAAAAAACCCAAACTTGCTTAAATTGCTTGGTTTCCGCACAATGTATTAATCTGAGTAACTATAAAAACTACAAAAAATGAATTTCTTTACAATCAATTTCATCGTTTGTAATTTTAGGAAAAGTACTTTTAGCGCTTCCAAATTGCTGCGTTCTTGGTTTTTTTGAGATGCGTTAGCGATATCTCCGAAAACTGTGGACCAAAAAAAAATTGTTTTCCTATGAAAAATTACAAACGATTTAAAACGTATTTCAAAAAGAAAAAACCCAAATTTGCTTAAATTGCTTGATTTCCTCACAATGTATTATATTTTCGGAGTAACTACAAAAACTACAAAAAAATTAATTTCATCGTTTGTTGTTATAGGAAAAGTACTTTCAGTGCTTCCAAATTGCTGCGTTCTTGCTTTTTCTGAGATGCGTTAGCGATATCTCCGAAACCTGTAGACTAAAAAAAATAGTTTTTTCGTATGAAAAACTACAAACGATTTAAAACGTATTTCAAAAAGAAAAAACCCAAATTTCTTAAATTTCTTGGTTTCCGCACAATGTATTATATTTTCGGAGTAACTATAAAAAAAAATTAATTTCATCGTTTGTTGTTATAGGAAAAGTACTTTTAGTGCTTCCAAATTGCTGCGTTCTAGGTTTTTTTGAGATGCGTTAGCGATATCTCCAAAAACTGTGGACCAAAAAAAAATTGTTTTCCTATGAAAAACTACAAACGATTTTAAACGTATTTCAAAAAGAAAAAACCCAAATTTGCTTAAATTGCTTGGTTTCCGCACAATGTATTATATTTTCGGAGTATCTATAAAAAATACAAAAAAATGAATTTCACTACAATCAGTTTCATCGTTTTTAGTTATAGGAAAAGTACTTTTAGTGCTCCAAATTGCTGCGTTCTTGGTTTTTTGAGATGCGTTAGCGATATCTCCGAAACCTGTGGACCAAAAAATTTTTTTTTCGTATGAAAAACTACAAACGATTTAAAACGTATTTCAAAAAGAAAAAACCCAAATTTGCTTAAATTGCTTGGTTTCCGCACAATGTATTATATTTTCGGAGTAACTACAAAAACTACAAAAAAATTAATTTCATCGTTTGTTGTTATAGGAAAAGTACTTTTAGTGCTTCCAAATTGCTGCGTTCTTGGTTTTTTTGAGATGCGTTAGCGATATCTCCGAAACCTGTGGACTAAAAAAAATAGTTTTTTCGTATGAAAAACTACAAACGATTTAAAACGTATTTCAAAAAGAAAAAAATCCAAATTTGCTTAAATTGCTTGGTTTCCGCACAATGTATTATATTTTCGGAGTAACTATAAAAACTACAAAAAAATGAATTTCTTTACAATCAATTTCATCGTTTGTAGTTGTAGGAAAAGTACTTTTAGTGCTTCCAAATTGCTGCGGTCTTGGTTTTTTTGAGATGCGTTAGCGATATCTCCGAAACCTGTGGACCAAAAAAAAAATTTTTTTTTCGTATGAAAAACTACAAACGATTTAAAACTTATTTCAAAAAGAAAAAACTCAAATTTGCTTAAATTGCTTGGTTTCCGCACAATGTATTATATTTTCGGAGTAACTATAAAAACTACAAAAGAGTTAATTTCACTACAATCAATTTCATCGTTTGTAGTTAAAAGAAAAGTACTATTAGTGCTTCCAAATTGCTCCGTTCTTGGTTTTTTTGAGATGCGTTAGCGATATCTCCGAAACCTGTGAACCAAAAAAAAAAAATTTTTTTTTCCTATGAAAAACTACAAACGATTTAAAACGTATTTCAAAAAGAAAAAACCCAAATTTGCTTAAATTGTTTGGTTTCCGCACAATGTATTATATTTTCGTAGTAACTAAAAAAACTTCAAAAAAATGAATTTTTTTACAATCAATTTCATCGTTTGTAGTTATAGGAAAAGTACTTTTAGTGCTTCCAAATTGCTGCGTTCTAGGTTTTTTTGAGATGCGTTAACGATATCTCCGAAACCTGTGGACCAAAAAAATAAATTGTTTTCCTATGAAAAACTACAATCGAATTAAAACGTATTTCAAAAAGAAAAAACCCAAATTTGCTTAAATTGCTTGGTTTCCCCACAATGTATTATATTTTCGGAGTAACTATAAAAAGTACAAAAAAATGAATTTCACTACAATCAATTTCATCGTTTGTAGTTATAGGAAAAGTACATTTAGTGCTTCCAAATTGCTGCGTTCTTGGTTTTTTTGAGATGCGTTAGCGATATCTCCGAAACCTGTGGATTAAAAAAATTTTTTTTCGTATGAAAAACTACAAACGATTTAAAACGTATTTCAAAAAGAAAAAACTCAAATTTGCTTAAATTGCTTGGTTTCCGCACAATGTATTATATTTTCGGAGTAACTATAAAAACTACAAAAAAATTAATTTCACTACAATCAATTTCATCGTTTGTTGTTATAGGAAAAGTACTTTTAGTGCTTCCAAATTGCTGCGTTCTTGGTTTTTTTGAGATTCGTTAGCGATATCTCCGAAACCTGTGGACTAAAAAAAAAAATAGTTTTTTCGTATGAAAAACTACAAACGATTTAAAACGTATTTCAAAAAGAAAAAACCCAAATTTGCTTAAATTGCTTGGTTTCCACACAATGCATTATATTTTCGGAGTAACTACGTTCATGGTTTTTTTGAGATGCGTTAGCGATATCTCCGAAACCTGTGGACAAAAAAAATAGTTTTTTCGTATGAAAAACTACAAACGATTTAAAACGTATTTCAAAAAGAAAAAAACGCAATTTGCGTAAATTGCTTGGTTTCCGCACAATGTATTATATTTTCGGAGTAACTATAAAAACTACAAAAACTGAATTTCTTTACAATCAATTTCATCGTTTGTAGTTGTAGGAGAAGTACTTTTAGTGCTTCCAAATTGCTGCGTTCTTGGTTCTTTTGAGATGCGTTAGCGATATCTCCGAAACCTGTGGATTAAAAAAAAATTTTTTTTCGTATGAAAAACTACAAACGATTTAAAACGTATTTAAAAAAAAACCCAAATTTGCGTAAATTGCTTGGTTTCCGCACAATGTATTATATTTTCGGAGTAACTATAAAAACTACAAAAAAATTAATTTCACTACAATCAATTTCATCGTTTGTTGTTATTGGAAAAGTACTTTTAGTGCTTCCAAATTGCTGCGTTCTTGGTTTTTTTGAGATTCGTTAGCGATATCTCCGAAACCTGTGGACTAAAAAAAAAAATAGTTTTTTCGTATGAAAAACTACAAACGATTTAAAACATATTTCAAAAAGAAAAAATCCAAATTTGCTTAAATTGCTTGGTTTCCGCACAATGTATTATATTTTCGGAGTAACTATAAAAACTACAAAAAAATAATTTCACTGCAATCAATTTCATCGTTTGTAGTTATAGGAAAAGTACCTTTAGTGCTTCCAAATTGCTGCGTTCTAGGTTTTTTTGAGATGCGTTAACGATATCTCCGAAACCTGTGGACCAAAAAAAAAAAATTGTTTTCCTATGAAAAACTACAAACGAATTAAAACGTATTTCAAAAAAAACCCAAATTTGCGTAAATTGCTTGGTTTCCGCACAATGTATTATATTTTCGGAGTAACTATAAAAACTACAAAAAAATTAATTTCACTGCAATCAATTTCATCGTTTGTAGTTATAGGAAAAGTAATTTTAGGGCTTCCAAGTTGCTGCGTTCTTGGTTTTTTTGAGATGCGTTAGCGATATCTCTGAAACCTGTGGACCAAAAAAAAAATTTTGTTTCCTATGAAAAACTACAAACGATTTAAAACGTATTTCAAAAAGAAAAAACCATTTGCTTAAATTGCTTGGTTTCCGCACAATGTATTATATTTTCGGAGTATCTATAAAAAATACAAAAAAATGAATTTCACTACAATCAGTTTCATCGTTTTTAGTTATAGGAAAAGTACTTTTAGTGCTCCAAATTGCTGCGTTCTTGGTTTTTTGAGATGCGTTAGCGATATCTCCGAAACCTGTGGACCAAAAAATTTTTTTTTCGTATGAAAAACTACAAACGATTTAAAACGTATTTCAAAAAAAAAAAACCCAATTTGCTTAAATTGGTTGGTTTCCGCACAATGTATTATATTTTCGGAGTAACTACAAAAACTACAAAAAAATTAATTTCATCGTTTGTTGTTATAGGAAAAGTACTTTTAGTGATTCCAAATTGCTGCTTTCTTGGTTTTTTTGAGATGCGTTAGCGATATCTCCGAAACCTGTGGACTAAAAAAAATAGTTTTTTCGTATGAAAAACTACAAACGATTTAAAACGTATTTCAAAAAGAAAAAACCCAAATTTGCTTAAATTGCTTGATTTCCTCACAATGTATTATATTTTCGGAGTAACTACAAAAACTGCAAAAAAATTAATTTCATCGTTTGTTGTTATAGGAAAAGTACTTTTAGTGCTTCCAAATTGCTGCGTTCTTGGTTTTTCTGAGATGCGTTAGCGATATCTCCGAAACCTGTAGACTAAAAAAAATAGTTTTTTCGTATGAAAAACTACAAACGATTTAAAACGTATTTCAAAAAGAAAAAACCCAAATTTCTTAAATTTCTTGGTTTCCGCACAATGTATTATATTTTCGGAGTAACTATAAAAAAAATTAATTTCATCGTTTGTTGTTATAGGAAAAGTACTTTTAGTGCTTCCAAATTGCTGCGTTCTAGGTTTTTTTGAGATGCGTTAACGATATCTCTGAAACCTGTGGACCAAAAAAAAAAATTGTTTCCCTATGAAAAAGTACAAACGAATTAAAACGTATTTCAAAAAGAAAAACCCAAATTTGCTTAAATTGCTTGGTTTCCCCACAATGTATTATATTTTCGGAGTAACTATAAAAAGTACAAAAAAATGAATTTCACTACAATCAATTTCATCGTTTGTAGTTATAGGAAAACTACTTTTAGTGCTTCCAAATTGCTGCGTTCTAGGTTTTTTGAGATGCGTTAACGATATCTCCGAAACCTGTGGACCAAAAAAAAAAATTGTTTTCCTATGAAAAACTACAAACGAATTAAAACGTAGTTCAAAAAAACCCAAACTTGCTTAAATTGCTTGGTTTCCGCACAATGTATTATATTTTCGGAGTAACTATAAAAACTACAAAAAATGAATTTCACTGCAATCAATTTCATCGTTTGTAGTTATAGGAAAAGTACTTTTAGTGCTTCCAAATTGCTGTGTTCTTGGTTTTTTTGATATGCGTCAGCGATATCTCCGAAACCTGTGGACCAAAAAAAATTTTTTTTCCTATGAAAAACTACAAACGAATTAAAACGTATTTCAAAAAGAAAAAACCCAAATTTGCTTAAATTGCTTGGTTTCCGCACAATGTATTATATTTTCGGAGTAACTATAAAAACTACAAAGAAATGAATTTCACTACAATCAATTTCATCGTTTGTAGTTATAGGAAAAGTACTTTTAGTGCTTCCAAATTGCTGCGTTCTTGGTTTTTTTGAGATGCGTTAGCGATATCTCCGAAACCTGTGAACTCAAAAACAAATAGTTTTTTCGTATGAAAAACTACAAATGATTTAAAACGTATTTCAAAAAGAAAAAACCCAAATTTGCTTAAATTGCTTGGTTTGCGCACAATGTATTGTAACGAATTTGCTGCAAATCCTCTTATTTGCAATCCTCTGCTAAGTTCGAATCACTAAACTGTTGAATAAATAACTCCAATATTGAATGATGGAAAAATGGCCTTTATTAAGTACTTCACAATAACACTTATACTTTGCTACTCGCTGGCTTAATAACCAAACTGATTGATAACTCAAATGAAACTCTACTATTGGCCGCCAGATCGCGTGCTTAATCAAACTGATTGATAGCCCAACTCAAACTGAATTACAGCGCCTCTTCATCTGTTGTCTTTTATACCCTTTGGTTTCCTCGTTCGCATCTTTCCAGAATGTACTAGCATTGTCCATGAGCTCTCAAACTTCTCAGCTATAACTAAAATTGCACAATTTTATACATCTTTTAGGCGCTTCCAGAATCTACTAGTCCATTAGCTCTCAAACTTCTCAGATATATGCATGTCTTTGCGCATTGACTCTCCGCTGCTCGTATTCGTACATGGTACATATGTGTAGACGCAATTATTTATTCGTTTATGTAGATACATAAAGATTGAATTATTGATGTGAATGTTTGTAGTTTACAGTCTCTCGCGCGCACATAGGCGTATAAGTAAATGCATCTGTGTGTGACAAATCTCTGGGCTGCCTTATATATGTGTATACTTGATTTGATTATTAACGTAAATACTGCTTGGCATGGCCTTAGCATCGCATTAGTGATGGGATAATTTAGTGATGCTAATATCCGTGACAGTATCATATTTTCGGAGTAACTACAAAAACTACAAAAAAATTTATTTCATCGTTTGTTGTTATAGGAAAAGTACTTTTAGTGCTTCCAAATTGCTGCGTTCTTGGTTTTTTTGAGATGCGTTAGCGATATCTCCGAAACCTGTGGACCAAAAAAATAATTTTTTTTTTCCTATGAAAAACTACAAACGATTTAAAACGTATTTCAAAAAGAAAAGACCCAAATTTGCTTAAATTGCTTGGTTTCCACACAACGTATTATATTTTCGGAGTAACTACAAAAACTACAAAAAAATTAATTTCATCGTTTGTTGTTATAGGAAAAGTACTTTTAGTGCTTCCAAATTGCTGCGTTCTTGGTTTTTTTGAGATGCGTTAGCGATATCTCCGAAACCTGTGGACTAAAAAAAAATAGGTTTTTCGCATGAAAAACTACAAACGATTTAAAACGTATTTTAAAAAGAAAAAACACAAATTTGCTTAAATTGCTTGGTTTCCGCACAATGTATTATATTTTCGGAGTAACTATAAAAACTACAAAAAATGAATTTCTTTACAATCAATTTCATCGTTTGTAGTTGAAGGAAAAGTACTTTTAGTGCTTCCAAATTGCTGCGTTCTTGGTTTTTTTGAGATGCGTTAGCGATATCTCCGAAAACTGCGGACCAAAAAAAAAATTGTTTTCGTATGAAAAACTACAAACGATTTAAAACGTATTTCAAAAAGAAAAAACCCAAATTTGCTTAAATTGCATGGTTTCCGCACAATGTATTATATTTTCGGAGTAACTACAAAAACTACAAAAAAATTAATTTCATCGTTTGTTGTTATAGGAAAAGTACTTTTAGTGCTTCCAAATTGCTGCGTTCTTGGTTTTTTTGAGATGCGTTAGCGATATCTCCGAAAACTGTGGACCAAAAAAAAAATTGTTTTCCTATGAAAAACTACAAACGATTTAAAACGTATTTCAAAAAGAAAAAATCCAAATTTGCTTAAATTGCTTGGTTTCCACACAATGTATTATATTTTCGGAGTAACTACAAAAACTACAAAAAAATTAATTTCATCGTTTGTTGTTATAGGAAAAGTACTTAGTGCTTCCAAATTGCTGCGTTCTTGGTTTTTTTGAGATGCGTTAGCGATATCTCCGAAACCTGTGGACTAAAAGAAATAGTTTTTTCGTATGAAAAACTACAAACGATTTAAAACGTATTTCAAAAAGAAAAAACCCAAATTTGCTTAAATTGCTTGATTTCCGCACAATGTATTATATTTTCGGAGTAACTATAAAAACTACAAAAAATTAATATCTTAAAAATCAATTTCATCGTTTGTAGTTGTAGGAAAAGTACTTTTAGTGCTTCCAAATTGTTGCGTTCTTGGTTTTTTTGAGATGTGTTAGCGATATCTCCGAAAACTGTGGACCAAAAAAAAATTGTTTTCCTATGAAAAACTACAAACGATTTAAAACGTATTTCAAAAAGAAAAAACCCAAATTTGCTTAAATTGCTTGGTTTCCACACAATGTATTATATTTTCGGAGTAACTACAAAAACTACAAAAAAATTAATTTCATCGTTTCTAGTTATAGGAAAAGTACTTTTAGTGCTTCCAAATTGCTGCGTTCTTGGTTTTTTTGAGATGCGTTAGCGATATCTCCGAAACCTGTGGACTAAAAAAAATAGTTTTTTTGTATGAAAAACTACAAACGATTTAAAACGTATTTCAAAAAGAAAAAACCCAAATTTCTTAAATTGCTTGGTTTCCGCACAATGTATTATATTTTCGGAGTAACTATAAAAACTACAAAAAAAATGAATTTCTTTACAATCAATTTCATCGTTTGTAGTTGTAGGAAAAGTACTTTTAGTGCTTCCAAATTGCTGCGTTCTTGGTTTTTTGAGATGCGTTAACGATGTCTCCGAAACCTGTGGATCAAAAAAAAATTGTTTTCCTATGAAAAACTACAAACGAATTAAAACGTATTTCAAAAAGAAAAAACCCAAATTTGCTTAAATTGCTTGGTTTCCGCACAATGTATTATGTAAAAAAAAAATTTATTTCACTACAATCAATTTCATCGTTTGTAGTTATGGGAATGTATTATATTTTCGGAGTAACTATAAAAAATACAAAAAAAATGAATTTCACTACAATCAATTTCATCGTTTGTAGTTATAGGAAAAGTACTTTTAGTGCTCCAAATTGCTGCATTCTTGGTTCTTTTGAGATGCGTTAGCGATATCTCCGAAACCTGTGGACTAAAAAAAATAGTTTTTTTGTATGAAAAACTACAAACGATTTAAAACGTATTTCAAAAAAACCTAAATTTGCTTAAATTGCTTGGTTTCCGCACAATGTATTATATTTTCGGAGTAACTATAAAAACTACAAAAACATTTATTTCACTACAATCAATTTCATCGTTTGTAGTTATAGGAAAAGTACTTTTAGTGCTTCCAAATTGCTGCGTTCTTGGTTTTTTTGAGATGCGTTAACGATATCTCCGAAACCTGTGGACCAAAAAAAAAATGTTTTTTCCTATGAAAAACTACAAACGAATTAAAACGTATTTCAAAAAGAAAAAACCCAAACTTGCTTAAATTGCTTGGTTTCCGCACAATGTATTATATTTTCGGAGTAACTATAAAAACTACAAAAAATGAATTTCACTAAAATCAATTTCATCGTTTGTAGTTATAGGAAAAGTACTTTTAGTGCTTCCAAATTGCTGCGTTCTTGGTTTTTTTGAGATGCGATAACGATATCTCCGAAACCTGTGGACCAAAAAAAAAATGTTTTTTCCTATGAAAAACTTCAAACGAATTAAAACGTATTTCAAAAAGAAAAAACCCAAACTTGCTTAAATTGCTTGGTTTCCGCACAATGTATTATATTTTCGGAGTAACTATAAAAACTACAAAGAAATGAATTTCACTACAATCAATTTCATCGTTTGTAGTTATAGGAAAAGTACTTTTAGTGTTTCCAAATTGCTGCGTTCTTGGTTTTTTTGAGATACGTTAGCGATATCTCCGAAACCTGTGAACTAAAAAAAAATAGTTTTTTCGTATGAAAAACTACAAACGATTTAAAACGTATTTCAAAAAGAAAAAACCCAAATTTGCTTAAATTGCTTGGTTTGCGCAAAATGTATTATATTTTCGGAGTAACTAAAAAAACTACAAAAAAATGAATTTCTTTACAATCAATTTCATCGTTTGTAGTTATAGGAAAAGTACTTTTAGTGCTTCCAAATTGCCGCGTTCTTGGTTTTTTTGAGATGCGTTAACGATATCTCCGAAACCTGTAGACCAAAAAAAAAATTGTTTGCCTATGAAAAACTACAAACGAATTAAAACGTATTTCAAAAAAAAACCCAAACTTGCTTAAATTGCTTGGTTTCCGCACAATGTATTATATTTTCGGAGTAACTATAAAAACTGCAAAAAATGAATTTCACTACAATCAATTTCATCGTTTGTAGTTATAGGAAAAGTACTTTTAGTGCTTCCAAATTGCTGTGTTCTTGGTTTTTTTGATATGCGTCAGCGATATCTCCGAAACCTGTGGACCAAAAAAAAATTTTTTTCCTATGAAAAACTACAAACGAATTAAAACGTATTTCAAAAAGAAAAAACCCAAATTTGCTTAAATTGCTTGGTTTGCGCAAAATGTATTATATTTTCGAAGTAACTAAAAAAACTACAAAAAAATGAATTTCTTTACAATCAATTTCATCGTTTGTAGTTATAGGAAAAGTACTTTTAGTGCTTCCAAATTGCTGTGTTCTTGGTTTTTTTGATATGCGTCAGCGATATCTCCGAAACCTGTGGACCAAAAAAAAATTTTTTTCCTATGAAAAACTACAAACGAATTAAAACGTATTTCAAAAAGAAAAAACCCAAATTTGCTTAAATTGCTTGGTTTCCGCACAATGTATTATATTTTCGGAGTAACTATAAAAACTACAAAGAAATGAAATTCACTACAATCAATTTCATCGTTTGTAGTTATAGGAAAAGTACTTTTAGTGCTTCCAAATTGCTGCGTTCTTGGTTTTTTTGAGATGCGTTAGCGATATCTCCGAAACCTGTGAACTAAAAAAAAAATTTTTTTCGTTAGAAAAACTACAAATGATTTAAAACGTATTTCAAAAAGAAAAAAACCAAATTTGCTTAAATTGCTTGGTTTCCGCACAATGTATTGTAACGAATTAGCTGCAAATCCTCTTATTTGCAATCCTCTGCTAAGTTCGAATCACTAAACTGTTGAATAAATAACTCCAATATTGAATGATGGAAAAATGGCCTTTATTAAGTACTTCACAATAACACTTATACTTTGCTACTCGCTGGCTTAATAACCAAACTGATTGATAACTCAGATGAAACTCTACTATTGGCCGCCAGATCGCGTGCATAATCAAACTGATTGATAGCCCAACTCAAACTGAATTACAGCGCCTCTTCATCTGTTGTCTTTTATACCCTTTGGTTTCCTCGTTCGCATTTTTCCAGAATGTACTAGCATTGTCCATGAGCTCTCAAACTTCTCAGCTATAACTAAAATTGCACAATTTTATACATCTTTTAGGCGCTTCCAGAATCTACTAGTCCATTAGCTCTCAAACTTCTCAGATATATGCATGTCTTTGCGCATTGACTCTCCGCTGCTCGTATTCGTACATGGTACATATGTGTAGACGCAATTATTTATTCGTTTATGTAGATACATAAAGATTGAATTATTGATGTGAATGTTTGTAGTTTACAGTCTCTCGCGCGCACATAGGCGTATAAGTAAATGCATCTGTGTGTGACAAATCTCTGGGCTGCCTTATATATGTGTTTACTTGATTTGATTATTAACGTAAATACTGCTTGGCATGGCCTTAGCATCGCATTAGTGATGGGATAATTTAGTGATGCTAATATCCGTGACAGTATCATATTTTCGGAGTAACTACAAAAACTACACAAAAATTTATTTCATCGTTTGTTGTTATAGGAAAAGTACTTTTAGTGCTTCCAAATTGCTGCGTTCTTGGTTTTTTTTGAGATGCGTTAGCGATATCTCCGAAACCTGTGGACCAAAAAAATAATTTTTTTTCCTATGAAAAACTACAAACGATTTAAAACGTATTTCAAAAAGAAAAAACCCAAATTTGCTTAAATTGCTTGGTTTCCACACAATGTATTATATTTTCGGAGTAACTACAAAAACTACAAAAAAAATTAATTTCATCGTTTGTTGTTATAGGAAAAGTACTTTTAGTGCTTCCAAATTGCTGCGTTCTTGGTTTTTTTGAGATGTGTTAGCGATATCTCCGAAACCTGTGGACTAAAAAAAATAGGTTTTTCGCATGAAAAACTACAAACGATTTAAAACGTATTTTAAAAAGAAAAAACAAAAATTTGCTTAAATTGCTTGGTTTCCGCACAATGTATTATATTTTCGGAGTAACTATAAAAACGACAAAAAATGAATTTCTTTACAATCAATTTCATCGTTTGTAGTTGTAGGAAAAGTACTTTTAGTGCTTCCAAATTGCTGCCTTCTTGGTTTTTTTGAGATGCGTTAGCGATATCTCCGAAAACTGTGGACCAAAAAAAAACTTGTTTTCCTATGAAAAACTACAAACGATTTAAAACGTATTTCAAAAAGAAAAAACCCAAATTTGCTTAAATTGCATGGTTTCCGCACAATGTATTATATTTTCGGAGTAACTACAAAAACTACAAAAAAAATAATTTCATCGTTTGTTGTTATAGGAAAAGTACTTTTAGTGCTTCCAAATTGCTGCGTTCTTGGTTTTTTTGAGATGCGTTAGCGATATCTCCGAAACCTGTGGACTAAAAAAATAGTTTTTTCGTATGAAAAACTACAAACGAATTAAAACGTATTTCAAAACGAAAAAACCCAAATTTGCTTAAATTGCTTGGTTTCCGCACAATGTATTATGTAAAAAAAAAAATGTATTTCACTACAATCAATTTCATCGTTTGTAGTTATGGGAATGTATTATATTTTCGGAGTAACTATAAAAAATACAAAAAAAATGAATTTCACTACAATCAATTTCATCGTTTGTAGTTATAGGAAAAGTACTTTTAGTGCTCCAAATTGCTGCATTCTTGGTTCTTTTGAGATGCGTTAGCGATATCTCCGAAACCTGTGGACTAAAAAAAATAGTTTTTTTTTGTATGAAAAACTACAAACGATTTAAAACGTATTTCAAAAAAACCCAAATTTGCTTAAATTGCTTGGTTTCCGCACAATGTATTATATTTTCGGAGTAACTATAAAAACTACAAAAAAATTAATTTCACTACAATCAATTTCATCGTTTGTAGTTAAAAGAAAAGTACTTTTAGTGCTTCCAAATTGCTGCGTTCTTGGTTTTTTTGAGATGCGTTAGCGATATCTCCGAAACCTGTGGACCAAAAAAAAAATTTTTTTTCCTATGAAAAACTACAAACGATTTAAAACGTATTTCAAAAAGAAAAAACCCAAATTTCTTAAATTTCTTGGTTTCCGCACAATGTATTATATTTTCGGAGTAACTATAAAAAAAAAATTAATTTCATCGTTTGTTGTTATAGGAAAAGTACTTTTAGTGCTTCCAAATTGCTGCGTTCTAGGTTTTTTTGAGATGCGTTAACGATATCTCTGAAACCTGTGGACCAAAAAAAAAAATTGTTTCCCTATGAAAAAGTACAAACGAATTAAAACGTATTTCAAAAAGAAAAAACCCAAATTTGCTTAAATTGCTTGGTTTCCCCACAATGTATTATATTTTCGGAGTAACTATAAAAAGTACAAAAAAATGAATTTCACTACAATCAATTTCATCGTTTGTAGTTATAGGAAAAGTACTTTTAGTGCTTCCAAATTGCTGCGTTCTAGGTTTTTTTGAGATGCGTTAACGATATCTCCGAAACCTGTGGACCAAAAAAAAAAATTGTTTTCCTATGAAAAACTACAAACGAATTAAAACGTATTTCAAAAAAAAACCCAAACTTTCTTAAATTGCTTGGTTTCCGCACAATGTATTATATTTTCGGAGTAACTATAAAAACTACAAAAAATTAATTTCACTACAATCAATTTCATCGTTTGTAGTTATAGGAAAAGTACTTTTAGTGCTTCCAAATTGCTGTGTTCTTGGTTTTTTTGATATGCGTCAGCGATATCTCCGAAACCTGTGGACCAAAAAAAATTTTTTTTCCTATGAAAAACTACAAACGAATTAAAACGTATTTCAAAAAGAAAAAACCCAAATTTTCTTAAATTGCTTGGTTTCCGCACAATGTATTATATTTTCGGAGTAACTATAAAAACTACAAAGAAATGAAATTCACTACAATCAATTTCATCGTTTGTAGTTATAGGAAAAGTACTTTTAGTGCTTCCAAATTGCTGCGTTCTTGGTTTCTTTGAGATGCGTTAGCGATATCTCCGAAACCTGTGAACTAAAAAAAAAAATAGTTTTTTCGTATGAAAAACTACAAATGATTTAAAACGTATTTCAAAAAGAAAAAACCCAAATTTGCTTAAATTGCTTGGTTTCCGCACAATGTATTGTAACGAATTTGCTGCAAATCCTCTTATTTGCAATCCTCTGCTAAGTTCGAATCACTAAACTGTTGAATAAATAACTCCAATATTGAATGATGGAAAAATGGCCTTTATTAAGTACTTCACAATAACACTTATACTTTGCTACTCGCTGGCTTAATAACCAAACTGATTGATAACTCAAATGAAACTCTACTATTGGCCGCCAGATCGCGTGCTTAATCAAACTGATTGATAGCCCAACTCAAACTGAATTACAGCGCCTCTTCATCTGTTGTCTTTTATACCCTTTGGTTTCCTCGTTCGCATTTTTCCAGAATGTACTAGCATTGTCCATGAGCTCTCAAACTTCTCAGATATAACTAAAATTGCACAATTTTATACATCTTTTAGGCGCTTCCAGAATCTACTAGTCCATTAGCTCTCAAACTTCTCAGATATATGCATGTCTTTGCGCATTGACTCTCCGCTGCTCGTATTCGTACATGGTACATATGTGTAGACGCAATTATTTATTCGTTTATGTAGATACATAAAGATTGAATTATTGATGTGAATGTTTGTAGTTTACAGTCTCTCGCGCGCACATAGGCGTATAAGTAAATGCATCTGTGTGTGACAAATCTCTGGGCTGCCTTATATATGTGTTTACTTGATTTGATTATTAACGTAAATACTGCTTGGCATGGCCTTAGCATCGCATTAGTGATGGGATAATTTAGTGATGCTAATATCCGTGACAGTATCATATTTTCGGAGTAACTACAAAAACTACACAAAAATTTATTTCATCGTTTGTTGTTATAGGAAAAGTACTTTTAGTGCTTCCAAATTGCTGCGTTCTTGGTTTTTTTGAGATGCGTTAGCGATATCTCCGAAACCTGTGGACCAAAAAAATAATTTTTTTTTCCTATGAAAAACTACAAACGATTTAAAACGTATTTCAGAAAGAAAAAACCCAAATTTGCTTAAATTACTTGGTTTCCACACAATGTATTATATTTTCGGAGTAACTACAAAAACTACAAAAAAAATTAATTTCATCGTTTGTTGTTATAGGAAAAGTACTTTTAGTGCTTCCAAATTGCTGCGTTCTTGGTTTTTTTGAGATGCGTTAGCGATATCTCCGAAACCTGTGGACTAAAAAAAAATAGGTTTTTCGCATGAAAAACTACAAACGATTTAAAACGTATTTTAAAAAGAAAAAACACAAATTTGCTTAAATTGCTTGGTTTCCGCACAATGTATTATATTTTCGGAGTAACTATAAAAACTACAAAAAATGAATTTCTTTACAATCAATTTCATCGTTTGTAGTTGTAGGAAAAGTACTTTTAGTGCTTCCAAATTGCTGCGTTCTTGGTTTTTTTGAGATGCGTTAGCGATATCTCCGAAAACTGTGGACCAAAAAAAACTTGTTTTCCTATGAAAAACTACAAACGATTTAAAACGTATTTCAAAAAGAAAAAACCCAAATTTGCTTAAATTGCATGGTTTCCGCACAATGTATTATATTTTCGGAGTAACTACAAAAACTACAAAAAAAATAATTTCATCGTTTGTTGTTATAGGAAAAGTACTTTTAGTGCTTCCAAATTGCTGCGTTCTTGGTTTTTTTGAGATGCGTTAGCGATATCTCCGAAACCTGTGGACTAAAAAAATAGTTTTTTCGTATGAAAAACTACAAACGATTTAAAACGTATTTCAAAAAGAAAAAACCCAAATTTGCTTAAATTGCTTGGTTTCCGCACAATGTATTATATTTTCGGAGTAACTATAAAAACTACAAAAAATGAATTTCTTTACAATCAATTTCATCGTTTGTAGTTGTAGGAAAAGTACTTTTAGTGCTTCCAAATTGTTGCGTTCTTGGTTTTTTTGAGATGCGTTAGCGATATCTCCGAAAACTGTGGACCAAAAAAAAATTGTTTTCCTATGAAAAACTACAAACGATTTAAAACGTATTTCAAAAAGAAAAAACCCAAATTTGCTTAAATTGCTTGGTTTCCACACAATGTATTATATTTTTGGAGTAACTACAAAAAAATTAATTTCATCGTCTCTAGTTATAGGAAAAGTACTTTTAGTGCTTCCAAATTGCTGCGTTCTTGGTTTTTTTGAGATGCGTTAGCGATATCTCCGAAACCTGTGGACTAAAAAAATAGTAATTTCTTAAATTGCTTGGTTTCCGCACAATGTATTATATTTTCGGAGTAACTATAAAAACTACAAAAAAAATGAATTTCTTTACAATCAATTTCATCGTTTGTAGTTGTAGGAAAAGTACTTTTAGTGCTTCCAAATTGCTGCGTTCTTGGTTTTTTGAGATGCGCTAACGATATCTCCGAAACCTGTGGATCAAAAAAAAATTGTTTTCCTATGAAAAACTACAAACGAATTAAAACGTATTTCAAAACGAAAAAACCCAAATTTGCTTAAATTGCTTGGTTTCCGCACAATGTATTATGTAAAAAAAAAATGTATTTCACTACAATCAATTTCATCGTTTGTAGTTATGGGAATGTATTATATTTTCGGAGTAACTATAAAAAATACAAAAAAAATGAATTTCACTACAATCAATTTCATCGTTTGTAGTTATAGGAAAAGTACTTTTAGTGCTCCAAATTGCTGCATTCTTGGTTCTTTTGAGATGCGTTAGCGATATCTCCGAAACCTGTGGACTAAAAAAAATAGTTTTTTTTGTATGAAAAACTACAAACGATTTAAAACGTATTTCAAAAAAACCCAAATTTGCTTAAATTGCTTGGTTTCCGCACAATGTATTATATTTTCGGAGTAACTATAAAAACTACAAAAAAATTAATTTCACTACAATCAATTTCATCGTTTGTAGTTAAAAGAAAAGTACTTTTAGTGCTTCCAAATTGCTGCGTTCTTGGTTTTTTTGAGATGCGTTAGCGATATCTCTGAAACCTGTGGACCAAAAAAAAAATTTTTTTTCCTATGAAAAACTACAAACGATTTAAAACGTATTTCAAAAAGAAAAAACCCAAATTTCTTAAATTTCTTGGTTTCCGCACAATGTATTATATTTTCGGAGTAACTATAAAAAAAAAATTTATTTCATCGTTTGTTGTTATAGGAAAAGTACTTTTAGTGCTTCCAAATTGCTGCGTTCTAGGTTTTTTTGAGATGCGTTAACGATATCTCTGAAACCTGTGGACCAAAAAAAAAAATTGTTTCCCTATGAAAAAGTACAAACGATTTAAAACGTATTTCAAAAAGAAAAAACCCAAATTTGCTTAAATTGCTTGGTTTCCCCACAATGTATTATATTTTCGGAGTAACTATAAAAAGTACAAAAAAATGAATTTCACTACAATCAATTTCATCGTTTGTAGTTATAGGAAAAGTACTTTTAGTGCTTCCAAATTGCTGCGTTCTAGGTTTTTTTGAGATGCGTTAACGATATCTCCGAAACCTGTGGACCAAAAAAAAAATTGTTTTCCTATGAAAAACTACAAACGAATTAAAACGTATTTAAAAAAAAAACCCAAACTTGCTTAAATTGCTTGGTTTCCGCACAATGTATTATATTTTCGGAGTAACTATAAAAACTACAAAAAATTAATTTCACTACAATCAATTTCATCGTTTGTAGTTATAGGAAAAGTACTTTTAGTGCTTCCAAATTGCTGTGTTCTTGGTTTTTTTGATATGCGTCAGCGATATCTCCGAAACCTGTGGACCAAAAAAAATTTTTTTTCCTATGAAAAACTACAAACGAATTAAAACGTATTTCAAAAAGAAAAAACCCAAATTTTCTTAAATTGCTTGGTTTCCGCACAATGTATTATATTTTCGGAGTAACTATAAAAACTACAAAGAAATGAAATTCACTACAATCAATTTCATCGTTTGTAGTTATAGGAAAAGTACTTTTAGTGCTTCCAAATTGCTGCGTTCTTGGTTTCTTTGAGATGCGTTAGCGATATCTCCGAAACCTGTGAACTAAAAAAAAAATAGTTTTTTCGTATGAAAAACTACAAATGATTTAAAACGTATTTCAAAAAGAAAAAACCCAAATTTGCTTAAATTGCTTGGTTTCCGCACAATGTATTGTAACGAATTTGCTGCAAATCCTCTTATTTGCAATCCTCTGCTAAGTTCGAATCACTAAACTGTTGAATAAATAACTCCAATATTGAATGATGGAAAAATGGCCTTTATTAAGTACTTCACAATAACACTTATACTTTGCTACTCGCTGGCTTAATAATCAAACTGGTTGATAACTCAAATGAAACTCTACTATTGGCCGCCAGATCGCGTGCTTAATCAAACTGATTGATAGCCCAACTCAAACTGAATTACAGCGCCTCTTCATCTGTTGTCTTTTATACCCTTTGGTTTCCTCGTTCGCATTTTTCCAGAATGTACTAGCATTGTCCATGAGCTCTCAAACTTCTCAGATATAACTAAAATTGCACAATTTTATACATCTTTTAGGCGCTTCCAGAATCTACTAGTCCATTAGCTCTCAAACTTCTCAGATATATGCATGTCTTTGCGCATTGACTCTCCGCTGCTCGTATTCGTACATGGTACATATGTGTAGACGCAATTATTTATTCGTTTATGTAGATACATAAAGAT
Source organism: Eurosta solidaginis (assembly GCF_040869045.1). Lineage (NCBI taxonomy): Eukaryota > Metazoa > Arthropoda > Insecta > Diptera > Tephritidae > Eurosta > Eurosta solidaginis. Next base: position 122,161,401 of record NC_090321.1, read on the forward strand.
TGAATTATTGATGTGAATGTTTGTAGTTTACAGTCTCTCGCGCGCACATAGGCGTATAAGTAAATGCACCTGTGTGTGACAAATCTCTGGGCTGCCTTATATATGTGTTTACTTGATTTGATTATTAACGTAAATACTGCTTGGCATGGCCTTAGCATCGCATTAGTGATGGGATAATTTAGTGATGCTAATATCCGTGACAGTATCATATTTTCGGAGTAACTACAAAAACTACACAAAAATTTATTTCATCGTTTGTTGTTATAGGAAAAGTACTTTTAGTGCTTCCAAATTGCTGCGTTCTTGGTTTTTTTGAGATGCGTTAGCGATATCTCCGAAACCTGTGGACCAAAAAAATAATTTTTTTTCCTATGAAAAACTACAAACGATTTAAAACGTATTTCAAAAAGAAAAAACCCAAATTTGCTTAAATTGCTTGGTTTCCACACAATGTATTATATTTTCGGAGTAACTACAAAAACTACAAAAAAAGTTAATTTCATCGTTTGTTGTTATAGGAAAAGTACTTTTAGTGCTTCCAAATTGCTGCGTTCTTGGTTTTTTTGAGATGCGTTAGCGATATCTCCGAAACCTGTGGACTAAAAAAAAATAGGTTTTTCGCATGAAAAACTACAAACGATTTAAAACGTATTTTAAAAAGAAAAAACACAAAGTTGCTTAAATTGCTTGGTTTCCGCACAATGATTATATTTTCGGAGTAACTATAAAAACTACAAAAAATGAATTTCTTTACAATCAATTTCATCGTTTGTAGTTGTAGGAAAAGTACTTTTAGTGCTTCCAAATTGCTGCGTTCTTGGTTTTTTTGAGATGCGTTAGCGATATCTCCGAAAACTGTGGACCAAAAAAAAACTTGTTTTCCTATGACAAACTACAAACGATTTAAAACGTATTTCAAAAAGAAAAAACCCAAATTTGCTTAAATTGCATGGTTTCCGCACAATGTATTATATTTTCGGAGTAACTACAAAAACTACAAAAAAAATAATTTCATCGTTTGTTGTTATAGGAAAAGTACTTTTATTGCTTCCAAATTGCTGCGTTCTTAGTTTTTTTGAGATGCGTTAGCGATATCTCCGAAACCTGTGGACTAAAAAAATAGTTTTTTCGTATGAAAAACTACAAACGATTTAAAACGTATTTCAAAAAGAAAAAACCCAAATTTGCTTAAATTGCTTGGTTTCCGCACAATGTATTATATTTTCGGAGTAACTATAAAAACTACAAAAAATGAATTTCTTTACAATCAATTTCATCGTTTGTAGTTGTAGGAAAAGTACTTTTAGTGCTTCCAAATTGCTGCGTTCTTGGTTTTTTTGAGATGCGTTAGCGATATCTCCGAAACCTGTGGACTAAAAAAAATAGTAATTTCTTAAATTGCTTGGTTTCCGCACAATGTATTATATTTTCGGAGTAACTATAAAAACTACAAAAAAAATGAATTTCTTTACAATCAATTTCATCGCTTGTAGTTGTAGGAAATGTACTTTTAGTGCTTCCAAATTGCTGCGTTCTTGGTTTTTTGAGATGCGCTAACGATATCTCCGAAACCTGTGGATCAAAAAAAATTGTTTTCCTATGAAAAACTACAAACGAATTAAAACGTATTTCAAAAAGAAAAAACCCAAATTTGCTTAAATTGCTTGGTTTCCGCACAATGTATTATGTAAAAAAAAAAAATGTATTTCACTACAATCAATTTCATCGTTTGTAGTTATGGGAATGTATTATATTTTCGGAGTAACTATAAAAACTACAAAAAAAATGAATTTCTTTACAATCAATTTCATCGCTTGTAGTTGTAGGAAAAGTACTTTTAGTGCTTCCAAATTGCTGCGTTCTTGGTTTTTTGAGATGCGCTAACGATATCTCCGAAACCTGTGGATCAAAAAAAATTGTTTTCCTATGAAAAACTACAAACGAATTAAAACGTATTTCAAAACGAAAAAACCCAAATTTGTTTAAATTGCTTGGTTTCCGCACAATGTATTATGTAAAAAAAAAAATGTATTTCACTACAATCAATTTCATCGTTTGTAGTTATGGGAATGTATTATATTTTCGGAGTAACTATAAAAAATACAAAAAAAATGAATTTCACTACAATCAATTTCATCGTTTGTAGTTATAGGAAAAGTACTTTTAGTGCTCCAAATTGCTGCATTCTTGGTTCTTTTGAGATGCGTTAGCGATATCTCCGAAACCTGTGGACTAAAAAAAATAGTTTTTTTGTATGAAAAACTTCAAACGATTTAAAACGTATTTCAAAAAAACCCAAATTTGCTTAAATTGCTTGGTTTCCGCACAATGTATTATATTTTCGTAGTAACTATAAAAACTACAAAAAAATTAATTTCACTACAATCAATTTCATCGTTTGTAGTTAAAAGAAAAGTACTTTTAGTGCTTCCAAATTGCTGCGTTCTTGGTTTTTTTGAGATGCGTTAACGATATCTCCGAAACCTGTGGACCAAAAAAAAAATGTTTTTTCCTATGAAAAACTACAAACGAATTAAAACGTATTTCAAAAAGAAAAAACCCAAACTTGCTTAAATTGCTTGGTTTCCGCACAATGTATTATATTTTCGGAGTAACTATAAAAACTACAAAAAATGAATTTCACTACAATCAATTTCATCGTTTGTAGTTATAGGAAAACTACTTTTAGTGCTTCCAAATTGCTGCGTTCTTGGTTTTTTTGAGATGCGTTAACGATATCTCCGAAACCTGTGGACCAAAAAAAATGTTTTTTCCTAATAAAAACTTCAAACGAATTAAAACGTATTTCAAAAAGAAAAAACTCAAACTTGCTTAAATTGCTTGGTTTCCGCACAATGTATTATAATTTCGGAGTAACTATAAAAACTACAAAGAAATGAATTTCACTGCAATCAATTTCATCGTTTGTAGTTATAGGAAAAGTACTTTTAGTGCTTCCAAATTGCTGCGTTCTTGGTTTTTTTGAGATGCGTTAGCGATATCTCCGAAACCTGTGGACTAAAAAAAATAGTTTTTTCGTATGAAAAACTACAAACGATTTAAAACGTATTTCCAAAAGAAAAAACCCAAATTTGCTTAAATTGCTTGGTTTGCGCAAAATGTATTATATTTTCGGAGTAACTAAAAAAACTACAAAAAAATGAATTTCTTTACAATCAATTTCATCGTTTGTAGTTATAGGAAAAGTACTTTTAGTGCTTCCAAATTGCCGCGTTCTTGGTTTTTTTTAGATGCGTTAACGATATCTCCGAAACCTGTGGACCAAAAAAAAAAATTTTTTGCCTATGAAAAACTACAAACGAATTAAAACGTATTTCAAAAAGAAAAAACCCAAATTTGCTTAAATAGCTTGGTTTCCGCACTAAGTATTATATTTTCGGAGTAACTATAAAAAATACAAAAATATTAATTGCACTACAATCAATTTCATCGTTTGTAGTTATAGGAAAAGTACTTTTAGTGCTTCCAAATTGCTGCGTTCTTGGTTTTTTGAGATGCGTTAGCGATATCTCCGAAACCTGTGGATTAAAAAAATTTTTTTTTCGTATGAAAAACTACTAATGATTTAAAACGTATTTCAAAAAGAAAAAACTCAAATTTGCTTAAATTGCTTGGTTTCCACACAATGTATTATATTTTCGGAGTAACTATAAAAACTACAAAAAAATTAATTTCACTACAATCAATTTCATCGTTTGTAGTTAAAAGAAAAGTACTTTTAGTGCTTCCAAATTGCTGCGTTCTTGGTTTTTTTGAGATGCGTTAGCGATATCTCCGAAACCCGTGGACCAAAAAAAAAATTTTTTTTCCTATAAAAAACTACAAACGATTTAAAACGTATTTCAACAAGAAAAAACCCAAATTTGCTTAAATTGCTTGGTTTCGGCACAATGTATTATATTTTCGGAGTAACTATAAAAAATACAAAAAAATGAATTGCACTACAATCAATTTCATCGTTTGTAGTTATAGGAAAAGTACTTTTAGTGCTTCCAAATTGCTGCGTTCTTGGTTTTTTTGAGATGCGTTAGCGATATCTCCGAAACCTGTGGATTAAAAAAATTTTTTTTTTCGTATGAAAAACTACTAATGATTTAAAACGTATTTCAAAAAGAAAAACTCAAATTTGCTTAAATTGCTTGGTTTCCGCACAATGTATTATATTTTCGGAGTAACTATAAAAACTACAATTTCATCGTTTGTAGTTAAAAGAAAAGTACTTTTAGTGCTTCCAAATTGCTGCGTTCTTGGTTTTTTTGAGATGCGTTAGCGATATCTCCGAAACCTGTGGACCAAAAAAAAAATTTTTTTTCCTATGAAAAACTACAAACGATTTAAAACGTATTTCAAAAAGAAAAAACCCAAATTTCTTAAATTTCTTGGTTTCCGCACAATGTATTATATTTTCGGAGTAACTATAAGAAAAAAATTAATTTCATCGTTTGTTGTTATAGGAAAAGTACTTTTAGTGCTTCCAAATTGCTGCGTTCTAGGTTTTTTTGAGATGCGTTAACGATATCTCTGAAACCTGTGGACCAAAAAAAAAATAGTTTCCCTATGAAAAAGTACAAACGAATTAAAACGTATTTCAAAAAGAAAAAACCCAAATTTGCTTAAATTGCTTGGTTTCCCCACAATGTATTATATTTTCGGAGTAACTATAAAAAGTACAAAAAAATGAATTTCACTACAATCAATTTCATCGTTTGTAGTTATAGGAAAAGTACTTTTAGTGCTTCCAAATTGCTGCGTTCTAGGTTTTTTTGAGATGCGTTAACGATATCTCCGAAAGCTGTGGACCAAAAAAAAAAATTGTTTTCCTATGAAAAACTACAAACGAATTAAAACGTATTTCAAAAAAAAACCCAAACATGCTTAAATTGCTTGGTTTCCGCACAATGTATTATATTTTCGGAGTAACTATAAAAACTACAAAAAATGAATTTCACTACAATCAATTTCATCGTTTGTAGTTATAGGAAAAGTACTTTTAGTGCTTCCAAATTGCTGTGTTCTTGGTTTTTTTGATATGCGTCAGCGATATCTCCGAAACCTGTGGACCAAAAAAAATTTTTTTTCCTATGAAAAACTACAAACGATTTAAAACGTATTTCAAAAAGAAAAAATCCAAATTTGCTTAAATTGCTTGGTTTCCACACAATGTATTATATTTTCGGAGTAACTACAAAAACTACAAAAAAATGAATTTCATCGTTTGTTGTTATAGGAAAAGTACTTTTAGTGCTTCCAAATTGCTGCGTTCTAGGTTTTTTTGAGATGCGTTAACGATATCTCCGAAACCTGTGGACCAAAAAAAAAAATTGTTTTCCTATGAAAAACTACAAACGAATTAAAACGTATTTCAAAAAAAAACCCAAACATGCTTAAATTGCTTGGTTTCCGCACAATGTATTATATTTTCGGAGTAACTATAAAAACTACAATTTCATCGTTTGTAGTTAAAAGAAAAGTACTTTTAGTGCTTCCAAATTGCTGCGTTCTAGGTTTTTTTGAGATGCGTTAACGATATCTCCGAAACCTGTGGACCAAAAAAAAAAATTGTTTTCCTATGAAAAACTACAAACGAATTAAAACGTATTTCAAAAAAAAACCCAAACATGCTTAAATTGCTTGGTTTCCGCACAATGTATTATATTTTCGGAGTAACTATAAAAACTACAAAAAATGAATTTCACTACAATCAATTTCATCGTTTGTTGTTATAGGAAAAGTACTTTTAGTGCTTCCAAATTGCTGCGTTCTAGGTTTTTTTGAGATGCGTTAACGATATCTCTGAAACCTGTGGACCAAAAAAAAAATTGTTTCCCTATGAAAAAGTACAAACGAATTAAAACGTATTTCAAAAAGAAAAAACCCAAATTTGCTTAAATTGCTTGGTTTCCCCACAATGTATTATATTTTCGGAGTAACTATAAAAAGTACAAAAAAATGAATTTCACTACAATCAATTTCATCGTTTGTAGTTATAGGAAAAGTACTTTTAGTGCTTCCAAATTGCTGCGTTCTAGGTTTTTTTGAGATGCGTTAACGATATCTCCGAAACCTGTGGACCAAAAAAAAAAATTGTTTTCCTATGAAAAACTACAAACGAATTAAAACGTATTTCAAAAAAAAACCCAAACATGCTTAAATTGCTTGGTTTCCGCACAATGTATTATATTTTCGGAGTAACTATAAAAACTACAAAAAATGAATTTCACTACAATCAATTTCATCGTTTGTAGTTATAGGAAAAGTACTTTTAGTGCTTCCAAATTGCTGCGTTCTTGGTTTTTTTGAGATGCGTTAGCGATATCTCCGAAACCTGTGGACTAAAAGAAATAGTTTTTTCGTATGAAAAACTACAAACGATTTAAAACGTATTTCAAAAAGAAAAAACCCAAATTTGCTTAAATTGCTTGGTTTCCACACAATGTATTATATTTTCGGAGTAACTACAAAAACTACAAAAAAATTAATTTCATCGTTTCTAGTTATAGGAAAAGTACTTTTAGTGCTTCCAAATTGCTGCGTTCTTGGTTTTTTTGAGATGCGTTAGCGATATCTCCGAAACCTGTGGACTAAAAGAAATAGTTTTTTTGTATGAAAAACTACAAACGATTTAAAACGTGTTTCAAAAAGAAAAAACCCAAATTTCTTAAATTGCTTGGTTTCCGCACAATGTATTATATTTTCGGAGTAACTATAAAAACTACAAAAAAAATGAATTTCTTTACAATCAATTTCATCGTTTGTAGTTGTAGGAAAAGTACTTTTAGTGCTTCCAAATTGCTGCGTTCTTGGTTTTTTGAGATGCGTTAACGATATCTCCGAAACCTGTGGATCAAAAAAAAATTGTTTTCCTATGAAAAACTACAAACGAATTAAAACGTATTTCAAAAAGAAAAAAACCCAAATTTGCTTAAATTGCTTGGTTTCCGCACAATGTATTATGTAAAAAAAAATTTATTTCACTACAATCAATTTCATCGTTTGTAGTTATGGGAATGTATTATATTTTCGGAGTAACTATAAAAAATACAAAAAAAATGAATTTCACTACAATCAATTTCATCGTTTGTAGTTATAGGAAAAGTACTTTTAGTGCTCCAAATTGCTGCATTCTTGGTTCTTTTGAGATGCGTTAGCGATATCTCCGAAACCTGTGGACTAAAAAAAAATAGTTTTTTTGTATGAAAAACTACAAACGATTTAAAACGTATTTCAAAAAAACCCAAATTTGCTTAAATTGCTTGGTTTCCGCACAATGTATTATATTTTCGGAGTAACTATAAAAACTACAAAAACATTTATTTAACTACAATCAATTTCATCGTTTGTAGTTATAGGAAAAGTACTTTTACTGCTTCCAAATTGCTGCGTTCTTGGTTTTTTTGAGATGCGTTAACGATATCTCCGAAACCTGTGGACCAAAAAAAAAATGTTTTTTCCTATGAAAAACTACAAACGAATTAAAACGTATTTCAAAAAGAAAAAACCCAAACTTGCTTAAATTGCTTGGTTTCCGCACAATGTATTATATTTTCGGAGTAACTATAAAAACTACAAAAAATGAATTTCACTACAATCAATTTCATCGTTTGTAGTTATAGGAAAAGTACTTTTAGTGCTTCCAAATTGCTGCGTTCTTGGTTTTTTTGAGATGCGTTAACGATATCTTCGAAACCTGTGGACCAAAAAAAAATGTTTTTTCCTATGAAAAACTTCAAACGAATTAAAACGTATTTCAAAAAGAAAAAACCCAAACTTGCTTAAATTGCTTGGTTTCCGCACAATGTATTATATTTTCGGAGTAACTATAAAAACTACAAAGAAATGAATTTCACTACAATCAATTTCATCGTTTGTAGTTATAGGAAAAGTACTTTTAGTGCTTCCAAATTGCTGAGTTCTTGGTTTTTTTGAGATGCGTTAGCGATATCTCCGAAACCTGTGGACTAAAAAAAAATAGTTTTTTCGTATGAAAAACTACAAACGATTTAAAACGTATTTCAAAAAGAAAAAACCCAAATTTGCTTAAATTGCTTGGTTTGCGCAAAATGTATTATATTTTCGGAGTAACTAAAAAAACTACAAAAAAATGAATTTCTTTACAATCAATTTCATCGTTTGTAGTTATAGGAAAAGTACTTTTAGTGCTTCCAAATTGCCGCGTTCTTGGTTTTTTTGAGATGCGTTAACGATATCTCCGAAACCTGTGGACCAAAAAAAAAAAATGTTTGCCTATGAAAAACTACAAACGAATTAAAACGTATTTCAAAAAGAAAAAACCCAAATTTGTTTAAATAGCTTGGTTTCCGCACTAAGTATTATATTTTCGGAGTAACTATAAAAATACAAAAAAATGAATTGCACTACAATCAATTTCATCGTTTGTAGTTATAGGAAAAGTACTTTTAGTGCTTCCAAATTGCTGCGTTCTTGGTTTTTTTGAGATGCGTTAGCGATATCTCCGAAACCTGTGGATTATAAAAATTTTTTTTTCGTATGAAAAACTACTAATGATTTAAAACGTATTTCAAAAAGAAAAAACTCAAATTTGCTTAAATTGCTTGGTTTCCGCACAATGTATTATATTTTCGGAGTAACTATAAAAACTACAAAAAAATCAATTTCACTACAATCAATTTCATCGTTTGTAGTTAAAAGAAAAGTACTTTTAGTGCTTCCAAATTGCTGCGTTCTTGGTTTTTTTGAGATGCGTTAGCGATATCTCCGAAACCTGTGGACCAAAAAAAAAATTTTTTTCCTATGAAGAACTACAAACGACTTAAAACGTATTTCAAAAAGAAAAAACCCAAATTTGCTTAAATTGCTTGGTTTCCGCAAAATGTATTATATTTTCGGAGTAACTATAAAAAATACAAAAAAATGAATTTCACTACAAGCAATTTCATCGTTTATAGTTATAGGAAAAGTACTTTTAGTGCTTCCAAATTGCTGTGTTCTTGGTTTTTTTGACATGCGTTAGCGATATCTCCGAAACCTGTGGACCAAAAAAAAATTTTTTTTCGTATGAAAAACTACAAACGAATTAAAACGTATTTCAAAAAGAAAAAACCCAAATTTGCTTAAATTGCTTGGTTTCGGCACAATGTATTATATTTTCGGAGTAACTATAAAAACTACAAAAAAAATTAATTTCACTACAATCAATTTCATCGTTTGTATTTATAGGAAAAGTACTTTTAGTGCTTCCAAATTGCTGCGTTTTTGGTTTTTTGAGATGCGTTAGCGATACCTCCGAAACCTGTGGACTAGAAAAAAAATTTTTTTTCGTATGAAAAACTACAAACGATTTAAAACGTATTTCAAAAAGAAAAAACCCAAATTTGCTTAAATTGCTTGGTTTCCGCACGATGTATTATATTTTCGGAGTAACTAAAAAAACTACAAAAAAATTAATTTCTTTACAATCAATTTCATCGTTTGTAGTTATAGGAAAAGTACTTTTAGTGCTTCCAAATTGCTGTGTTCTTGGTTTTTATGAGATGCGTTAACGATATCTCCAAAATTTGTGGACCAAAAAAAAAATTGTTTTCCTATGAAAAACTACAAAGGAATTAAAACGTATTTCAAAAAGAAAAACCCCAAATTTGCTTAAATTGCTTGGTTTCCGCACAATGTATTATATTTTCGGAGTAACTATAAAAACTACAAAAAAATTAATTTCACTACAATCAATTTCATCGTTTGTAGTTATAGGAAAAGTACTTTTAGTGCTTCCAAATTGCTGCGTTCTTGGCTTTTTTGAGATGCGTTAGCGATATCTCCGAAACCTGTGGCCCAAAAAAATTTTTTTTCGTATGAAAAACTACAAACGATTTAAAACGTATTTCAAGAAGAAAAACCCAAATTTGCTTAAATTGCTTGGTTTCCGCACAATGTATTATATTTTCGGAGTAACTACAAAAACTACAAAAAATATTAATTTCATCGTTTGTAGTTATAGGAAAAATACTTTTAGTGCTTCCAAATTGCTGCGTTCTTGGTTTTTTTGAGATACGTTAGCGATATCTCCGAAACCTGTGGACTAAAAAAAAAATAGTTTTTTCGTATGAAAAACTACAAACGATTTAAAACGTATTTCAAAAAGAAAAAACCCAAATTTGCTTAATTTGCTTGGTTTCCGCACAATGTATTATATTTTCGGAGTAACTATAAGAACTACAATGTATTATATTTTCGGAGTAACTACAAAAACTACAAAAAAATTAATTTCATCGTTTGTTGTTATAGGAAAAGTACTTTTAGTGCTTCCCTAAAAAAAAATAGTTTTTTCGTATGAAAAACTACAAACGATTTAAAACGTATTTCAAAAAGAAAAAACGCAAATTTCTTAAATTGCTTGGTTTTCGCACAATGTATTATATTTTCGGAGTAACTATAAAAACTACAAAAAAATTAATTTCTTTACAATCAATTTCATCGTTTGTAGTTGTAGGAAAAGTACTTTTAGTGCTTCCAAATTGCTGCGTTCTTGGTTTTTTGAGATGCGTTAACGATATCTCCGAAACCTGTCGACCAAAAATAAAAATTGTTTTCCTATGAAAAACTACAAACGAATTAAAACGTATTTCAAAAAGAAAAAACCCAAATTTGCTTAAATTGCTTGGTTTCCGCACAATGTATTATGTAAAAAAAAAATTTATTTCACTACAATCAATTTCATCGTTTGTAGTTATGGGAATGTATTATATTTTCGGAGTAACTATAAAAAATACAAAAAAATGAATTTCACTACAATCAATTTCATCGTTTGTAGTTATAGGAAAAGTACTTTTAGTGTTCCAAATTGCTGCGTTCTTGGTTCTTTTGAGATGCGTTAGCAATATCTCCGAAACCTGTGGATTAAAAAAAATTTTTTTTTCGTATGAAAAACTACAAACGATTTAAAACGTGTTTCAAAAAAAACCCAAATTTGCTTAAATTGCTTGGTTTCCGCACAATGTATTATATTTTCGGAGTAAATATAAAAACTACAAAAACATTTATTTCACTACAATCAATTTCTCGTTTTTAGTTATAGGAAAAGTACTTTTAGTGCTTCCAAATTGCTGCGTTCTTGGTTTTTTTGAGATGCGTTAACGATATCTCCGAAACCTGTGGACCAAAAAAAATGTTTTTTCCTATGAAAAACTACAAACGAATTAAAACGTATTTCAAAAACAAAAAACCCAAACTTGCTTAAGTTGCTTGGTTTAAAAAAATTTTTTTTTTGTATGAAAAACTACTAATGATTTAAAACGTATTTCAAAAAGAAAAAACTCAAATTTGCTTAAATTGCTTGGTTTCCGCACAATGTATTATATTTTCGGAGTAACTATAAAAACTACAAAAAAATTAATTTCACTACAATGAATTTCATCGTTTGTAGTTAAAAGAAAAGTACTTTTAGTGCTTCAAAATTGCTGCGTTCTTGGTTTTTTTGAGATGCGTTAGCGATATCTCCGAAACCTGTGGACCAAAAAAAAAATTTTTTTCCTATGAAAAACTACAAACGATTTAAAACGTATTTCAAGAAGAAAAAACCCAAATTTGCTTAAATTGCTTGGTTTCCGCACAATGTATTATATTTTCGGAGTAGCTATAAAAAATACAAAAAAAATAAATTTCACTACAATCAATTTCATCGTTTATAGTTATAGGAAAAGTACTTTTAGTGCTTCCAAATTGCTGTGTTCTTGGTTTTTTTGACATGCGTTAGCGATATCTCCGAAATCTGTGGACCAAAAAAAATTTTTTTTCGTATGAAAAACTACAAACGAATTAAAACGTATTTCAAAAAGAAAAAACCCAAATTTGCTTAAATTGCTTGGTTTCGGCACAATGTATTATAATTTCGGAGTAACTATAAAAACTACAAAAAAATGAATTTCACTAAAATCAATTTCATCGTTTGTAGTTATAGGAAAAGTACTTTTAGGGCTTCCAAATTGCTGCGTTCTTGGTTTTTTTGAGATGCGTTAACGATATCTCCAAAACCTGTGGACCAAAAAAAAAATTTGTTTTCCTATGAAAAACTACGAACGAATTAAAACGTATTTCAAAAAGAAAAAACCCAAATTTGCTTAAATTGCTTGGTTTCCGCGCAATGTATTATATTTTCGGAGTAACTATAAAAACTACAAAAAAATTAATTTCACTACAATCAATTTCATCGTTTGTAGTTATAGGAAAAATACTTTTAGTGCTTCCAAATTGCTGCGTTCTTGGTTTTTTTGAGATGCGTTAGCGATATCTCCGAAAACTTTGGATTAAAAAAATTTTTTTTTCGTATGAAAAACTACAAACGTTCTAAAACGTATTTCAAGAAGAAAAACTCAAATTTGCTTAAATTGCTTGGTTTCCGCACAATGTATTATATTTTCGGAGTAACTATAAAAACTACAAAAAAATTAATTTCACTACAATCAATTTCATGGATTGTAGTTATAGGAAAATACTTTTAGTGCTTCCAAATTGCTGCGTTCTTGGTTTTTTTGAGATGCGTTAGCGATATCTCCGAAACCTGTGGACCAAAAAAAAAATTTTTTTCGTATGAAAAACTACAAACGATTTAAAACGTATTTCAAAAAAAAACCCCAAATTTGCTTAAATTGCTTGGTTTCCGCACAATGTATTATATTTTCGGAGTAACTACAAAAAATACAAAAAAATGAATTTCACTACAATCAATCTCATCGTTTGTAGTTATAGGAAAAGTACTTTCAGTGCTCCAAATTGCTGCGTTCTTGGTTTTTTTGAGATGCATTAGCGATATCTCCGACAATTTCATTGTTTGTAGTTATAGGAAAAGTACTTTTAGTGCTTCCAAATTGCTGCGTTCTTGGTTTTTTGAGATGCGTTAGCGATATCTCGGAAACCTGTGGACCAAAAAAAAAATTTTATTCGTATGAAAAACTACAAACGATTTAAAACGTATTTCAAAAAGAAAAAACCCAAATTTGCTTAATTTGCTTGGTTTCCGCACAATGTATTATATTTTCGGAGTAACTATAAAAACTACAAAAAAATGAATTTCACTACAATCAATTTCATCGTTTGTAGTTATAGGAAAAGAACTTTTAGTGCTTCCAAATTGCTGCGTTCTTGGTTTTTTTGAGATGCGTTGGCGATATCTCCGAAACCTGTGGACCAAAAAAATTTTTTGTTTTCGTATGAAAAACTACAAACGATTTAAAACGTATTTCAAAAAGAAAAAACCCAAATTTGCTTAATTTGCTTGGTTTCCGCACAATGTATTATATTTTCGGAGTAACTATAAAAACTACAAAAAAATGAATTTCACTACAATCAATTTCATCGTTTGTAGTTATAGGAAAATTACTTTTAGTGCTTCCAAATTGCTGCGTTCTTGGTTTTTTGAGATGCGTTAACGATATCTCCGAAACCTGTGGACCACAAAAAAAAAATTTGCTTAAATTGCTTGGTTTCCGCACAATGTATTATATTTTCGGAATAACTATAAAAACAACAAAAAAATGAATTTTACTACAATCAATTTCATCGTTTGTATTTATAGGAAAAGTACTTTTAGTGCTTCCAAATTGCTGCCTTCTTGGTTTTTTGAGATGCGTTAGCGATATCTCCGAAACCTGTGGACTAAAAAAAAATTTTTTTCGTATGAAAAACTACAAACGATTTAAAACGTATTTCAAAAAAAAACCCTTAATTTGCTTAAATTGCTTGGTTTCCGCACAATTTATTATATTTTCGGAGTAACTATAAAAACTACAAAAAAATGAATTTCTTTACAATCAATTTCATCGTTTGTAGTTATAGGAAAAGTACTTTTAGTGCTCCCAAATTGCTGCGTTCTTGGTTTTTTGAGATGCGTTAACGATATCTGCGAAACCTGTGGACCAAAAAAAAAATTTTTTTCCTATGAGAAACTACAAACGAATTAAAACGTATTTCAAAAATAAAAAACTCAAACTTGCTTAAAATGCTTGGTTTCCGCACACTGTATTATATTTTAGGAGTAACTATAAAAACTACAAAAAAATTAATTTCACTACAATAAATTTCATCAATTGTAGTTATAGGAAAAGTACTTTTAGTGCTTCCAAATTGCTGTGTTCTTGGTTTTTTTGAGATGCGTTAGCGATATCTCCGAAACCTGTGGATAAAAAACAATTTTTTTTTTTTGTATGAAAAACTACAAACGATTTAAAACGTATTTCAAAAAGAAAAAACCCAAATTTGCTTAAATTGCTTGGTTTCCGCAAAATGTATTATATTTTCGGAGTAACTATAAAAACTACAAAAAAATTAGTTTGACTACAATCAATTTCATCGTTTGTAGTTATAGGAAAAGTACTTTTAGTGCTTCCAAATTGCTGCGTTCTTGGTTTGTTTGGGATGCGTTAGCGATATCTCTGAAACCTGTGGATTAAAAAAAAATTTTTTTTTCGTATGAAAAACTACAAACGTTTAAAACGTATTTCAAAAAGAAAAAACCCAAATTTGCTTAAATTGCTTGGTTGCCGCACAATGTATTATATTTTCAGAGTAACTATAAAAACTGCAAAAAAATGAATTTCACTACAATCAATTTCATCGTTTTTAGTTATAGGAAAAGTACTTTTAGTGCTTCCAAATTGCTGCGTTCTCGGTTTTTTTGAGATGCGTTAACGATATCTCCGAAACCTGTGGACCGAAAAAAAATATTTTTTCCTATGAAAAACTACAAACGAATTAAAACGTATTTCAAAAAGAAAAACCCCAAACTTGCTTAAATGGCTTGGTTTCAGCACAATGTATTATATTTTCGGAGTAACTATAAAAAATACAAAAAAATGAATTTCACTACAATCAATTTCATCGTTTGTAGTTATAGGAAAAGTACTTTTAGTGCTCCAAATTGCTGCGTTCTTGGTTTTTTTGAGATGCATTAGCGATATCTCCGAAACCTGTGGCCCAAAAAAATTTGTTTTTTCGTATGAAAGACTACAAACGATTTAAAACGTATTTCAAGAAGAAAATCCAAATTTGCTTAAATTGCTTGGTTTCCGCACAATGTATTATATTTTCGGAGTAACTACAAAAACTACAAAAAAATGAATTTCACTACAATCAATTTCATCGTTTGTAGTTATAGGAAAAGAACTTTTAGTGCTTCCAAATTGCTGCGTTCTTGGTTTTTTTGAGATGCGTTGGCGATATCTCCGAAACCTGTGGACCAAAAAAATTTTTTGTTTTCGTATGAAAAACTACAAACGATTTAAAACGTATTTCAAGAAGAAAATCCAAATTTGCTTAAATTGCTTGGTTTTCGCACAATGTATTATATTTTCGGAGTAACTATAAAAACTACAAAAAAATGAATTTCTTTACAATCAATTTCATCGTTTGTAGTTATAGGAAAAGTACTTTTAGTGCTTCCAAATTGCTGCGTTCTCGGTTTTTTTGAGATGCGTTAACGATATCTCCGAAACCTGTGGACCAAAAAAAAATATTTTTTCCTATGAAAAACTACAAACGAATTAAAACGTATTTCAAAAAGAAAAAACCCAAACTTGCTTAAATTGCTTGGTTTCAGCACAATGTATTATATTTTCGGAGTAACTATAAAAAATACAAAAAAATGAATTTCACTACAATTAATTTCATCGTTTGTAGTTATAGGAAAAATACTTTTAGTGCTTCCAAATTGCTGCGTTCTTGGTTTTTTTGAGATGCGTTGGCAATATCTCCGAAACCTGTGGACCAAAAAAATTTTTTGTTTTCGTATGAAAAACTACAAACGATTTAAAACGTATTTCAAAAAGTAAAAACCCAAATTTGCTTAATTTGCTTGGTTTCCGCACAATGTATTATATTTTCGGAGTAACTATAAAAACTACAAAAAAATGAATTTAACTACAATCAATTTCATCGTTTGTAGTTATAGGAAAAGAACTTTTAGTGCTTCCAAATTGCTGCGTTCTTGGTTTTTTTGAGATGCGTTGGCGATATCTCCGAAACCTGTGGACCAAAAAAATTTTTTGTTTTCGTATGAAAAACTACAAACGATTTAAAACGTATTTCAAAAAGTAAAAACCCAAATTTGCTTAAATTGCTTGGTTTCCGCAAAATGTATTATATTTTCGGAGTAACTATAAAAACTACAACAAAATGAATTTCACTACAATCAATTTCATCGTTTGTAGTTATAGGAAAATTACTTTTAGTGCTTCCAAATTGCTGCGTTCTTGGTTTTTTTGAGATGCGTTAACGATATCTCCGAAACCTGTGGACCACAAAAAAAAATTTGCTTAAATTGCTTGGTTTCCGCACAATGTATTATATTTTCGGAATAACTATAAAAACAACAAAAAAATGAATTTTACTACAATCAATTTCATCGTTTGTATTTATAGGAAAAGGACTTTTAGTGCTTCCAAATTGCTGCCTTCTTGGTTTTTTGAGATGCGTTAGCGATATCTCCGAAACCTGTGGACTAAAAAAAAATTTTTTTCGTATGAAAAACTAAAAACGATTTAAAACGTATTTCAAAAAGAAAAACCCTTAATTTGCTTAAATTACTTGGTTTCCGCACAATTTATTATATTTTCGGAGTAACTATAAAAACTACAAAAAAATGAATTTCTTTACAATCAATTTCATCGTTTGTAGTTATAGGAAA
Organism: Eurosta solidaginis; assembly: GCF_040869045.1. Taxonomy (NCBI): domain Eukaryota; kingdom Metazoa; phylum Arthropoda; class Insecta; order Diptera; family Tephritidae; genus Eurosta; species Eurosta solidaginis. The sequence goes on from NC_090321.1 coordinate 122,178,073, forward strand.
AGTACTTTTAGTGCTCCCAAATTGCTGCGTTCTTGGTTTTTTGAGATGCGTTAACGATATCTGCGAAACCTGTGGACCAAAAAAAAATTTTTTTTCCTATGAGAAACTACAAACGAATTAAAACGTATTTCAAAAATAAAAAACTCAAACTTGCTTAAAATGCTTGGTTTCCGCACACTGTATTATATTTTAGGAGTAACTATAAAAACTACAAAAAAATTAATTTCACTACAATAAATTTCATCAATTGTAGTTATAGGAAAAGTACTTTTAGTGCTTCCAAATTGCTGTGTTCTTGGTTTTTTTGAGATGCGTTAGCGATATCTCCGAAACCTGTGGATAAAAAACAATTTTTTTTTTTTTGTATGAAAAACTACAAACGATTTAAAACGTATTTCAAAAAGAAAAAACCCAAATTTGCTTAAATTGCTTGGTTTCCGCACAATGTATTATATTTTCGGAGTAACTATAAAAACTACAAAAAAATTAGTTTGACTACAATCAATTTCATCGTTTGTACTTATAGGAAAAATACTTTTAGTGCTTCCAAATTGCTGCGTTCTTGGTTTTTTTGAGATGCGTTAGCGATATCTCCGAAACCTGTTGACTAAAAAAAAATAGTTTTTTCGTATGAAAAACTACAAACGATTTAAAACGTATTTCAAAAAGAAAAAAACCCAAATTTGCTTAATTTGCTTGGTTTCCGCACAATGTATTATATTTTCGGAGTAACTATAAAAACTACAATGTATTATATTTTCGGAGTAACTACAAAAACTACAAAACAATTAATTTCATCGTTTGTTGTTATAGGAAAAGTACTTTTAGTGCTTCCCTAAAAAAAATAGTTTTTTCGTATGAAAAACTACAAACGATTTAAAACGTATTTCAGAAAGAAAAAACGCAATTTCTTAAATTGCTTGGTTTTCGCACAATGTATTATATTTTCGGAGTAACTATAAAAACTACAAAAAAATGAATTTCTTTACAATCAATTTCATCGTTTGTAGTTGTAGGAAAAGTACTTTTAGTGCTTCCAAATTGCTGCGTTCTTGGTTTTTTGAGATGCGTTAACGATATCTCCGAAACCTGTGGACCAAAAATAAAAATTGTTTTCCTATGAAAAACTACAAACCAATTAAAACGTATTTCAAAAAGAAAAAACCCAAATTTGCTTAAATTGCTTGATTTTCGCACAATGTATTATGTAAAAAAAAAAATTTATTTCACTACAATCAACTTCATCGTTTGTAGTTATGGGAATGTATTATATTTTCGGAGTAACTATAAAAAATACAAAAAAATGAATTTCACTACAATCAATTTCATCGTTTGTAGTTATAGGAAAAGTACTTTTAGTACTCCAAATTGCTGCGTTCTTGGTTCTTTTGAGATGCGTTAGCAATATCTCCGAATCCTGTGGATTAAAAAAATTTTTTTTTTCGTATGAAAAACTACAAACGTTTAAAACGTATTTCAAAAAAAACCCAAATTTGCTTAAATTGCTTGGTTTCCGCACAATGTATTATATTTTCGGAGTAACTATAAAAAATACAAAAAAAATAAATTTCACTACAATCAATTTCATTGTTTATAGTTATAGGAAAAGTACTTTTAGTGCTTCCAAATTGCTGTGTTCTTGGTTTTTTTGACATGCGTTAGCGATATCTCCGAAATTTGTGGACCAAAACCATTTTTTTTTCGTATGAAAAACTACAAACTATTTAAAACGTATTTCCAAAAAAAAAAACCCAAATTTGCTTAAATTGCTTGGTTTCCGCATAATGTATTATATTTTCGGAGAAACTACAAAAAATACAAAAAAATGAATTTCTTTACAATCAATTTGATCGTTTGTAGTTATAGGAAAAGTACTTTTAGTGCTTCCAAATTGCTGTGTTCTTGGTTTTTTTGAGATGCGTTAGCGATATCTCCGAAACCTGTGGATAAAAAACAATTTTTTTTTTTTGTATGAAAAACTACAAACGATTTAAAACGTATTTCAAAAAGAAAAAACCCAAATTTGCTTAAATTGCTTGGTTTCCGCAAAATGTATTATATTTTCGGAGTAACTATAAAAACTACAAAAAAATTAGTTTGACTACAATCAATTTCATCGTTTGTAGTTATAGGAAAAGTACTTTTAGTGCTTCCAAATTGCTGCGTTCTTGGTTTGTTTGGGATGCGTTAGCGATATCTCTGAAACCTGTGGATTAAAAAAAAATTTTTTTTTCGTATGAAAAACTACAAACGTTTAAAACGTATTTCAAAAAGAAAAAACCCAAATTTGCTTAAATTGCTTGGTTGCCGCACAATGTATTATATTTTCAGAGTAACTATAAAAACTGCAAAAAAATGAATTTCACTACAATCAATTTCATCGTTTTTAGTTATAGGAAAAGTACTTTTAGTGCTTCCAAATTGCTGCGTTCTCGGTTTTTTTGAGATGCGTTAACGATATCTCCGAAACCTGTGGACCGAAAAAAAATATTTTTTCCTATGAAAAACTACAAACGAATTAAAACGTATTTCAAAAAGAAAAACCCCAAACTTGCTTAAATGGCTTGGTTTCAGCACAATGTATTATATTTTCGGAGTAACTATAAAAAATACAAAAAAATGAATTTCACTACAATCAATTTCATCGTTTGTAGTTATAGGAAAAGTACTTTTAGTGCTCCAAATTGCTGCGTTCTTGGTTTTTTTGAGATGCATTAGCGATATCTCCGAAACCTGTGGCCCAAAAAAATTTGTTTTTTCGTATGAAAGACTACAAACGATTTAAAACGTATTTCAAGAAGAAAATCCAAATTTGCTTAAATTGCTTGGTTTCCGCACAATGTATTATATTTTCGGAGTAACTACAAAAACTACAAAAAAATGAATTTCACTACAATCAATTTCATCGTTTGTAGTTATAGGAAAAGAACTTTTAGTGCTTCCAAATTGCTGCGTTCTTGGTTTTTTTGAGATGCGTTGGCGATATCTCCGAAACCTGTGGACCAAAAAAATTTTTTGTTTTCGTATGAAAAACTACAAACGATTTAAAACGTATTTCAAGAAGAAAATCCAAATTTGCTTAAATTGCTTGGTTTTCGCACAATGTATTATATTTTCGGAGTAACTATAAAAACTACAAAAAAATGAATTTCTTTACAATCAATTTCATCGTTTGTAGTTATAGGAAAAGTACTTTTAGTGCTTCCAAATTGCTGCGTTCTCGGTTTTTTTGAGATGCGTTAACGATATCTCCGAAACCTGTGGACCAAAAAAAAATATTTTTTCCTATGAAAAACTACAAACGAATTAAAACGTATTTCAAAAAGAAAAAACCCAAACTTGCTTAAATTGCTTGGTTTCAGCACAATGTATTATATTTTCGGAGTAACTATAAAAAATACAAAAAAATGAATTTCACTACAATTAATTTCATCGTTTGTAGTTATAGGAAAAATACTTTTAGTGCTTCCAAATTGCTGCGTTCTTGGTTTTTTTGAGATGCGTTGGCAATATCTCCGAAACCTGTGGACCAAAAAAATTTTTTGTTTTCGTATGAAAAACTACAAACGATTTAAAACGTATTTCAAAAAGTAAAAACCCAAATTTGCTTAATTTGCTTGGTTTCCGCACAATGTATTATATTTTCGGAGTAACTATAAAAACTACAAAAAAATGAATTTAACTACAATCAATTTCATCGTTTGTAGTTATAGGAAAAGAACTTTTAGTGCTTCCAAATTGCTGCGTTCTTGGTTTTTTTGAGATGCGTTGGCGATATCTCCGAAACCTGTGGACCAAAAAAATTTTTTGTTTTCGTATGAAAAACTACAAACGATTTAAAACGTATTTCAAAAAGTAAAAACCCAAATTTGCTTAAATTGCTTGGTTTCCGCAAAATGTATTATATTTTCGGAGTAACTATAAAAACTACAACAAAATGAATTTCACTACAATCAATTTCATCGTTTGTAGTTATAGGAAAATTACTTTTAGTGCTTCCAAATTGCTGCGTTCTTGGTTTTTTTGAGATGCGTTAACGATATCTCCGAAACCTGTGGACCACAAAAAAAAATTTGCTTAAATTGCTTGGTTTCCGCACAATGTATTATATTTTCGGAATAACTATAAAAACAACAAAAAAATGAATTTTACTACAATCAATTTCATCGTTTGTATTTATAGGAAAAGGACTTTTAGTGCTTCCAAATTGCTGCCTTCTTGGTTTTTTGAGATGCGTTAGCGATATCTCCGAAACCTGTGGACTAAAAAAAAATTTTTTTCGTATGAAAAACTAAAAACGATTTAAAACGTATTTCAAAAAGAAAAACCCTTAATTTGCTTAAATTACTTGGTTTCCGCACAATTTATTATATTTTCGGAGTAACTATAAAAACTACAAAAAAATGAATTTCTTTACAATCAATTTCATCGTTTGTAGTTATAGGAAAAGTACTTTTAGTGCTCCCAAATTGCTGCGTTCTTGGTTTTTTGAGATGCGTTAACGATATCTGCGAAACCTGTGGACCAAAAAAAAATTTTTTTTCCTATGAGAAACTACAAACGAATTAAAACGTATTTCAAAAATAAAAAACTCAAACTTGCTTAAAATGCTTGGTTTCCGCACACTGTATTATATTTTAGGAGTAACTATAAAAACTACAAAAAAATTAATTTCACTACAATAAATTTCATCAATTGTAGTTATAGGAAAAGTACTTTTAGTGCTTCCAAATTGCTGTGTTCTTGGTTTTTTTGAGATGCGTTAGCGATATCTCCGAAACCTGTGGATAAAAAACAATTTTTTTTTTTTTGTATGAAAAACTACAAACGATTTAAAACGTATTTCAAAAAGAAAAAACCCAAATTTGCTTAAATTGCTTGGTTTCCGCACAATGTATTATATTTTCGGAGTAACTATAAAAACTACAAAAAAATTAGTTTGACTACAATCAATTTCATCGTTTGTACTTATAGGAAAAATACTTTTAGTGCTTCCAAATTGCTGCGTTCTTGGTTTTTTTGAGATGCGTTAGCGATATCTCCGAAACCTGTTGACTAAAAAAAAATAGTTTTTTCGTATGAAAAACTACAAACGATTTAAAACGTATTTCAAAAAGAAAAAAACCCAAATTTGCTTAATTTGCTTGGTTTCCGCACAATGTATTATATTTTCGGAGTAACTATAAAAACTACAATGTATTATATTTTCGGAGTAACTACAAAAACTACAAAACAATTAATTTCATCGTTTGTTGTTATAGGAAAAGTACTTTTAGTGCTTCCCTAAAAAAAATAGTTTTTTCGTATGAAAAACTACAAACGATTTAAAACGTATTTCAGAAAGAAAAAACGCAATTTCTTAAATTGCTTGGTTTTCGCACAATGTATTATATTTTCGGAGTAACTATAAAAACTACAAAAAAATGAATTTCTTTACAATCAATTTCATCGTTTGTAGTTGTAGGAAAAGTACTTTTAGTGCTTCCAAATTGCTGCGTTCTTGGTTTTTTGAGATGCGTTAACGATATCTCCGAAACCTGTGGACCAAAAATAAAAATTGTTTTCCTATGAAAAACTACAAACCAATTAAAACGTATTTCAAAAAGAAAAAACCCAAATTTGCTTAAATTGCTTGATTTTCGCACAATGTATTATGTAAAAAAAAAATTTATTTCACTACAATCAACTTCATCGTTTGTAGTTATGGGAATGTATTATATTTTCGGAGTAACTATAAAAAATACAAAAAAATGAATTTCACTACAATCAATTTCATCGTTTGTAGTTATAGGAAAAGTACTTTTAGTACTCCAAATTGCTGCGTTCTTGGTTCTTTTGAGATGCGTTAGCAATATCTCCGAATCCTGTGGATTAAAAAAATTTTTTTTTTCGTATGAAAAACTACAAACGTTTAAAACGTATTTCAAAAAAAACCCAAATTTGCTTAAATTGCTTGGTTTCCGCACAATGTATTATATTTTCGGAGTAACTATAAAAAATACAAAAAAAATAAATTTCACTACAATCAATTTCATTGTTTATAGTTATAGGAAAAGTACTTTTAGTGCTTCCAAATTGCTGTGTTCTTGGTTTTTTTGACATGCGTTAGCGATATCTCCGAAATTTGTGGACCAAAACCATTTTTTTTTCGTATGAAAAACTACAAACGATTTAAAACGTATTTCCAAAAAAAAAAACCCAAATTTGCTTAAATTGCTTGGTTTCCGCATAATGTATTATATTTTCGGAGAAACTACAAAAAATACAAAAAAATGAATTTCTTTACAATCAATTTGATCGTTTGTAGTTATAGGAAAAGTACTTTTAGTGCTCCCAAATTGCTGCGTTCTTGGTTTTTTTGAGAAGCGTTAACGATATCTCCAAAACCTGTGGACCAAAAAAAAAATTTGTTTTCGTATGAAAAACTACAAACGATTTAAAACGTATTTCAAAAAGAAAAAACCCAAATTTGCTTAAATTGCTTGGTTTCCGCATAATGTATTATATTTTCGGAGTAACTACAAAAAATACAAAAAAATGAATTTCACTACAATCAATCTCATCGTTTGTAGTTATAGGAAAAGTACTTTTAGTGCACCAAATTGCTGCGTTCTTGGTTTTTTTGAGATGCGTTAGCGATATCTCCGAAACCTGTGGACCAAAAAAAAATTTTTTTTCGTATGAAAAACTACAAACGATTTAAAACGTATTTCAAAAAGAAAAAACTCAAATTTGCTTAAATTGCTTAGTTTCCGCACAATGTATTATATTTTCGGAGTAACTGTAAAAACTACAAAAAAATTCATTTCACAGATCGCGAGTTTGAATCGAGCACAAGGCCTAACAATAATTATTTTATCATTATTATTGTTATAATATATTTTTTCTTAATTGAAAAAATTTTTAAATTAGAATAGAAGAAAGAGAAAATTTAGACAACTGCCAAAGCTCGTTGTATAGATCCATTTCGGGAACTGCTAAATTCCTTCATCGGCAACGTTTAGGCGCCGCTGCTATAATCATTCAGCCACCACAGCGGTTTTTTGTTTGTCTTCATTATTCCTACTTCAATTCTGGTTCTTGCCAATTGATATTCACAGCACGGCGACATCTGTTACAGAATAGTTGTGAAAATTGGACTTTGTTTATGGCGATGATGCCATAGTGTCATATTTGATTGACACTTTTTTTTCATTTCACTACAATCAATTTCAACGTTTGTAGTTAAAAGAAAAGTACTTTTATTGCTTCCAAATTGCTGCGTTCTTGGTTTTTTTGAGATGCGTTAGCGATATCTCTGAAACCTGTGGACTAAAAAAAATTTTTTTTCTCGTAGGAAAAACTACAAACGATTTAAAACGTATTTCAAAAAGAAAAACTCAAATTGGCTTAAATTGCTTGGTTTCCGCACAATGTATTATATTTTCGGAGTAACTATATAAACTACAAAAAAATTTATTTCACTACAATCAATTTCGTCGTTTGTAGTTATAGGAAAATACTTTTAGTGCTTCCAAATTGCTGCGTTCTTGGTTTTTTTGAGATGCGTTAGCGATATCTCCGAAACCTGTGGACCAAAAAAAAAATTTTTTTTCCTATGAAAAACTACAAACGATTTAAAACGTATTTCAAAAAGAAAAAACCCAAATTTGCTTAAATTGCTTGGTTTCGCACAATGCATTATATTTTCGGAGTAACTGTAAAAAATACAAAAAAATGAATTTCACAACAATCAATCTCATCGTTTGTAGTTATAGGAAAAGTACTTTTATTGCTCCAAATTGCTGCGTTCTTGGTTTTTTTGAGATGCGTTAGCGATATCTCCGAAACCTGTGGCCCAAAAAAATTTTTTTTTCGTATGAAAAACTACAAACGATTTAAAACGTATTTCAAGAAGAAAAAACCCAAATTTGCTTAAATTGCTTGGTTCCGCACAATGTATTATATTTTCGGAGTAACTACAAAAACTACAAAAAAATTAATTTCATCGTTTGTTGTTATAGGAAAAATACTGTTAGTGCTTCCAAATTGCTGCGCTCTTGGTTTTTTTGAGATGCGTTAGCGATATCTCCGAAACCTATGGACCAAAAAAAATTTTTTTTTCGTGTGAAAAATTGCAAACGATTTAAAACGTATTTCAAAAAGAAAAAACCCAAATTTGCTTGAATTGCTTGGTTTCCGCACAATGTATTATATTTTCGGAGTAACTATAAATAGTACAAAAAAATGAATTTCACTACAATCAATTTCATCGTTTGTAGTTATAGGAAAAGTACTTTTAGTGCTTCCAAATTGCTTCGTTCTTGGTTTTTTTGAGATGCGTTAGCGATATCTCGGAAACCTGTGGACCAAAAAAAATTTGTTTTTCATATGAAAAACTACAAACGATTTAAAACGTATTTCAAAAAGAAAAACCCATAATTTGCTTAAATCGCTTGGTTTCCGACAATGTATTATATTTTCGGAGTAACTATAAAAACTACAAAAAAATGAATTTCACTGCAATCAATTTCATCGTTTTTAGTTATAGGAAAAGTACTTTTAGTGCTTCCATATTGCTGCGTTCTTGGTTTTTTTGAGATGCGTTGGCGATATCTCCGAAACCTGTGGACCAAAAAAATTTTTTGTTTTCATATGAAAAACTACAAACGATTTAAAACGTATTTCAAAAAGAAAAAACCCAAATTTGCTTGATTTCCGCACAATGTATTATATTTTCTGAGTAACTATAAAAACTACAAAAAAATGAATTTCACTACAATCAATGTTATCGTTTGTAGTTATAGGAAAAGTACTTTTATTGCTTCCAAATTGCTGCGTTCTTGGTTTTTTGAAATGCGTTAGCGATATCTCCGAAACCTGTGGACTAAAAAAATTTTTTTTTTTCGTAGGAAAAACTAAAAACGATTTAAAACGTATTTCAAAAAGAAAAAACCCAAATTTGCTTAAATTGCTTGGTTTCCGCAAAATGTATTATATTTTCGGAGTAACTATAAAAACTACAACAAAATGAATTTCACTACAATCAATTTCATCGTTTGTAGTTATAGGAAAAGTACTTTTAGTGCTTCCAAATTGCTGCGTTCTTGGTTTTTTTGAGATGCGTTAACGATATCTCCGAAACCTGTGGACCACAAAAAAAAAAAATTTCCTATGAAAAACTACAAACGATTTAAAACGTATTTCAAAAAGAAAAAACCCAAATTTGCCTAAATTGCTTGGTTTCCGCACAATGTATTATATTTTCGGAATAACTATACAAACTACAAAAAAATGAATTTCACTACAATCAATTTCATCGTTTGTATTTATAGGAAAAGTACTTTTAGTGCTTCCAAATTGCTGCGTTCTTGGTTTTTTGAGATGCGTTAGCGATATCTCCGAAACCTGTGGACTAAAAAAAATTTTTTTCCTATCTGTAGTCATAGGAAAAGTACTTTTAGTGCTTCCAAATTGCTGTGTTCTTGGTTTTTTTGAGATGCGTTAGCGATATCGCCGAAACCTGTGGATCAAAAAAAATTTTTTTTTATGAAAAACTACAAACGATTTAAAACGTATTTCAAAAAGAAAAAACCCAAATTTGCTTAAATTGCTTGGTTTCCGCACAATGTAATATATTTTCGGAGTAACTATAAAAACTACAAAAAAATTAATTTGACTACAATCAATTTCATCGTTTGTAGTTATAGGAAAAGTACTTTTAGTGCTTCCAAATTGCTGCGTTCTTGGTTTTTTTGGGATGCGTTAGCGATATCTCCGAAACCTGTGGACTAAAAAATTTTTTTTTCGTATGAAAAACTGCAAACGATTTAAAACGTATTTCAAAAAGAAAAAACCCAAATTTGCTTAAATTGCTTGGTTTCCGCACAATGTAATATATTTTCGGAGTAACTATAAAAACTACAAAAAAATTAATTTTACTACAATCAATTTCATCGTATGTAGTTATAGGAAAAGTACTTTTAGTGTTTGAAATTGCTGCGTTCTTGGTTTTTTTGTAATGCATTAGCGATATCTCCGAAACCTGTAGACCAAAAAAAATTTTTTTTCCTATGAAAAACTACAAACGATTTAAAACGTATTTCAAAAAGAAAAAACCCAAATTTGCTTAAATTGCTTGGTTTCCGCACAATGTATTATATTTTCGGAGTAACTATAAAAACTACAAAAAAATTAATTTGACTACAATCAATTTCATCGTTTGTAGTTATAGGAAAAGTACTTTTCGTGCTTCCAAATTGCAGCGTTCTTGGTTTTTTTGGGATGCGTTTGCGATATCTCCGAAACCTGTGGACTAAAAAAAATTTTTTTCGTATGAAAAACTGCAAACGATTTAAAACGTATTTCAAAAAGAAAAAACCCAAATTTGCTTAAATTGCTTGGTTTCCGCACAATGTATTATATTTTCGGAGTAACTATAAAAAGTACAAAAAAATTAATTTCACTACAATCAATTTCATCGTTTGTAGTTATAAGAAAAGTACTTTTAGTGCTTCCAAATTGCTGGGTTCTTGGTTTTTTTGAGATGCGTTAGCGATATCTCCGAAACCTGTAGACTAAAAAAAATTTTTTTTCGTATGAAAAACTACAAACGATTTAAAAATTATTTCAAAAAGAAAAAACCTAAATTTGCTTAAATTGCTTGGTTTCCGCACAATGTATTATATTTTCGGAGTAACTATAAAAACTACAAAAAAATTAATTTCACTACAATCAATTTCATCGTTTGTAGTTATAGGAAAAGTACTTTTAGTGCTTCCGAATTGCTGCGTTCTTGGTTTTTTTTGAGATGCGTTAACGATATCTCCGAAACCTGTGTACCAAAAAAAAATTTTTTTTCCTATGAAAAACTACAAACGATTTAAAAATTATTTCAAAAAGAAAAAACCTAAATTTGCTTAAATTGCTTGGTTTCCGCACAATGTATTATATTTTCGGAGTAACTATAAAAACTACAAAAAAATTAATTTCACTACAATCAATTTCATCGTTTGTAGTTATAGGAAAAGTACTTTTAGTGCTTCCGAATTGCTGCGTTCTTGGTTTTTTTGAGATGCGTTAACGATATCTCCGAAACCTTTGGACCAAAAAAAAAATGTTTTTCCTATGAAAAACTACAAACGATTTAAAACGTATTTCAAAAAGAAAAAAACCAAATTTGCTAAATTGCTTGGTTTCCACACAATGTATTATAGTTTCGGAGTAACTATAAAAACTACAAAAAAATGAATTTCACTACAATCAATTTCATCGTTTGTAGTTATAGGAAAAGTACTTTTAGTGCTTCCAAATTGCTGCGTTCTTGGTTTTTTTGAGATGCGTTAGCGATATCTCCGAAACCTGTGGACTAAAAAAAATTTTTTTTCGTATGAAAAACTACAAACGATTTAAAACGTATTTCAAAAAGAAAAAACCAAATTTCCTTAAATTGCTTGGTTTCCGCACAATGTATTATATTTTCGGAATAACTATAAAAACTACAAAAAAATGAATTTCACTACAATCAATTTCATCGTTTGTATTTATAGGAAAAGTATTTTAGTGCTTCCAAATTGCTGCGTTCTTGGTTTTTTGAGATGCGTTAGCGATATCTCCGAAACCTGTGGACTAAAAAAAATTTTTTTCCTATTTGTAGTCATAGGAAAAGTACTTTTAGTGCTCCCAAATTGCTGCGTTCTTGGTTTTTTGAGATGCGTTAACGATATCTCCGAAACCTGTGGACCAAAAAAAAATTTTTTTCCTATGAAAAACTACAAACGAATTAAAACGTATTTCAAAAAGAAAAAACTCAAACTTGCTTAAATTGCTTGGTTTCCGCACAATGTATTATATTTTCGGAGTAACTATAAAAACTACAAAAAAATAAATTTCACTACAATCAATTTCATCATTTGTAGTTATAGGAAAAGTACTTTTAGTGCTTCCAAATTGCTGTGTTCTTTGTTTTTTTGAGATACGTTAGCGATATCTCCGAAACCTGTGGATCAAAAAAAAATTTTTTTTTGTATGAAAAACTACAAACGATTTAAAACGTATTTCAAAAAGAAAAAACCCAAATTTGCTTAAATTGCTTGGTTTCCGCACAATGTAATATATTTTCGGAGTAACTATAAAAACTACAAAAAAATTAATTTGACTACAATCAATTTCATCGTTTGTAGTTATAGGAAAAGTACTTTTAGTGCTTCCAAATTGCTGCGTTCTTGGTTTTTTTGGGATGCGTTAGCGATATCTCCGAAACCTGTGGACTAACAAAAATTTTTGTTTCGTATGAAAAATTGCAAACGATTTAAAACGTATTTCAAGAAGAAAAAACCCAAATTTGCTTAAATTGCTTGGTTTCCGCACAATGTAATATATTTTCGGAGTAACTATAAAAACTACAAAAAAATTAATTTTACTACAATCAATTTCATCGTATGTAGTTATAGGAAAAGTACTTTTAGTGTTTGAAATTGCTGCGTTCTTGGTTTTTTTGTAATGCATTAGCGATATCTCCGAAACCTGTAGACCAAAAAAATTTTTTTTTCCTATGAAAAACTACAAACGATTTAAAACGTATTTCAAAAAGAAAAAACCCAAATTTGCTTAAATTGCTTGGTTTCCGCACAATGTATTATATTTTCGGAGTAACTATAAAAACTACAAAAAAATTAATTTGACTACAATCAATTTCATCGTTTGTAGTTATAGGAAAAGTACTTTTCGTGCTTCCAAATTGCAGCGTTCTTGGTTTTTTTGGGATGCGTTTGCGATATCTCCGAAACCTGTGGACTAAAAAAAATTGTTTTTCGTATGAAAAACTGCAAACGATTTAAAACGTATTTCAAAAAGAAAAAACCCAAATTTGCTTAAATTGCTTGGTTTCCGCACAATGTATTATATTTTCGGAGTAACTATAAAAAGTACAAAAAAATTAATTTCACTACAATCAATTTCATCGTTTGTAGTTATAAGATAAGTACTTTTAGTGCTTCCAAATTGCTGGGTTCTTGGTTTTTTTGAGATGCGTTAGCGATATCTCCGAAACCTGTAGACTAAAAAAAATTTTTTTTCGTATGAAAAACCACAAACGATTTAAAAATTATTTCAAAAAGAAAAAACCTAAATTTGCTTAAATTGCTTGGTTTCCGCACAATGTATTATATTTTCGGAGTAACTATAAAAACTACAAAAAAATTAATTTCACTACAATCAATTTCATCGTTTGTAGTTATAGGAAAAGTACTTTTAGTGCTTCCGAATTGCTGCGTTCTTGATTTTTTTTGAGATGCGTTAACGATATCTCCGAAACCTGTGTACCAAAAAAAAATTTTTTTTTCCTATGAAAAACTACAAACGATTTAAAACGTATTTCAAAAAGAAAAAAACCAAATTTGCTTAAATTGCTTGGTTTCCGCACAATGTATTATAGTTTCGGAGTAACTATAAAAACTACAAAAAAATGAATTTCACTACAATCAATTTCATCGTTTGTAGTTATAGGAAAAGTACTTTTAGTGCTCCAAATTGCTGCGTTCTTGGTTTTTTTGAGATGCGTTAACGATATCTCCGAAACCTTTGGACCAAAAAAAAAATTTTTTTCCTATGAAAAACTACAAACGATTTAAAACGTATTTCAAAAAGAAAAAAACCAAATTTGCTTAAATTGCTTGGTTTCCGCACAATGTATTATAGTTTCGGAGTAACTATAAAAACTACAAAAAAATGAATTTCACTACAATCAATTTCATCGTTTGTAGTTATGGGAAAAGTACTTTTAGTGCTTCCAAATTGCTGCGTTCTTCGTTTTTTTGAGATGCGTTAGCGATATCTCCGAAACCTGTGGACTAAAAAAAATTTTTTTTCGTATGAAAAACTACAAACGATTTAAAACGTATTTCAAAAAGAAAAAAACAAATTTGCTTAAATTGCTTGGTTTCCGCACAATGTATTATATTTTCGGAATAACTATAAAAACTACAAAAAAATGAATTTCACTACAATCAATTTCATCGTTTGTATTTATAGGAAAAGTACTTTTAGTGCTTCCAAATTGCTGCGTTCTTGGTTTTTTGAGATGCGTTAGCGATATCTCCGAAACCTGTGGACTAAAAAAAATTTTTTTCCTATTTGTAGTCATAGGAAAAGTACTTTTAGTGCTCCCAAATTGCTGCGTTCTTGGTTTTTTGAGATGCGTTAACGATATCTCCGAAACCTGTGGACCAAAAAAAAATTTTTTTCCTATGAAAAACTACAAACGAATTAAAACGTATTTCAAAAAGAAAAAACTCAAACTTGCTTAAATTGCTTGGTTTCCGCACAATGTATTATATTTTCGGAGTAACTATAAAAACTACAAAAAAATTAATTTCACTACAATCAATTTCATCGTTTGTAGTTATAGGAAAAGTACTTTTAGTGCTTCCGAATTGCTGCGTTCTTGGTTTTTTTGAGATGCGTTAACGATATCTCCGAAACCTTTGGACCAAAAAAAAAATTTTTTTCCTATGAAAAACTACAAACGATTTAAAACGTATTTCAAAAAGAAAAAAACCAAATTTGCTAAATTGCTTGGTTTCCACACAATGTATTATAGTTTCGGAGTAACTATAAAAACTACAAAAAAATGAATTTCACTACAATCAATTTCATCGTTTGTAGTTATAGGAAAAGTACTTTTAGTGCTTCCAAATTGCTGCGTTCTTGGTTTTTTTGAGATGCGTTAGCGATATCTCCGAAACCTGTGGACTAAAAAAAATTTTTTTTCGTATGAAAAACTACAAACGATTTAAAACGCATTTCAAAAAGAAAAAACCAAATTTGCTTAAATTGCTTGGTTTCCGCACAATGTATTATATTTTCGGAATAACTATAAAAACTACAAAAAAATGAATTTCACTACAATCAATTTCATCGTTTGTATTTATAGGAAAAGTACTTTTAGTGCTTCCAAATTGCTGCGTTCTTGGTTTTTTGAGATGCGTTAGCGATATCTCCGAAACCTGTGGACTAAAAAAAATTTTTTTCCTATTTGTAGTCATAGGAAAAAAAAAATTTTTTTCCTATGAAAAACTACAAACGAATTAAAACGTATTTCAAAAAGAAAAAACTCAAACTTGCTTAAATTGCTTGGTTTCCGCAAAATGTATTATATTTTCGGAGTAACTATAAAAACTACAAAAAAATAAATTTCACTACAATCAATTTCATCATTTGTAGTTATAGGAAAAGTACTTTTAGTGCTTCCAAATTGCTGTGTTCTTTGTTTTTTTGAGATGCGTTAGCGATATCTCCGAAACCTGTGGATCAAAAAAAAATTTTTTTTTGTATGAAAAACTACAAACGATTTAAAACGTATTTCAAAAAGAAAAACCCAAATTTGCTTAAATTGCTTGGTTTCCGCACATTGTAATATATTTTCGGAGTAACTATAAAAACTACAAAAAAATTAATTTGACTACAATCAATTTCATCGTTTGTAGTTATAGGAAAAGTACTTTTAGTGCTTCCAAATTGCTGCGTTCTTGGTTTTTTTGGGATGCGTTAGCGATATCTCCGAAACCTGTGGACTAACAAAAATTTTTGTTTCGTATGAAAAACTGCAAACGATTTAAAACGTATTTCAAGAAGAAAAAACCCAAATTTGCTTAAATTGCTTGGTTTCCGCACAATGTAATATATTTTCGGAGTAACTATAAAAACTACAAAAAAATTAATTTTACTACAATCAATTTCATCGTATGTAGTTATAGGAAAAGTACTTTTAGTGTTTGAAATTGCTGCGTTCTTGGTTTTTTTGTAATGCATTAGCGATATCTCCGAAACCTGTAGACCAAAAAAAAAAAATTTGCTTAAATTGCTTGGTTTCCGCACAATGTATTATATTTTCGGAATAACTATAAAAACAACAAAAAAATGAATTTTACTACAATCAATTTCATCGTTTGTATTTATAGGAAAAGTACTTTTAGTGCTTCCAAATTGCTGCCTTCTTGGTTTTTTGAGATGCGTTAGCGATATCTCCGAAACCTGTGGACTAAAAAAAAATTTTTTTCGTATGAAAAACTACAAACGATTTAAAACGTATTTCAAAAAAAAAACCCTTAATTTGCTTAAATTGCTTGGTTTCCGCACAATTTATTATATTTTCGGAGTAACTATAAAAACTACAAAAAAATGAATTTCTTTACAATCAATTTCATCGTTTGTAGTTATAGGAAAAGTACTTTTAGTGCTCCCAAATTGCTGCGTTCTTGGTTTTTTGAGATGCGTTAACGATATCTGCGAAACCTGTGGACCAAAAAAAAATTTTTTTCCTATGAGAAACTACAAACGAATTAAAACGTATTTCAAAAATAAAAAACTCAAACTTGCTTAAAATGCTTGGTTTCCGCACACTGTATTATATTTTAGGAGTAACTATAAAAACTACAAAAAAATTAATTTCACTACAATAAATTTCATCAATTGTAGTTATAGGAAAAGTACTTTTAGTGCTTCCAAATTGCTGTGTTCTTGGTTTTTTTGAGATGCGTTAGCGATATCTCCGAAACCTGTGGATAAAAAACAATTTTTTTTTTTGTATGAAAAACTACAAACGATTTAAAACGTATTTCAAAAAGAAAAAACCCAAATTTGCTTAAATTGCTTGGTTTCCGCAAAATGTATTATATTTTCGGAGTAACTATAAAAACTACAAAAAAATTTGTTTGACTACAATCAATTTCATCGTTTGTAGTTATAGGAAAAGTACTTTTAGTGCTTCCAAATTGCTGCGTTCTTGGTTTGTTTGGGATGCGTTAGCGATATCTCTGAAACCTGTGGATTAAAAAAAAATTTTTTTTCGTATGAAAAACTACAAACGTTTAAAACGTATTTCAAAAAGAAAAAACCCAAATTTGCTTAAATTGCTTGGTTGCCGCACAATGTATTATATTTTCGGAGTAACTATAAAAACTGCAAAAAAATGAATTTCACTACAATCAATTTCATCGTTTTTAGTTATAGGAAAAGTACTTTTAGTGCTTCCAAATTGCTGCGTTCTCGGTTTTTTTGAGATGCGTTAACGATATCTCCGAAACCTGTGGACCAAAAAAAAATATTTTTTCCTATGAAAAACTACAAACGAATTAAAACGTATTTCAAAAAGAAAAACCCCAAACTTGCTTAAATGGCTTGGTTTCAGCACAATGTATTATATTTTCGGAGTAACTATAAAAAATACAAAAAAATGAATTTCACTACAATCAATTTCATCGTTTGTAGTTATAGGAAAAGTACTTTTAGTGCTCCAAATTGCTGCGTTCTTGGTTTTTTTGAGATGCATTAGCGATATCTCCGAAACCTGTGGCCCAAAAAAATTTGTTTTTTCGTATGAAAGACTACAAACGATTTAAAACGTATTTCAAGAAGAAAATCCAAATTTGCTTAAATTGCTTGGTTTCCGCACAATGTATTATATTTTCGGAGTAACTACAAAAACTACAAAAAAATGAATTTCACTACAATCAATTTCATCGTTTGTAGTTATAGGAAAAGAACTTTTAGTGCTTCCAAATTGCTGCGTTCTTGGTTTTTTTGAGATGCGTTGGCGATATCTCCGAAACCTGTGGACCAAAAAAATTTTTTGTTTTCGTATGAAAAACTACAAACGATTTAAAACGTATTTCAAGAAGAAAATCCAAATTTGCTTAAATTGCTTGGTTTTCGCACAATGTATTATATTTTCGGAGTAACTATAAAAACTACAAAAAAATGAATTTCTTTACAATCAATTTCATCGTTTGTAGTTGTAGGAAAAGTACTTTTAGTGCTTCCAAATTGCTGCGTTCTCGGTTTTTTTGAGATGCGTTAACGATATCTCCGAAACCTGTGGACCAAAAAAAAATATTTTTTCCTATGAAAAACTACAAACGAATTAAAACGTATTTCAAAAAGAAAAAACCCAAACTTGCTTAAATTGCTTGGTTTCAGCACAATGTATTATATTTTCGGAGTAACTATAAAAAATACAAAAAAATGAATTTCACTACAATTAATTTCATCGTTTGTAGTTATAGGAAAAATACTTTTAGTGCTTCCAAATTGCTGCGTTCTTGGTTTTTTTGAGATGCGTTGGCAATATCTCCGAAACCTGTGGACCAAAAAAATTTTTTGTTTTCGTATGAAAAACTACAAACGATTTAAAACGTATTTCAAAAAGTAAAAACCCAAATTTGCTTAATTTGCTTGGTTTCCGCACAATGTATTATATTTTCGGAGTAACTATAAAAACTACAAAAAAATGAATTTAACTACAATCAATTTCATCGTTTGTAGTTATAGGAAAAGAACTTTTAGTGCTTCCAAATTGCTGCGTTCTTGGTTTTTTTGAGATGCGTTGGCGATATCTCCGAAACCTGTGGACCAAAAAATTTTTTGTTTTCGTATGAAAAACTACAAACGATTTAAAACGTATTTCAAAAAGTAAAAACCCAAATTTGCTTAAATTGCTTGGTTTCCACAAAATGTATTATATTTTCGGAGTAACTATAAAAACTACAACAAAATGAATTTCACTACAATCAATTTCATCGTTTGTAGTTATAGGAAAATTACTTTTAGTGCTTCCAAATTGCTGCGTTCTTGGTTTTTTTGAGATGCGTTAACGATATCTCCGAAACCTGTGGACCACAAAAAAAAATTTGCTTAAATTGCTTGGTTTCCGCACAATGTATTATATTTTCGGAATAACTATAAAAACAACAAAAAAATGAATTTTACTACAATCAATTTCATCGTTTGTATTTATAGGAAAAGGACTTTTAGTGCTTCCAAATTGCTGCCTTCTTGGTTTTTTGAGATGCGTTAGCGATATCTCCGAAACCTGTGGACTAAAAAAAAATTTTTTTCGTATGAAAAACTAAAAACGATTTAAAACGTATTTCAAAAAGAAAAACCCTTAATTTGCTTAAATTACTTGGTTTCCGCACAATTTATTATATTTTCGGAGTAACTATAAAAACTACAAAAAAATGAATTTCTTTACAATCAATTTCATCGTTTGTAGTTATAGGAAAAGTACTTTTAGTGCTCCCAAATTGCTGCGTTCTTGGTTTTTTGAGATGCGTTAACGATATCTGCGAAACCTGTGGACCAAAAAAAAATTTTTTTTCCTATGAGAAACTACAAACGAATTAAAACGTATTTCAAAAATAAAAAACTCAAACTTGCTTAAAATGCTTGGTTTCCGCACACTGTATTATATTTTAGGAGTAACTATAAAAACTACAAAAAAATTAATTTCACTACAATAAATTTCATCAATTGTAGTTATAGGAAAAGTACTTTTAGTGCTTCCAAATTGCTGTGTTCTTGGTTTTTTTGAGATGCGTTAGCGATATCTCCGAAACCTGTGGATAAAAAACAATTTTTTTTTTTTGTATGAAAAACTACAAACGATTTAAAACGTATTTCAAAAAGAAAAAACCCAAATTTGCTTAAATTGCTTGGTTTCCGCACAATGTATTATATTTTCGGAGTAACTATAAAAACTACAAAAAAATTAGTTTGACTACAATCAATTTCATCGTTTGTACTTATAGGAAAAATACTTTTAGTGCTTCCAAATTGCTGCGTTCTTGGTTTTTTTGAGATGCGTTAGCGATATCTCCGAAACCTGTTGACTAAAAAAAAATAGTTTTTTCGTATGAAAAACTACAAACGATTTAAAACGTATTTCAAAAAGAAAAAAACCCAAATTTGCTTAATTTGCTTGGTTTCCGCACAATGTATTATATTTTCGGAGTAACTATAAAAACTACAATGTATTATATTTTCGGAGTAACTACAAAAACTACAAAACAATTAATTTCATCGTTTGTTGTTATAGGAAAAGTACTTTTAGTGCTTCCCTAAAAAAAATAGTTTTTTCGTATGAAAAACTACAAACGATTTAAAACGTATTTCAGAAAGAAAAAACGCAATTTCTTAAATTGCTTGGTTTTCGCACAATGTATTATATTTTCGGAGTAACTATAAAAACTACAAAAAAATGAATTTCTTTACAATCAATTTCATCGTTTGTAGTTGTAGGAAAAGTACTTTTAGTGCTTCCAAATTGCTGCGTTCTTGGTTTTTTGAGATGCGTTAACGATATCTCCGAAACCTGTGGACCAAAAATAAAAATTGTTTTCCTATGAAAAACTACAAACCAATTAAAACGTATTTCAAAAAGAAAAAACCCAAATTTGCTTAAATTGCTTGATTTTCGCACAATGTATTATGTAAAAAAAAAAATTTATTTCACTACAATCAACTTCATCGTTTGTAGTTATGGGAATGTATTATATTTTCGGAGTAACTATAAAAAATACAAAAAAATGAATTTCACTACAATCAATTTCATCGTTTGTAGTTATAGGAAAAGTACTTTTAGTGCTCCAAATTGCTGCGTTCTTGGTTCTTTTGAGATGCGTTAGCAATATCTCCGAATCCTGTGGATTAAAAAAATTTTTTTTTTCGTATGAAAAACTACAAACGTTTAAAACGTATTTCAAAAAAAACCCAAATTTGCTTAAATTGCTTGGTTTCCGCACAATGTATTATATTTTCGGAGTAACTATAAAAAATACAAAAAAAATAAATTTCACTACAATCAATTTCATTGTTTATAGTTATAGGAAAAGTACTTTTAGTGCTTCCAAATTGCTGTGTTCTTGGTTTTTTTGACATGCGTTAGCGATATCTCCGAAATTTGTGGACCAAAACCATTTTTTTTTCGTATGAAAAACTAGAAACGATTTAAAACGTATTTTCAAAAAAAAAAACCCAAATTTGCTTAAATTGCTTGGTTTCCGCATAATGTATTATATTTTCGGAGAAACTACAAAAAATACAAAAAAATGAATTTCTTTACAATCAATTTGATCGTTTGCAGTTATAGGAAAAGTACTTTTAGTGCTCCCAAATTGCTGCGTTCTTGGTTTTTTTGAGAAGCGTTAACGATATCTCCAAAACCTGTGGACCAAAAAAAAAATTTGTTTTCGTATGAAAAACTACAAACGATTTAAAACGTATTTCAAAAAGAAAAAACCCAAATTTGCTTAAATTGCTTGGTTTCCGCATAATGTATTATATTTTCGGAGTAACTACAAAAAATAAAAAAAATTAATTTCACTACAATCAATCTCATCGTTTGTAGTTATAGGAAAAGTACTTTTAGTGCACCAAATTGCTGCGTTCTTGGTTTTTTTGAGATGCGTTAGCGATATCTCCGAAACCTGTGGACCAAAAAAAAATTTTTTTTCGTATGAAAAACTACAAACGATTTAAAACGTATTTCAAAAAGAAAAAACTCAAATTTGCTTAAATTGCTTAGTTTCCGCACAATGTATTATATTTTCGGAGTAACTGTAAAAACTACAAAAAAATTCATTTCACAGATCGCGAGTTTGAATCGAGCACAAGGCCTAACAATAATTATTTTATTATTATTATTGTTATAATATATTTTTTCTTAATTGAAAAAATTTTTAAATTAGAATAGAAGAAAGAGAAAATTTAGACAACTGCCAAAGCTCGTTGTATAGATCCATTTCGGGAACTGCTAAATTCCTTCATCGGCAACGTTTAGGCGCCGCTGCTATAATCATTCAGCCACCACAGCGGTTTTTTGTTTGTCTTCATTATTCCTACTTCAATTCTGGTTCTTGCCAATTGATATTCACAGCACGGCGACATCTGTTACAGAATAGTTGTGAAAATTGGACTTTGTTTATGGCGATGATGCCATAGTGTCATATTTGATTGACACTTTTTTTTCATTTCACTACAATCAATTTCAACGTTTGTAGTTAAAAGAAAAGTACTTTTATTGCTTCCAAATTGCTGCGTTCTTGGTTTTTTTGAGATGCGTTAGCGATATCTCTGAAACCTGTGGACTAAAAAAAATTTTTTTTCTCGTAGGAAAAACTACAAACGATTTAAAACGTATTTCAAAAAGAAAAACTCAAATTGGCTTAAATTGCTTGGTTTCCGCACAATGTATTATATTTTCGGAGTAACTATATAAACTACAAAAAAATTTATTTCACTACAATCAATTTCATCGTTTGTAGTTATAGGAAAATACTTTTAGTGCTTCCAAATTGCTGCGTTCTTGGTTTTTTTGAGATGCGTTAGCGATATCTCCGAAACCTGTGGACCAAAAAAAAAATTTTTTTTCCTATGAAAAACTACAAACGATTTAAAACGTATTTCAAAAAGAAAAAACCCAAATTTGCTTAAATTGCTTGGTTTCGCACAATGCATTATATTTTCGGAGAAACTACAAAAAATACAAAAAAAAGAAATTTCTTTACAATCAATTTGATCGTTTGCAGTTATAGGAAAAGTACTTTTAGTGCTCCCAAATTGCTGCGTTCTTGGTTTTTTTGAGAAGCGTTAACGATATCTCCAAAACCTGTGGACCAAAAAAAAAATTTGTTTTCGTATGAAAAACTACAAACGATTTAAAACGTATTTCAAAAAGAAAAAACCCAAATTTGCTTAAATTGCTTGGTTTCCGCATAATGTATTATATTTTCGGAGTAACTACAAAAAATAAAAAAAATTAATTTCACTACAATCAATCTCATCGTTTGTAGTTATAGGAAAAGTACTTTTAGTGCACCAAATTGCTGCGTTCTTGGTTTTTTTGAGATGCGTTAGCGATATCTCCGAAACCTGTGGACCAAAAAAAAATTTTTTTTCGTATGAAAAACTACAAACGATTTAAAACGTATTTCAAAAAGAAAAAACTCAAATTTGCTTAAATTGCTTAGTTTCCGCACAATGTATTATATTTTCGGAGTAACTGTAAAAACTACAAAAAAATTCATTTCACAGATCGCGAGTTTGAATCGAGCACAAGGCCTAACAATAATTATTTTATCATTATTATTGTTATAATATATTTTTTCTTAATTGAAAAAATTTTTAAATTAGAATAGAAGAAAGAGAAAATTTAGACAACTGCCAAAGCTCGTTGTATAGATCCATTTCGGGAACTGCTAAATTCCTTCATCGGCAACGTTTAGGCGCCGCTGCTATAATCATTCAGCCACCACAGCGGTTTTTTGTTTGTCTTCATTATTCCTACTTCAATTCTGGTTCTTGCCAATTGATATTCACAGCACGGCGACATCTGTTACAGAATAGTTGTGAAAATTGGACTTTGTTTATGGCGATGATACCATAGTGTCATATTTGATTGACACTTTTTTTTCATTTCACTACAATCAATTTCAACGTTTGTAGTTAAAAGAAAAGTACTTTTATTGCTTCCAAATTGCTGCGTTCTTGGTTTTTTTGAGATGCGTTAGCGATATCTCTGAAACCTGTGGACTAAAAAAAATTTTTTTTCTCGTAGGAAAAACTACAAACGATTTAAAACGTATTTCAAAAAGAAAAACTCAAATTGGCTTAAATTGCTTGGTTTCCGCACAATGTATTATATTTTCGGAGTAACTATATAAACTACAAAAAAATTTATTTCACTACAATCAATTTCATCGTTTGTAGTTATAGGAAAATACTTTTAGTGCTTCCAAATTGCTGCGTTCTTGGTTTTTTTGAGATGCGTTAGCGATATCTCCGAAACCTGTGGACCAAAAAAAAAATTTTTTTTCCTATGAAAAACTACAAACGATTTAAAACTTATTTCAAAAAGAAAAAACCCAAATTTGCTTAAATTGCTTGGTTTCGCACAATGCATTATATTTTCGGAGTAACTGTAAAAAATACAAAAAAATGAATTTCACAACAATCAATCTCATCGTTTGTAGTTATAGGAAAAGTACTTTTATTGCTCCAAATTGCTGCGTTCTTGGTTTTTTTGAGATGCGTTAGCGATATCTCCGAAACCTGTGGCCCAAAAAAATTTTTTTTTCGTATCAAAAACTACAAACGATTTAAAACGTATTTCAAGAAGAAAAACCCCAAATTTGCTTAAATTGCTTGGTTCCGCACAATGTATTATATTTTCGGAGTAACTACAAAAACTACAAAAAAATTAATTTCATCGTTTGTTGTTATAGGAAAAATACTGTTAGTGCTTCCAAATTGCTGTGCTCTTGGTTTTTTTGAGATGCGTTAGCGATATCTCCGAAACCTATGGACCAAAAAAAATTTTTTTTTCGTGTGAAAAATTGCAAACGATTTAAAACGTATTTCAAAAAGAAAAAACCCAAATTTGCTTGAATTGCTTGGTTTCCGCACAATGTATTATATTTTCGGAGTAACTATAAATAGTACAAAAAAATGAATTTCACTACAATCAATTTCATCGTTTGTAGTTATAGGAAAAGTACTTTTAGTGCTTCCAAATTGCTTCGTTCTTGGTTTTTTTGAGATGCGTTAGCGATATCTCGGAAACCTGTGGACCAAAAAAAATTTGTTTTTCATATGAAAAACTACAAACGATTTAAAACGTATTTCAAAAAGAAAAACCCATAATTTGCTTAAATCGCTTGGTTTCCGACAATGTATTATATTTTCGGAGTAACTATAAAAACTACAAAAAAATGAATTTCACTACAATCAATTTCATCGTTTGTAGTTATAGGAAAAGTACTTTTAGTGCTTCCAAATTGCTGCGTTCTTGGTTTTTTTGAGATGCGTTAGCGATATCTCGGAAACCTGTGGACCAAAAAAAATTTGTTTTTCATATGAAAAACTACAAACGATTTAAAACGTATTTCAAAAAGAAAAACCCTTAATTTGCTTAAATTGCTTGGTTTCCGAAAATGTATTATATTTTCGGAGTAACTATAAAAACTACAAAAAAATGAATTTCACTGCAATCAATTTCATCGTTTTTAGTTATAGGAAAAGTACTTTTAGTGCTTCCATATTGCTGCGTTCTTGGTTTTTTTGAGATGCGTTGGCGATATCTCCGAAACCTGTGGACCAAAAAAATTTTTTGTTTTCATATGAAAAACTACAAACGATTTAAAACGTATTTCAAAAAGAAAAAACCCAAATTTGCTTGATTTCCGCACAATGTATTATATTTTCGGAGTAACTATAAAAACTACAAAAAAATGAATTTCACTAAAATCAATGTTATCGTTTGTAGTTATAGGAAAAGTACTTTTATTGCTTCCAAATTGCTGCGTTCTTGGTTTTTTGAAATGCGTTAGCGATATCTCCGAAACCTGTGGACTAAAAAAATTGTTTTTTTTCGTAGGAAAAACTAAAAACGATTTAAAACGTATTTCAAAAAGAAAAAACCCAAATTTGCTTAAATTGCTTGGTTTCCGCAAAATGTATTATATTTTCGGAGTAACTATAAAAACTACAACAAAATGAATTTCACTACAATCAATTTCATCGTTTGTAGTTATAGGAAAAGTACTTTTAGTGCTTCCAAATTGCTGCGTTCTTGGTTTTTTTGAGATGCGTTAACGATATCTCCGAAACCTGTGGACCACAAAAAAAAAAAATTTCCTATGAAAAACTACAAACGATTTAAAACGTATTTCAAAAAGAAAAAACCCAAATTTGCTTAAATTGCTTGGTTTCCGCACAATGTATTATATTTTCGGAATAACTATACAAACTACAAAAAAATGAATTTCACTACAATCAATTTCATCGTTTGTATTTATAGGAAAAGTACTTTTAGTGCTTCCAAATTGCTGCGTTCTTGGTTTTTTGAGATGCGTTAGCGATATCTCCGAAACCTGTGGACTAAAAAAAATTTTTTTCCTATCTGTAGTCATAGGAAAAGTACTTTTAGTGCTTCCAAATTGCTGTGTTCTTGGTTTTTTTGAGATGCGTTAGCGATATCTCCGAAACCTGTGGATCAAAAAAAATTTTTTTTTTATGAAAAACTACAAACGATTTAAAACGTATTTCAAAAAGAAAAAAGCCAAATTTGCTTAAATTGCTTGGTTTCCGCACAATGTAATATATTTTCGGAGTAACTATAAAAACTACAAAAAAATTAATTTGACTACAATCAATTTCATCGTTTGTAGTTATAGGAAAAGTACTTTTAGTGCTTCCAAATTGCTGCGTTCTTGGTTTTTTTGGGATGCGTTAGCGATATCTCCGAAACCTGTGGACTAAAAAATTTTTTTTTCGTATGAAAAACTGCAAACGATTTAAAACGTATTTCAAAAAGAAAAAACCCAAATTTGCTTAAATTGCTTGGTTTCCGCACAATGTAATATATTTTCGGAGTAACTATAAAAACTACAAAAAAATTAATTTTACTACAATCAATTTCATCGTATGTAGTTATAGGAAAAGTACTTTTAGTGTTTGAAATTGCTGCGTTCTTGGTTTTTTTGTAATGCGTTAGCGATATCTCCGAAACCTGTAGACCAAAAAAAAATTTTTTTTCCTATGAAAAACTACAAACGATTTAAAACGTATTTCAAAAAGAAAAAACCCAAATTTGCTTAAATTGCTTGGTTTCCGCACAATGTATTATATTTTCGGAGTAACTATAAAAACTACAAAAAAATTAATTTGACTACAATCAATTTCATCGTTTGTAGTTATAGGAAAAGTACTTTTCGTGCTTCCAAATTGCAGCGTTCTTGGTTTTTTTGGGATGCGTTTGCGATATCTCCGAAACCTGTGGACTAAAAAAAATTTTTTTCGTATGAAAAACTGCAAACGATTTAAAACGTATTTCAAAAAGAAAAAACCCAAATTTGCTTAAATTGCTTGGTTTCCGCACAATGTATTATATTTTCGGAGTAACTATAAAAAGTACAAAAAAATTAATTTCACTACAATCAATTTCATCGTTTGTAGTTATAAGAAAAGTACTTTTAGTGCTTCCAAATTGCTGGGTTCTTGGTTTTTTTGAGATGCGTTAGCGATATCTCCGAAACCTGTAGACTAAAAAAAATTTTTTTTCGTATGAAAAACTACAAACGATTTAAAAATTATTTCAAAAAGAAAAAACCTAAATTTGCTTAAATTGCTTGGTTTCCGCACAATGTATTATATTTTCGGAGTAACTATAAAAACTACAAAAAAATTAATTTCACTACAATCAATTTCATCGTTTGTAGTTATAGGAAAAGTACTTTTAGTGCTTCCGAATTGCTGCGTTCTTGGTTTTTTTTGAGATGCGTTAACGATATCTCCGAAACCTGTGTACCAAAAAAAAATTTTTTTTTCCTATGAAAAACTACAAACGATTTAAAAATTATTTCAAAAAGAAAAAACCTAAATTTGCTTAAATTGCTTGGTTTCCGCACAATGTATTATATTTTCGGAGTAACTATAAAAACTACAAAAAAATTAATTTCACTACAATCAATTTCATCGTTTGTAGTTATAGGAAAAGAACTTTTAGTGCTTCCGAATTGCTGCGTTCTTGGTTTTTTTGAGATGCGTTAACGATATCTCCGAAACCTTTGGACCAAAAAAAAAATGTTTTTCCTATGAAAAACTACAAACGATTTAAAACGTATTTCAAAAAGAAAAAAACCAAATTTGCTAAATTGCTTGGTTTCCACACAATGTATTATAGTTTCGGAGTAACTATAAAAACTACAAAAAAATGAATTTCACTACAATCAATTTCATCGTTTGTAGTTATAGGAAAAGTACTTTTAGTGCTTCCAAATTGCTGCGTTCTTGGTTTTTTTGAGATGCGTTAGCGATATCTCCGAAACCTGTGGACTAAAAAAAATTTTTTTTCGTATGAAAAACTACAAACGATTTAAAACGTATTTCAAAAAGAAAAAACCAAATTTGCTTAAATTGCTTGGTTTCCGCACAATGTATTATATTTTCGGAATAACTATAAAAACTACAAAAAAATGAATTTCACTACAATCAATTTCATCGTTTGTATTTATAGGAAAAGTATTTTAGTGCTTCCAAATTGCTGCGTTCTTGGTTTTTTGAGATGCGTTAGCGATATCTCCGAAACCTGTGGACTAAAAAAAATTTTTTTCCTATTTGTAGTCATAGGAAAAGTACTTTTAGTGCTCCCAAATTGCTGCGTTCTTGGTTTTTTGAGATGCGTTAACGATATCTCCGAAACCTGTGGATCAAAAAAAAATTTTTTTTTGTATGAAAAACTACAAACGATTTAAAACGTATTTCAAAAAGAAAAAACCCAAATTTGCTTAAATTGCTTGGTTTCCGCACAATGTAATATATTTTCGGAGTAACTATAAAAACTACAAAAAAATTAATTTGACTACAATCAATTTCATCGTTTGTAGTTATAGGAAAAGTACTTTTAGTGCTTCCAAATTGCTGCGTTCTTGGTTTTTTGAGATGCGTTAACGATATCTCCGAAACCTGTGGACCAAAAAAAAATTTTTTTCCTATGAAAAACTACAAACGAATTAAAACGTATTTCAAAAAGAAAAAACTCAAACTTGCTTAAATTGCTTGGTTTCCGCACAATGTATTATATTTTCGGAGTAACTATAAAAACTACAAAAAAATAAATTTCACTACAATCAATTTCATCATTTGTAGTTATAGGAAAAGTACTTTTAGTGCTTCCAAATTGCTGTGTTCTTTGTTTTTTTGAGATGCGTTAGCGATATCTCCGAAACCTGTGGATCAAAAAAAAATTTTTTTTTGTATGAAAAACTACAAACGATTTAAAACGTATTTCAAAAAGAAAAAACCCAAATTTGCTTAAATTGCTTGGTTTCCGCACAACGTAATATATTTTCGGAGTAACTATAAAAACTACAAAAAAATTAATTTGACTACAATCAATTTCATCGTTTGTAGTTATAGGAAAAGTACTTTTAGTGCTTCCAAATTGCTGCGTTCTTGGTTTTTTTGGGATGCGTTAGCGATATCTCCGAAACCTGTGGACTAACAAAAATTTTTGTTTCGTATGAAAAATTGCAAACGATTTAAAACGTATTTCAAGAAGAAAAAACCCAAATTTGCTTAAATTGCTTGGTTTCCGCACAATGTAATATATTTTCGGAGTAACTATAAAAACTACAAAAAAATTAATTTTACTACAATCAATTTCATCGTATGTAGTTATAGGAAAAGTACTTTTGTGTTTGAAATTGCTGCGTTCTTAGTTTTTTTGTAATGCATTAGCGATATCTCCGAAACCTGTAGACCAAAAAAATTTTTTTTTCCTATGAAAAACTACAAACGATTTAAAACGTATTTCAAAAAGAAAAAACCCAAATTTGCTTAAATTGCTTGGTTTCCGCACAATGTATTATATTTTCGGAGTAACTATAAAAACTACAAAAAAATTAATTTGACTACAATCAATTTCATCGTTTGTAGTTATAGGAAAAGTACTTTTCGTGCTTCCAAATTGCAGCGTTCTTGGTTTTTTTGGGATGCGTTTGCGATATCTCCGAAACCTGTGGACTAAAAAAAATTGTTTTTCGTATGAAAAACTGCAAACGATTTAAAACGTATTTCAAAAAGAAAAAACCCAAATTTGCTTAAATTGCTTGGTTTCCGCACAATGTATTATATTTTCGGAGTAACTATAAAAAGTACAAAAAAATTAATTTCACTACAATCAATTTCATCGTTTGTAGTTATAAGATAAGTACTTTTAGTGCTTCCAAATTGCTGGGTTCTTGGTTTTTTTGAGATGCGTTAGCGATATCTCCGAAACCTGTAGACTAAAAAAAATTTTTTTTCGTATGAAAAACCACAAACGATTTAAAAATTATTTCAAAAAGAAAAAAACCTAAATTTGCTTAAATTGCTTGGTTTCCGCACAATGTATTATATTTTCGGAGTAACTATAAAAACTACAAAAAAATTAATTTCACTACAATCAATTTCATCGTTTGTAGTTATAGGAAAAGTACTTTTAGTGCTTCCGAATTGCTGCGTTCTTGATTTTTTTTGAGATGCGTTAACGATATCTCCGAAACCTGTGTACCAAAAAAAAATTTTTTTTTCCTATGAAAAACTACAAACGATTTAAAACGTATTTCAAAAAGAAAAAAACCAAATTTGCTTAAATTGCTTGGTTTCCGCACAATGTATTATAGTTTCGGAGTAACTATAAAAACTACAAAAAAATGAATTTCACTACAATCAATTTCATCGTTTGTAGTTATAGGAAAAGTACTTTTAGTGCTCCAAATTGCTGCGTTCTTGGTTTTTTTGAGATGCGTTAACGATATCTCCGAAACCTTTGGACCAAAAAAAAAATTTTTTTCCTATGAAAAACTACAAACGATTTAAAACGTATTTCAAAAAGAAAAAAACCAAATTTGCTTAAATTGCTTGGTTTCCGCACAATGTATTATAGTTTCGGAGTAACTATAAAAACTACAAAAAAATGAATTTCACTACAATCAATTTCATCGTTTGTAGTTATGGGAAAAGTACTTTTAGTGCTTCCAAATTGCTGCGTTCTTGGTTTTTTTGAGATGCGTTAGCGATATCTCCGAAACCTGTGGACTAAAAAAAATTTTTTTTCGTATGAAAAACTACAAACGATTTAAAACGTATTTCAAAAAGAAAAAAAACAAATTTGCTTAAATTGCTTGGTTTCCGCACAATGTATTATATTTTCGGAATAACTATAAAAACTACAAAAAAATGAATTTCACTACAATCAATTTCATCGTTTGTATTTATAGGAAAAGTACTTTTAGTGCTTCCAAATTGCTGCGTTCTTGGTTTTTTGAGATGCGTTAGCGATATCTCCGAAACCTGTGGACTAAAAAAAATTTTTTTCCTATTTGTAGTCATAGGAAAAGTACTTTTAGTGCTCCCAAATTGCTGCGTTCTTGGTTTTTTGAGATGCGTTAACGATATCTCCGAAACCTGTGGACCAAAAAAAAATTTTTTTCCTATGAAAAACTACAAACGAATTAAAACGTATTTCAAAAAGAAAAAACTCAAACTTGCTTAAATTGCTTGGTTTCCGCACAATGTATTATATTTTCGGAGTAACTATAAAAACTACAAAAAAATTAATTTCACTACAATCAATTTCATCGTTTGTAGTTATAGGAAAAGTACTTTTAGTGCTTCCGAATTGCTGCGTTCTTGGTTTTTTTGAGATGCGTTAACGATATCTCCGAAACCTTTGGACCAAAAAAAAAATTTTTTTCCTATGAAAAACTACAAACGATTTAAAACGTATTTCAAAAAGAAAAAAACCAAATTTGCTAAATTGCTTGGTTTCCACACAATGTATTATAGTTTCGGAGTAACTATAAAAACTACAAAAAAATGAATTTCACTACAATCAATTTCATCGTTTGTAGTTATAGGAAAAGTACTTTTAGTGCTTCCAAATTGCTGCGTTCTTGGTTTTTTTGAGATGCGTTAGCGATATCTCCGAAACCTGTGGACTAAAAAAAATTTTTTTTCGTATGAAAAACTACAAACGATTTAAAACGCATTTCAAAAAGAAAAAACCAAATTTGCTTAAATTGCTTGGTTTCCGCACAATGTATTATATTTTCGGAATAACTATAAAAACTACAAAAAAATGAATTTCACTACAATCAATTTCATCGTTTGTATTTATAGGAAAAGTACTTTTAGTGCTTCCAAATTGCTGCGTTCTTGGTTTTTTGAGATGCGTTAGCGATATCTCCGAAACCTGTGGACTAAAAAAAATTTTTTTCCTATTTGTAGTCATAGGAAAAGTACTTTTAGTGCTCCCAAATTGCTGCGTTCTTGGTTTTTTGAGATGCGTTAACGATATCTCCGAAACCTGTGAACCAAAAAAAAATTTTTTTCCTATGAAAAACTACAAACGAATTAAAACGTATTTCAAAAAGAAAAAACTCAAACTTGCTTAAATTGCTTGGTTTCCGCAAAATGTATTATATTTTCGGAGTAACTATAAAAACTACAAAAAAATAAATTTCACTACAATCAATTTCATCATTTGTAGTTATAGGAAAAGTACTTTTAGTGCTTCCAAATTGCTGTGTTCTTTGTTTTTTTGAGATGCGTTAGCGATATCTCCGAAACCTGTGGATCAAAAAAAAATTTTTTTTTGTATGAAAAACTACAAACGATTTAAAACGTATTTCAAAAAGGAAAAACCCAAATTTGCTTAAATTGCTTGGTTTCCGCACATTGTAATATATTTTCGGAGTAACTATAAAAACTACAAAAAAATTAATTTGACTACAATCAATTTCATCGTTTGTAGTTATAGGAAAAGTACTTTTAGTGCTTCCAAATTGCTGCGTTCTTGGTTTTTTTGGGATGCGTTAGCGATATCTCCGAAACCTGTGGACTAACAAAAATTTTTGTTTCGTATGAAAAACTGCAAACGATTTAAAACGTATTTCAAGAAGAAAAAACCCAAATTTGCTTAAATTGCTTGGTTTCCGCACAATGTAATATATTTTCGGAGTAACTATAAAAACTACAAAAAAATTAATTTTACTACAATCAATTTCATCGTATGTAGTTATAGGAAAAGTACTTTTAGTGTTTGAAATTGCTGCGTTCTTGGTTTTTTTGTAATGCATTAGCGATATCTCCGAAACCTGTAGACCAAAAAAATGTTTTTTTCCTATGAAAAACTACAAACGATTTAAAACGTATTTCAAAAAGAAAAAACCCAAATTTGCTTAAATTGCTTGGTTTCCGCACAATGTATTATATTTTTGGAGTAACTATAAAAACTACAAAAAAATTAATTTGACTACAATCAATTTCATCGTTTGTAGTAATAGGAAAAGTACTTTTCGTGCTTCCAAATTGCAGCGTTCTTGGTTTTTTTGGGATGCGTTTGCGATATCTCCGAAACCTGTGGACTAAAAAAAATGTTTTTTCGTATGAAAAACTGCAAACGATTTAAAACGTATTTCAAAAAGAAAAAACCCAAATTTGCTTAAATTGCTTGGTTTCCGCACAATGTATTATATTTTCGGAGTAACTATAAAAAGTACAAAAAAATTAATTTCACTACAATCAATTTCATCGTTTGTAGTTATAAGATAAGTACTTTTAGTGCTTCCAAATTGCTGGGTTCTTGGTTTTTTTGAGATGCGTTAGCGATATCTCCGAAACCTGTAGACTAAAAAAAATTTTTTTTCGTATGAAAAACTACAAACGATTTAAAAATTATTTCAAAAAGAAAAAACCTAAATTTGCTTAAATTGATTGGTTTCCGCACAATGTATTATATTTTCGGAGTAACTATAAAAACTACAAAAAAATTAATTTCACTACAATCAATTTCATCGTTTGTAGTTATAGGAAAAGTACTTTTAGTGCTTCCGAATTGCTGCGTTCTTGGTTTTTTTTGAGATGCGTTAACGATATCTCCGAAACCTGTGTACCAAAAAAAAATTTTTTTTTCCTATGAAAAACTACAAACGATTTAAAACGTATTTCAAAAAGAAAAAAACCAAATTTGCTTAAATTGCTTGGTTTCCGCACAATGTATTATAGTTTCGGAGTAACTATAAAAACTACAAAAAAATGAATTTCACTACAATCAATTTCATCGTTTGTAGTTATAGGAAAAGTACTTTTAGTGCTCCAAATTGCTGCGTTCTTGGTTTTTTTGAGATGCGTTAACGATATCTCCGAAACCTTTGGACCAAAAAAAAATGTTTTTCCTATGAAAAACTACAAACGATTTAAAACGTATTTCAAAAAGAAAAAAACCAAATTTGCTTAAATTGCTTGGTTTCCGCACAATGTATTATAGTTTCGGAGTAACTATAAAAACTACAAAAAAATGAATTTCACTACAATCAATTTCATCGTTTGTAGTTATAGGAAAAGTACTTTTAGTGCTTCCAAATTGCTGCGTTCTTGGTTTTTTTGAGATGCGTTAGCGATATCTCCGAAACCTGTGGACTAAAAAAAATTTTTTTTCGTATGAAAAACTACAAACGATTTAAAACGTATTTCAAAAAGAAAAAACCAAATTTGCTTAAATTGCTTGGTTTCCGCACAATGTATTATATTTTCGGAATAACTATAAAAACTACAAAAAAATGAATTTCACTGCAATCAATTTCATCGTTTGTATTTATAGGAAAAGTACTTTTAGTGCTTCCAAATTGCTGCGTTCTTGGTTTTTTGAGATGCGTTAGCGATATCTCCGAAACCTGTGGACTAAAAAAAATTTTTTTCCTATTTGTAGTCATAGGAAAAGTACTTTTAGTGCTCCCAAATTGCTGCGTTCTTGGTTTTTTGAGATGCGTTAACGATATCTCCGAAACCTGTGGACCAAAAAAAAATTTTTTTCCTATGAAAAACTACAAACGAATTAAAACGTATTTCAAAAATAAAAAACTCAAACTTGCTTAAATTGCTTGGTTTCCGCACAATGTATTATATTTTCGGAGTAACTATAAAAACTACAAAAAAATAAATTTCACTACAATCAATTTCATCATTTGTAGTTATAGGAAAAGTACTTTTAGTGCTTCCAAATTGCTGTGTTCTTTGTTTTTTTGAGATGCGTTAGCGATATCTCCGAAACCTGTGGATCAAAAAAAAATTTTTTTTTGTATGAAAAACTACAAACGATTTAAAACGTATTTCAAAAAGAAAAAACCCAAATTTGCTTAAATTGCTTGGTTTCCGCACAATGTAATATATTTTCGGAGTAACTATAAAAACTACAAAAAAATTAATTTGACTACAATCAATTTCATCGTTTGTAGTTATAGGAAAAGTACTTTTAGTGCTTCCAAATTGCTGCGTTCTTGGTTTTTTTGGGATGCGTTAGCGATATCTCCGAAACCTGTGGACTAACAAAAATTTTTGTTTCGTATGAAAAACTGCAAACGATTTAAAACGTATTTCAAGAAGAAAAAACCCAAATTTGCTTAAATTGCTTGGTTTCCGCACAATGTACTATATTTTCGGAGTAACTATAAAAACTACAAAAAAATTAATTTTACTACAATCAATTTCATCGTATGTAGTTATAGGAAAAGTACTTTTAGTGTTTGAAATTGCTGCGTTCTTGGTTTTTTTGTAATGCATTAGCGATATCTCCGAAACCTGTAGACCAAAAAAAATTTTTTTTTCCTATGAAAAACTACAAACGATTTAAAACGTATTTCAAAAAGAAAAAACCCAAATTTGCTTAAATTGCTTGGTTTCCGCACAATGTATTATATTTTCGGAGTAACTATAAAAACTACAAAAAAATTAATTTGACTACAATCAATTTCATCATTTGTAGTTATAGGAAAAGTACTTTTCGTGCTTCCAAATTGCAGCGTTCTTGGTTTTTTTGGGATGCGTTTGCGATATCTCCGAAACCTGTGGACTAAAAAAAATTTTTTTTCGTATGAAAAACTGCAAACGATTTAAAACGTATTTCAAAAAGAAAAAACCCAAATTTGCTTAAATTGCTTGGTTTCCGCACAATGTATTATATTTTCGGAGTAACTATAAAAAGTACAAAAAAATTAATTTCACTACAATCAATTTCATCGTTTGTAGTTATAAGATAAGTACTTTTAGTGCTTCCAAATTGCTGGGTTCTTGGTTTTTTTGAGATGCGTTAGCGATATCTCCGAAACCTTTGGACCAAAAAAAAAATTTTTTCCCTATGAAAAACTACAAACGATTTAAAACGTATTTCAAAAAGAAAAAAACCAAATTTGCTTAAATTGCTTGGTTTCCGCACAATGTATTATAGTTTCGGAGTAACTATAAAAACTACAAAAAAATGAATTTCACTACAATCAATTTCATCGTTTGTAGTTATAGGAAAAGTACTTTTAGTGCTTCCAAATTGCTGCGTTCTTGGTTTTTTTGAGATGCGTTAGCGATATCTCCGAAACCTGTGGACTAAAAAAAATTTTTTTTCGTATGAAAAACTACAAACGATTTAAAACGTATTTCAAAAAGAAAAAACCAAATTTGCTTAAATTGCTTGGTTTCCGCACAATGTATTATATTTTCGGAATAACTATAAAAACTACAAAAAAATGAATTCCATTACAATCAATTTCATCGTTTGTATTTATAGGAAAAGTACTTTTAGTGCTTCCAAATTGCTGCGTTCTTGGTTTTTTGAGATGCGTTAGCGATATCTCCGAAACCTGTGGACTAAAAAAAATTTTTTTCCTATTTGTAGTCATAGGAAAAGTACTTTTAGTGCTCCCAAATTGCTGCGTTCTTGGTTTTTTGAGATGCGTTAACGATATCTCCGAAACCTGTGGACCAAAAAAAAATGTTTTTCCTATGAAAAACTACAAACGAATTAAAACGTATTTCAAAAAGAAAAAACTCAAACTTGCTTAAATTGCTTGGTTTCCGCACAATGTATTATATTTTCGGAGTAACTATAAAAACTACAAAAAAATAAATTTCACTACAATCAATTTCATCATTTGTAGTTATAGGAAAAGTACTTTTAGTGCTTCCAAATTGCTGTGTTCTTTGTTTTTTTGAGATGCGTTAGCGATATCTCCGAAACCTGTGGATCAAAAAAAAATTTTTTTTTGTATGAAAAACTACAAACGATTTAAAACGTATTTCAAAAAGAAAAAACCCAAATTTGCTTAAATTGCTTGGTTTCCGCACAATGTAATATATTTTCGGAGTAACTATAAAAACTACAAAAAAATTAATTTGACTACAATCAATTTCATCGTTTGTAGTTATAGGAAAAGTACTTTTAGTGCTTCCAAATTGCTGCGTTCTTGGTTTTTTTGGGATGCGTTAGCGATATCTCCGAAACCTGTGGACTAACAAAAATTTTTGTTTCGTATGAAAAACTGCAAACGATTTAAAACGTATTTCAAGAAGAATAAACCCAAATTTGCTTAAATTGCTTGGTTTCCGCACAATGTATTATATTTTCGGAGTAACTATAAAAACTGCAAAAAAATGAATTTCACTACAACCAATTTCATCGTATTTAGTTATAGGAAAAGTACTTTTAGTGTTTGAAATTGCTGCGTTCTTGGTTTTTTTGTGATGCATTAGCGATATCTCCGAAACCTGTGGACCAAAAAAAATTTTTTTCCTATGAAAAACTACAAACGATTTAAAACGTATTTCAAAAAGAAAAAACCCAAATTTGCTTAAATTGCTTGGTTTCCGCACAATGTATTATATTTTCGGAGTAACTATAAAAACTACAAAAAATTAATTTGACTACAATCAATTTCATCGTTTGTAGTTATAGGAAAAGTACTTTTAGTACTTCCAAATTGCTGCGTTCTTGGTTTTTTTGGGATGCGTTAGCGATATCTCCGAAACCTGTGGACTAAAAAAAATTTTTTTTTCGTATGAAAAACTGCAAACCATTTAAAACGTATTTCAAAAAGAAAAAACCCAAATTTGCTTAAATTGCTTGGTTTCCGCACAAATTATTATATTTTCGGAGTAACTATAAAAAGTACAAAAAAATTAATGTCACTACAATCAATTTCATCGTTTGTAGTTATAAAAAAAGTACTTTTAGTGCTTCCAAATTGCTGCGTTCTTGGTTTTTTTGAGATGCGTTAGCGATATCTCCGAAACCTGTAGACTAAAAAAAAATTTTTTTTTTGTATGAAAAACTACAAACGATTTAAAAATTATTTCAAAAAGAAAAAACCTAAATTTGCTTAAATTGCTTGGTTTCCGCACAATGTATTATATTTTCGGAGTAACTATAAAAACTACAGAAAAATTAATTTCACTACAATCAATTTCATCGTTTGTAGTTATAGGAAAAGTACTTTTAGTGCTTCCAAATTGCTGCGTTCTTGGTTTTTTTTTGAGATGCGTTAACTATATCTCCGAAACCTGTGTACCAAAAAAAAAAATTTTTTTTCCTATGAAAAACTACAAACGATTTAAAACGTATTTCAAAAAGAAAAAAACCAAATTTGCTTAAATTGCTTGGTTTAGGCACAATGTATTATATTTTCGGAGTAACTATAAAAACTACAAAAATATGAATTTCACTACAATCAATTTCATCCTTTGTAATTATAAGAAAAGTACTTTTAGTGCTTCCAAATTTCTGCGTTCTTGGTTTTTTTGAGATACGTTAGCGATATCTCCGAAACCTGTGGACTAAAAAAAATTTTTTTTCGTAGGAAAAACTACAAACGATTTAAAACGTATTTCAAAAAGGAAAAACCCAAATTTGCTTAAATTGCTTGGTTTCCGCACAATGTATTATATTTTCGGAGTAAGTATAAAAACTACAAAAATATGAATTTCACTACAATCAATTTCATCCTTTGTAGTTATAAGAAAAGTACTTTTAGTGCTTCCAAATTGCTGCGTTCTTGGTTTTTTTGAGATGCGTTAGCGATATCTCCGAAACCTGTGGACTAACAAAAATTTTTTTTTTTTCGTATGAAAAACTGCAAACGATTTAAAACGTATTTCAAAAAGAAAAAACCCAAATTTGCTTAAATTGCTTGGTTTCCGCACAATGTATTATATTTTCGAAGTAACTATAAAAACTACAAAAAATATATATTTCACTACAATCAATTTCATCGTTTGTAGTTATAGGAAAAGTACTTTTAGTGCTCCAAATTGCTGCGTTCTTGGTTTTTTTGAGATGCGTTAACGATATCTCCGAAACCTGTGGACCAAAAAAAAATTTTTTTTCCTATGAAAAACTACAAACGATTTAGAACGTATTTCAAAAAGAAAAAAAACCAAATTTGCTTAAATTGCTTGGTTTCCGCACAATGTATTATAGTTTCGGAGTAACTATAAAAACTACAAAAAAATGAATTTCACTACAATCAATTTCATCGTTTGTAGTTATAGGAAAAGTACTTTTAGTGCTTCCAAATTGCTGCGTTCTTGGTTTTTTTGAGATGCGTTAGCGATATCTCCGAAACTTGTGGATTAAAAATTTTTTTTTTCGCATGAAAAACTACAAACTATTTAAAACGTATTTCAAAAAGAAAAAACCAAATTTGCTTAAATTGCTTGGTTTCCGCACAATTTATTATATTTTCGGAGTAACTATAAAAACTACAAAAATATGAATTTCACTACAATCAATTTCATCGTTTGTAGTTATAGGAAAAGTACTTTTAGTGCTTCCAAATTGCTGCGTTCTTGGTTTTTTTGAGATGCGTTAGCGATATCTCCGAAACCTGTGGACTAAAAAAAAATTTTTTTTCGTATGAAAAACTACAAACGATTTAAAACGTATTTCAAAAAGAAAAAACTCAAATTTGCTTAAATTGCTTGGTTTCCGCACAATGTATTATATTTTCGGAGTAACTATAAAAACTACAAAAAAATTAATTTCACTACAATCAATTTCATCGTTTTTAGTTATAGGAAAAGTACTTTTAGCGCTTCCAAATTGCTGCGTTCTTGATTTTTTTGAGATGCGTTAGCGATATCTCCGAAACCTGTGGACTAAAAAAAAATTTTTTTCGTATGAAAAACTACAAACGATTTAAAAATTATTTCAAAAATAAAAAACCTAAATTTGCTTAAATTGCTTGGTTTCCGCACAATGTATTATATTTTCGGAGTAACTATAAAAACTACAAAAAAATTAATTTCACTACAATCACTTTCATCGTTTGAAGTTATAGGAAAAGTACTTTTAGTGCTTCCAAATTGCTGCGTTCTTGGTTTTTTTTGAGATGCGTTAACGATATCTCCGAAACTTGTGTACCAAAAAAAAAATTTTTTTTCGTATGAAAAACTACAAACGATTTAAAACGTATTTCAAAAAAAAACCAAATTTGCTTAAATTGCTTGGTTTCCGCACAATGTATTATATTTTCGGAGTAACTATAAAAACTACAAAAAAATGAATTTCACTACAATCAATTTCATCGTTTGTAGTTATAGGAAAAGTACTTTTAGTGCTTCCAAATTGCTGCGTTCTTGGTTTTTTTGAGATGCGTTAGCGATATCTCCGAAACCTGTGTACTAAAAGAAATTTTTTTTTCGTATGAAAAACTACAAACGATTTAAAACGTATTTCAAAAAGAAAAACCCCAAATTTGCTTAAATTGCTTGGTTTCCGCACAATATATTATATTTTCGGAGTAACGATAAAAACTACAAAAAATGAATTTCACTACAATCAATTTCATCGTTTGTAGTTATAGGAAAAGTACTTTTAGTGCTTCGAAATTGCTGCGTTCTTGGTTTTTTTGAGATGCGTTAAGGATATCTCCGAAACCTGTGGACCAAAAAAAAATTGTTTTCCTGTGAAAAACTACAAACGAATTAAAACGTATTTCAAAAAGAAAAAACCCAAATTTGCTTAAATTGCTTGGTTTCCGCACAATGTATTATATTTTCGGAGTAACTATAAAAACTACAAAAAATGAATTTATTTCATCGTTTGTAGTTATAGGAAAAGTACTTTTAGTGCTGCCAAATTGAGGCGTTCTTGGTTTTTTTTGAGATGCGTTAGCGATATCTCCGAAACCTGTGGACTAAAAAAAAATTTTTTTCGTATGAAAACTACAAACGATTTAAAACATATTTCAAAAAGAAAAACCCAAATTTGCTTAAATTGCTTGGTTTCCGCACAATGTGTTATATTTTCGGAGTAACTATAAAAACTAAAAAAAAATTAATTTCTTTACAATCAATTTAATCGTTTGTAGTTATAGGAAAAGTACTTTTAGTGCTTCAAAATTGCTGCGCTCTTGGTTTTTTTGAGATGCGTTAACGATATCACCGAAACCTGAAGACCAAAAAAAAATTGTTTTCCTATGAAAAACTACAAACGAATTAAAACGTATTTCAAAAAGAAAAACCCCAAATTTGCTTAAATTTCTTGGTTTCCGCAAAATGTATTATATTTTCGGAGTAACTATAAAAACTACAAAAAATGAATTTCACTACAATCAATTTCATCGTTTGTAGTTATAGGAAAAGTACTTTTAGTGCTTCCAAATTGCTGCGTTCTTGGTTTTTTTGAGATGCGTTAGCGATATCTCCGAAACCTGTTTACTAAAAAAAAATTTTTTTCGTATGAAAAACTACAAACGATTTAAAACGTATTTCAAAAAGAAAAAACCCAAATTTGCTTAAATTGCTTGGTTTCCGCAAAATGTATTATATTTTCGGAGTAACTATAAAAAGTAAAAAAAATGAATTTCACTACAATCAATTTCATCGTTTGTAGTTATAGGAAAAGTACTTTTAGTGCTTCCAAATTGCTGCGTTCTTGGTTTTATTGAGATGCGTTAGCCATATCTCCGAGACCTGTGGACTAAAAAAAATTTTTTTTTTTGTGTGAAAAACTACAAACGATTTACAACGTATTTCAAAAAGAAAAAACCCAAAATTGCTTAAACTGCTTGGTTTCCGCACAATGTATTATATTTTCGGAGTGATTATAAAAACTACAAAAAAATTAATTTCTTTACAATCAATTTCATCGTTTTTAGTTATAGGAAAAGTACCTTTAGTGCTTCCAAATTGCTGCGTTCTTGGTTTTTTGAGATGCGTTAACGATATCTCCGAAACCTGTGTACCAAAAAAAAATTTTTTTTTCCTATGAAAAACTACAAACGATTTAAAACGTATTTCAAAAAGAAAAAAACCAAATTTGCTTAAATTGCTTGGTTTCCGCACAATGTATTATAGTTTCGGAGTGACTATAAAAACTACAAAAAAATTAATTTCTTTACAATCAATTTCATCGTTTTTAGTTATAGGAAAAGTACCTTTAGTGCTTCCAAATTGCTGCGTTCTTGGTTTTTTTTGAGATGCGTTAACGATATCTCCGAAACCTGTGTACCAAAAAAAAATTTTTTTTTCCTATGAAAAACTACAAACGATTTAAAACGTATTTCAAAAAGAAAAAAACCAAATTTGCTTAAATTGCTTGGTTTCCGCACAATGTATTATAGTTTCGGAGTAACTATAAAAACTACAAAAAAATGAATTTCACTACAATCAATTTCATCGTTTGTAGTTATAGGAAAAGTACTTTTAGTGCTCCAAATTGCTGCGTTCTTGGTTTTTTTGAGATGCGTTAACGATATCTCCGAAACCTTTGGACCAAAAAAAAAATTTTTTTCCTATGAAAAACTACAAACGATTTAAAACGTATTTCAAAAAGAAAAAAACCAAATTTGCTTAAATTGCTTGGTTTCCGCACAATGTATTATAGTTTCGGAGTAACTATAAAAACTACAAAAAAATGAATTTCACTACAATCAATTTCATCGTTTGTAGTTATAGGAAAAGTACTTTTAGTGCTTCCAAATTGCTGCGTTCTTGGTTTTTTTGAGATGCGTTAGCGATATCTCCGAAACCTGTGGACTAAAAAAAATTTTTTTTCGTATGAAAAACTACAAACGATTTAAAACGTATTTCAAAAAGAAAAAACCAAATTTGCTTAAATTGCTTGGTTTCCGCACAATGTATTATATTTTCGGAATAACTATAAAAACTACAAAAAAATGAATTTCACTACAATCAATTTCATCGTTTGTATTTATAGGAAAAGTACTTTTAGTGCTTCCAAATTGCTGCGTTCTTGGTTTTTTGAGATGCGTTAGCGATATCTCCGAAACCTGTGGACTAAAAAAAATTTTTTCCTATTTGTAGTCATAGGAAAAGTACTTTTAGTGCTCCCAAATTGCTGCGTTCTTGGTTTTTTGAGATGCGTTAACGATATCTCCGAAACCTGTGGACCAAAAAAAAAATTTTTTTCCTATGAAAAACTACAAACGAATTAAAACGTATTTCAAAAAGAAAAAACTCAAACTTGCTTAAATTGCTTGGTTTCCGCACAATGTATTATATTTTCGGAGTAACTATAAAAACTACAAAAAAATAAATTTCACTACAATCAATTTCATCATTTGTAGTTATAGGAAAAGTACTTTTAGTGCTTCCAAATTGCTGTGTTCTTTGTTTTTTTGAGATGCGTTAGCGATATCTCCGAAACCTGTGGATCAAAAAAAAATTTTTTTTTGTATGAAAAACTACAAACGATTTAAAACGTATTTCAAAAAGAAAAAACCCAAATTTGCTTAAATTGCTTGGTTTCCGCACAATGTAATATATTTTCGGAGTAACTATAAAAACTACAAAAAAATTAATTTGACTACAATCAATTTCATCGTTTGTAGTTATAGGAAAAGTACTTTTAGTGCTTCCAAATTGCTGCGTTCTTGGTTTTTTTGGGATGCGTTAGCGATATCTCCGAAACCTGTGGACTAACAAAAATTTTTGTTTCGTATGAAAAACTGCAAACGATTTAAAACGTATTTCAAGAAGAAAAAACCCAAATTTGCTTAAATTGCTTGGTTTCCGCACAATGTATTATATTTTCGGAGTAACTATAAAAACTGCAAAAAAATGAATTTCACTACAACCAATTTCATCGTATGTAGTTATAGGAAAAGTACTTTTAGTGTTTGAAATTGCTGCGTTCTTGGTTTTTTTGTGATGCATTAGCGATATCTCCGAAACCTGTGGACCAAAAAAAAATTTTTTCCTATGAAAAACTACAAACGATTTAAAACGTATTTCAAAAAGAAAAAACCCAAATTTGCTTAAATTGCTTGGTTTCCGCACAATGTATTATATTTTCGGAGTAACTATAAAAACTACAAAAAATTAATTTGACTACAATCAATTTCATCGTTTGTAGTTATAGGAAAAGTACTTTTAGTACTTCCAAATTGCTGCGTTCTTGGTTTTTTTGGGATGCGTTAGCGATATCTCCGAAACCTGTGGACTAAAAAAAATTTTTTTTTCGTATGAAAAACTGCAAACCATTTAAAACGTATTTCAAAAAGAAAAAACCCAAATTTGCTTAAATTGCTTGGTTTCCGCACAAATTATTATATTTTCGGAGTAACTATAAAAAGTACA
Source organism: Eurosta solidaginis (assembly GCF_040869045.1). Lineage (NCBI taxonomy): Eukaryota > Metazoa > Arthropoda > Insecta > Diptera > Tephritidae > Eurosta > Eurosta solidaginis. Next base: position 122,221,795 of record NC_090321.1, read on the forward strand.
AAAAAATTAATGTCACTACAATCAATTTCATCGTTTGTAGTTATAAAAAAAGTACTTTTAGTGCTTCCAAATTGCTGCGTTCTTGGTTTTTTTGAGATGCGTTAGCGATATCTCCGAAACCTGTAGACTAAAAAAAAATTTTTTTTTGTATGAAAAACTACAAACGATTTAAAAATTATTTCAAAAAGGAAAAACCTAAATTTGCTTAAATTGCTTGGTTTCCGCACAATGTATTATATTTTCGGAGTAACTATAAAAACTACAGAAAAATTAATTTCACTACAATCAATTTCATCGTTTGTAGTTATAGGAAAAGTACTTTTAGTGCTTCCAAATTGCTGCGTTCTTGGTTTTTTTTTGAGATGCGTTAACTATATCTCCGAAACCTGTGTACCAAAAAAAAAATTTTTTTTCCTATGAAAAACTACAAACGATTTAAAACGTATTTCAAAAAGAAAAAAACCAAATTTGCTTAAATTGCTTGGTTTAGGCATAATGTATTATATTTTCGGAGTAACTATAAAAACTACAAAAATATGAATTTCACTACAATCAATTTCTTCCTTTGTAGTTATAAGAAAAGTACTTTTAGTGCTTCCAAATTTCTGCGTTCTTGGTTTTTTTGAGATACGTTAGCGATATCTCCGAAACCTGTGGACTAAAAAAAATTTTTTTTCGTAGGAAAAACTACAAACGATTTAAAACGTATTTCAAAAAGGAAAAACCCAAATTTGCTTAAATTGCTTGGTTTCCGCAGAATGTATTATATTTTCGGAGTAAGTATAAAAACTACAAAAATATGAATTTCACTACAATCAATTTCATCCTTTGTAGTTATAAGAAAAGTACTTTTAGTGCTTCAAAATTGCTGCGTTCTTGGTTTTTTTGAGATGCGTTAGCGATATCTCCGAAACCTGTGGACTAACAAAAATTTTTTTTTTCGTATGAAAAACTGCAAACGATTTAAAACGTATTTCAAAAAGAAAAAACCCAAATTTGCTTAAATTGCTTGGTTTCCGCACAATGTATTATATTTTCGAAGTAACTATAAAAACTACAAAAAATATATATTTCACTACAATCAATTTCATCGTTTGTAGTTATAGGAAAAGTACTTTTAGTGCTCCAAATTGCTGCGTTCTTGGTTTTTTTGAGATGCGTTAACGATATCTCCGAAACCTGTGGACCAAAAAAAAATTTTTTTTCCTATGAAAAACTACAAACGATTTAGAACGTATTTCAAAAAGAAAAAAACCAAATTTGCTTAAATTGCTTGGTTTCCGCACAATGTATTATAGTTTCGGAGTAACTATAAAAACTACAAAAAAATTAATTTCACTACAATCAATTTCATCGTTTGTAGTTATAGGAAAAGTACTTTTAGTGCTTCCAAATTGCTGCGTTCTTGGTTTTTTTGAGATGCGTTAGCGATATCTCCGAAACTTGTGGATTAAAAATTTTTTTTTTCGCATGAAAAACTACAAACTATTTAAAACGTATTTCAAAAAGAAAAAACCAAATTTGCTTAAATTGCTTGGTTTCCGCACAATTTATTATATTTTCGGAGTAACTATAAAAACTACAAAAATATGAATTTCACTACAATCAATTTCATCGTTTGTAGTTATAGGAAAAGTACTTTTAGTGCTTCCAAATTGCTGCGTTCTTGGTTTTTTTGAGATGCGTTAGCGATATCTCCGAAACCTGTGGACTAAAAAAAATTTTTTTTCGTATGAAAAACTACAAACGATTTAAAACGTATTTCAAAAATAAAAAACCTAAATTTGCTTAAATTGCTTGGTTTCCGCACAATGTATTATATTTTCGGAGTAACTATAAAAACTACAAAAAAATTAATTTCACTACAATCACTTTCATCGTTTGTAGTTATAGGAAAAGTACTTTTAGTGCTTCCAAATTGCTGCGTTCTTGGTTTTTTTTGAGATGCGTTAACGATATCTCCGAAACTTGTGTACCAAAAAAAAATTTTTTTTCGTATGAAAAACTACAAACGATTTAAAACGTATTTCAAAAAAAAACCAAATTTGCTTAAATTGCTTGGTTTCCGCACAATGTATTATATTTTCGGAGTAACTATAAAAACTACAAAAAAATGAATTTCACTACAATCAATTTCATCGTTTGTAGTTATAGGAAAAGTACTTTTAGTGCTTCCAAATTGCTGCGTTCTTGGTTTTTTTGAGATGCGTTAGCGATATCTCCGAAACCTGTGTACTAAAAGAAATTTTTTTTTCGTATGAAAAACTACAAACGATTTAAAACGTATTTCAAAAATAAAAACCCCAAATTTGCTTAAATTGCTTGGTTTCCGCACAATATATTATATTTTCGGAGTAACTATAAAAACTACAAAAAATGAATTTCACTACAATCAATTTCATCGTTTGTAGTTATAGGAAAAGTACTTTTAGTGCTTCGAAATTGCTGCGTTCTTGGTTTTTTTGAGATGCGTTAAGGATATCTCCGAAACCTGTGGACCAAAAAAAAATTGTTTTCCTGTGAAAAACTACAAACGAATTAAAACGTATTTCAAAAAGAAAAAACCCAAATTTGCTTAAATTGCTTGGTTTCCGCACAATGTATTATATTTTCGGAGTAACTATAAAAACTACAAAAAATGAATTTATTTCATCGTTTGTAGTTATAGGAAAAGTACTTTTAGTGCTGCCAAATTGAGGCGTTCTTGGTTTTTTTTGAGATGCGTTAGCGATATCTCCGAAACATGTGGACTAAAAAAAAATTTTTTTCGTATGAAAAACTACGAACGATTTAAAACATATTTCAAAAAGAAAAACCCAAATTTGCTTAAATTGCTTGGTTTCCGCACAATGTGTTATATTTTCGGAGTAACTATAAAAACTAAAAAAAAATGAATTTCTTTACAATCAATTTAATCGTTTGTAGTTATAGGAAAAGTACTTTTAGTGCTTCAAAATTGCTGCGCTCTTGGTTTTTTTGAGATGCGTTAACGATATCACCGAAACCTGAAGACCAAAAAAAAAATTGTTTTCCTATGAAAAACTCCAAACGAATTAAAACGTATTTCAAAAAGAAAAACCCCAAATTTGCTTAAATTTCTTGGTTTCCGCAAAATGTATTATATTTTCGGAGTAACTATAAAAACTACAAGAAATGAATTTCACTACAATCAATTTCATCGTTTGTAGTTATAGGAAAAGTACTTTTAGTGCTTCCAAATTGCTGCGTTCTTGGTTTTTTTGAGATGCGTTAGCGATATCTCCGAAACCTGTTTACTAAAAAAAAAATTTTTTCGTATGAAAAACTACAAACGATTTAAAACGTATTTCAAAAAGAAAAAACCCAAATTTGCTTAAATTGCTTGGTTTCCGCAAAATGTATTATATTTTCGGAGTAACTATAAAAAGTAAAAAAAATGAATTTCACTACAATCAATTTCATCGTTTGTAGTTATAGGAAAAGTACTTTTAGTGCTTCCAAATTGCTGCGTTCTTGGTTTTATTGAGATGCGTTAGCGATATCTCCGAGACCTGTGGACTAAAAAAAATTTTTTTTTTGTGTGAAAAACTACAAACGATTTACAACGTATTTCAAAAAGAAAAACCCCAAAATTGCTTAAACTGCTTGGTTTCCGCACAATGTATTATATTTTCGGAGCGACTATAAAAACTACAAAAAAATTAATTTCTTTACAATCAATTTCATCGTTTTTAGTTATAGGAAAATTACCTTTAGTGCTTCCAAATTGCTGCGTTCTTGGTTTTTTGAGATGCGTTAACGATATCTCCGAAACCTGTGGACCAAAAAAAAAAGTTTTTTTCCTATGAAAAACTACAAACGAATTAAAACGTATTTCAAAAAGAAAAAACCAAAATTTGCTTAAATTGCTTGGTTTCCGCACAATATATTTTATTTTCGGAGTAACTATAAAAAGTACAAAAAAATTTATTTTACTACAATCAATTTCATCGTTTGTAGTTATAGGAAAAGTACTTTTAGTGCTTCCAAATTGCTGCGTTCTTGGTTTTTTTGAGATGCGTTAGCGATATCTCCGAAACCTGTGGACCAAAAAAAAATTTTTTTTTCCTATGAAAAACTACAAACGACTTAAAACGTATTTCAAAAAGAAAACCCCGAAATTTGCTTAAATTGCTTGGTTCCCGCACAATGTATTATATTTTCGGAGTAACTACAAAAACTACAAAAAAATGAATTTCACTACAATCAATTTCATCGTTTGTAGTTATAGGAAAAGTACTTTTAGTGCTTCCAAATTGCTGCGTTCTTCGTTTTTTTTGAGATGCGTTAGCGATATCTCCGAAACCGGGGGACCAAAAAAAATTTTTTTTTCATATGAAAAACTACAATAGATTCAAAACGTATTACAAAAAGAAAAAACCCAAATTTTCTTAAATTGCTTGGTTTCCGCACAATGTATTATATTTTCGGAGTAACTATAAAAATTACAAAAAAAATTAATTTCACTACAATCAATTTCATTGTTTGTAGTTTTAGGAAAAGTACTTTTCGTGCTTCCAAATTGCGGCGTTCTTGGTTTTTTTGAGATGCGTTAGCGATATCTCCGAAACCTGTGGACCAAAAAAAATTTTTTTTTCGTATGAAAAACTACAAACGATTTAAAAGTATTTCAAAGAGAAAAAACCAAATTTGCTTAAATTGCTTGGTTTCCGCACAATGTATTAAATTTTCGGAGTAACTATAAAAAGTAAAAAAAAATGAATGTCACTACAATCAATTTCATCGTTTGTAGTTATAGGAAAAGTACTTTTAGTGCTTCCAAATTGCTGCGTTCTTGGTTTTTTTGAGATGCGTTAGCGATATCTCCGAAACCTGTGGACCAAAAAAAAAATTTTTTCCTATGAAAAACTACAAACGATTTAAAACGTATTTCAAAAAGAAAAAACCCAAATTTGCTTAAATTGCTTGGTTTCCGCACAATGTATTATATTTTCGGAGCAACTATAAAAACTACAAACAAATTAATTTCACTACAATCAATTTCATCGTTTGTAGTTATAGGAAAAGTACTTTTAGTGCTTCCAAATTGGGGCGTTCTTGGTTTTTTATAGATGCGTTAGCGATATCTCCGAAACCTGTGGACTAAAAAAAATTTTTTTTGTATGAAACACTACAAACGAATTAAAACGTATTTCAAAAAGAAAAACCCCTAACTTGCTTAAATTGCTTGGTTTCCGCACAATGTATTATATTTTCGGAGTAATTATAAAAACTACAAAAAAATTTATTTCACTACAATCAATTTCATCGTTTGTAGTTATAGGAAAAGTACTTTTAGTGCTTCCAAATTGCTGTGTTCTTGGTTTTTTTAAGATGCGTTAGCGATATCTCCGAAACCTGTGGACCAAAAAAATTTTTTTTGTATGAAAAACTACAAACGAATTAAAACGTATTTCAAAAAGAAAAAACCCAAATTTGCTTAAATTGCTTGGTTTCCGCACAATGTATTATATTTTCGGAGTAACTATAAAAACTACAAAAAAATGAATTTCGCTACAATCAATTTCATCGTTTGTAGTTATAGGAAAAGTACTTATAGTGCTTTCAAATTGCTGCGTTCTTTGTTTTTTTGAGATGCGTTAGCGATATGTCTGAAACCTGTGGACTAAAAAAAAATTTTTATTTCATATGAAAAACTACAAACGATTTAAAACGTATTTCAAAAAGAAAAAACCCAAATTTGCTTAAATTGCTTGGTTTCCGCACAATGTATTATATTTTCGGAGTAACTATAAAAACTGCAAAAAAATGAATTTCACTGCAATCAATTTCATCGTTTGTAGTTATAGGAAAAGTACTTTTAGTGCTTCCAAATTGCTCCGTTCTTGGTTTTTTGAGATGCGTTAACGATATCACCGAAACCTGAAGACCAAAAAAAAAATTGTTTTCCTATGAAAAACTACAAACGAATTAAAACGTATTTCAAAAAGAAAAAACCCAAATTTGCTTAAATTTCTTGGTTTCGGCACAATGTATTATATTTTCGGAGTAACTATAAAAACTACAAAAAATGAATTTCACTACAATCAATTTCATCGTTTGTAGTTATAGGAAAAGTACTTTTAGTGCTTCCAAATTGATGCGTTCTTGGTTTTTTGAGATGCGTTAGCTATATCTCCGAAACCTGTGGACTAAAAAAAAATGTTTTTCGTATGAAAGACTACAAACGATTTAAAACGTATTTCAAAAAGAAAAATCCCCAAATTTGCTTAAATTGCTTGGTTTCCGCACAATGTGTTATATTTTCGGAGTAACTATAAAAACTACAAAAAAATGAATTTCTTTACAATCAATTTCATCGTTTGTAGTTATAGGAAAAGTACTTTTAGTGCTTCCAAATTGCTGCGTTCTTGGTTTTTTTGAGATGCGTTAACGATATCTCCGAAACCTGTGGACCAAAAAAAATCTTTTTTTTTTATGAAAAACTACAAACGAATTAAAACGTATTTCAAAAAAAACCCAAACTTGCTTAAATTGCTTGGTTTCCGCACAATGTATTATATTTTCGGAGTAACTATAAAAACAACAAAAAAATTAATTTCACTGCAATTAATTTCATCGTTTTTAGTTATAGGAAAGTACTTTTAGTGCTTCCAAATTGCTGCGTTCTTGGTTTTTTTGAGATGTGTTAGCGATATCTCCGAAACCTGTTTACTAAAAAAAATTTTTTTCGTATGAAAAACTACAAACGCTTTAAAACGTATTTCAAAAAGAAAAACCCAAATTTGCTTAAATTGCTTGGTTTCCGCACAATGTATTATATTTTCGGAGTAACTATAAAAACTACAAACAAATTAATTTCACATCAACTTCATCGTTTGTAGTTATAGAAAAGTGCTTTTACTGCTTACAAATTGCTGCGTTCTTGGTTTTTTTGAGATGCGTTAGCGATATCTCCGAAACCTGTGGACTAAAAAAAATATTTTTTTTCGTATGAAAAACTACAAACGATTTAAAACGTATTTCAAAAAGAAATAACCCAAATTTTCTTAAATTGCTTGGTTTCCGCACAATGTTTTATATTTTCGGAGTAACTATAAAAACTACAGAAAAATGAATTTCACTACAATCAATTTCATCGTTTGTAGTTATAGGAAAAGTACTTTTAATGCTTCCAAATTGCTGCGTTCTTGGTTTTTTTGAGATGCTTTAGCGATATCTCCGAAACCTGTTTACTAAAAAAAAATTTTTTTCGCATGAAAAACTACAAACGATTTAAAACGTATTTCAAAAAGAAAAAACCCAAATTTGCTTAAATTGCTTGGTTTCCGCACAATGTATTATATTTTCGGAGTAACTATAAAAACTACAAAAAAATGAATTTCACTAAAATCAACTTCATCGTTTGTAGTTATAGGAAAAGTACTTTTAATGCTTCCAAATTGCTGCGTTCTTGGTTTTTTTGAGATGCTTTAGCGATATCTCCGAAACCTGTTTACTAAAAAAAATTTTTTTCGTATGAAAAACTACAAACGATTTAAAACGTATTTCAAAAAGAAAAACCCAAATTTGCTTAAATTGCTTGGTTTCCGCACAATGCATTATATTTTCGGAGTAACTATAAAAACTACAAAAAAATGAATTTCACTAAAATCAATTTCATCGTTTGTAGTTATAGGAAAAGTACTTTTAATGCTTCCAAATTGCTGCGTTCTTGGTTTTTTTGAGATGCGTTAGCGATATCTCCGAAACCTGTTTACTAAAAAAAATTTTTTTCGTATGAAAAACTACAAACGATTTAAAACGTATTTCAAAAAGAAAATCCCAAATTTGCTTAAATTGCTTGGTTTCCGCACAATGTATTATATTTTCGGAGTAACTATAAAAACTACAAAAAAATGAATTTCACTAAAATCAATTTCATCGTTTGTAGTTATAGGAAAAGTACTTTTAGTGCTTCCAAATTGCTGCGTTCTTGGTTTTTTTGACATGCGTTAGCGATATGCATTTGCATTTTGTGGTTTGCAGCACATAAGCTCTGTGCCAGCAAGAAAACGAAGTTGATGTATTTCAATTTGCATCCAAAATCCTCACCTGACATAGCCATTGTATTCTATGCTACTGACTGCAAACGTTTTGTACTAAATAATTTTCTGTTCTGTGCATCGTTTAAAGCTGAAGTAAATTGTTCCGATAAGTGCTTCACTATTGAAAAAGTAAGCGACTTCCAATATCTTGGTGTTATTGTTGACCAAAACTTGAGTTGGTCTACGCATATTTCTCGTTTGAAGTCCTACTTGCGATCTTCCGTTCGTTATTTTTACAATTTAAGAAAAGTTTGTTCAAACGAAACACTTAAAACTATTTACTACGCTTTAGTCCACTCCAAGCTCCAATATAGTATAACCTGTTGGGGTGGCGCTGCAGGTAATAAAATCCAGCAGCTTCTAACTATTCAAAAATGGGTCATAAGAAAAATATGTAATGTTGATCGTTTTCACCACTCTATGGAGTTGTTTAGGGATCTGAAAGTTCTTACTGTTAAGCATATGTACTACTATAAAACGTTAAAGATATTTTTCATTCGCTGTGGGTATTTACATAGCCTGGTATCGGATAGTTATAACTTGAGGCAAAACTCATATGGACTTGTGTATGTCCCGACCTCTCGAACAACCAACTTCAACAACTTCTTTACTATCGTTTCTTGTAAAGCTTTTAATGCGTTGCCTGCATGTATACGTGTCCCTAGAAATCTGAATGAGTTTTTGGGAAAGGTTAAATCTTTTCTACTAGAGAAATCACACGAAGACATCAAAATTTTGCTGAACCATAGCACTTAAAAAAATATATGTACATATTGTATTAATATATTTTATTACTTATTATTTTTAATCAAACTTCACCCCACGCACTATTTTACATATTTTTGAATTCAATTTTATTCGGAGATGGCATTCGATACTAAAATACATATATTTTTACAGAATGCCTTACTTTTCTTTCTGTAATTATGGTTAATTTAATTTAAGTCGCTATTGTAACATATATGCTGTTTTGAAAGAAAGTGAATAAAAAATGAAATGAAAATATCTCCGAAACCTGTTTACTAAAAAAAATTTTTTTTCGTATGAAAAACTACAAACGATTTAAAACGTATTTCAAAAATAAAAAACCCAAATTTACTTAAATTGCTTGGTTTCAGCACAATGTATTATATTTTCGGAGTAACTATAAAAACTACAAAAAATGAATTTCACTACAATCAATTTCATCGTTTGTAGTTATAGGAAAAGTACTTTTAGTGCTTTCAAATTGCTGCGTTCATTGTTTTTTTGAGATGCGTTAGCGATATGTCCGAAACCTGTGGACTAAAAAAAAAATTTTATTTCATATGAAAAACTACAAACGATTTAAAACGTATTTCAAAAAGAAAAAACCCAAATTTGCTTAAATTGCTTGGTTTCCGCACAATGTATTATATTTTCGGAGTAACTATAAAAACTACAAAAAAATGAATTTCACTGCAATCAATTTCATCGTTTGTAGTTATAGGAAAAGTACTTTTAGTGCTTCCAAATTGCTGCGTTCTTGGGTTTTTTGAGATGCGTTAACGATATCACCGAAACCTGAAGACCAAAAAAAAAATTGTTTTCCTATGAAAAACTACAAACGAATTAAAACGTATTTCAAAAAGAAAAAACCCAAATTTGCTTAAATTTCTTGGTTTCGGCACAATGTATTATATTTTCGGAGTAACTATAAAAACTACAAAAAATTAATTTCACTACAATCAATTTCATCGTTTGTAGTTATAGGAAAAATACTTTTAGTGCTTCCAAATTGCTGCGTTCTTGGTTTTTTTGAGATGCGTTAGCGATATCTCCGAAACCTGTTTACTAAAAAAAAATTTTTTTGGTATGAAAAACAACAAACGATTTAAAACGTATTTCAAAAAGAAAAAACCCAAATTTGCTTAAATTGCTTGGTTTCCGCACAATGTATTATATTTTCGGAGTAACTATAAAAACTACAAAAAAAATGAATTTCACTACAATCAATTTCATCGTTTGTAGTTATAGGAAAAGTACTTTTAGTGCTTTCAAATTGCTGCGTTCTTTGTTTTTTTTTAGATGCATTAGCGATATCTCCGAAACCTGTTTACTAAAAAAAAATAGTTTTCCTATGAAAAACTACAAACGAATTAAAACGTATTTCAAAAAGAAAAAACCCAAATTTGCTTAAATTTCTTGGTTTCGGCACAATGTATTATATTTTCGGAGTAACTATAAAAACTACAAAAAATTAATTTCACTACAATCAATTTCATCGTTTGTAGTTATAGGAAAAGTACTTTTTGTGCTTCCAAATTGCTGCGTTCTTGGTTTTTTTGAGATGCGTTAACGATATCTCCGAAACCTGTGGACCAAAAAAAATCTTTTTTTTTTTGTATGAAAAACTACAAACGATTTAAAACGTATTTCAAAAAGAAAAATCCCCAAATTTTCTTAAATTGCTTGGTTTCCGCACAATGTGTTATATTTTCGGAGTAACTATAAAAACTACAAAAAAATGAATTTCTTTGCAATCAATTTCATCGTTTGTAGTTATAGGAAAAGTACTTTTAGTGCTTCCAAATTGCTGCGTTCTTGTTTTTTTTTTGAGATGCGTTAGCGATATCTCCGAAACCTGTTTACTTAAAAAAAATTTTTTTCGTATGAAAAACTACAAACGATTTAAAACGTATTTCAAAAAGAAAAAACCCAAATTTGCTTAAATTGCTTGGTTTCCGCACAATGTATTATATTTTCGGAGTAACTATAAAAACTACAAAAAAATGAATTTCACTACAATCAATTTCATCGTTTGTAGTTATAGGAAAAGTACTTTTAGTGCTTTCAAATTGCTGCGTTCTTTGTTTTTTTGAGATTCGTTAGCGATATGTCCGAAACCTGTGGACTAAAAAAAAATTTTTATTTCATATGAAAAACTACAAACGATTTAAAACGTATTTCAAAAAGAAAAAACCCAAATTTGCTTAAATTGCGTGGTTTCCGCACAATGTATTATATTTTCGGAGTAACTATAAAAACTACAAAAAAATGAATTTCACTGCAATCAATTTCATCGATTGTAGTTGTAGGAAAAGTACTTTTAGTGCTTCCATATTGCTGCGTTCTTGGTTTTTTTGAGATGCGTTAACGATACCACCGAAACCTGAAGACCAAAAAAATTTGTTTTCCTATGAAAAATTACAAACGAATTAAAACGTATTCAAAAAAGAACAAACCCAAATTTGCTTAAATTTCTTGATTTCGGCACAATGTATTATATTTTCGGAGTAACTATAAAAACTACAAAAAATGAATTTCACTACAATCAATTTGATCGTTTGTAGTTATAGGAAAAGTACTTTTAGTGCTTCCAAATTGCTGTGTTCTTGGTTTTTTTGAGATGCGTTAGCGATATCTCCGAAACCTGTGGACTAAAAAATGTGTTTTCGTATGAAAGACTACAAACGATTTAAAACGTATTTCAAAAAGAAAAATCCCCAAATTTGCTTAAACTGCTTGGTTTCCGCACAATGTCTTATATTTTCGGAGTAACTATAAAAACTACAAAAAAATTAATTTCACTACAATTAATTTCATCGTTTGTAGTTATAGGAAAAGTACTTTTAGTGCTTCCAAATTGCTGCGTTCTTGGTTTTTTTGAGATGCGTTAACGATATCTCCGAAACCTGTAGACCAAAAAAAATCCTTTTTTTTTGTATGAAAAACAACAAACGAATTAAAACGTATTTCAAAGAAAAAACCCAAACTTGCTTAAATTGCTTGGTTTCCGGACAATGTATTATATTTTCGGAGTAACTATAAAAACTACAAAAAAATTAATTTCACTACAATTAATTTCATCGTTTGTAGTTATAGGAAAGTACTTTTAGTGCTTCCAAATTGCTGCGTTCTTGGTTTTTTTGAGATGCGTTAGCGATATCTCCGAGACCTGTGGACTAAAAAAAATTTTTTTTCCTGTGAAAAACTACAAACGATTTAAAAAGTATTTCAAAAACAAAAAACCCAAAATTGCTTGGTTTCCGCACAATGTATTATATTTTCGGAGTAACTATAAAAACTACAAAAAAAATAATTTCTCTACAATCAATTTCATCGTTTGTAGTTATATGAAAAGTACTTTTAGTGCTTCCAAATTGCAGCGTTCTTGGTTTTTTTGAGATGCGTTAGCGATATCTCCGAAACCTGTGGACCAAAAATTTTTTTTTTTCGTATGAAAAAATACAAACGATTTAAAACGTATTTCAAAAAGAAAAACCCCAAAATTTGCTTAAATTACTTGGTTTCCGCACAATGTATTAAATTTTCGGAGTAACTATAAAAACTACAAAAACATTAATTTCACATCAACTTCATCGTTTGTAGTTATAGGAAAAGTACTTTTACTATTTCCAAATTGCTGCGTTCTTGGTTTTTTTGAAATGCGTTAGCGATATCTCCGAAACCTGTGGACCAAAAAAAAAAATTTTTTTTCCTACGAAAAACTACAAACGATTTAAAACCTATTTCAAAAAGAAAAAACCTAAATTTGCTTAAATTGCTTGGTTTCCGCACAATGTATTATATTTTCGGAATAACAATAAAACTACAAAAAAATGAATTTCACTAAAATCAACTTCATCGTTTGTAGTTATAGGAAAAGTACTTTTAATGCTTCCAAATTGCTCCGTTCTTGGTTTTTTTGAGATGCGTTAGCGATATCTCCGAAACCTGTGGACCAAAAAAAAAATTTTTTTCCTATGAAAAACTACAAACGATTTAAAACGTATTTCAAAAAGAAAAAACTCAAATTTGCTTAAATTGCTTGGTTTCCGCACAATGTATTATATTTTCGGAGTAACTATAAAAAGTAAAAAAAATGAATTTCACTACAATCAATTTCATCGTTTGTAGTTATAGGAAAAGTACTTTTAGTGCTTCCAAATTGCTGCGTTCTTGGTTTTTTTGAGATGCGTTAGCGATATCTCCGAGACCTGTGGACTAAAAAAAATTTTTTTTTTGTGTGAAAAACTACAAACGATTTACAACGTATTTCAAAAAGAAAAACCCCAAAATTGCTTAAACTGCTTGGTTTCCGCACAATGTATTATATTTTCGGAGCGACTATAAAAACTACAAAAAAATTAATTTCTTTACAATCAATTTCATCGTTTTTAGTTATAGGAAAATTACCTTTAGTGCTTCCAAATTGCTGCGTTCTTGGTTTTTTGAGATGCGTTAACGATATCTCCGAAACCTGTGGACCAAAAAAAAAAGTTTTTTTCCTATGAAAAACTACAAACGAATTAAAACGTATTTCAAAAAGAAAAAACCAAAATTTGCTTAAATTGCTTGGTTTCCGCACAATATATTTTATTTTCGGAGTAACTATAAAAAGTACAAAAAAATTTATTTTACTACAATCAATTTCATCGTTTGTAGTTATAGGAAAAGTACTTTTAGTGCTTCCAAATTGCTGCGTTCTTGGTTTTTTTGAGATGCGTTAGCGATATCTCCGAAACCTGTGGACCAAAAAAAAATTTTTTTTTCCTATGAAAAACTACAAACGACTTAAAACGTATTTCAAAAAGAAAACCCCGAAATTTGCTTAAATTGCTTGGTTCCCGCACAATGTATTATATTTTCGGAGTAACTACAAAAACTACAAAAAAATGAATTTCACTACAATCAATTTCATCGTTTGTAGTTATAGGAAAAGTACTTTTAGTGCTTCCAAATTGCTGCGTTCTTCGTTTTTTTTGAGATGCGTTAGCGATATCTCCGAAACCGGGGGACCAAAAAAAATTTTTTTTTCATATGAAAAACTACAATAGATTCAAAACGTATTACAAAAAGAAAAAACCCAAATTTTCTTAAATTGCTTGGTTTCCGCACAATGTATTATATTTTCGGAGTAACTATAAAAATTACAAAAAAAATTAATTTCACTACAATCAATTTCATTGTTTGTAGTTTTAGGAAAAGTACTTTTCGTGCTTCCAAATTGCGGCGTTCTTGGTTTTTTTGAGATGCGTTAGCGATATCTCCGAAACCTGTGGACCAAAAAAAATTTTTTTTTCGTATGAAAAACTACAAACGATTTAAAAGTATTTCAAAGAGAAAAAACCAAATTTGCTTAAATTGCTTGGTTTCCGCACAATGTATTAAATTTTCGGAGTAACTATAAAAAGTAAAAAAAAATGAATGTCACTACAATCAATTTCATCGTTTGTAGTTATAGGAAAAGTACTTTTAGTGCTTCCAAATTGCTGCGTTCTTGGTTTTTTTGAGATGCGTTAGCGATATCTCCGAAACCTGTGGACCAAAAAAAAAATTTTTTCCTATGAAAAACTACAAACGATTTAAAACGTATTTCAAAAAGAAAAAACCCAAATTTGCTTAAATTGCTTGGTTTCCGCACAATGTATTATATTTTCGGAGCAACTATAAAAACTACAAACAAATTAATTTCACTACAATCAATTTCATCGTTTGTAGTTATAGGAAAAGTACTTTTAGTGCTTCCAAATTGGGGCGTTCTTGGTTTTTTATAGATGCGTTAGCGATATCTCCGAAACCTGTGGACTAAAAAAAATTTTTTTTGTATGAAACACTACAAACGAATTAAAACGTATTTCAAAAAGAAAAACCCCTAACTTGCTTAAATTGCTTGGTTTCCGCACAATGTATTATATTTTCGGAGTAACTATAAAAACTACAAAAAAATTTATTTCACTACAATCAATTTCATCGTTTGTAGTTATAGGAAAAGTACTTTTAGTGCTTCCAAATTGCTGTGTTCTTGGTTTTTTTAAGATGCGTTAGCGATATCTCCGAAACCTGTGGACCAAAAAAATTTTTTTTGTATGAAAAACTACAAACGAATTAAAACGTATTTCAAAAAGAAAAAACCCAAATTTGCTTAAATTGCTTGGTTTCCGCACAATGTATTATATTTTCGGAGTAACTATAAAAACTACAAAAAAATGAATTTCGCTACAATCAATTTCATCGTTTGTAGTTATAGGAAAAGTACTTATAGTGCTTTCAAATTGCTGCGTTCTTTGTTTTTTTGAGATGCGTTAGCGATATGTCTGAAACCTGTGGACTAAAAAAAAATTTTTATTTCATATGAAAAACTACAAACGATTTAAAACGTATTTCAAAAAGAAAAAACCCAAATTTGCTTAAATTGCTTGGTTTCCGCACAATGTATTATATTTTCGGAGTAACTATAAAAACTGCAAAAAAATGAATTTCACTGCAATCAATTTCATCGTTTGTAGTTATAGGAAAAGTACTTTTAGTGCTTCCAAATTGCTCCGTTCTTGGTTTTTTGAGATGCGTTAACGATATCACCGAAACCTGAAGACCAAAAAAAAAATTGTTTTCCTATGAAAAACTACAAACGAATTAAAACGTATTTCAAAAAGAAAAAACCCAAATTTGCTTAAATTTCTTGGTTTCGGCACAATGTATTATATTTTCGGAGTAACTATAAAAACTACAAAAAATGAATTTCACTACAATCAATTTCATCGTTTGTAGTTATAGGAAAAGTACTTTTAGTGCTTCCAAATTGATGCGTTCTTGGTTTTTTGAGATGCGTTAGCTATATCTCCGAAACCTGTGGACTAAAAAAAAATGTTTTTCGTATGAAAGACTACAAACGATTTAAAACGTATTTCAAAAAGAAAAATCCCCAAATTTGCTTAAATTGCTTGGTTTCCGCACAATGTGTTATATTTTCGGAGTAACTATAAAAACTACAAAAAAATGAATTTCTTTACAATCAATTTCATCGTTTGTAGTTATAGGAAAAGTACTTTTAGTGCTTCCAAATTGCTGCGTTCTTGGTTTTTTTGAGATGCGTTAACGATATCTCCGAAACCTGTGGACCAAAAAAAATCTTTTTTTTTTATGAAAAACTACAAACGAATTAAAACGTATTTCAAAAAAAACCCAAACTTGCTTAAATGCTTGGTTTCCGCACAATGTATTATATTTTCGGAGTAACTATAAAAACAACAAAAAAATTAATTTCACTGCAATTAATTTCATCGTTTTTAGTTATAGGAAAGTACTTTTAGTGCTTCCAAATTGCTGCGTTCTTGGTTTTTTTGAGATGTGTTAGCGATATCTCCGAAACCTGTTTACTAAAAAAAATTTTTTTCGTATGAAAAACTACAAACGCTTTAAAACGTATTTCAAAAAGAAAAACCCAAATTTGCTTAAATTGCTTGGTTTCCGCACAATGTATTATATTTTCGGAGTAACTATAAAAACTACAAACAAATTAATTTCACATCAACTTCATCGTTTGTAGTTATAGAAAAGTGCTTTTACTGCTTACAAATTGCTGCGTTCTTGGTTTTTTTGAGATGCGTTAGCGATATCTCCGAAACCTGTGGACTAAAAAAAATATTTTTTTTCGTATGAAAAACTACAAACGATTTAAAACGTATTTCAAAAAGAAATAACCCAAATTTTCTTAAATTGCTTGGTTTCCGCACAATGTTTTATATTTTCGGAGTAACTATAAAAACTACAGAAAAATGAATTTCACTACAATCAATTTCATCGTTTGTAGTTATAGGAAAAGTACTTTTAATGCTTCCAAATTGCTGCGTTCTTGGTTTTTTTGAGATGCTTTAGCGATATCTCCGAAACCTGTTTACTAAAAAAAAATTTTTTTCGCATGAAAAACTACAAACGATTTAAAACGTATTTCAAAAAGAAAAAACCCAAATTTGCTTAAATTGCTTGGTTTCCGCACAATGTATTATATTTTCGGAGTAACTATAAAAACTACAAAAAAATGAATTTCACTAAAATCAACTTCATCGTTTGTAGTTATAGGAAAAGTACTTTTAATGCTTCCAAATTGCTGCGTTCTTGGTTTTTTTGAGATGCTTTAGCGATATCTCCGAAACCTGTTTACTAAAAAAAATTTTTTTCGTATGAAAAACTACAAACGATTTAAAACGTATTTCAAAAAGAAAAACCCAAATTTGCTTAAATTGCTTGGTTTCCGCACAATGCATTATATTTTCGGAGTAACTATAAAAACTACAAAAAAATGAATTTCACTAAAATCAATTTCATCGTTTGTAGTTATAGGAAAAGTACTTTTAATGCTTCCAAATTGCTGCGTTCTTGGTTTTTTTGAGATGCGTTAGCGATATCTCCGAAACCTGTTTACTAAAAAAAATTTTTTTCGTATGAAAAACTACAAACGATTTAAAACGTATTTCAAAAAGAAAATCCCAAATTTGCTTAAATTGCTTGGTTTCCGCACAATGTATTATATTTTCGGAGTAACTATAAAAACTACAAAAAAATGAATTTCACTAAAATCAATTTCATCGTTTGTAGTTATAGGAAAAGTACTTTTAGTGCTTCCAAATTGCTGCGTTCTTGGTTTTTTTGACATGCGTTAGCGATATGCATTTGCATTTTGTGGTTTGCAGCACATAAGCTCTGTGCCAGCAAGAAAACGAAGTTGATGTATTTCAATTTGCATCCAAAATCCTCACCTGACATAGCCATTGTATTCTATGCTACTGACTGCAAACGTTTTGTACTAAATAATTTTCTGTTCTGTGCATCGTTTAAAGCTGAAGTAAATTGTTCCGATAAGTGCTTCACTATTGAAAAAGTAAGCGACTTCCAATATCTTGGTGTTATTGTTGACCAAAACTTGAGTTGGTCTACGCATATTTCTCGTTTGAAGTCCTACTTGCGATCTTCCGTTCGTTATTTTTACAATTTAAGAAAAGTTTGTTCAAACGAAACACTTAAAACTATTTACTACGCTTTAGTCCACTCCAAGCTCCAATATAGTATAACCTGTTGGGGTGGCGCTGCAGGTAATAAAATCCAGCAGCTTCTAACTATTCAAAAATGGGTCATAAGAAAAATATGTAATGTTGATCGTTTTCACCACTCTATGGAGTTGTTTAGGGATCTGAAAGTTCTTACTGTTAAGCATATGTACTACTATAAAACGTTAAAGATATTTTTCATTCGCTGTGGGTATTTACATAGCCTGGTATCGGATAGTTATAACTTGAGGCAAAACTCATATGGACTTGTGTATGTCCCGACCTCTCGAACAACCAACTTCAACAACTTCTTTACTATCGTTTCTTGTAAAGCTTTTAATGCGTTGCCTGCATGTATACGTGTCCCTAGAAATCTGAATGAGTTTTTGGGAAAGGTTAAATCTTTTCTACTAGAGAAATCACACGAAGACATCAAAATTTTGCTGAACCATAGCACTTAAAAAAATATATGTACATATTGTATTAATATATTTTATTACTTATTATTTTTAATCAAACTTCACCCCACGCACTATTTTACATATTTTTGAATTCAATTTTATTCGGAGATGGCATTCGATACTAAAATACATATATTTTTACAGAATGCCTTACTTTTCTTTCTGTAATTATGGTTAATTTAATTTAAGTCGCTATTGTAACATATATGCTGTTTTGAAAGAAAGTGAATAAAAAATGAAATGAAAATATCTCCGAAACCTGTTTACTAAAAAAAATTTTTTTTCGTATGAAAAACTACAAACGATTTAAAACGTATTTCAAAAATAAAAAACCCAAATTTACTTAAATTGCTTGGTTTCAGCACAATGTATTATATTTTCGGAGTAACTATAAAAACTACAAAAAATGAATTTCACTACAATCAATTTCATCGTTTGTAGTTATAGGAAAAGTACTTTTAGTGCTTTCAAATTGCTGCGTTCATTGTTTTTTGAGATGCGTTAGCGATATGTCCGAAACCTGTGGACTAAAAAAAAAATTTTATTTCATATGAAAAACTACAAACGATTTAAAACGTATTTCAAAAAGAAAAAACCCAAATTTGCTTAAATTGCTTGGTTTCCGCACAATGTATTATATTTTCGGAGTAACTATAAAAACTACAAAAAAATGAATTTCACTGCAATCAATTTCATCGTTTGTAGTTATAGGAAAAGTACTTTTAGTGCTTCCAAATTGCTGCGTTCTTGGGTTTTTTGAGATGCGTTAACGATATCACCGAAACCTGAAGACCAAAAAAAAAATTGTTTTCCTATGAAAAACTACAAACGAATTAAAACGTATTTCAAAAAGAAAAAACCCAAATTTGCTTAAATTTCTTGGTTTCGGCACAATGTATTATATTTTCGGAGTAACTATAAAAACTACAAAAAATTAATTTCACTACAATCAATTTCATCGTTTGTAGTTATAGGAAAAATACTTTTAGTGCTTCCAAATTGCTGCGTTCTTGGTTTTTTTGAGATGCGTTAGCGATATCTCCGAAACCTGTTTACTAAAAAAAAATGTTTTTGGTATGAAAAACAACAAACGATTTAAAACGTATTTCAAAAAGAAAAAACCCAAATTTGCTTAAATTGCTTGGTTTCCGCACAATGTATTATATTTTCGGAGTAACTATAAAAACTACAAAAAAAATGAATTTCACTACAATCAATTTCATCGTTTGTAGTTATAGGAAAAGTACTTTTAGTGCTTTCAAATTGCTGCGTTCTTTGTTTTTTTTTAGATGCGTTAGCGATATCTCCGAAACCTGTTTACTAAAAAAAAATAGTTTTCCTATGAAAAACTACAAACGAATTAAAACGTATTTCAAAAAGAAAAAACCCAAATTTGCTTAAATTTCTTGGTTTCGGCACAATGTATTATATTTTCGGAGTAACTATAAAAACTACAAAAAATTAATTTCACTACAATCAATTTCATCGTTTGTAGTTATAGGAAAAGTACTTTTTGTGCTTCCAAATTGCTGCGTTCTTGGTTTTTTTGAGATGCGTTAACGATATCTCCGAAACCTGTGGACCAAAAAAAATCTTTTTTTTTTTGTATGAAAAACTACAAACGATTTAAAACGTATTTCAAAAAGAAAAATCCCCAAATTTGCTTAAATTGCTTGGTTTCCGCACAATGTGTTATATTTTCGGAGTAACTATAAAAACTACAAAAAATGAATTTCTTTGCAATCAATTTCATCGTTTGTAGTTATAGGAAAAGTACTTTTAGTGCTTCCAAATTGCTGCGTTCTTGTTTTTTTTTTGAGATGCGTTAGCGATATCTCCGAAACCTGTTTACTTAAAAAAAATTTTTTTCGTATGAAAAACTACAAACGATTTAAAACGTATTTCAAAAAGAAAAAACCCAAATTTGCTTAAATTGCTTGGTTTCCGCACAATGTATTATATTTTCGGAGTAACTATAAAAACTACAAAAAAATGAATTTCACTACAATCAATTTCATCGTTTGTAGTTATAGGAAAAGTACTTTTAGTGCTTTCAAATTGCTGCGTTCTTTGTTTTTTTGAGATTCGTTAGCGATATGTCCGAAACCTGTGGACTAAAAAAAAATTTTTATTTCATATGAAAAACTACAAACGATTTAAAACGTATTTCAAAAAGAAAAAAACCCAAATTTGCTTAAATTGCGTGGTTTCCGCACAATGTATTATATTTTCGGAGTAACTATAAAAACTACAAAAAAATGAATTTCACTGCAATCAATTTCATCGATTGTAGTTGTAGGAAAAGTACTTTTAGTGCTTCCATATTGCTGCGTTCTTGGTTTTTTTGAGATGCGTTAACGATACCACCGAAACCTGAAGACCAAAAAAATTTGTTTTCCTATGAAAAATTACAAACGAATTAAAACGTATTCAAAAAAGAACAAACCCAAATTTTCTTAAATTTCTTGATTTCGGCACAATGTATTATATTTTCGGAGTAACTATAAAAACTACAAAAAATGAATTTCACTACAATCAATTTGATCGTTTGTAGTTATAGGAAAAGTACTTTTAGTGCTTCCAAATTGCTGTGTTCTTGGTTTTTTTGAGATGCGTTAGCGATATCTCCGAAACCTGTGGACTAAAAAATGTGTTTTCGTATGAAAGACTACAAACGATTTAAAACGTATTTCAAAAAGAAAAATCCCCAAATTTGCTTAAACTGCTTGGTTTCCGCACAATGTCTTATATTTTCGGAGTAACTATAAAAACTACAAAAAAATTAATTTCACTACAATTAATTTCATCGTTTGTAGTTATAGGAAAAGTACTTTTAGTGCTTCCAAATTGCTGCGTTCTTGGTTTTTTTGAGATGCGTTAACGATATCTCCGAAACCTGTAGACCAAAAAAAATCCTTTTTTTTTGTATGAAAAACAACAAACGAATTAAAACGTATTTCAAAGAAAAAACCCAAACTTGCTTAAATTGCTTGGTTTCCGGACAATGTATTATATTTTCGGAGTAACTATAAAAACTACAAAAAAATTAATTTCACTACAATTAATTTCATCGTTTGTAGTTATAGGAAAGTACTTTTAGTGCTTCCAAATTGCTGCGTTCTTGGTTTTTTTGAGATGCGTTAGCGATATCTCCGAGACCTGTGGACTAAAAAAAATTTTTTTTCCTGTGAAAAACTACAAACGATTTAAAAAGTATTTCAAAAACAAAAAACCCAAAATTGCTTGGTTTCCGCACAATGTATTATATTTTCGGAGTAACTATAAAAACTACAAAAAAAATAATTTCTCTACAATCAATTTCATCGTTTGTAGTTATATGAAAAGTACTTTTAGTGCTTCCAAATTGCAGCGTTCTTGGTTTTTTTGAGATGCGTTAGCGATATCTCCGAAACCTGTGGACCAAAAATTTTTTTTTTTCGTATGAAAAAATACAAACGATTTAAAACGTATTTCAAAAAGAAAAACCCCAAAATTTGCTTAAATTACTTGGTTTCCGCACAATGTATTAAATTTTCGGAGTAACTATAAAAACTACAAAAACATTAATTTCACATCAACTTCATCGTTTGTAGTTATAGGAAAAGTACTTTTACTATTTCCAAATTGCTGCGTTCTTGGTTTTTTTGAAATGCGTTAGCGATATCTCCGAAATCTGTGGACCAAAAAAAAAAATTTTTTTTCCTACGAAAAACTACAAACGATTTAAAACCTATTTCAAAAAGAAAAAACCTAAATTTGCTTAAATTGCTTGGTTTCCGCACAATGTATTATATTTTCGGAATAACAATAAAACTACAAAAAAATGAATTTCACTAAAATCAACTTCATCGTTTGTAGTTATAGGAAAAGTACTTTTAATGCTTCCAAATTGCTGCGTTCTTGGTTTTTTTGAGATGCGTTAGCGATATCTCCGAAACCTGTGGACCAAAAAAAAAATTTTTTTCCTATGAAAAACTACAAACGATTTAAAACGTATTTCAAAAAGAAAAAACTCAAATTTGCTTAAATTGCTTGGTTTCCGCACAATGTATTATATTTTCGGAGTAACTATAAAAAGTAAAAAAAATGAATTTCACTACAATCAATTTCATCGTTTGTAGTTATAGGAAAAGTACTTTTAGTGCTTCCAAATTGCTGCGTTCTTGGTTTTTTTGAGATGCGTTAGCGATATCTCCGAGACCTGTGGACTAACAAAAATTCGTGTGAAAAACTACAAACGATTTAAAAAGTATTTCAAAAACAGAAAACCCAAAATTGCTTGGTTTCCGCACAATGTATTATATTTTCGGAGTAACTATAAAAACTACAAAAAAAATAATTTCTCTACAATCAATTTCATCGTTTGTAGTTATATGAAAAGTACTTTTAGTGCTTTCAAATTGCTGCGTTCTTGGTTTTTTGAGATGCGTTAGCGATATCTCCGAAACCTGTGGACCAAAAAAATTTTTTTTTTCGTATGAAAAACTACAAACGATTTAAAACGTATTTCAAAAAGAAAAAACCCAAAATTTGCTTAAATTACTTGGTTTCCGTACAATGTATTAAATTTTCAGAGTAACTATAAAAAGTACAAAAAAATGAATGTCACTACAATCAATTTCATCGTTTTTAGTTATAGGAAAAGTACTTTTAGTGCTTCCAAATTGCTGCGTTCTTGGTTTTTTTGGGATGCGTTAGCGATATCTCCGAAACCTGTGGACCAAAAAAAAAATTTTTTTTTCGTATGAAAAACTACAAACGATTTAAAACGTATTTCAAAAAGAAAAAACCCAAATTTCTTAATTTGCTTGGTTTCCGCACAATGTATTATATTTTCGGAGTTACTATAAAAACTACAAAAAAATTAATTTCACTACAACCAATTTCATCGTTTGTAGTTATAGGAAAAGTACATTTAGTGCTTCCAAATTGCTGCGTTCTTGGTTTTTTTGAGATGCGTTAGCGATATCTCCGAAACCTGTGGACTAAAAAAAATTTTTTTTCGTATGAAAGACTACAAACGATTTAAAACGTATTTCAAAAAGAAAAATCCCCAAATTTGCTTAAACTGCTTGGTTTCCGCACAATGTGTTATATTTTCGGAGTAACTATAAAAACTACAAAAAAATGAATTTCTTTACAATCAATTTCATCGTTTGTAGTTATAGGAAAAGTACTTTTAGTGCTTCCAAATTGCTGCGTTCTTGGTTTTTTTGAGATGCGTTAACGATATCTCCGAAACCTGTGGACCAAAAAAAATCCTTTTTTTTTGTATGAAAAACTACAAACGAATTAAAACGTATTTCAAAAAAAAAACCCAACCTTGCTTAAATTGCTTGGTTTCGGCAAAATGTATTATATTTTCGGAGTAACTATAAAAACTACAAAAAAATGAATTTCACTACAATTAATTTCATCGTTTGTAGTTATAGGAAAGTACTTTTAGTGCTTCCAAATTGCTGCGTTCTTGGTTTTTTTGAGATGCGTTAGCAATATCTCCGAATCCTGTTTACTAAAAAAAAATTTTTTCGTATGAAAAACTACAAACGATTTAAAACGTATTTCAAAAAGAAAAAACCCAAATTTGCTTAAATTGCTTGGTTTCCGCACAATGTGTTATATTTTCGGAGTAACTATAAAAACTACAAAAAAATTAATTTCACATCAACTTCATCGTTTGTAGTTATAGGAAAAGTACTTTTACTGCTTCCAAATTGCTGCGTTCTTGGTTTTTTTGAGATGCGTTTGCGATATCTCCGAAACCTGTGGACCAAAAAAAAAATTGTTTCCCTATGAAAAACTACAAACGATTTAAAACGTATTTCAAAAAGAAAAAACCCAAATTTGCTTAAATTTCTTGGTTTCCGCACAATGTATTATATTTTCGGATTAACAATAAAACTACAAAAAAATGAATTTCACTAAAATCAACTTCATCGTTTGTAGTTATAGGAAAAGTACTTTTAATGCTTCCAAATTGCTGCGTTCTTGGTTTTTTTTTTCGTATGAAAAACTACAAGCGATTTAAAACGTATTTCAAAAAGAAAAAACCCAAATTTGCTTAAATTGCTTGGTTTCCGCACAATGTATTATATTTTCGGAGTAACTATAAAAACAACAAAAAAAAATAATTTCTCTACAATCAATTTCATCGTTTGTAGTTATATGAAAAGTACTTTTAGTGCTTCCAAATTGCTGCGTTCTTGGTTTTTTGAGATGCGTTAGCGATATCTCCGAAACCTGTGGACCAAAAAAAAATTTTTTTTCGTATGAAAAACTACAAACGATTTAAAACGTATTTCAAAAAGAAAAAACCCAAATTTGCTTAAATTACTTGGTTTCCGCACAATGTATTATATTTTCGGAGTAACTATAAAAAGTACAAGAAAATGAATGTCACTACAATCAATTTCATCGTTTTTAGTTATAGGAAAAGTACTTTTAGTGCTTCCAAATTGCTGCTTTCTTGGTTTTTTTGGGATGCGTTAGCGATATCTCCGAAACCTGTGGACCAAAAAAAAATTTTTTTTTCGTATGAAAAACTACAAACGATTTAAAACGTATTTCAAAAAGAAAAAACCCAAATTTCTTAATTTGCTTGGTTTCCGCACAATGTATTATATTTTCGGAGTAACTATAAAAACTACAAAAAAAATAATTTCACTACAACCAATTTCATCGTTTGTAGTTATAGGAAAAGTACTTTTAGTGCTTCCAAATTGCTGCGTTCTTGGTTTTTTTGAGATGCGTTAGCGATATCTCCGAAACCTGTAGACCAAAAAAAATTCTTGTTTTCGTATGAAAAACTACGAACGATTTAAAACGTATTTCAAAAAGAAAAACCCAAAATTTGCTTAAATTGCTTGGTTTCCGCACAATGTATTAAATTTTCGGAGTAACTATAAAAAGTACAAAAAAATGAATTTCACTACAATCAATTTCATCGTTTGCAGTTATAGGAAAAGTACTTTTAGTGCTTCCAAATTGCTGCGTTCTTGGTTTTTTTGAGATGCGTTAACAATATCTCCGAAACCTGTGGACCAAAAAAAAAATAATGTTTTTCCTATGAAGAACTACAAACGATTTAAAACGTATTTCAAAAAAAAAAAAACCCAAATTTTCTTACCGAAACCTGTGGACCAAAAAAAATTCTTGTTTTCGTATGAAAAACTACGAACGATTTAAAACGTATTTCAAAAAGAAAAAACCCAAATTTGATTAAATTGCTTGGTTTCCGCACAATGTATTATATTTTCGGAGTAACTATTAAAACTACAAAAAAATGAATTTCACTACAATCTATTTCATCGTTTGTAGTTATAGGAAAAGTACTTTTAGTGCTTCCAAATTGCTGCGTTCTTGGTTTTTTTGAGATGCGTTAGCGATATCTCCGAAACCTGTGGACTGAAAAAAAATTTTTTTTCGTATGAAAAACTACAAACGATTTAAAACGTATTTCAAAACCAAAAAACCCAAATTTGCTTAAATTGCTTGGTTTCCACACAATGTATTATATTTTCGGAGTAACTATAAAAACTACAAAAAAATGAATTTCACTACAATCAATTTCATCGTTTGTAGTTACAGGAAAAGTACTTTTAGTGCTTCCAAATTGCTGCGTTCTTGTTTTTTTTTTTGAGATGCGTTAGCGATATCTCCGAAACCTGTGGACCACAAAAAAAAATTTTTTTTCCTATGAAAAACTACAAACGATTTAAAACGTATTTCAAAAAGAAAAAACCCAAATTTGCTTAAATTGCTTGGTTTCCGCACAATGTATTATATTTTCGGAGTAACTATAAAAACTACAAAAAAATGAATTTCACTACAATCAATTTCATCGTTTGTAGTTATAGGAAAAGTACTTTTAGTGCTTCCAAATTGCTGCGTTCTTGGTTTTTTTGAGATGCGTTAGCGATATCTCCGAAACCTGTGTAACAAAAAAAAAATTTTTTCGTATGAAAAACTACAAACGATTTAAAACGTATTTCAAAAAGAAAAAAACCAAATTTACTTAAATTGCTTGGTTTCCGCACAATGTATTTTATTTTCGGAGTAACTATAAGAACTAAAAAACATGAATTTCACTACAATCAATTGCATCGTTTGAATTTATAGAAATCACAAAAAAAATTTGGATTTTTTCAAAGCGGGTTCCAGCGTGATGCAGCTGAGTCGTCTGAGCTCAGTTGATGTTGTATGTATGTCTTTAGTTTATTTACCTCGGTTCCTTTTTTCCGAAGAGATACATGTTGGATGGTGATCAGGAGATTCAAAAGCTTCATCTTACTTTTTCCATATATGTATCTACCATGTTCACAACTTTTGTTGGCAGTTTCATGTTATTAGTGTTGTTGTTGATGATGTACAAAATGTTTTTAGTTACATTATTGATGAAATTAGGCGTTACTCCATTTCTTCTACATCTCTCCAGAAACTTAATCGATTCTGAAATTCTCATAATCTGATGCGTAGTAGCTTGGTATTGTTTTATGTGCTTTTTGGTTTTGATGTTATAACCCTTTTTGATATTTTTGTAGACGTTTAAAGTGTCTAAGACTTCTCGGTGTGCTCTCCGTTTTAACATAATGTAGAAATTTTTGGCCGTTAATATAAAATATTTTAAAATTTTATTGAGCTCAAGGCCGGTTTTAAATAAAACAAATAAATATGTTTTTGTTTTAATTTATTTTCTCTCAATATTTCGAATTCAGTCTGAATTCATCATCAGGAGCTAGAAATACAGAAAACGAAAAAAGCCCCTTTTTATAAACAAACAAAAAATTTTAAAACAAAACATCACTACTTACTTCTTCAACTGTGATTAGAAGACTAAATCCTTTAACACTAATTATATGTACCAAAGGTATTGAACATAATAAAACAGAAAATATAAACAAATTAAAGAATAGTTTATGTAAACAAACATATTGAAAAACATCAATACAGACGGCAAAACAGTAACGATTCAGCTGATCATCCTAGCGTTGGTATTGTTGTCACCAAGACGATGGTGTAAATATGCATTATTTGTACCAGGAAATATTAGATCAGACTAGCCTACTCAAAAAAAAATAAAAAATACAAGTACATAATCGAACTGATCGCAAAAATACAGCTAAATTTAATTACGGAAGGCCTACCGATATAACGCACACCATTTATTATTTTCCAATAACAACACAAATTCAATATGAAAAACTTCTACAAACATATGAAGTTCAAACATGGAGAGGATACATGTATTATATTGAAACACTACAGCAAACAGAAACACAAATTGGCGAAACAAACAGAGCAACTAAAATTTCTACTGCGTTGTAAACAGTACGGACTTATACCCAACTACCGCACAAATTCTATGAGGAATGTAACAATTAACACAACATCCGAAAAAAAAAAAAAAAAAAAATTAAAAAACAAATGGAAAACTGCAAACGTCTATTTCTAACAAAAACACTTAACATTGACATAACACAAACAAATATCAACATAAAAACAACGAAAGATCTACTATATCATGCACAACAACAACTCAAAGCAAATTTAAACCCTTTAGAGTTTGACGATTTTATGATAAAGCAACACATCCTAAGCCAGAAGACTGCAAAGGAAACCGAAGCAACACACAATTCAAAACTAGAAAGACTAAAACAGGAGCAGATGAGGAAATTGGGAATAAGTAAAAACAACATTTGGTTCGTGAACAAAACCAACATCGTTTTTCCTGAGGAAGTAAGGTGGTTACTTTCGCTCGGAAAAAAGTTCGCGATACCAACAACAAGTAAGAGTTTCTCACCAATACGTATCATAGCGGAAATGGAACAAATAATCATGGGAATGAAAGCCGAAAAAGAAAAAGATATAGCGAGAAACAAGGTGAGGAACAGCATATTACTTTTTAAACGAAACATCAAACACAACTCCGCGGAAAAATTCATACTCGCAGCATTTAATAAAACAAAAGCGTTTCTCAAATCCCACACTAACATTGTTATCATAGATGCCGACAAGGGAAACAAGACGGTAGCAATGTACGAATCCCAATACAAAGACAAAATGAACAAATTATTAGAAGACAAAAATACATACAAACCCATAAGAGCAGATCCTACAGATATGCTACAAAGGAAAAACAACAAAATAGTAGACGAACTTTACAAAACAAAACAAATCAATAAAAGAGAGAAGCAGCAATTAACTAGCACGGCCGCGGCGGCGCCAAGGCTGTATGGATTGCCAAAAATTCATAAACCACAGATTCCCTTGCGGCCGATTGCCTCATCGTTCATGATTCCCTGTTACAATCTGTCGACATACATAGGACAAATACTTAAAACAATCATATCTGAAGAACATAATGTGAAAAATGCGTTTAATTTAAAAGACAGATTGGCCAATATTAATTTGTGTGACGAAGATGTGTTAGTTTCGTTTGATGTGGTGTCCTTATTTACAAATATACCGACAATGTTAGCTTCAAAAATTATAATGAGAAAATGGGACCAAATACAAAGCACAACAAAAATAACAAAAGCAAAGTTTCAACAAATTTTAGATTTTTGTCTGAGAGAAAATAATTACTTCATGTGCAATAATAAACTATACAGTCAGACTCATGGTATGCCAATGGGCAACCCGCTTTCACCGACAATCTCTGATATTGTTATGGACGACCTTTTTGACAACACCATTTTGAAGCTCAAACAACAGCACAATATTGACTTGACATTTATTATTAAATATGTAGACGATGTTTTCGCAATAGCAAAACGCAGTGACGTGAATATAATTCTAGCGACGCTAAACAAATACCACCACAAAATCCAGTTCACCATGGAAATGGAGGAAAACGCGAACATTCCTTTCCTCGATGTTCGTATACACAGAGGAAACAATAATATTAAATTAGATTGGTACTCAAAACCAACGTCCTCTGGCCGCCTAATTAACTTTTTCTCCTCCCAACCAACCAAATACAAAATCAACACAGCGAAGAATCTGATAAATAAAATACTAACCATAAGCCATCAAGATTTCCATGACGCCAACAAAGAGAAGATACATTTCATTTTAAGAAATAATAATTACCCCAACCACCTAATACGCGAATTGATCAACCAGGCGATCATGAAAACCAGTAACCACCTCAAAAAATTACCAGACGCAGCAACAACAGACACTAAGAAATACCACAGCGTGACATACATTCCTAAGCTAAGTCCTATAGTCGATCACAACATAATTAAACAACAAAACATCACTCTAGCTTACAAGTCCAATAATACATTGTCCAAATTATATACAAAAACAAAGACTCCAATAGACAAGCAACAACAAAACAACGTGATATACAAAATAGAATGTAAAGGAAAGGAGAACGAGAACTGTGATAAAACATATATTGGGACGACAAAGCGGGCGCTAGGTGTTCGCATTGCCGAACACGCAACTGATATTAAAAAACAAAAACAGAGCACGGCACTGTCACAGCACATACTCAACTGTGGCCATACAGCAGATTTCACGAACACTAAAATTATTGATAAGGAAAAAAGGGAGATGGTGAGATACACACTTGAAAGCTTACACATTTTAAACAACATACAAAAGACAATGAACAGAAAGGAGGACAGCGACAATATCGCCGCTGCATATATGCTATGCCTGATTAAATAAATTAGTAATGACAAGACTACCACGCAGGGTGGTACCGATTTTTTACATTTATATGTATGTTCATATTGTCCTATATTGTTGTAAGTGTAATTTAATGTTTTCATGTTAACTTCTATGTGTTGTGACATTTTATTTCTTTATTTATTTGAAAATAAAAATAGTGTAGCCCCTGAAGAGGCTGAAATATTCAGCGAAACGTCGGGCGAAAGGTAAAATAAATCTTTATTTGTACCAGGAAATATTAGATCAGACTAGCCTACTCAAAAAATACAAGTACATAATCGAACTGATCGCAAAAGTACAGCAAAAACATATTTATTTGTTTTATTTAAAACCGGCCTTGAGCTCAAAAAAATTTTAAAATATTTTATATTAACGGCCAAAAACATTTTAAATTATGTTAAATTTAAACTGAAATAAATTAAATCGAGTTGTCATTCGTATTCAATCATACCGTGTTTTTAATAAAAGTATACTCAGCAATTACAAATTCTGAACAATTGCTGATACAGCATTTTCTTTTGATGGCAGAAAAAAAAATTCATTAATTAGAGAGAAAATTAATGAGAAATTTCATACAAATATGGTAAAGGAACCTCTTTTAGTTGTTCTAAAAGAGCCTAATGCTGAATTACTTGATATGTTAATTTGGGTGAAGAAGAAAATGCAAAACACAAATTAAAAAAATTAAATGAATTTTTCAATAGCAAAAAAACTGTCAACAGATTAATTAATTGGTATATGCATGGAGAACGAGCTAATACTGGAATAGAAAATGGTGTTATAAAACTTTTTGAAAAAGCATTTAAATATACAACTGTTTTATATGTTTGCTTTATTTCTATTAATTACCATTTCGTCGTTTATTCAGAGCATTAGATAAAACAGTCACGAGTGGACCAAGAGCTGCAAGTGGAAAAAAAAACAGACATTCAAGACTGTGAAAAATTTCAGGTGTCATTCGTTAAAATTATTGTATAATATTTTTTCAATCAAATTAAAATAGGAAAATTATACTAATTTTAATTGATCTAAAAAATGTATTTTTAGGTTGTAAGTGATTTTGAAAGCATTGCAAAATATGCCCTGTATGATCAGTGATGAACAAGAATGAGAACTATCTACAGATGTTAAATATTTATATCAAATGACCAAAGCAATTTCAAATGGTGCTGTTTCAGTTCATTTAGGTAACATAAAACCAGGACCAGTTGTACATTCTCGATGGCTAACCAAATTAAGCAGGGTATTACATCTAAATACAACAACTAATACACCATCGGAAAATTTGAAAACTCTAGCAGTTTATATTACTAGAATTTATGTGCCAATGTATTTCAATATAAAATACTATAATTATAATGTATACGGCAGTGTACTTTTATCAAAGTTTATTCGTTGGATACGATACCTACCACGTAATTTACTTAATATTATAGATGGTATAATCCAAAATAATTCATATTACGCTCATCCAGAAAACATTTTATCAGCAATGTTATTTGATGATAGAAAATCCATACCTGATAGAGCTATCAAAAGAATTTTATACTATCGAGAAAAAATACTTGATCCAACTAAACTCAGAGTTTACAAAAAATATAATATCAATTTATTGCTTCAGATTATACTGATATTATTGATCTGAATGACAATAATTTACTATCTGAACCGGCATTCACAAAAATATTCCATACGATCACTTGGTACAATTCTTAGATTATGATGAGCCAATACTAGATAATCCTAATATTCCAGTGCATATATAAGGAACAGAAAGATATGTACAGTTGTTAACATCTGTTTCCAAACGCGGTATAGAAAAAAAAATGTGAAGGTGTTATGGCTGTTACAGCAGAAAGTCGTGAAAAACAACCACAAATGGAGAGAAAAAAACAATTTAAAAAATAATAACATAACATTACTTTTATTTTGAAAAATACGTTAAAATGATCAATTCTAAGTACAAAAAAATAATTTTTTAAATAAATTACTGTAAAATTATAAAAATTGTGTTTTTTGCTTATTACTTGAAAATATAGGTTTTTTTTTTTAATTGTTTTCTACTAAAACGAATTCGAAAAAAGAAAAACTGTCTTAATGAAAGTTGTTGGAAATATTCTGAACTTATTTTAGGCGTAAATAAAAAAAAATTTCCATAAGAATTTGTTAAAAATTATAATATAGTAGTTAAAAGTTCATTTTAGGCTACTTTCTCATAAACAAAACACTATAGATATTAATACACTATAGATATTAATACTGATTGTGAAATATACGTAAAATACCTTTAAAGTAAGCCCAATATGATATATGTCCTATAATTCTATCAGAAGCTGGCATCTATTGCTTAAATTTAAATTACTCTGATTTCATTGAATTACAACTTAACGAGTCACAAAAATTTTGTTCTTTCCTAGTAGACACTCAAGCGGACATTTCTTTAATAAAGATATCATGTTTAGACAGAAATATTTCCTTAAATACGAACGACATTATTAACATTACCGGTGTGACTTCTAATTCAGTTTCTACTTTAGGTAAAATTACAGCAAATTTAAATTTTTCAAACTTTTCTATTAAACATACTTTACATGTAGTAAATGAAGACTTTAATATTCCATCCGATGGCATACTGGGTAAAGATTTTCTGAAAATTAACAAATGCATTATTAATTATGAAAGAAATAGTATTTCCTCTTGGGTAGGTAATGAAAAAGTCGCGATACCAATCCTACACGGAACAGAAAGCGACAGTTGTATCATTCCTCCAAGATGTGAAATATTCAGACTTTTTGATTTAGGAGATTCACCCGAGCCACTTTTCGTGGACTCGCAGGAAATTGAAAAAGGCGTTTTCACAGCTAGGTGCATTTTTAATTCCAGTAACCCAATAATTAAAGTCATAAATACCACGGATGATATAAAGTATGTGAAGAGAAAAAGTATTCGGACAGAAAAACTTTCAAATTAAATGTTTATACCATTAACAAGACAGAAACAGAAGACAAACGTACGAAAAAACTAATTTCGATTATAAAAAATCAAATATCTCAACATGCTCCAAGCAAATTACTTGACCTTTGCATAGATTATGCCGACATTTTCGCTCTTGACACGGACAAAATGACTTTAAATAACTTCTACGAGCAAAAATTAAGACTGACAGACAACGAACCGGTATATGTTAAAAACTATAGATTGCCATACTCTCAAGGCGAAGAAATAAATCTCCAAGTAAATAAATTATTAGAAAATGATTTGATTGAACCCAGTTATTCAAATTACAATAGTCCTTTGATTGTAGTCCCAAAGAAAGATACTAATGGTCAAAAGGCTTATCGTATGTGCGTAGATTTTCCCGCAGTAAACAAAAAACTCATTGCTGATAAATTTCCACTAGCTAGAGTTGACGATATTTTAGATAATCTTGGTAAAGCAAAATATTTTTCCACATTAGATATTTTTTCTGGATTTCATCAAATCCCCTTGCATTCTGACTCTCGTGACATTACGTCTTTCAGCACTGACCTTGGCGCATTTAGATGGAAAGTGCTTCCATTCGGTTTAAATATAGCACCAAATTCATTCTCACGAATGATGACCATAGCTTTTTCAGGTATACCACCCAACGTCGCATTTTTATACGTCAACGATATTATTGTCGTAGGTTGTAGCGAAGTTTTCGATACTTGTAGGTCTTTTAATCTCAAACTAAACTCAAATAAATGCAACTTTTTACGACCAGAAGTTACATTTTTAGGTCACAAATGTTCAGCCAAAGGTTTGTTGCCAGACGACTCTAAAATAAACGCAATTAAAAAGTATACAAAACCGACTGATAATGACGCGGTACGACGATTCGTCGCGTTTGCAAACTATTACAGACGGTTTATACCCAATTTTGCATCTCTGGCAGCGCCTCTAAACCAATTAAGCAGAAAAAGAGTTGAATTTGTATGTGATGTTGAGTGCGAAAGAGCATTTTTATCTTTGAAAGCAGCGTTACTTTCACCAAAATTACTTCAATATCCAGATTTTACTAAACAATTCATTATTACTGTCGATGCTTCCACAACTGGATGTGGCGCTATTTTGAGTCAAGAACAACAAGGTAGTGATTTACTAATTTGTTTCGCTTCTAAAGCATTTAATAAAGCCGAACAGAAAAAACCCATTATAGAATTAGAGCTTTTAGCTATTTACTTTGCAATCAAGCAATTTCGACCATACGTTTATGGCACCCATTTCATTGTAAAATCAGGCCATAGACCTCTAGTATACTTATTCAATATGAAAGACCCATCTTCAAAACTTTCAAGAATAAGACTGGAACTATCTCAATATAGCTTTACTATTGTGTATATAAAAGGTAAATCAAACGTTTGTGCTGATGCACTATCGCGTATAACAATCGATGAGATTAAAGAAGCTAACAAACAAATTTTGGCAGTACATACAAGAGCCATGACAAAAAAGGCAAACGACAAAAATTTACATAGGAAAACAGACAAACACGACGAAAAACAAATTACTTTACATGTCTACGACAAATTTTCATTTAATTTTTCGAAAAAAGTCCCACGAATTAGATCTGCAATTACGTACGATAAAAATAATAAAACAACAAATTTAAGAATTTTTGCGCATACTAAACATAAGAAACTCGAGTTACTTAGTTTTGAGCTTGTTAACGAAATAATGACTTTAGAGAAATTACTTTCGAGGCTTGAATCAGAAGCCGGCAAACGCAAAATTAAGAAAATTTAATGGCCTAAAAACGATATTTTGTTCGAACATTATACTATTACAAATTTCAAAAATATTGGAAATAAAATTTTAAAATCATTAGAAATTATACTAACAGATCCAGTGGAAACAGTAACACATGAAGATACAAAATTAAAACTAATGAAAATTTACCATAATGATCCAATTTCTGGTGGACATTGCGGAATGAAAAGACTAACTAAAACTACGAACAAAGTTTTATTGGAAAGATATGACTCGCGATATATCGAAATATATCAAAAATTGTAATGATTGTCTTTTAAACAAGGTTAAACCTAAAACAAAAGAAAAACTTGTTTTAACACCAACTCCTTGCAAACCATTCGATATACTAGTAATTGACACAATAGGACCCTTACCTGAGTCCAAATATGGTAACAAGTTCGCACTTACCATGATTTGCGACATGACTAAATACCTGGTAACAGTCGCTGTGCCAGACAAATCGGCAAAAACAATCGCTTCAGAAATTTTTGAAGGATTCATTTTAACTTACGGCACAATGAATACCATAAAATCAGATTTAGGTACTGAATTTAAAAATGAATTATTCGAAGAATTAACAAAACTTTTAAATATTCAACATAATTTTTCAACTGCATACCATCATGAAACTGTTGGCACGATTGAACGTAATCATAGAGTTTTTAGTGAATACTAACGTGCATATCTAAAAGACACTTTTTCTGATTGGGATGTTTATTTAAAATACTTTACTTTCCTACACAATACTACGAGTAGCACAGTTTTCGACAACCAATTTTCGCCTTACGAGTTAGTCTTTGGGAAAAAGGCAACTTTGCCTAATGAATTAACAAAAGAAAAAATTGACCCGATCTATAATGTCGAAAACTATGCCAAAGAAGTTAAGTTTAGGATGCAGAAAACGCACAAAATGGCACAAAATCTCATTAATAAAAATAAATTACAAACTAAAACCCTGTATGATGAAACGGCACGTCCTTTAGTTGTAAAAATCGGAGATAAAGTACTTTTACAGAAAGAACCACATCATAAACACGAAAATATTTATCAAGGTCCGTTTACAATAACCAAAATTAACGAACCCAATGTAATTATTTTCGATGAAGTTAAAAGCAAAGAAAAAGTGGTACATAAAAACCGCCTTAGTAAAGTAAATTAATATTACCGTAATACTTTAATTGAAAAAATCCAAAATTTTTAGAAGTAATTTCATACTCGTCATTTTTAAATAGCCACGAAGGCAACAAAAAAATATATATAAAAACAAAACAAGAATATATATATAGAACACAAAATTTTGTATATCAAAACGAAAAAATGTATTTCGAAATTATTCATAGTATAGTACAAGCGAAAAAAAAAACAAATTAATATTTTATAAACAACAAAAAACCTTAAGTTGAATATATAAAATGTAAATATTGTACAAACAAAAATTCAAAAATACCAAAATTTTAATTAAAATATTCTAAATAGTCATAAAATTGCTCCGGATGAACGAATTTCAAAAAGGAAGGTACACCCTAATATTTTCGTTCATCCGAACCAATTAATAGAATACAAAAGAAGAAAATGGCACACGTGTTTAATTTGCCAAATTCTTCTTTTGAAAAGGAAGGGTGATATAAGGAACATAAGCCTTACACCAGAATATAATAAGGTACTCTATGTGATTGGCCCTTAAGTTGTATTTGACAGGCGCGTACAGGTGGCAACGCGCATGTCAAATACAACTGGTGTCCACATCACTGCCATCAAAAATGTTATACAGACAATTATTATAAATTTTGGACAAAAAAGGCAAGCAGGTGTGCAGAATAAAACTATTAAATAAAATCAACCTAAAATATTTAATCTAATCGTACAAACTAAACAAGTGTAAAGTAAATTAATAAAACATTTGTTAAACTAAAACCAACATATAATAAAAGAACCAAACTAAAACTAACCTAAAAATACGTGTTCTTGGAATTGGTGTTTGGGGCGCAGTAGGGTTTGCACATATGTACAACTTTTCCGGAGGTTCCGAAATGGAACTTTATATGATTATGTGCCGTTAACCATGCGATTGGCTTTTTTAACGTTTTTGTTAGCTGTACACACCAGCATATATATGTATATAAGCAAAATTGTGGTTTTATTCTATTTAAAAGTTGTGTGTTTTACGAAATTGTTATTTGTTTTTTTCTTTTAACTTTGTTTTTGTTTTGCTGCGTAGAAATTAAGTTTCCATGTACTTAGTTGAAAATGCGAATTTTGTTAGAATTTAATATTAGGCAACGAAGTATATATTTGAATTTTTAGAAAAAATTGATTTCATATTTGTTTTGTGTAAATTTTTTGTAGTTTCCACCTTTGTAATTTATTGATTTATGCTTTTGCAGTCATTTTTGAAATATGTGTATTCTTTTGTATGTATATTCAGTTATATATATATATATATATATATTAGAGTATATTAGAGTGACCACAAATGCAAAAGTGCTGATTTTTTTTGCTCCCCGCGCATTTTCTGATAGCTTG
Source organism: Eurosta solidaginis (assembly GCF_040869045.1). Classification (NCBI taxonomy): domain Eukaryota; kingdom Metazoa; phylum Arthropoda; class Insecta; order Diptera; family Tephritidae; genus Eurosta; species Eurosta solidaginis. The sequence goes on from NC_090321.1 coordinate 122,259,088, forward strand.
ACAATAGAAAATAAGATCTGCATAAAAATCTGACCACCTGTAGTGGGAAATAGCCACGCGCATTTGACCTAAAGTTCAAAAATTGACCTAAAAATTATGCATGGCTTTAGAGACCAATATCTCTTTAAACAATGATTTTCGGAGAAATAATGTATTAATCATTTTTATACAAAATGAAACTGGGAACATATCAGAAATATCAAGAAAATGATTTAAAATAAGCAAGCCGCATTTTTTCAAACTGTTTTTTACCAAACCGAAAATATCTTAGTAGGCTTGTAGGTATGTACGTACTCACCTAGCGTCGCGGCATGTAACAGCAGCGTCGCTTCACTGTACGTCATAATTTTGTATATCGCACTAAAGCGGCAGTAGAGCGGCACGTCGCGGCAAAATATTTGTTGTTGCTTAAGCATATAGTGGTTTAAAAATGGCATAACATGCCGCGAAGTGTGATATACCAAGCAGCTTCTGAGCGGCAGCGGCGCGTCAGTTTTGCCTACCCTACAAGACAGGTACCCGTTCCCTAATCGATTACTTAATCGTCATCAATAACTTGTTCACCAATTATCGTCTTAATGACTTTTACATTGCTGTCGTGAAAAAGGTAACGCATTAGCTCTCTCAAAATAGTGTACGTGTGACTCTCTTTCTCGCTCTTACCTATTGTGTTTTCGACATTCCTTCTCGCTCGATGTTATTTAAATTTTTAAGTTACTTCATCAGTTATGTTTTCGTTATCGCTAACCAAAACATATGCAACAACAACAATACGGGTAACTGGTCTATCGGTTACCTTCTGTCAAATCGCTTTTTCTATGAATGAAACGCGTCCTTTATGTTCAGATAATATTTAATTATAAATTATTCATATATACAATGTTTTTTTAGAATTTAAATTATTGCCTTATTACTCTAGCGAACTTTACATATGTGAATTTTTATATTTATAAACTATATAAATACATTAACGTCTATTCATAGTCGTGCTCTTTCCGAAACCTTGTTTTGAAGTTCTTATTTTTCCTGCGCTGGTAGTGTTGCTCATCAGTTTGCAGTCATATTAGTTTGGTAGGTATAGTAACATCAGACGTAGGGAAATTAGGAAGCATGTCAGGAGTATCACCAGAATCCAAAGAAGCATGGTGGTTCGTCACCTCCGTTTTCTTCCATATCCGGATTCATTCCATACTAGTAATTATAAATATCTTGTAGATGCCACATAGGTGTAACCATACCCTCAAGATATTTCCGTTCAAATCTTGTGGTGTACACGTAAACTTGTATTTGTTCTAAATTATTCACCACATTCTAAACATAGAAAAGATGTATTAAGTGTTTGCGTAAATACCATTGTGATTACAATATGGACAAACATTCAATTCTAAACTTTTCGTTGTTACATCAATTGTTTCAGCGTGTTGTACACGTAAATAAAAATTCATACTTGAATGTATTTTCGTCTTCCAATCGCATAATTTACATTTTAAATAATGACTATTAGGCATATGAGAAATCTCATGGTCCAATAATTTGTTGAAGCTTGGTGTAGCTGCTTGAATAACACAAAATTTACATTTTGCACCACGTTCGTTACATTTAAATTGTAAATGTTCTGGTTTCTCTACACGATGCATAAAGTTTAGATGCTTTTTCCAACAATGTGCTGAATTTAATTGAAATACATACATTGGGCATTGTCTCATGATAAATTTTTCAGTATTAGAATCAGAATGGCCTTGGCCATCTTCACCGTGTTGCAAAGTAGGCGACACATGTTGGTGTTGATGTTTGCGCATATTGCGGATATGTTGGTGGTTCACTAGTCATTAATTGTTTAGAAGTTTCAACTTGTTGCGTTTGTTGTTGTTGTTGCTGGCTGATGATGTGGTGTTAACGTTTGTTGTACAATTTATTCGGTTGATTGCACATATTGTTGGTGTGTTATAGTGCTGGAAATCCTTCCGATATTGAAAGTCCTTGATTAGTGTAATCCCCACGTAGTGAACTACTCCTGTGACCGCGTCCGCGGTAACTATTACATCTGAAGGCGCTTAAGTTACAGGCATAGCTGACATCGCTTATATAACAGGTTGACTCTAAAGTAAAAACCAAAACAAAATATTAGAATCAGTGTTTATGAATAACATATTTAAAATAAGCTCTTACAACAACGTGATCGGTGGCTACATCCCCGTGAAAGTAGTGTGGTGTTCCTCCTTGTATAAACGTAGATACTGGATGTGCTCAACCGTGCAGTTTTCTTCTAATTTGAGCAAATGTATGTTCTTACAGCCACAGCTGGAATATTTGGGATATTTCTATCCTCACATCGTCAAAATCAAATTACCTAGAATGAAAAAGAAACTCATATCAGTAAGAATAGATTAAAAGTTTTTAATATAAGCCGAAAAGTGTTCCATAAATAGGGCTCCACACATAGCTCTTTTCCAAAGGCACAAGAGAAATTTCAGATAACTAGAATCAGGACCTGGTAAAGTAACTTCAAAGGCGATTTAGTCGCCACTACTTCGTATGCGCATTTCTCTACGCTCCCTTTCGGCATGCATCATCAATTTCGTCATTACTATAAAGGCCATCTTGCTCACAGCAATCCAACAATCTATTTGTCCGCAAATTCGTGGAACTAAATTCCTAATGGAAGGTTCCTCTCCAAAAACTCTGTTTACAGACAGTCTTTCACCGTGAAAACGAGGGCAGTGAAATATTACATGTTCTGCGCCTTCCAATTCGGACGGACAGCTTGGACAGAAAGGATCCTCCTCTATCCCACGCTTATGTAGATATTCCTTCAAGCCACCGTGCCCGCTCAATATCTGTGTGAGATGGTAATTTAGTTTGCCGTGTTTTTGCTCGTACCATTCCGCTATATTCCGGACTAGCATGAAGGTTCAGCGCTCTTTTCTCGAATCTTCCCGCCGTTCTTGCCACCTAACTATTGTTCGTTACCTTGCGGTTTTCTTCGCATCTTCAGATGGTCGGCTGAATCCAATGCCATACAGATCGGCCATTTCACCTGAGAGTAGATCTACTGGGATTTTCCTGGATAAAACATGGATCGCGTCGTCGGAACAGCACATGCTATTCGTATAGCAGTAATGCGGTAGGCTGCTAGTATATCTTTTTGGTGGACCGTTTTAGATCTGTGCCATACTGGTGCTGCATATAATATTATAGAGCTGGTTACGTTGGATAATCGCTGACGGGTAGCTTCGCTTGGGCCGCCGATGTTGGGCATTATTCGCGTTAGGGTTCCACTAACTCTAGAAACTTTGTCCCCCACCGCCCTGAAGTGCTCCCTAAAAGTTAGTTTTGAGTCAATGATTACTCCTAGATATTTCAAGGTGGGCTTTGAATTTATTTGAAAATCTCCTATGGTTAGGACCAACTCATCCACAGTCCGCTTTGAGCTCATCAGAACCACTTCTGTCTTATTGCTAGCCATCTCCAGCCCCGTGTTCGTCAACCATTCCTCTATTCTTCCCATGGCGTCATTACATAATGCTTGGAGCAGATCAAGTTTCTTGGCCACTGCTACTACGACAATATCATCTGCATAGCCGACAATTTCCGTGCCTCCGGGAAGGTGGTTTTGTAGCACCCCGCCATACACCGCATTCCAAAGATTTGGACCTAGAACAGATCCCTATCTAATCTATCTATCTATCAAATTATTCGGAGCAGGTACGGAACTTGTCTTGGGACACCCAAAGTGCACCCACGCTTCTCATGGCTCCAGCGGGTTAGCGGCTTCCTAGAACTTAAGCCACTTGCTGCTTCTAGATCTGACATCTGTCAGCTGGAGCCTTAGCCCGGCAAGCGCAGGGCACGAGCACAGAATGAAATCGATCGTTTCCTCCTCCAACTCGCACTTCCTACATCTGCTATCACTGACCAAGCCTAATTTAAAGGCATGTGACGCCAGGAGGCAGTGTCCAGTAAGAATACCCGTCATGAGTCTAGTCTACAGTTTAATGATAATAAAAATATAAGAATCAGTGTTCCACCTTGTATAAACGTAGGTACTGTATGTGCTCAACCGTGCAAATTGACATTAGCAGTAACATTATTTACATAAACATAGCTTGGTATTTGTGCAGGCCTCAATATAGCATACATTGGTCCAGTTCGGTGTGCACCAGTCACTGGTACAAACACTTTTGAATGCATAGCTTTCATATAGGATGGATGTCCAGCAGTGCTCCGGTTGTGCCAATATGTAATGGGCTGCTCCGTCTCTTGGTACGGCTGTATAGGTATAGGCGGGTGCAATGTATTACTAGGCTCAAGATCGGAAGGTACATAGATGGCTCGAAGACGCCAGAGGGGATTGGAGCCAGAGTTTTCGGACCCAGAACCAAAATATCAGTAACTCTAAAAGCACATCCGAGCATTTTCGAGCGGAAGTATTCGCCATAAGTTAGTGCGCTAAGCTGAACCTTCAGCGCTGATACCCCAAAGAAACAATTGCCATACTCAGTCAGGCAGTCAGGTTCCACTAAAGGCACTTGCGGCGTTCGAAATAAAGTCAGCACTTGTCCTTCAGTGCGTAGAAAAGCTGAATCAATTAGGAGCACACAACGTAGTACTGTTGGCCTGGGTCCTAGGCCACAGGGGAGTGGGGGGCAATGAGCAGGCGGACTCCATGTTTAATTTGTTGCGTCTCTCCCACAAATTGTCAACCCCCCAGCAGATCCTTGCAGCGGGTCTGCGCCATACTCTCCTCTTCCGGGAAGGTATCGACCCCAATCCGGGTCCTTCTCCTGACCCCAGTACTGAGAAATGGGTTTGCTGCGTTTGCCGGAAAAGAATCTTTTTAGGACGGTCATATATATAAGGGCCTGAAATATTTCAATGAACTTCCTAATCACATAAAAAGTAGTAATAACTTCAATACTTTTAAAAAAAGTTTATTGGAGCATTGTAAAACCCTTCCAATAAGATAGTTTTTTTTCTTTTATTTTTTTACATGATATACCGATACTGGAGCGCGAAAAGGGAATGGTAATAATGGTAGCAGCAAAATACAATGCATCCGGCCCTAAGGAAAAGAAAATCGGTCGCCACCTGTAACTCCAGACAGTTCCAACAACTAATTTCACTGGAATTCGGTATTTCCAGCTGGTATTTACTGTTGCCGATCGGAATCATTCGCATTCCGACAGCATAAATATAACAATAAAATTATATAATGTGTAACAAAATTAACGAAAATAAGGCCAAATAAAAGTTGGAGCAAGGGGGATTGGAAACACGTCCTTTTCAACCTCCCATTATATGTTGAGCTGTGCTAATCGGAATCTTCATGCATTCCGACAGCGTCTTTACTAAACAAAGTTGAGGGGTGATTGGATACACTTATTTTCAATTTCCAACATCCAAAGACATGTTTAGCTTCATTGATCGGAGACTAATACATTCCGAAAGCTTAAAATACACATATAATTGAAAAATATAAGTTCCAAATTTTGTTGCCTTAAGCTGGGAGCACTGACTCGTCCCTCTGTCACGCTAGTAAATATGCTGATCGGAATCACATGGCATTCCAACAGCATATTCAATAGAAATAAGTGATTATAACAATGAATTGTACTTAGTAGTTTAAGTTTTGGGCCTAAACAGCCGTAATAATAAATAAATTAAATTAAAAAAATAAATACTCTTGTCAGTGTTTCACGTGCAAGGGATGGTTGCATCGGACAGGTTGCTCTGGGCTAGATTCCAAAATCCAGCGTCCTCGAAACTTTTATAAATCTTTTGTGGCTCTTGTTGTTCACGGCCTCATTACATTATGAGGAAATACGGCACCTGAGAACACAGCCGTTTGAAGCTAAAAAACACAAGCATGTCTTCAGTGAACTCCACAAACAGGCGTCGGGCCTCTATGCCGGTGATTACTGTACTCAAAGAACAAAACTAGCAGAGGAGGAACGCACTCTCCCTAGGGAAACGAGAGTAGTCACTCTAGCCCAACTTCGAGCTGGATAACGTAACAGGTTAAACTCTTACCTATCCACAATCAACCCCGACATACAAAACATTGTCCTGCTTGTAATGTGTCCCCACATGTCACCAACCATCTCTTTAACTGTATTGTGCAACCAACGCCTCTAACACTCCTCTCATTATGGCCCACCCCTGTTGAAACAGAAAGGTTCTTTGGACTCCCGTTAGAGGACATTGATGACAATTTGTGATCGGTCGCACCTATTGGATGGGGCGAAGAACTGCTACTACAACAACAACAGGCGGACAACACGGTAAGAGAGGCAGCAACTGCATGACCCATCGATACCGAGCCGTTCCTGCCAGTTGGCTCACAGGGGCATCTATTAGTAGAAGAAAGGGAAATAGGGAAGAACACTGGCGCAATATGCCAGGCCTGAGTCAATCTAAGTTACTGTTAGGGGGTTACAGGACAACTCGATATAGGGCATTAATAGGCCTCTCAAAAAGATAACCTAAGAACCCCAACGGCTATTCTTACAAGACACTGTAGACTGAACAGTCACATGCAAAAGCTGGGTATAGTATCGAACAACTCATACTGATTTTGTGATGGATCACGGTAACAAGCACCATTGTGGTACTAGCCCCACCATCTCGGGAACTATTGATATGACTACATTAAACCTTCTAGGGATTGAATATTAATAATGCCGGCAATGCGAAAGTCTGCTAAAATGCACCATTCTCCATGGAATGCTCGATATATAACTTTCCACGTTTTGAAACAGTGATGAAAAGAGCAAAATTTACAATAATTTTAACTGGCTGTGGGTAGTAAGGTGTTGATGTCCTCTCTTAACGCAATGTAATGACAACTGCGATGCAGGGGAAATGACAAAAATCTTGCAAATCTACTGATAATAATTCATTTTTCCTCCCCTTCTATGCAGTTCTATGCATACATACATATGTATTTTTCTCTCCAAATGCTAATTTAAAAAATTAATTGGTTTTCACATGAACTTCGAACTCTGTCGTATTTGCATTCTTCAGTTGATTATCAACAAAAGCATGACAAATTATCACTAAAAAATTCATACATGTTGCTTATATATTTAATATGGTAGCCAATTTACTTACCCTTTCTGGTGCGATGATTCCTGGACAATCGGGCCTGACTAGACGCGATTTTTTTTTGCCTTAAGAGAGCGTGCTTAACGCGAACCCTATCATGTTATGGCACAACTTTGGTGATGCAAAAAATCAAAGACATTTCTGCTTCTAATGCTTCTAGGATAGCAGCAGCAGCTCCCGGTGGCACCACATAAATAACAGTTGCAGGCCGATCAGTTGCCTTTTTTGCTCCGGCTACCTATTCAATTTTAATTCACATTACATTATCTACTATTGCAATTTTTAATCACTACAAATCAATATAAATTACCGAAGCAAATACTGGCAAACCAAGATGCGTAGTTCCAGCCTTTTTTAGGGAAATACATCCAACCAGTTTGGTACCGTATTCCAAAGCATGTTGCTTGTAAAGTACCTTGTTTTTGTAGATTTCCTTTGATTTTGGCATATTCTGAGCTGAATCGCAACCCGGCGGAGATGCTATCTATTAGAATAATATAACATTTTTTTTATTATTTAAAAATGCACATACGTATGAATGAAAATCAGAAAGTAAATAATGTTGTTGTTGTAGCGATAAGGACACTCCCCGTTATGGACTTTGGTGGTCCTTTGCCGGATGCAGATCGGGTACGTTCCGGGAACCATTAAGGTACTAGCCCGACCATATCGGGAGCGATTTAGTTGACATAAAACCTTGTAGGCCATCCCGTCGATTCTATACAACTTAATATGGTAACGATTTAAAAGACGGTGCACCACCCAATTTTTATCAAAAATTATCAAACGTGGAATCAAAAGGCGCGCTTCGAGCTCCGTTTTTATTATTATTTGATATTTTTAAATTAGGTGGTGTACCGTCTTGTAAAACTTTACCCTTAATATTATTTTGGGCGAAGGCCGCCAACGCAAAAAGATGGTCTCTGCAGCAATATTCTTAATTTCCGTCACATGTCACAACTCATATTAACTTAATGTTATTTTGGGCGAAGGTCGCCAACGCAAAAAGGTGTTCTCTGCAACAAAATTTTTAATTTCCGTCACATGTCACAACTAAAAGCACAAGATATTTTTCGTTGTAAACAATTTATATTTTTTTTGCGTTTCAATTTTTCCGGAATAATTAATGAACTGTCATTTCGATGACAGCATGAAACGTCGATGTGTTAGTGGAGAGCGAAAAAAGCTTTGAATGTGTGGGTGAACTGGTTACCTCCGTCTTGTAGGGTAGTTGCTCAAATTTGTCGCTACGTGACGCGACGCGCAGTTCCTCTGCCGCTAAGTGTGATATGCTCCATAAGAATACATGAAAAAAATATTTGGTCGTGACGTGCTGCTACGCTGCTCTTACGTGACGCGACGCTAGGTATGATCTTACCTTTAGTAGGTTATGAAACTATTTCAGCTCATTCAATAGTGTGTTGAGCCTTCTTTAAAGTGAACTTGTAGCGATAGTGCCCATAAGTGTGTTATATTCAGTTCAAAAAAGTTTTATTCAAATTTTTTTAAAACTATTATTGTAATGGCATTAAGATCCAGATGCATTCCCTTAATTGGTAATTATTTAAGCATATATGACACTACTTTGTTTTTGCTTGGATTCCAAGCTAAAAAAACTGACGAAACTTTATCGGAACTTCAAAACACAAAAACAATTTCTATCATGAAAAAGCGAGACCACTATTTCCCTATAATTAGTGAGTTTGGCATGTTTTTGTTTATGTTTTACATTTTATTTTAACATTAACATTTTTAACAATAAAAACAATACAAATAACACGCGAAAATTATTTCGGTCTTTAATGGATCATTTTTTTCACAAGAAAGTTCATTTTAATTGTGTTTTTATGCACCAAATTTTCAAACTAAAAACAAAATTTTCATTTTTCAGAAAAAAATAAAGAAAAAGCGGCCGAATGTCAAAAAACCTATCGGAAAACAAACTGGCTCGTTTGGTTTTTAATGAACTAGGTTGTATTTTTCTTGTATTTCGTTAGTTTTTTGAAATATAGTTTACACACTTACACCAGTACTGAAGCCGTATTAGGAGGGAGTGCGACAAAAAAATTGAAGATAAAATACAAGAAAAAATACACGAAAATAAAGTAGTGTCATATGGGTATTAATAATATCTTACGAGCTAAGTGCTATGTAAGGCTTTTCTATTGCATAATGTAAGAGTATCTTTTTTAAACACAGGCTGGAAAAAAAACTCTTTGAATGGAAATATGCTTCCAAGCAGAAGAGATGTGTTAAGCTATTTATTTTACTTGATTCGTGATGAACATAAAACGGCAAAGGAAAGCATTCCTATTTTGTCCAATAGATTGATTAAGGTCTATACGAAATTCGGAATTCCGACCAAAAGAAAAGATGGAATAGAGAAAATGATTAAAAGGCGTTTAAATCAATACAACAAAATTATTAAATTGAAATGTGGTAAGGCAAAAAAACATTTTACTGACTCTCTGGACGTGTTATTTGACATATCTCATGCAAATGTCATTAAAACAAAAGTTTGAAAAAATGCGGCTTGCTTATTTTAAATCATTTTCTTGACTATAATAGTGCATGTAAATTAAAAAAATTTACGATGTGTAAAACTACTTTAAAAAAACTATTAAATGATGTATAGTTTATGCAATTCTCTATTTTTTAAATATTTATTTTTGCCTTTTTAACAAATAAAAAAATTTAAATTTCACTTTAAGGACTCAATATGTCCTGAAAGGATAACGGTAGGTATAAATATCATATGGAGAATATGTTCCCAGTTTCATTTTGTATAAAAATGATTATCACATTATTTCTCCGAAAATCATTGTTTAAAGAGATATTGGTCTCTAAAGCCATACATAATTTTTAGGTCAATTTTTGAACTTTAGGTCAAATGCGCGTGGCTATTTCCCACTACAGGTGGTCAGATTTTTATGCAGATCTTATTTTCTATTGTCAAGCTATCAAAAAATGCGCGGGGAGCGAAAAAATTCAATACTTTTGCAAATCCCATATGTTTTGTTGTCACTCTAATATATATATACTTTTTTTGTAAATTTGTTGGAAAAATGTTTTAATTTAATGTATGTATTTCGTAAAGATTTGTTTTGTAACTATTTGGACGTAAAATTGTTTGTGGTATTTTTGTTCAAAATTAATGTTGTTTGTTAATTTTGTTCATATAATTTTGAATTTTGATATTTTTGTAAATTTCGGTGTTTCAATTTTTGTAGTTTTTAAATTTTGTACATTGTAGATTTTATATATTTCTGTAGCTTTTGTTGACTTAACTATATTTTTGTGTAATTTTTAGGTTTTGTACTTTTTTCTTTGTACTGTTTTGAAGATTTGCTATATACTTGTGTATTTTTGATGATTTGAATATTTCTTTTTTATATTTCATATATTTAATTTGTTTTTTTTTTTTTTTGGGAAAGAAATGACGTGAAAATGTTAAAATTTTGAAGCAGGCATATTGCAAAACTTTTTGACAAGTGCGAATTAAGTTTAGTTTTTTGATGAGGCGCTGCCATCCACCACCTGCTTTATTATTGTGGTATATTTGAGGTTCCATTGCGTCGTTCTAGTCATTACGTCTGACCGAAACACGACGCCTGTCACGGTCGCCATATAAAGTAGGAATTTTACTGCCGCACATTTTTGGGCATTTAGCCCCACTCACGCACACACACAACAATAAAAAAACTTTTATTTCATTCATTTAATTTTTATTTTATTAGGTTTGTGCTTGTTTCGTTTAGTCTTTTTAATTTCCAATATATGTGTAGTTTTCATTTGTTTATTTGTATAACTATTTTAAACTTTTACACTTTACCTTAACTTTTAGTCTTTTAATTTCTGTTCACAACTTTTGTTTCTTTTGCGTTTCATTTTTCTCGTGTTCGTGCCGGCTCAATCCAAACTCCAAACTGACTCAACTGTCCTCATCAGCACCTTGCATGCATCCTCTTGCGCATATCGGTACAATGGCGTGATGGAGTCGAATAACGGGCATTCAGCCAATCAGAATTCTCTCCGTCATTCGACTCCTTCAACAAGGGCATACATGTAAGGTTGCATGATAGTGTGTTGCCAGCTAGTTTTTTATACAATTGACTAGCTGGCACTACGTTACGCTACAGCATCCGTCTGGATAGGGAGGGCAGCAAAGCGGCTGTCTGAAAAGGATTGATACACATCCCACTTTATTTTTTAAAGTTCATGAAAGTGTTGCCGTCGCGGAGACCAGAACATCTAGGAAAGTGGCACTGTCCAAAGCAGGAGCTGCATTGGGCGGATAACGCAAACATATATATGCTGTGCTGGCAAACGGTGCTAGGCACTAAGAGTTTGTTTTCCTGACCTACAGGATTGCTGCCGGAAAAGAGGGGTAAAGGAGACGGGAGCGGGGCTGATGCTCGAAGTTGCTACCGACTCTACTACGGAGATTGTAGTTATTAGTGGGAGCGGCCGTATGAGCTGGTGGCGCCGTAGGGTGTATGGGATATCGAGGCGTAGACTACGGGACGCCCTTGGGCGTTAACAGCAAGAAGCCACAAAAGATTTTTAAAAGTTACGAGGACGTCGGGTTTTGGGATCTAGCCCAGAACAACCTGTCCAATGCAATCATCCCTTGCACGTGACACACTGACAAGAGTACGACCGTCCTAAAAATATTCTTTTCCGGCAAACGCAGCAACACCATTTCTCAGGACCGGGGTCAGGAGACGGACCTGGACCTGAAAGGGTTGCGCTACATAACCCCTTCAATCTATTTGGTATTTTAGTCGCCTCTTACGACAGGCATACCTACCGCAGGTATATTCTAACCCCCTAACCCGCTGGGGGAGTGCTATCAACATCAAATATCTAAGTGATTGTAGAGACTAAAACGGCACCATATTTGCGTGTTTTTTAGTTTTTTTTTTTTAACTAGATTTAAATTATTATGGTCATCGTCTACAGAAACATATAGGCAAAATGAATTATCAAATATCACTCATCCAATATTAACAATGCTCAACATCCATCTTCTTTCACATCTACATATGGAAATAAACAAATGCATTCATCGTTTGCTCTCGCTAATACTGTTCCTGTATTTACACATACAGTTGTAAGTTCATCTATTCCTACACCTCCAACTAATGCACAATCAGTTTTATCATCCGCTTAATGCAGCTCCTTACATGGACGGTGCCACTTTCCTAGATGTTCTGGTCCCCGCGAGGGCAACCCCCCGACGGGTTCCATTGCGCCATGTTGCCGGACCGCATACCCAAATACACCGGGTACCCCAATGCCTACCGAAGGACGTCTAGTCCCAGGGCCACAACAGCAATCGCGTTCCGGCCTTCCACAACCCAGGCGTAGTCACCCGTCACTTACTCCCAGAGTGACGACGTCTCCCCCTATGCACTTCGGAATTCTGCAGTTAAACTGTAATGGATTAACTGGGAAGATCACGGAGATAGTCGATTTAACGAAGCGGCACAACATCCGCATTGCTGTGATTCAAGAGACCAAACTCACAGCAAAATCTGCATTGCAGATCTGTTCTGGGTATAATGTCCACAGAAAAGATCGCGAGAGCGGAAATGGAGGCGGCCTCGCGTTTATCATACACCACTCTGTGCAATATCATATATTCGATTCCGACATCGACCGCAGGGACAGTGTCTTAGAACGTCAAGGATTATCTGTCCGGTCGGGCGATGCAAACCTAGAAATCATCAACATCTACATCCCTCCTGCCACCTGTTGCCCCAGTGGATACCACCCTGATATCAGCGGCGTACTCACTTAAAACAATCGCATTATCTTATGCGATTTCAATGCTCATCACGATCTATGGCATTTAAACTTGCGGGTGGACAGTAGGGATGAGATGTTAGCGGATCAAATAGAAGAAACGACGTTCTGCTGACGGAAGCTGTCACAGTTCGCCGGATATTTCAATCGTGAGCGCAGAACTCGTAAACTGCGTCAACTGGCAGCCGATGGTAACATTGGCATCCGACCACCACCCTATACTTATTTCGCTCGAGCGTTCCGCCGACTTCATCGTCGCACGAAAACGCACTTTTATTAACTTTAAAAAAGGAAAGTGGGACGAATACAAATCCTTTACAGACAACCGCTTTGCTGCCCTCCCTATCCCAACTGATGCCCGCCAAGGGGAGCGTGCTTTCCGCAAGGTCATTGAATCCGCCTCGGCTCGTTTCATTCCCGCCGGTAGAATTCCCGAAATTCGGCCCCACTTCCCGGCAGAGGCCGCAAGTTTAGCGAGAGAAGGTAACCTTATAAGACAGCTCGATCCCGGCGACCCCCAAATAAGGGATATAAACCAACGCATCAGATTGCTTGTGCAAGCGGGCGAAATGGGAGGAGCACCTAAGCGGTTGTAACCTCTCTGCCGTTGTAGGTAAACTTTGGTCCACTGTAAAGTCCCTATCGAATCCGTCTAGGCACAATGACAAAGTTTCCATCGCCTTTGGCGACAAAGTGCTGTCGGACGCGAAAAAATGCGCTAGCACTTTTTGTCGACAATATATGTATAATGCATTCTACGGAACGCACATTAACATGAATTCAGCGCGTCACCAATTACCATCACCGTCAAAGAGGTTGAGGATGCCATAGGTCATGGTAAACCATCCAAAGCAGTGGGCCCAGACGGCATAGCCATGCCGATGCTTAAAAGTCTAGTGAAAGAGGGTTTCAAATATTTAGCAGATGTCTTCAACCTGTCTCTTTCCACCTTTGTCATACTCGAAAAAAGGAAAATGGCCAAGGTAGTCCCGCTACCTAAGCCTGGGAAACCAGCTAACATAGGATAGTCATATCGCCCGATATCTCTCCTATCGCCAGTAGCCAAGGCGCTTGAAGCCATTTTGCTCCCCTACTTCAAAGCAAATTTGCAGCTAGCCTGTCATCAGCATGGCTTTAGAAGACAACAGAATAAAATGCTACCTCCCTGATCTCTCGAGTTTTTTTCGCCTCGCGAAACCTAGCATTATCACCGACTAAATCATCCGCGACCTTATTTACAACTTGGCCGTCCCAAATGTCGACCATTTTGAACATCAGCGTCGATGGCACTACGCTACCGACTGTCCTACACCCCAAAATCTTTGCTGTGACGTTTGATCAGGATCTAATTTTGGTGAGCACGCAGCCGCAATTGTACCGAAAATCCAGAGCCGTAATAAAATCCTCAAATCCCATGCTGGCAGTACTTGGGGAAAAGACAAAGAAACGCCCATTACCACATACAAAGCAATTGGCCAGCCGAATGCATGCTACGCGTCCCCTGTATGGTCGCCAAGCCGAAAAATTATCCACTGGAAGAAGCTACAGGCCTGCCAAAATACTGCTCTCAGAACCGCCACGGGCTGTCTTCTTATGTCCCCAGAACACCATCTACATAATGAGGTGAGAATACTCCCCATCAGGGAGAGAAATGAGATGCTAACCAAACAGTTCCTGTTGAATACCCAGAAACCAGACATCTGATTTATGAGCCAACACCGCCTAGGGACTTAGGAGTCATCTCCCTAAGCATTTTGAGGAAATACGGCACCTAAGATCTCAGCCGTATGAAGCAAAAAAAACACAAGCAGGTCCTTGGTGAACTCCACAAACAGGCGTCGGACCTTTATGCTGGAAATTTCCCGGTGAATCCAGTACTCAGGGAACAGTACCCAAAACTTGTGGAAGAGGAACGCATACTCCCCAGGGAAACCCGAGTCACTCTGACTCAACTTCGTTCTGGATACTGTAACAGGTTAAACTCTTACATATCCAGAAGCAAACCCGACATACAAAATGTATGCCCCGCTTGCAATGTGTCCCCACATGACATCAACCATCTCTTTAATTGCAATGTGGAGCCAACGCCTCTAACACCCCTTTCATTATGGTCCACCCCTGTCGAAACAGCAAGTTTCCTTGGACTCCCATTAGAGGATATTGATGACAATTTGTGATCGGTCGCGGCTATTAGGTGGGGCGAAACATTGCTACAACAACAACAACAACAGATGGTTGGTGTCATGTGGGGACACATTGCAAGCGGGGCATACATTTTGTATGTCGGGGTTGATTCTGGATAGGTAAGAGTTTAGCCTGTTACAGTATCCAGAACGAAGTTGAGCTAGAGTGACTCGAGTTTCCCTGGGGAGTATGCGTTCCTCTTCCGCAAGTTTGGACTGTTCTTTGAGTACTGGATTCACCGGGCAATTGCTGGCATAAAGGTTCGACGCCTGTTTGTGGAGTTCACCAAGGACCTGCTTCATACGGATGAGTTCTCAAGTGCCGTATTTCCTCAAAATGCTTACGGAGATTACTCCTTAAGTCCCTAGGCGGTGTTGGCTCATCAATCAGATGTCTGTTGGGATGCCCAGGTTTCTGGGTATTCAACAGGAACTGTTTGGTTAGCATCTCATTTCTCTCCATGATGGGGAGTATTCTCGCCTCATTATGTATATGGTGTTCTGGGGACATAAGAAGACAGCCCGTGGCGGTTCGGAGAGCAGTATCTTGGCAGGCCTGTAGCTTCTCCCAGTGGGTAATTTTTAGGCTTGGCGACCATACAGGGGACGCGTAGCATGCAATCGGCTGGCCAATTGCTTTGTATGTGGTAATGAGCGTTTCTTTGTCTTTTCCCCAAGTACTGCCAGCAAGGGATTTGAGGATTTTATTACGGCTCTGGATTTTCGGTACAATTGCGGCTGCGTGCTCACCAAAACGTAGATCCTGATCAAACGTCATACCCAAGATATTGGGGTGTAGGACAGTCGGTTACGACGTGGATGTTAAAATGGTCGACATTTGCGACGTCCATGTTGTAAATAAGGTCGCGGAGGATTTAGTCGGTGATAATGCCAGGTTTCGCGAGGCGAAAAAACTGGAGAGATCAGGGAGGTAGCCGATTATTCTGTTGCAAAGCTCATAGATCCGTGCGCCTGGTCCTGTGTCCATTATTTTGCAGTCATCGGCGTAGGAAACGATAGTGGTGTCGAAGGTAGCTTAGATATGTAGAAACTAAACAAAACTGGGGACAGGATACCACTCTGTGGCACCCCTTGTTTAATTCTTCTTGGTTTTGATGTTTCATTTCTAAATTGCACCGATGCCTGCCGACCACCCAGATAATTTGCGGTCCACCTTTTAAGACATGGGGGAAGGGTAGACCCTTCAAGGTCTTGCAGTAACGTGCCAAGGTTGACCGTATCAAAAGCTTTTGATAGGTCTAGCGCAACGAGTACTGTTCTATGGTGGGGGTTTTAATTTAAACCGCAATTTATCTGGGTGCTAATGGCATTTAGCGCGGTGGTGGTGCTATGGAGTTTTCTGAAGCCATGCTGATGACAGGCTAGCTGCAAATTTGCTTTGAAGTAGGGGAGCGAAATGGCTTCAAAGGTCTTGGCTACTGGCGATAGGAGAGATATCGGGCGATATGACTCTCCTATGTTAGCTGATTTCCCAGGCTTTAGTAGCGGGACCACCTTGGCCATTTTCCATTTTTCGGGTATGACAAAGGTGGAAAGAGACAGGTTGAAGACATGTGCTAAATATTTGAAACCCTCTTTCCCTAGGCTTTTAAGCATTGGCATGTCTATGCCGTCAACCTCAACCTCTTTGGCGGTGATGGTAATTGGTGACGAGCTGAATTTATGTTTATGTGCGTGTCTGTGGGGAAGTGGGCCGAATTTCGTGAATTCTATCAGCGGGAATGAGACGAGCCGAGGAGGATTCAATGACCTTGCGGAAAGCACGCTCCCCTTGGCGGCATCAGCCGCGATAGGGAGGGTAGCAAAGCGGTTGTCAGTAAAGGATTTGTATTCGTCCCACTTTCCTTTTTTAAAGTTAATGAAAGTGCGTTTCTCTGTGACGATGAAGTCGGTGGTACGCTCGAGCGAAATAAGTATAGGCAGGTGGTCGGATGCCAATGTTACCATCGGCCTACAGTTGACGCAGTTTACGAGTTCTGCGCTCACGATTGAAATATCCGGCGAACTGTGACAGCTTCCCATCATACGTGTGGGGGCATCTCCGTTTATTGTGCAGAACGTCGTTTCTTCTATTTGATCCGCCAACATCTCACCCCAACTGTCCGCCCTCAAGTTTGAATGCCATATATCGTGATGGGCATTGAAATCGCCTAAGATAATGCGATTGTTGCCAGTGAGTAAGGCGCTGATGTTAGGGCGGTATCCACTGGGGCAACAGGTGGCAGGAGGGATGTAGATGTTGATGATTTCTAGGTTTGCATCGCCTGACCAGACAGATAAGCCTTGACGTTCTAAAACCCATTTAACCCCAGTACATCTGCTAATGTTCGTCTATGATCTCACCGCTGGTGTTTAGGCAGGATGCCTAAATTTTCCGCATCTGATTGCGATGCACCTAATGCAACTCTGCGATTAGACACTCGATACTCGACTTTAACTTATAGCCACCCACACCATCACCGCCACATGCACGTGTATGTGTGCTTTTTGTCAGCACTCATGCATACGCATGTCGGGGTTGATGTTTGGGTACCTTTCCCCTCCAAAACGGGGGTTTTTCGGGTCACCGGTTATTGCTTTCGATACAAGCGGCCCCTCTTGAGTTTTTGCTGTCAACCTGGTCACATCTGCCGCCAGCGATCTCTACCGTGTTGTGAGGACGCCAAAACCGAGGGTTTTGTACCCTCACAACATATACCTATTTTTCATTTTTCTTACATACATGTTATACAAGAATTGAATTTAACTCTGAATTTAACATTTATACATTTTTATGACATGAATTATACCTTTATGAATTACACGTCAAAACAAATACATGCGGTCGCATATTGAATTATTATTTACTAAATTGAAGGATAAA
Organism: Eurosta solidaginis; assembly: GCF_040869045.1. Taxonomy (NCBI): domain Eukaryota; kingdom Metazoa; phylum Arthropoda; class Insecta; order Diptera; family Tephritidae; genus Eurosta; species Eurosta solidaginis. The sequence continues at coordinate 122,277,067 of NC_090321.1, forward strand.
CCAGACTTGCGCACTTTTGCACGCAAGCACAATATTTACATTTTTCGCCCACATAAGTTTCAAATATAGGTCACCCTAACATACACTAAAACATTTGGAAGGAAAATGGAAATGCACAAAAACATAAAATTATGCCGGTCAACCAACCCTTTGCGCATCCAATGCACTCAGCCACAAATACAACATACATAATAATTTGGATAAACAAAGATCAGCAGTAAAAGTCGCCAAACTAAGCGCTGCTACTAATTGGGACTTTTCTCTACATACTTACGTACAAGCATACGACACACCAACGCACGCGCTAAGCAGAAGCCGAAAGCATCAAACGAGGCCAACGCACCATCAAAACCAAGTGACAGCGAACATACGCATAAACACAAATGATCGAATTCGATAGGTAAAGCAAAGACTGGAAAACACGGCAGGCATACAACAAGCGTACGTACGAGATTTGGCACATTGTTCGCTATGTATATTAGGGCTCCCTAAAATTGGGATATGAAATGCCGGGATAGCGAATCGCCATACATGATCGAAAATATGCATATATGTATATATACCGATGTACCACCATATTTATGATAATGGAAAGAGGGAAAACGCATGTTAGCATGTAAGCGTATGTATGTACCAATAGAATACAGCGAAAGTAGCGTTAAACTAGAATTCGATTTTTGCATTTCCAACTTTTATAATTGTTATTGTAAAATTACTGACTGCCTGCGTGCAGTCCTACAAATTTTATAACTGAGGAATTATTACAATGAATTGTTTTTAGGAAATAACTGTCCACTGGCGTACAAAATCGTATATAAGGGCGGCAAATTAACTTGTAAGATCAGAAGCTAGGAGATAGGCATACGAGTCAGTGGGCTTCTACCACTGACCAACACGACCTGAAGGTTTCTACTTCATTTCGTGAATTATTTTATATTCAGTAGGAGGTTTCTACTCCAACTGACGGAGAGCTAGCAGAGGGGTTCTACCTCAGCTACTCTTATATAGACAGGGACAAAGAATAGGAGTAGCTCTTAAGGATATCGATCCTTTTTTTTAAATAAACTTAATAACGTTTTCAGAACTCCTTTGTCTATTTATTTTCATCGGAATAGGTTCCCCCACCAAATATAGGAACCCTGGACGGACTGGGCATACCTCAGCAGGAATTAGTCCGTCACATATGGCGCCCGAGCAGGCTTATAAATAAAAACACATATGGCACCCAAGCAGAGTTAAGAAAGATCAAGGAAATCAACAAGGCTTCACATAAAGGATATTCAAAGTAAGGTAACAGCGACATACGGAAATAAAGTCAAAACAACGATATACGATGCAACAGCCAGGCACATACGCAACCCCTATGGACCAAGTAAGAAAATGGGGTTTGAAATACGACGGGGGCAAGGATCCTCTAGGGTTCATAGAACGCGTGGAAGAACTGGCAGAAGGATACGAAATAAACGTCAACTCAATACCAAGAGCATTGCCGGAGCTACTCAAAGATAAAGCGTTGGTTTGGTACCGAAATAACAACCGGAGTTGGAAAGAGTGGGACTCATTCAAGAAAGACTTCCTAAAATTTTTCCTCAGCTCCAGATATTTTGAACAGTTGGACGACGAGATACGGACACGCATGCAAAGACCAGGAGAGAAGTTCAAGGATTATGTGCTAGCACTACAAGGGCTGATGCGACATGCCGCCTACACCGAAGACAAAAAGCTAAACCGCATATACAGGAACTCCCGCAGAGAAATACAGCTGTATGTTAAAAGAGGCGAGATCAGCAGCCTGGAAGAATTGGTAAGTTTGGTAGAAGATTATGAAAATATTACCCCTGACAGAGATCCGATGCGACCAACGGCAAGACCATTTGTACCAAGGCGCCCAGAAGAACGTTACCAATATATACAGGCAGAGGAGCGGGAACAGCAGACAGAGAAACAACCATCCCAGAAATCAGACCCGGCACCAAGATACATCGATACAAACACGGCGTGCAGACGATGCGGAGGAGGCGGCCATGTCGCATACGGTTGCCGTAGCGCTCGCATCGAATTCTGCTGGACATGCGGAAAAGTAGGCACACTCACACGAAATTGTTGTAGACGAACGTAGGGAAACGGCCAGAGACCTCATTGGCACCGAGGAGTGGGGTCTCCCCAAACGCAACCTCGGGAAAACTAAACACGTTAAGACACACAAAGGGCCGGATCTAGGCGAATATTACGGTGAATGGCGAAGAGGTAGTAGCAGCAATCGACACAGGGGCGACGCGAAGCTTTGTGAGTGGAACATTGGCAAGAAGGCTGAAGACAGGTATATTCAAGGCGATAGAAACACGAGTGATACTGGGAGATGGCAAACCTAAGACGATCATAGAAGCGGTAGATGCAGAAGTGAGAATGAGTAACCAAGTGCTGCGAAATGAAATGCTAATCCTACTAGGACTAGTCGACGAAGTGGTGCTTGGAACGGATTACCTAGCGAAGGTGAACATGGAGATGAGATGCGGAGAACAAACGCTAACCTTGAACACAAACAATCAGGAGGAGGATGCGGTCACTTGTACAACAATGGTCGAAAGTAGAAATGAAAGTAGTCACAAAGATAACAGCCTAAAAGTTGCGAACACAGACGAGTCGGTGAGTAAATTTCTCAACAAAGAATTACAGATGTTCCAGGAAATGTCAGGTGTATCCAACGTGGCCACGCACAAGATAGTGATGAAAGACGACCGCCCCATAAAACAAAGATATTACCCGAAGAATCTCAAGATGCAAGAGATTATTAATAAGGAAATCGATGAGCTTATCGAGAAAGGTTGCATCGAACCTTCTAGAAGCCCGCACAGAGCACCAATAGTTTTGGCAAGGAAGAAGAATGGTAAATGGAGACTGTGCGTAGATTACCGCCAACTAAACGCAAGGTCAGTACCAGACGCATACCCGTTACCCCGTATCCAACACATCCTGGATAGATTGAGAAGTGCTCGGTTTATCAGCAGCCTCGATTTAAAAAACGGATATTGGCAAATCCCCATGGAAGAAAACAGCAAACAATACACCGAATTCACTGTACCCGGACGTGGGCTATATCAATGGAAAGTAATGCCGTTCGGTCTGCACTCAGCCTCAGCAACTTTCCAGAGGGCACTCGATCACGTTATAGGACCAGAGTTGGAACCCCACGCATTCGCATATCTAGATGACATCATCATTACGAGCAAAACATTGGAAGAACACATAAGACACCTGGCGGAAGTATTTCAACGGCTGCGAAGAGCAAACCTTAAGATAAACCCGGAAAAATGTGAGTTTTTTAAGAAAAGTTTAAAGTATCTAGGTCATGTCGTTAGCGAGGAAGGCATTCACACGGACCCGGACAAGATAGCAGCCATCAAAGAGTTGACACCGCCAAACAATTTACGCGAACTACGGAGATTCCTAGGAGTGGTATCGTGATACAGGAGATTCGTCTCAGAATTTTCATAAGTTTCACACCCGTTGACGTCAATGCTAAAGAAAGGAAGGAAGTGGAAGTGGTCGGAAGAGCAGCAGTCGGCATTCGAAGCATTAAAAGCCGCACTTACGCAAGCACCTGTACTAGCTTGTCCAGATTTTTCGAAGAAGTTTTGCCTACAGACGGATGGAAGCGATTTTGGCCTCGGAGCAGTGCTCACCCAAGGATCAGGCAGCGAAGAACGAGTGATTGCTTATGCGAGTCGCCGACTTAACAAGGCAGAAACAAATTATTCCCCGACAGAGAAAGAATGTTTGGCAATAGTGTGGGCGATAAGGAAGATGAGACCCTACCTAGAGGGATACACGTTCACGGTAATCACAGACCACCTAGCTCTAAAATGGTTAAACGCAATAGACAGTCCGACGGGACGGATTGCTAGATGGGCACTAGAACTACAACAATACTCATTCGACGTACAGTACCGGAAAGGAAAGCTAAACATGGTAGCAGATGCACTTTCGAGACAGCCGATGGACGAGCAACTAACTACGTTGACAGTAGAGCAAGGCAAAGACGAGTGCAAGTGGCTAAAAGCGAAGATTACAGAGGTAAGAAAGGCTCCGGAGAAATTCCCAGACTATGTGATCGAGGACGGAAAGCTCTACAGGAGAATAGAGAGTCAAGTTGATGGTGAAGACGCAGTACCGTGGAAGCTATGTGTACCGACCCCACAGAGACGCAGAGTGCTGGCGGAAATTCATGACACACCAAGCGCAGGACACATGGGCGTTCGAAAATCTATTGCACGAGCGACGACACGATATTACTGGCCCGGAATGTTCAGAGACGTAAGGAAGTACGTACAACAATGTCATGGATGTCAGGTATACAAACCTAGTCAACAACAGGCCACGGGTAAGATGTTAACTAAAATTCCAGAAGAACCGTGGGCAACAGTGTGTGCAGACTTTGTTGGTCCAATGCCACGCTCAAAACATGGTAATACAATGGCATTAGTTTTCGTTGACAAATTTTCAAAATGGGTGGAGATAATGGCAATTAGAAAGGCAACAACAGAAAGCATAGTACGAGGATTTAGAGAGAGAATTTTGGCACGATTTGGCATTCCAAAGGTATTAATCACAGACAACGGAGCGCAGTTCGTGAGCAAACGTTTTAAGAAGTATTTGGAGGAGCTTGGCGTAAAACACCAGCTGACAGCACCATACACACCGCAGGAGAATCCGACAGAAAGAGCGAACCGCAACATCAAGAGGATGATAGCACAGTTTTCAGGGAATGAGCAGAGAACATGGGACGAGCTGATACCAGAGATAACACTCGCATTAAACACAAGTGTATGCGAATCGACAGGGTACAGTCCAGCATATGTCGTACAAGGCAGAGAACCAAGGATTCCCAATAGCCTTTACGACGAGCACACATTCGGTTCAGGTGAGAGAGTAGCTAATCCAGCGGATAAATCGATGAAGATGAGGGAGATATTCGAGATGGTACGACGGAAGCAAGAGCGAGCATCAGCAGAGCAAGCAAAGCATTATAATTTAAGAAGAAGGCAATGGCGACCGGCTATAGGCGACCTAGTGCTGGTAAAGGAGCATCAGCTGTCAAAAGCGGTGGATAACTTTGCAGCCAAACTAGCGCCCAGGTACAGTGGACCCCACCGGGTAACGAACTTTGTATCACCAGTGATCTTAGAGCTAGACAACAAAGTTTTCAGAGGAAGGAGGAGGACAGCCCACTTAAGTGAGCTGAAAGCATACCACGCAACAGACGCCGCCGACAACAATGAATTCATAAAGCAAAGGAATGAACAGGGTAACAAGAAGAACGCTAGTGAAGATCAAATCCCGTCAACATCGTCCAATCGAACAACAAACAATATCCCCGAGGTACAACAACAGAGAGAGAACAGCGAGGTAGCCATCTGTGGTACGCTCACACGAGTCAGCGAAGAGACCGGGAGGCAACGAGGAGAGAACCAAAGTACAAACCAACAACTGATAGTATACAGAGACGCTCAAGTGCAAACAATACGGAGAATCAGGTACGAACATTTCCAGGAAATCAGGTACAGGTCGCTCGAGGAACCCAAGTACAGATCGACAGAGGACCGATACCTGGAGCAAGATTACACCTAGGAAGACAGTTTGCTATAGCAGCCCTAAATGAACACACACCCAGAGACAACTCCGGAATAACGGACTATTACGTGAGATTCTACTGCAACTCGAATCAAATCGGTAGTAACGGACACGCCCAACCGCAACAGTATCAAATCATACACGAAGAAATTTCATTTCAAGAAGTACCCGGATTTCGAATCAACCACTAAAGCCCTGTAAACTCTAACCACAATTACGTAATCACATAAATGTACTCCTTAACTAGGTTCATTACATACCACGTTTTTACGCAAAACAAAAAAAAAAAAAATCCACCATATACGGTGGGAACACCCTAAGGAAATTCCACCAGTTTTTTCATTTACAGTTTAGGCTGGCATCACACACACCACCGACGGGAAGGGCAGCGAAACGTCAGCAACGAACACAACGACGACAGTGAAATATTAAACCGTATGGCCAGCGAGGTCAACGACAACAACAGCGACATATTGAGCCTGATGGCCAGCGAGGCCAGTGGTAGCATCAACAGCAGCAACGACAACCATGACGACAGCGACGACGAAGGCAGTGTGAGCGAACACTATTTCCGAGTACGGATCACACGCACCTGCATGGTGACCGTAAGCTTCGCTGCGGTAGGTGAGGGGGGAGTGTGAGGACCCCAAAACCGAGGGTTTTGTACCCTCACAACATATACCTATTTTTCATTTTTCTTACATACATGTTATACAAGAATTGAATTTAACTCTGAATTTAACATTTATACATTTTTATGACATGAATTATACCTTTATGAATTACACGTCAAAACAAATACATGCGGTCGCATATTGAATTATTATTTACTAAATTGAAGGATAAACCAGACTTGCGCACTTTTGCACGCAAGCACAATATTTACATTTTTCGCCCACATAAGTTTCAAATATAGGTCACCCTAACATACACTAAAACATTTGGAAGGAAAATGGAAATGCACAAAAACATAAAATTATGCCGGTCAACCAACCCTTTGCGCATCCAATGCACTCAGCCACAAATACAACATACATAATAATTTGGATAAACAAAGATCAGCAGTAAAAGTCGCCAAACTAAGCGCTGCTACTAATTGGGACTTTTCTCTACATACTTACGTACAAGCATACGACACACCAACGCACGCGCTAAGCAGAAGCCGAAAGCATCAAACGAGGCCAACGCACCATCAAAACCAAGTGACAGCGAACATACGCATAAACACAAATGATCGAATTCGATAGGTAAAGCAAAGACTGGAAAACACGGCAGGCATACAACAAGCGTACGTACGAGATTTGGCACATTGTTCGCTATGTATATTAGGGCTCCCTAAAATTGGGATATGAAATGCCGGGATAGCGAATCGCCATACATGATCGAAAATATGCATATATGTATATATACCGATGTACCACCATATGTATGATAATGGAAAGAGGGAAAACGCATGTTAGCATGTAAGCGTATGTATGTACCAATAGAATACAGCGAAAGTAGCGTTAAACTAGAATTCGATTTTTGCATTTCCAACTTTTATAATTGTTATTGTAAAATTACTGACTGCCTGCGTGCAGTCCTACATAATTTTATAACTGAGGAATTATTACAATGAATTGTTTTTAGGAAATAACTGTCCACTGGCGTACAAAATCGTATATAAGGGCGGCAAATTAACTTGTAAGATCAGAAGCTAGGAGATAGGCATACGAGTCAGTGGGCTTCTACCACTGACCAACACGACCTGAAGGTTTCTACTTCATTTCGTGAATTATTTTATATTCAGTAGGAGGTTTCTACTCCAACTGACGGAGAGCTAGCAGAGGGGTTCTACCTCAGCTACTCTTATATAGACAGGGACAAAGAATAGGAGTAGCTCTTAAGGATATCGATCCTTTTTTTAAATAAACTTTATAACGTTTTCAGAACTCCTTTGTCTATTTATTTTCATCGGAATAGGTTCCCCCACCAAATATAGGAACCCTGGACGGACTGGGCATACCTCAGCAGGAATTAGTCCGTCACAGTGTTCCAACAATACATTCAGGTAATATTGTAAATTTAATATTTCTTAACTCTACACAATAAAACCTATTTATTAAAACGAGAAATTCTCGTCTTCTCTTATTTATTTGCAAATACACCCGCTTATTGAGATCGACTCCGGTGCGCCCACCTACCTCCAGGAGCTGACGCACCCCGGCCGAACATTTGGTCCTATCTCCCCAGAAAGGAATTAAAGCGCCTAGATACAGTCCTCATCACAAAATATCATAGCTGACCGCACCCCAAATCACAAAAAAATTATACGGAAAAGCATTTGCCCACCAACAGCTATACAACACAAAATTGGAAGGTTATATTAGTCCTCAAATCAGCGCATATATCGCCACAAAACACCAGAACGTGAAAAGGAAAAGCACTGAGCCAGCTGAAGCCACTGCAACACCGTAAGCTACTTGCCACGCCAAACCAGCATACCGCAAAATAAAAGTAAATGCAATATTTCTTGCCACAATTTTTTCGGTTATAATAAAAAATAAACAAAAACCGTGTAAGATCTATAGTCTGAGTGCCGCACGTGTGAGTAAATTTAACCGTGAAAAGTGTAAAAAGTTTTCGGTGTCGAAAAGTAAAAAGTGCAAACGCGAAATACTAACGTGGTTGGATTCCTTGTGACTATCTGGCCTGTCCCCCCACCAGCGGTAAGGCTCTACGGACACAGCACAAGGAAGAGGTGCACATAACCTCACCTCCATATAAAAAATTTTCACGCCATTTCGATTGCGGCGATTTTGCATTTTTCTTTTGTTTCACTTTAATTTGCACTAATCCAATAAATTTTTTTCACACGGTCGCTTTTCGCACAAGATTTTTATTAATTTTTTACAAATTTCGCCGAGTTCATATCAACGCGCGCACTTATTTTATAATAAAAAAAATCGAAAGTGTATTGGCGAGTGGCCCCAACTTTTCTATTTCACGCAAAAGACATTGGTGTTGCTCCCCCCCCCTCCCTGCTTTTACGGCACAAATAATCTGCAAAGTCAGAAAAAATAAACAAATTAAAATCAATTTTATTATATTTAATTCTTGTTGGTTGGGTGATTCGCACAGTTTTTTTCAGTTTTACATCCCCTTGTTTTAATTTGTTCATAAAATTTTCATCCAGAAACATGGAAGCATATATCAGGTTGGCCGATCGTATAATCGAGTTCGAGGCCGACTTTAATGACATATACCCCTATTACCGTTTACAACTCAACTCTGGTTGGGTTGAAATTTTGCAATTTGGTATTGCAGCTTACAACTCAACCTGTCAAAAAAGATTTCGGTTGAGTTTTCTAGTCTAACAATTTTTTGTGGCGTTACCGTTCACAACCTTGTGTTAGTGTAGTTGTCAAATACATCAAAATCTTACAACTGATTACTAGCAGTTGTCTCATACAATTTTGCAGTTGTTTTGAAAAAGGTAACGTATAATTGCTTGGCATCCTTAAAAACCCATCAGATAGATGTTTCAAATTGGGATGCGATCATCACATATTTATCCTCGACAAAATTACCAGAGAATACGTTGGCTCTATGGGAGCAGAGCATTGACCACAAAACGGACATATCCAAGTGGGAGGATATGGACAAATTCCTGTAAAATCGTTTTCAGACACTTCAAACCGTGTCCGGTTTTACATTGAATGCTACTTCTAAAGTGCAAAAATCAAACGCGCCGCGACAATCGACAGAAACCCCTACGAAAAGACTTGGTGCTTTTCAAACAAAAGTATTCAAGCAAACAATAAAATCAAGTTGTAAAATGTGAAAATCTACGGAGCATAGATTACGCAACTGTTCACGGTTTTGCAATTTAACCCCGGTAGAAAGGATTAAATTCGTGAAATCCACAAATGGCTGTCTGGACTGTTTATGCCCAGGACACACAGTGACGAGGTGCACCAGTTCGTACAACTGTTCCAAATGCCACTCTCGTCACCACACGCTCCTGCATGCGGACACACTTCAGCAACCGGCGGTGCGCAATCCTTTCAAAGATGCGGATAATACCCCATCAACTTCGGCAAAGGCATGGAAAAGACAGGAGTCGGGACAACCACCTTCCTCTACGAACCAGAATGTCAAATCCTGCCATGCCAATTCCAGCACAGGTGTGCTATTAGGTACTGCTCGCGTACACATCCACCATAACGGTACCGACTTCTCCGCGCGGGCATTAATTGATTCTGGGTCTGAATGTTCCTTTATAACTGAAAGACTGAAACGCAGAATCAATTTGCCAGCGGGGAAAATACATGCCCAGGTTTCAGGCATCACAAAAACGTGCTTAACACACTTCTGGCCCAAGGGACAGTGTTCGGTTGAATACTAACCGGTCGTATCGAAGCACCGAATCCAACGAAGAGCATCATGTCCTTCTACAACGAGGTTGCATTGGACAATCAACTGAAAGCTTTCTGGGAGGTAGAAAATGTGCCCAAAAATAAAATATTGAATGAAGATGAAAGGTCTTGCGAACAGCTATTTAAAGAAACAACGCAACGAAATGAAGATGGAAGTTACACCGTGTCACCACCATTCAGACAAGATTACCCTAATAATATTAATTTAGGACCGTCCCTGACGCGTGCATGCTCTGAATTCTTCCGGATTGAGGGGCGGCTAATAAAGAACCCAGATTTAGGGAAAGAGTATGTTCGAGTGTTATCAGAATATGAAACGCTCGGACATATGAGAAAATTAAAAAGAATATCCCATCCGAAGATTCTGATCATTACTTCCTGCCCCACGACGCCGTTGTAAAAGCAGAAAGTACAACCAACAAGGTACGCGTAGTGTTTTACGCCTCGAGCCCTACGGCGAATTACACTAGCTTAAACGATATTCTACTCCCAGGCCCAGTTCTACAAGCCGACTTACCCATATTAATCTTACGATGGAGACTATACCGTTTTGTCTTCAATAGCGACATAGAAAAGATGTATCGTCAAATTTGGGTGAACGAAAATCACACAAAATTTCAACGCATTGCGTATCGCACTTCTCCGAATGACTCTATTAGCCTCTACGAATTAAAGACGGTTACCGTCGGAGTGAATAGCGCTCCATATCTTGCGATAAGAACGCTCCTACAACTGCCTGACGACGTAGAAAATTCACACCCTACAGCGGCTAGCATACTAAAAGAGAGTATGTACGTAGATGATGTTTTATCTGGAGGGCACACAATAGCGTCAACCATCAAAGGAAGAAACGAGATTCGCGAAGCGTTACACTCAGCTGGCTTTCCATTACGCAAGTGGACTTCAAATTGTGAGGAAATTCTAAAGGACATCCCCAAAACGGATTTGCTCAGCGAGGATTTCGTAGCGTTCGAAGAAGCTAGTTCGGTAAAGGCCCTGGGAATACGATGGAACGCTCACTCAGATGTATTTTATTTCAAAGCTGGAACCCTAGAGAATGGCGAAAACATCACCAAACGAGCAATCCTATCAGCTCTAGCCAAACTTTTCGACTCTTTAGGCTGGCTTGCGCCAATGGTCATTGTGGCAAAAATACTCATGCAGAGTATTTGGCTAGAATGCACCGCTTGGGATGAACCAGTATCGACCAGTACGTTGGAACAATGGAAAACGTTCACCGACCAATACCTTGAGATCGAAAAAATAAGGATACCTAGATGGGTCAGCTTTTCTCCAGGAACCGACATCGAGATCCATGGATTTTGTGACGCATCCGAGATGGTTTACGCAGCAGCCGTTTACATGCGCGTGAAAACGGATAATGACATCTGGACGAACCTACTGCTAGCAAAAACCCGAGTAGCCCGAATGAAAACTGTCTCTTCCACGATTGGAACTTTGCGGAGCCGTACTGTTAGCGGAAATCATCGAATCAATTTTCAGGAACCTTAAATTGGGACCAATGAGAGTTCACCTTTAGACGGATTCAACTATCGTCCTCGCATGGATAAGGAAACTGCCTTGTTCCTGGTCCACTTTCGTCGCACATCGGATCACCAAGATCATCGACATGGTCGGAAATAAGGACTGGTTGCACGTAAATTCAGAATCAAACCCAGCAGAGCTAGGTAGCAGAGGATTACCTGCGTCTGAATTGGTCAACAATTCGTTGTGGTGGCAGGGACCTTCTTGGCTGCAAGAAGACACTTCCCAATGGCCAGCACAAGAAAGTGACTACATCACCTCCGTAGAGGAAAAGAGGGCGAAGACCTGCGCAACAACAACCGTAAATACAACCGATATTCTCCAACGCTTTTCTGAACTACCAAGGGCTTTACGGGTGCTGTCCTATGTGATGAGATTCTACCGAAGAACTCACCCCGAAACAAAAAATTCATTCAATGTCATGTCGCACTTAATCTCCCCTGATGAAGTTAAGGACACTACACAACTTTTAATCAAAATATATCAGAAACAACATTACAGTTCAGAATATAAAGATTTGAAGGCCGGAAAACCAATTGAAGGGAAAAGTGCAATAAAAAAAATGGCATCATTCGGGTAGGAGGGCGACTCGGGGCGTCACAGGACTTAGCTTTTAATGAACGCCACCTAATCTTCCTTCCATACAACTGCAGGTTATCCCGTCTGATAGTCTTAATGTTTCATCAACAAAGTCTGCATGGGGAAAACCACCTCATGTTACGTCTTATACGCACCCAATACTGGATAACTAATGTAAAAACTATGATTAGGGCAACAATTCACAAGTGCAAAGTTTGCACTCTACACCGAAAGCGGGCTCAAACCCAGCTTATGGGTATTCTCCCTCACGAACGCACGACATTCAGCCGTGAATTCACGAATACTGGAGTCGATTTTTCCGGACACTTCGATATCAAGAGTTACCGTGGCGCGGGGTGTCGACTATCCAAAGGTTATGTTTGCCTTTTTGTGTGTTTTACCACAAGAGCTATTCATCTGGAGGCCACGAGTGACCTCAGTACCTCATCATTTTTAGCGGCCTTTGCGCGGTTTATATCTAGACGCGGATGTCTCAAAAACGTGTACTTCGACAACGGTACAAACTTTGTCGGAGCTTCACGATCCCTACGATCGGAATTCGAAACTTTCATTTCACAAGCCCGAGACAATGCTGTCTCGAAGTACAGCCACCAGTCACTCACGTGGAATTTCATACCTGCGGGCGCGCCACACATGGGAGGGCTGTGGGAGGCTGGAGTGAAAAGCTTCAAAAGCCACTTCAAAAAGATAGTCTCACCACACAAATTCACCTTCGAGGAATTCCATACACTCTTGTGCCGGATCGAGGCATGCCTGAACTCGCGGCCGCTCATCCCGGCGTCCAATGACTCAACGGTCCTAGAGCCGCTTACCCCAGGCCATTTCCTCATGGGCAGCCACCTACTGGCCCCGCCAGAACCGGATACTAGTGAGAGCTCTGCCTCGATGATCAATCGGTGGCAGAAACTCAAAGCCCTCCATCACACTTTCTGCAAGCGATGGAAAACGGAATATCTATCCGAACTTCAAAAAACGAGTGCAGTGGAAGCATCCCAGACAAAATATAATAGTGGGAGATCTCGCTGTCCTCAAAGAGGACAATTTGTCTCCCAAGGAATGGAGGTTAGGTCGAGTTGTCAACGTGCACCCCGGCGAAGATGACCGAGTACGTAGTCGACCTCAAAACCGAGAAGGGTCAAGTCAGACGACGTTTGGTCAAACTGATCCTTCTTCCAACGGAAGAGAGGGATGGCGAGAAGGCTAAGAGCTCCTCCTAACAATCCCTCCGTTCCTCCCTATCACTACTTAAAAAAAAAAAACATCAAACCCAGCTCTCGTTCACCCGGAACGAAGCCAACCAACAACCCTAATGCAGATCGGTTATCTGCCACAGAAAACAAAGGCACTCGGCCCATTATAATTTTAAATTTTAAAAATTTTAAAACCCAGCTCTCGTTCACCCGGAACGAGGCCAACCAAGAACCCTAATGCAGATCCGCTATCTGCCACAGAACCTAAAGGGACTCGGCCCAGTCTATTTTTATTCTCTACCAATCAAATCCAAATTCACTCGCTCCCCCAGAGCGAGGACATCAGAAACCATCCCACTATTCACTCGTCCACCCAGAGTGATGACACCAGAAACCATCCCACTATTCACTCGCTCACCCAGAGTGAGGAAACCAGAAAAGCCTACCGCAGAAGGGGAACCGATCTGCCACAGCAGAAAACCTTTGCACTCGTTGGAAAACAACGAGGCCCATCGCAAGCCTAACGCAGATAAGCAATCCCATTATTTAGATTTTTATAAACCTTAATTAACTCCGCATTATCAAGAACCGCACTTGACCATTTCAAAACCTCGAATGAAAACCCCAACACTTTCAAATAGTTTTAAAAAATTTAAGCCAGCTTCATAGCTTATTAATTTTTGGTGCAAGGAAATGCATAGATGCTATTGTAGTATGATACAGTATGCCTTGTACGCCAATGCATTTTTACTGACTCAAATAACCACTTGAGTTCATTCACATTGACCAAACCATTCAATATGTATGAATCATACATTGAGTTCATTTGCATTGACCAAATCATTCAATATACCGATCAACCAATTTATGCATGAACCACATTAACGGTATGTAGGTCACTACACATTATGCTGAATAACCATTATTTATTATGAAACTATGTACATTGTAGTATGTAAGCATTAATGTAATTATGTATATATAGGTTAAGAAATTGTGTATAGAAGAAAGAATTTCTTTAATAAAGGGGCAATCAACAATTTCAACAATTGCGATCCAACGCTACTCATCAGCGTTCAGCTCTTAAAGCATTTTTGTTCGACTTTATTCTACATGGTGATCCTGCCAGCCTGATCTTCAATTAGCTGAAAATTTGCTCATAAGCAAAATTTGCTAGATCTTGCTGAACAGAGATCCTGCCATCTCACAAACAGTTCGCTAAATGCCAGCATGAAGCGTGGAAAATTGTTTGAAAAGACTTAGAAAATATTTTTCGGGCATGTAAAATCGTTCTTAAGTTCGAGTAGAATAGTTCATATACCTGTTGAGGTCAGCCATGGATTTTTGCATTACTACTACAACTCTTTTCGTTTGCCATGATATCTGATTATGAGAAATCTGCGGTTGACGAATGCTCGTTCCTATTTTTTCTGCTACACCCTAGAGCACTAATATAGAGCAGCAAAATGTTTACGCAATTTTTTATCGGTTATTTTCTGCGATTGATTTTCTTGATTTTACATAAACTATCTATATATAGGGGAGAATCTGAAACGATGCAAACCCAAAAAAAAAAAAAAAAAACTTTCGAATCGTGTGCTTTCATTGTAAGTTGTATACATCTTCACATATATTTTATATATGCAGCAATAAGTTAATAAGGGGATAGGTTTGTGGTGGTATGTCCTTTTTATATCTTGTATAAAAACGGCAAAATATTTACGTGCTATATATGAAATTTCGACAACAAAGCAGTAAACCCCTTTGCCCATTTCTCGGAGCTTCCTCTTCATAATCCTCAAAGTTACTAGTGTATCCAGGCCCTTTGCATCGTGGTATAGTATACAAAGAGCTTCAACTTCCGTTGGGGCTGCACCTTCATATTGTGGAAATTTATCACGTTCAATTTCCAACTGAAGCTCAAACTTTCAAAGAATTTAATTAATTTTTTTTGAAAATCCTCGTCGCGGTTTTTTTTTTTTTTGTTGATAATCCACAATTGTACGGGATTCCAAATATGTCGCTTGAGGTCGGACAGAATCACAACAAAGACTCCTAATGACTTATGGCAATACGCAAAAATATATAACACATATGTCCTTCTCTCCATAGCTTCTAAGATTTTTATTCATATTAATTTTTACACTGAGATTCACACAACCGAAAATGAATCAAAACATATACCACGTAATGAAATGATTTAGGGGAATGCCCAAGGCGATATTTGGCAATTCATTTCGCAGCTATCAATTGTTACGGACTTTCTTTTTTCCTTTATTTGGACTGTTCATTACAATTCTATTCGAATTAAAAGCTATTTCATAAACGGTTTCAGTCATATTTAGCATATGTTTACTTTTAATTTGATTGAAATAATTGTGCGTGCTATTGAAAATGCACGAAAATATGTGACTGAGGGCATGAAAACACAACGCGTAAATTTCGGTACCTCAAGGAAAGGCTGGTGGAGCAAGGTGTCGGACTCATTACTGCTGCGTCATGATCCAAATTTCCACCTACATAAAGATTTGCAATTCGCAAATACAATGTCTACAAAACTGCCGTAAAACAAGGTACATGGTCCATTTTGGGCTAAAGCCAGGAAAATAATCCATTGTGCTGCAGGTTTCGTATTCGGCAATAGTGTATTTATACGTCTAAAAACAATATCCACATTTGTTCAACTCGTCATTTGTGCACAACAAAGAAGCAACTATATCAAATCATTACCGCTTTTACCGCATGAACTCTGATAAGAAGTCCGTACAGAGGCTATAACTATATCTAAATCAACGGGCGGTTGTCGCAGTGACTGCCTTTCACAATCTATAGAAAGCGATAGAAATAACAAAGTTGTGATAACAGTGCGCCGTTCTCAAACGCCTTTAAGACAGGGACCAATCGATGCAGCAACTGACTATGATCCACGTGCGTGTTATGATGGATTTGTACACATTGGCAATAAGCTTCTGATGTCAGACTGAGATCGGAGTTGTCAAAAGGACCGCCAACACATGATGACGTACTTGGTGTAGTGTCGCATCTGGTTTGTGTAGTGTAACACTACTATGGGTGGAACTGCATCGTTGCAGTGGGGTGTCAATACCAGGGCCAGATGCTGCACCACCACCTGCACCATGCTGGGAATGTTTGCTTGGCGAGGTCCTGTCAAATAAATTATATGAATGGGGGTGTACCACAGCTCGGTATGCTAGGGCTGTGCGCTCGGAGCAATTGAAATTATGTGAATCACTTTTAGTCAGTCGCGACATCAATTACAGTGTCATTATCCCTTTCTTCGCCCTCTACTGAGAGCCTTGTATCAAGTCAGGATGCAATATCTCCGCCAGATAGGGAAAGGCGTGTAGTTGTTCTACTACATCAATTATGCGTAGTTATAGTGCCAAACGTACATGCATTTGCTAGATTTGGTTACTTTTTCTTCGGCCGAGCAAGAGCAGCACAACCATCAAACAATTTGTGGCAACGTAGATGCCCCGTTACAACAACATACCAATGGATATTCCAGAGCTTGCGCTATTTATGAAAGCATTAGAATTGCGTAGTGCTGGGGTACAGGTTGCGTATGAGATGATCCAAAATCTACCTTTGGATATTCTTTATCAGGGTTTTTTTTTTTATTGTGCCGATATTGGGTCCGGCTGTATTGCAGACAAAAATAGAATCATAAATATCATCAATGTCTTACGTGCATTAAAATTATATTCCATAGCTGAACCCGGATTTGTACGCACCTTTGTTAAATTCCCTTTGGCCAACGATAAGTTTCATGACGGACGTGTTTTGGGTACATTAATCGATCGTTTGGATTCCACAGACGCCAATTCGACCATGGTAACAATGGCCTCATTCGATACATTACTTTGCAAACAGGCGCATTCTTAATCCAGCAAAGCAATTTGGACATATGCATATTTGTAACTGCTAACTGGTATACGGTATACCTAAAAATAAAAAAATTAATTAATTAATAAAAAGAATACATTAAAGAATCACGTATTAAAATTTACATACCTTTTTTTTACTTCTCAATGATCACTAACCGTACTCAACCATGCATAAAATTGAAAATAATGAAGCAACGGCGAAATGAATCATTCGACCCATTTACCGTTTGCCTCAATTCATAGAAATTTACATTTGTGCGTATGAATGTTCACTTGTTTTTGCTGTGACGCTGGTATACATATACCAGCGCGCGGACCTTTTTAAAAAGGGAATGGTGGTAGACGAAAAATAAAAATAGTAGAAGTGGGTAGGTTTTATGCAAGAAAACAATAGCTAGACTTTATATTTGTACAACACAATTCATAATTTATTGGGAAACAAATAAAAGCACATTTCATGGAAATAACACTTATAGGAAACATGTAAATAAAACAAAAATACATGTGAATTGGTATACACATCGCTTATGCTCATATGATACTCATGGAATACTGACCATAATTTACCGAAACGTCTAATTACAGCATCAATTTTCCAATGCACCAAAAATACTGACACAAAATAACCGATTTCGGCAAGTGATCGTTTCCTTAAAACTTTATTTTTGTTCAAAATTATGTACCGAAACTGATGAAAATAGCGCAGAAAATACTTTACGTGCACATTTGCTACATTGAATTTATAAATAAAATCATCTCTTGTTTAGAAATTGCACAATTTTCAAAATTGATTCGCTTGGTTAATATCACCTATTAATGTAAATACGTTTACCAAATAAATAAAAATAAATGTAAGGCGCGATAACCTCCGAAGAGATTTTAGGCCGAGGTTATCTTCCAATTTGCGTCGTGCTGCTCTTGATTTTTCCTATAAATTGGCCGGACGGGACCTACCTGTTTTATGCCAACTCCGAACGGCATCTGCAAGGCAGATGAGTTTTCACTGAGAGCTTTTCATGGCAGAAATACACTCGGAGCGCTTGCCAAAAACTGCCGAGGGACGACCCCGCTTAGAAAATTTTTCTTCTAATTGAAAAACCGTATTTCTAAAATTTTAATGTTGCTTTGCCCGGGGTGTGAACCCATGGCATTCGGTGTGGTAGGCGGAGCGGGCCACCATCACACCACGGACGTTAACCAAATGATCACAGTATTTAGTTTCAATGTGTATAGATTGAGATGTTGGTAGATTATTTGGAGTTGGTGATAAAGTAGCAGAAAAGAAAAATGGGTCAAAAAGTTGGTAAATCTTACTTACTTAATTGGCGCTTAACCGTCTAAACGGTTATGACCGTCCAACAAGGCACGCCAGTCGCTCCGCCAACCGGCGCCAATTGGTCACACCAAGGGAGTTTAAATCGTTTTCCACCTGGTCCTTCCAAGTGGAGTGGGGGCCGCCTTCTACCTCTGCTTCCGTATGCGGGTTCCGATAAACATTTTCTTGGCCGGAGCATCATCTTTCATTCGCATAACATGGCCTAGCCAGCGCAGCCGCTGCGTTTTAATTCGCTGGACTATGTTGATGTCTGCGTATAGCTCGTACAGCTCATCATTAAATCTTCTTCGGTACTCGCCATCGCCAACGCGTAGAGGTCCATAAATCTTTCGAAGAACTTTTCTCACGAACACTCCCACTTCATCTGCTGTTGTCATGGTCCATGCTTCTGCCCCATATAGCAGGACGGGTACGATAAGTGACTTGTAGAGTATGATTTTTGTTCGCCGAGAGAGGACTTTACTTTTCAATTGCCTACCTAGTCCAAAGTAGCATTTATTGGAAAGATTGATTCTTCGCTGGATTTCAGTGCTGATGCTGTTGCTAGTGTTGATGCTGGTTCCCAAATAAACGAAGTCTTTTACTATTTCGAAATTATGGCTGCCAACAGTAGCGTGGTTGCCAAGGCGCATATGCGCTGACTCTTTGCTCGATGACAGCAGGTACTTCGGTTTGTCCTCATTCACCATCAAACCCATCTTTACCGCTTCTTTTTCCAGTTTGGAGTAAGCAGAACTAACAGCGCGGGTGTTTAGGCCGATGATATCAATGTCATCAGCATATGCCAGTAATTGCACGCTTTTATAGTAAATTGTTCCAGTGCGGTTAAGTTCTGCAGCTAGTATAATTTTCTCCAGCATCAAATTAAAGGAATCGCACGATAGGGGGTCACCCTGTCTGAAACCCTGTCGTTTAGTTTCGAACGGCTCGGAGAGGTCCTTCCCAATTCTGACTGAGCTGATGGTGTTGCTCAACGTCATTTTGCACAGCCGTATAAGTTTTGCGGGGAAACCAAATTCAGACATAGCGGCATATAGGCAGCTCCTTTTCGTGCTGTCGAAGGCGGCTTTAAAGTCGACGAAGAGGTGATGTGTGTCGATTCTCTTTTCACGGGTTTTTTTCCAAGATTTGGCGCATTGTGAAAATCTGGTCGATGGTAGATTTACCAGGTCTGAAGCCGCACTGATAAGGTCCAATCAGCCGGTTCACGGTGGGCTTCAATCTTTCGCACAATACACTTGAAAGGACCTTATATGCGATATTAAGAAGGCTGATTCCACGATAGTTGGTGCATTTTAAAGTATCCCCCTTCTTGTGGACTGGGCAAAGAACATTTAGATTCCAACCGTGGGGCATGCTTTCGTCCGCCCATATTTTGCTAAGAAGCTGCTGCATGCGCCTTACCAACTCCTCGCCGCCGAACTTGAATAGCTCCGCAGGCAATCCATCAGCGCCCACGGCCTTGTTGTTTTTCAATCTGGTTATTGCTATTCTAACTTCCTCATAATCAGGCGGGGGGACATATATTACATCATCATCGATTGCGCGATTGGGTTCTTCATCTCTGCGCGGTGAATTGCTGCCTCCATTTAGGAGAGCAGAGAAGTATTCCCTCCAAAATCTAAGCACTCTCTGGACATCAGTTACAAGGTCGCCGTTTTCATTCCTACAGGAGTTTGCCCCGGTCTTAAAACC
This sequence comes from Eurosta solidaginis, assembly GCF_040869045.1. NCBI lineage: Eukaryota > Metazoa > Arthropoda > Insecta > Diptera > Tephritidae > Eurosta > Eurosta solidaginis. The sequence continues at coordinate 122,297,390 of NC_090321.1, forward strand.
TTCCCTCTATCGCCGTATTTTTTGGTCGAATTTTCGGGCGTTATTCCTGGTGGCTAGCAGCTCAAGCTCCTCGCACTCATGCCTTTCTGCTTCTGCTTTTTTCTTCCTGAAAAGGCGTCTCGCTTCCCTTTTCAACTCACTATAGCGTTCACACACTCCTTTTGTCGCGCTCGCTTTTACCGTAGCCCTGTAGGCAGCGTCTTTTCTTTCAGTTGCAACGCGGCATTCTTCATCGTACCGGTTGTCTTTTCGTGCTTTCGTCCGCCCATATTTTGCTAAGAGTCTGCTGCATGCGCCTTACCAACTCCTCGCCGCCGAACTTGAATAGCTCCGCAGGCAATCCATCAGCGCCCACGGCCTTGTTGTTTTTCAATCTGGTTATTGCTATTCTAACTTCCTCATAATCAGGCGGGGGGACATATATTACATCATCATCGATTGCGGGATTGGGTTCTTCATCTCTGCGCGGTGAATTGCTGCCTCCATTTAGGAGAGCAGAGAAGTATTCCCTCCATAATCTAAGCACTCTCTGGACATCAGTTACAAGGTCGCCGTTTTCATTCCTACAGGAGTTTGACCCGGTCTTAAAACCTTCCCTCTGTCGCCGTATTTTTTGGTCGAATTTTCGGGCGTTATTCCTGGTGGCTAGCAGCTCAAGCTCCTCGCACTCATGCCTTTCTGCTTCTGCTTTTTTCTTCCTGAAAAGGCGTCTCGCTTCCCTTTTCAACTCACTATAGCGTTCACACACTCCTTTTGTCGCGCTCGCTTTTACCGTAGCCCTGTAGGCAGCGTCTTTTCTTTCAGTTGCAACGCGGCATTCTTCATCGTACCGGTTGTCTTTTCGTGCTTTCGTCCGCCCATATTTTGCTAAGAGTCTGCTGCATGCGCCTTACCAACTCCTCGCCGCCGAACTTGAATAGCTCCGCAGGCAATCCATCAGCACCCACGGCCTTGTTGTTTTTCAATCTGGTTATTGCTATTCTAACTTCCTCATAATCGGGCGGGGGGACATATATTCCATCATCATCGATTGCGGGATCGGGTTCTTCATCTCTGCGCGGTGAATTGCTGCCTCCATTTAGGAGAGCAGAGAAGTATTCCCTCCATAATCTAAGCACTCTCTGGACATCGGTTACAAGGTCCCGTTTTCATTCCTACAGGAGTTTGCCCCGGTCTTAAAACCTTCCATCTGTCGCCGTATTTTTTGGTAGAATTTTCGGGCGTTATTCCTGGTGGCTAGCAGCTCAAGCTCCTCGCACTCATGCCTTTCTGCTTCTGCTTTTTTCTTCCTGAAAAGGCGTCTCGCTTCCCTTTTCAACTCACTATAGCGTTCACACACTCCTTTTGTCGCGCTCGCTTTTACCGTAGCCCTGTAGGCAGCGTCTTTTCTTTCAGTTGCAACGCGGCATTCTTCATCGTACCGGTTGTCTTTTCGTGCTTTCGTCCGCCCATATTTTGCTAAGAGTCTGCTGCATGCGCCTTACCAACTCCTCGCCGCCGAACTTGAATAGCTCCGCAGGCAATCCATCAGCGCCCACGGCCTTGTTGTTTTTCAATCTGGTTATTGCTATTCTAACTTCCTCATAATCGGGGGGGGGGACATATATTCCATCATCATCGATTGCGGGATCGGGTTCTTCATCTCTGCGCGGTGAATTGCTGCCTCCATTTAGGAGAGCAGAGAAGTATTCCCTCCATAATCTAAGCACTCTCTGGACATCGGTTACAAGGTCCCGTTTTCATTCCTACAGGAGTTTGCCCCGGTCTTAAAACCTTCCATCTGTCGCCGTATTTTTTGGTAGAATTTTCGGGCGTTATTCCTGGTGGCTAGCAGCTCAAGCTCCTCGCACTCATGCCTTTCTGCTTCTGCTTTTTTTCTTCCTGAAAAGGCGTCTCGCTTCCCTTTTCAACTCACTATAGCGTTCACACACTCCTCTTGTCGCGCTCGCTTTTAACGTAGCCCTGTAGGCAGCGTCTTTTCTTTCAGTTGCAACGCGGCATTCTTCATCGTACCAGTTGTTTTCTCGTTGCCGCCGGTACAAATGCGGTAAAGTCCGTGCACTGGAAGTTGGTATACTTATACCAACGTATGTACATATATTTGCCTATTTTTTTAGTGTTGCGTCAAATCACGCACGCTGGTACCGAAAACCCGCAAGAGAAACAAAATCGGGATCGGCTTTTTGACCCATAGTGACGGCTCGGGTAGTCAAAAAAAAATACTTACGTACAAAAATAAAGGCAAAAACCTCATTTAAAAATAATTATGCTCTAATTCACAAAAACAAAAAAAAAATTTTTTTTGTCTTTAGGATTTTTTGCCGTCGGTGATGCTTGGTTTTTTGGCTGGGGGTAGGACTTGTTGTTTTCAACAACAAACATCATGCCCCCAGCGGGTAAGGGAGTAAGAATATACCCGCCGTATGTATGCCTGTCGTAAGGGGCGACTAAAATACCAGATTCAAGGGGTGTGTAGCGCAACCCTTCAGGTTGCCAGCGCAATATATAGCTTCTCCAAACCCAATTGTCAACCTCACCTATCCGCGGCGAATCCTGTTTCACAAAAAGACGAGGCTCTGGCGACCCCAGTCTCCTCATGCAACTTGGGGTTGGGGAGGGAGGGGGTGGACAACAACAACAACAAACAGTCACGATTAAGGGCTCGATACAAAAACAATCCGAGTTCCGAAATGAAAAAGTCCCGAAATGAGATAAAATCAACTTTTCTACGGCATTAGTCAGTTCTAACGACACAATACATAATGTATATAAATTCGCATGCTATAAACTCACCACATCAGCTCTATCAAAAAAGAAAAGAAAGATGCGAGAGGGTGGTACATTTGCATAATGCTACGTGCAGATAGAACGAGTCGTGAAGAGCTTCGTAAATCTGAAAATTCTGCTTAGCTGGCACTTGATCTATTTATTTTAACATACTTTTTTATAAAATAACATTTTATTTTTACAAATCGCAACTCCGTTGTGCTGAAAAGAAAAGTCGCTTCCAGGCACCGCCAAACATTGATAAATGTGAGTCTATCCACGCAATCATAAAATATCTACTGACTAACTTAAATACGCAATGATTTGGGTGGGTGGCTTGGAATTAAGTCCGTTCCAACCTCCCACGCTTATCACCAAAACAAGTAATTTTGCGCGGGTGGCTTGGAATCACGTCCGTTCCAACCTCCCACACACCGCAGTCTTACTGGTTCAGTTAAATATGCATAAGCTGCTCGAAATCACGTCCATTCCGACAGCACTAATAATCATCACCCAACCAACTTCACGGCCACTCGCCCTGGCACCTCACTAAGATGCCACACCTCCAACAAAAAAAAACAGTCGCCCGAGAGCGACAAGATATGTTAGACGCTGGAACGGAGACAAAAAAAAAAAAAACTGCGAATCTGGAACGGAGACCCCGGCCTCTCCGTCCAACAAAAGGAGAAACCAAAATTTTGCCAGTCTGGAACGGAGACCTCGGCCTCTTCCTCCAGCACTATTACTTTATGGATTCTATATATTTTAAGAATTATGTATAATCAAACGGCAAGACATATTCACGTCTACTTTATCATAAATGTTCCCTTCATCCTAACTTAGGTGGCACGCTGCGCAAGTAGGGCAGGACTCCCGGCCACCCGCGACGCTGGCGAAATACGCGGGTTAGGTTAAGTTTAGTTTTAATGCAAATGTTTTTCCTCATTGCTTTTCAGCGGTCGGAAATCGTTGGTGGTAAAAACGATGTTGCGTATCGCCAGGGGCGGCATGTTAAGGCAGGATGCCTAACTTTTCCGCATCTGATTGCGATCCCCCTAATGCAACTCTGCGATTCGACACTCGATACTCGACTTTAACTTATGGCCACCCACAACATCACCGCCACATGCATGTGCATGCATGTACATGCACGTGTATGTGTGCTTTTTGTCAGCACTCATGCATATGGATGTCGGGGTTGATGTGTGGATGCCTTTCCCCTCCAAAACGGAGGATTTTGCGGGTCAGCGGTTGTCGCTTTCGATACAACCGGCATCTCTTGAATTTTTGCAGTTAACCTGTTCACATCTGCCGCCAGCGATCTCTACCGTGTTCCAACAATACATTCAGGTAATATTATAAATTTAATATTTCTTAACTCTACACAATAAAACCTATCTATTATAATGAGAAATTCTCTCGTCGAGAAATTCTCTTATTTATTTGCACATACACCCGCTTATTGAGATCGACCCCGGTGCGTCCACCTACCTCCAGGAGCTGAAGCACCCCGGCCGAACAGCTGGCTCTCTGGATTGGTCGGCTCTCTTAGCGAAGGTGTCATTTAATGTACCTAATAGGAGTCTTCGCACATTTTTACCATTTTATTTGCGTGCTTGCAGGGCTAATCATTGTAGTTTTGGCCCAATTTTTCGCGCGCTTACTGAATTTAACAGACTCTCGAGGAGGTTTTTTTATTGATTTCTCTTTGTCGAGAAATATTTTCAATTCAACTCTGGAAGTATATCTCTAATTTTAACTTGCTATATCTATTTGTATTTTTTTATTTGTTTGCTTATCCTATTCATATTTTCACATTTTTGTGTAGTTATAAGTTGTTTATTTAGTTTTTAATTACTTTTGTTTCTAGTCTGTAAGATTATTTCTGATCATAGACTAAATAAATTAAACATAAACAAATAGGGGTACTGTGAATAAAATAAGGAATTTTCCAACACAGTTAACTTTAAAACTTCATTTCTAAACATTTTGATTTTTCGACATTCATGTTTCTGCCAAATGGGCGAATATCTGTATGTATGTACTATCTATACCAGCATGTGAAGTAATGTTTACTGTGAAACTATTGGGCTTTTTTTATCAATCTCAGAGATGTTTGTATTATTTTGCTGTACAGCTGCATTCCCAGGACTAGAGGGAATATTTCCAGTTCTGTCGATATTCCACGGATTAGAGCTCGATATTGGGGAATCTGCATGGCCAAAACCTGAGTGATTTTCATGTTCCACAGCATTGGTCCCGTCGTACTGAGTATTCTCCAATCGTGTTATTAGTCTTTCATCCTCCTCCCCAAATTCTCCTCCCATTAAGGTTGGTTCACCGACAACCATGACATCCTGTGAAGACAATGAAAAATTCGGGCCCGATGGAGAACGCTTTTGATTGGTTACCGGGGGCGTGCCCGCACTTGCCCCTCCGCCTGAATTTGATCCTTTGCGCTTCCGTCTTTTACTAGCCGGTCTTTGTGGATCCTTTTTTCCAGGAGGAGCAACCATTCGTTGCCACTTTTGAAATAAAGTGGTTTTTAAACAGTCTCTAGGACTAAGAGCATAGGCTTTATGCCTCGACATTAATTCTTGCATCGGTTCTAGGATAACACACAAGCGCAGGTAATTCAAAGTTGAATTTGTTATTCCCGCTCTAGTAATATTTTTTGTTATTTGATCCAAAAGCATTGGGTCTGGGGGCAAAGACGTGCCTATTACGGATCTAGGAATAAGTTCCCTATGTCCTTTAATTGTCATATGCCAAGATCTTATACGCATGTAATCATCATAAACAAACTCAAGTATAAGTCTCGCATCAGCACAAACCTTAGTAAAAAAAGGTTTTCCGTGTTGCGTTATTACTGTGCATTGATCACAGTCCAGAGTAATGGTTGTATTGTGAAAAGACTCTTTAGCATGTTTAAGCTGGAAGTACAAATCCGATACGCCACCTTCGTATATACTGCGAAAAAAGCGGGGAATTAGCGTCCGGCCAATCGTATACCTCTTTGGACCATCTTCTAAACAAAACAATATTGTAAGTCGCGCATCATCCTCAAAAAATTCAGTAGTGAAAGAGTCCCACCAGCAGTTATCACTTTCATCAGTTCGTTGCTGAAGTCGTTTATTCAATTCGAAAACACGATGCTCAGTATGACTAAAATAGGAATTATGTCGTCTAAATCCCTGCTCCATTCGATCGATTTGTTGTGCAGTTCCCATCATTGGATGGTTCCCTGTATGACTGAATGGAGAAGCCGTTGGGAGCGTGCCAAATTGGCCGCCTACACCAAAAACTGCTTGAGATGAGAAATGGTTTCCTGGGGTGGCATTAAATGGTGTACCTGAACTTGATGGCCTGTTGAATTGGTTAAGGTTTGAGGATGGTGATCCAAATGGGCCATTAAATGGAGCCGATCCCGAAGGTTGATTATAAGATCCGCCAATGTTTTGTTGCACAACAGGCCCTGGTGTTGAAGAGCCAGATGGGGCAGGGGAAGACGTGTACTGAGGGGTATTTGAGCCAGGAGGGTTTGTGTTCTGAAAAATGATGGACTGGTTACCAGCAGGAGAGGACTGCCCTCCTTGTGGATATTGACTATTATTTGAATTAAATGCAATGTTGCTCTGGGGAAATGTGCTTTGACTCGTTCCATCAGAATTTAAGTTAGCAGTATTGCTTGAATTATTCAAAAGTGATGAGCTTTCGGCTACGCTTAAATTTTTCCAACTGCCCTCGTCCATCGGTGATTGCGTCATTGTAGGTACGTTATTGATTCCACGACGATTCATGCTTAGCATTATTTTGTTTTCATTGGATGTATCTGATATCTGCAAAAAAAAAAAAAAAAAAAAAACAATTGATTGAAATGAAATGAAACAGAATTTAACTATATTGAGAACTGTGTTTTATTTAGCAATTAATGGTGGTCAAAAATCAAACAATACAACATCGTTGGCAATGGTTGGGAAAAATGAAGGCTCGAATACAACCACAGTATGTTCAAAGTTTCAACATTAATTAAAATTGGGTTAATAAATGATTCAAATAGTTAATTAAATGGTTCATGGAAATTAATTATTTGTCCAAAATGAATTATTTGTCCTAAAACGTGGGGAGCAAATCCCCTGTCGTTGTTGTTGTATGAACAGTGCTTCACCCCATTCAATGGGCACGACCACTCACAAATTGTCCAAGGAAACTGGCTGTTTCAACAAGGGCGGACCATAACGAAATATGTGTTAGAGGCGTAGGTTCCACATTACAACTGAAAAGATGGTTGGTGCCATGAGGGGACACATCGCATGCTGGACAAACATTACGTATGTCGGGGTTGATTCTGGACAAGTAAGAGTTTATCCTGTTACAGTATCCAGAACGAAGTTGGGTCAGGGTGACTCGTGTCTCCCTGGGTAATGTGCTTTCTTCTTCTGCAAGGGTGGGATATTGCATATTAATAACGGGGTTCACCGGGCGCTTCCTGACAAAGGCGCTTATCGATTCTGTGTGGATTTGGCTGAGGGTCTGCTTATGCTTGCCTGCATCAAACGGCTGTTTGCAGCTGCCGGATCTGTTGTTTTTGTTGTTGTAGCAGTGCTTCGCCACATCCAATAGGTGCGACCGATCACAAATTGTCATCAACATCCTCTAACGGGAGTCCAAGGAAACTTGCTGTTTCAACAGAGGTGGACCATAATGAGAGAGGTGTTAGAGGCGTTGGTTCCACATTACAATTGTAGAGATGGTTGGTGTCATGTGGGGACACATTGAAAGCAGGGCATACATTTTCTATATCGGGGTGGATTCTGGATAGGTAACAGTTTAACCTGTTACAGTTCCAGATCGAAGTTGAGCTACAGTGACTCGCGTTTCCCTGGGGAATGTGCGTTCCTGTTGTTGTTGTTGTATCAATGGGCGTGCCTCTTCTGCAAGTTTTGGGTATTGTTCTTTGAGTACTGGATTCAGCGGGCAATTCCTAGCATAAAGGTCCGACGCCTGTTTGTGGAGTCCATTGAGGACCTGCTTGTTTTTTGGCTTCATACGGCTTAGTTCTCAGGTGCCGTATTTCCTCATAATGCTTACAGATGTGGCTCCTTAAGCCCCTGTGCTGTGTTGGCTCATCAATCAGATGTCTGTTGGGATGCCCAGGTTTCTGGGTATTCAACAGGAGCTTGTGGGGACTATCAGATAGCCAAGGACAAATCTTCTTTCATTCGTTCAAACCGCAACACTGGTGGATTGCAACGTTATCAATAACGCAAGAATCTGATACTTATGTAAGATCGCTGACTGCGGAGGATCCACCGATGGAGTGCAAAAGGCTAGTACGGGAGGAAGAGCGCAAAGGGCGGTTGGTCATAGGCGCAGATGCAAATGCGCACCACAATGCGTGGGATGAGCAGATACGAACGAGAGAGGCGAATCTCTATTTTGTTACATCCTGCAAACCAATTTGCAGATAGCCAACAGAGAAAATGTCCCTACATACATTGGTCCAACATCCAGCAATGTTCTGGATATTACATTGAGCTCCGAGCGTGATATATAAAGGTATGAATGGATGGTTCATGATAGACCATCCTTATCCGACCATGCGTATATCAGCTTCAGCATCCCCCTAAAGAGGGTAGAGAAGGGAGGAACTTTTAGAAATCCTAGGTCGACGAACTGGACTAAATTCCAGAAACATGTAGAAACAAAACTAGGACAACCCAAGGAGGTTGCCAATGTGGAGGAACTGGAGGAGTCGAATTAATTCCTAACAAGGACGCTTATGACTGCGTATAACAAAGCTTGCCCTCTAAGAAGATTCAGAGGAAAAGCAAAGCCGCCATGGTGGAGCAATGAGCTGAGTCTTCTAAGAAGACAGTTAAAAGAAATGTTTAAGCACGCAAAGACCGCGGAAAGCGAAGCGTGTCGGGACGAGTACAGGGATCTACTGAGGATCTACAAGCGTGAAATTACCAGGGCGAAGAGAAACTCATGGAAAAGTTTCTGTACGGACATAGTGCTCCAGCGAAACAGCACGGTTGAAAAAAGTCCTAGCAAGGGGAAACATAGTCCAGGGACTAATAAAGAAAGAGAACGGCGAATGCTCACGTAATAGTGCGGAATCCCTTGAGGTGCTTCTCGACACACAATTCCCATCTGGAGACGGTTTAGAAGAGCCAGCAGACATTACTCACACTTCGATCACGCAACTAGTAGTGCCGGGCTTGGTGACCGATACCAAGATAGAATGGGCAGTGAAAACGTTTTCTAAGTTTAAATCGCCGGGCCCAGACGGTATATTCCCGGCCATGCTACAAGTTTCAAGTATGGCGGTCGTGGAATGGCTTAAAATAATATTCGATGGGTGCATAAGGCTGAATCATGTACCGCACTCTTGGAGAACTGCTAGTGTAGCTTTCCTACCAAAGGCGGGGAAGATCGGTCACGTGTATCCCAAAGACTATAGACCCATTAGCTTAGCATCATTTCTGCTCAAAACCTTTGAGAGGCTGATAGATGTGTACATAAAGTCCAACGTGGATGAAAAGCTGCTCTCCACAACACAGCATGCGTACACCAAAGGCAAGTCGGTAGACACCGCATTGCATAGGGTGGTAATAAGCATAGAAAAATCCCTGCAATATAAGGAGTATGCTCTAGGAATCTTCTTGGATATTGCCGGGGCTTTAAATAATGTTTCAAAATGGGCGATTATGGATGGTCTTAATTACATTAAAGTACATGCTGCCTTAATCAGATGGATCGGCTGCATGTTAAATTGCAGAAAGATTACATCACAATGGGGATTGGACGAGGCCACGAAATCAGTGGAAAGGGGCCCGCCGCAGGGAGCGGTGCTATCACCTCTGCTGTGGACGCTGGTCATCAACCAACTGCTCAGGCGATTCGATGAGGGACCCGTAAAACTTACGGCTTACGCAGATGACGTTGCAATTGTCATAAGTGGTAAGTGCCTTCCAACGATTAGTTCTTTTATGGATCGAGCGCTTCGGGATATTCATACCTGGGCATCTAATGTCGGGTTGAAAGTCAATGCGGAGAAGACGGATATGGTCTTGTTTACAAAGAGGTACAATGTCCCAAATTGGACCAGGCCTTCGTTAGGAGGGGTGATCTTACAGGAGAAACCTTGCACAAAATATCTAGGAATCATCCCAGACAGTAAGCTGTCATGGAAGCTCAACGTGGAGGAGAGGGTCAAGAAGGCCTCAACGGCACTCTATGCATGTAAAAGAATGCTGGGGTGTACGTGGGGCTTATCGCCCTCTCTCTCTCATTGGGTTTTTACTATGGAGTTCTTGTTCGGTGGAAAACGACACAAAAAACAACATACCTCAAAAAATTAGAGGGGGTATGCAGACTATCGATGCTTAGCATTACGGGAGCCCTGAAAACAACACCGACGGCTGCACTGTATGCCATTCTGCACATTCCACCTGTAGACCTGGTAGCAAAGAACATAGCATTAACAACCGCAACCAGGCTCGGTGCCTCGGGGCAGCTTGAGCACCGACCATATGGCCATAGTAGTATAGCGTCATCAATCACAAGACGAACAGACTACCCGATGCCCTATCTGCGCTTCGAGGGAGATCTTAAGGCCACAATAGAGGTGGGCGGTTGGCGCAAGGGTGCGCAAATGGCGGACAAGGCGACACATGTGTACACAGATGGTTCCAAAGTAGTGGAAGGAGTGGGGTCTGCGGTATACTGTGCTGATCTGGAAATAAGCAGATCCTACAGGCTGCCGGATTACTGTAGCGTTTTCCAAGCGGAAATATTCACCCTTATCGCGAAGTTCACGCGGAAAATTGTTCGCCTTCACTTTTTTGTTCGGGCGAACTTTTTCCGCCTATCGGCAATTTCGGGCGAACAAAAGTTCACTTCGAAACAGCTGGTGCTCTGTTGTGAATTAGCAGTGAACAAATAATTTATTTGCAATTGCGTAAATTTTGTAAACAAGCATATATTTCCTTAAAATACAGCAAAAATAGAGATAAAAAATTTTTGAAAAAAATGTTTAGTATTGCACTTAGGTTGGTGTTGATTGAGCGCGAGGAGAATATAAATGTGAAAGCGATTCGGAGGCAATTAAGGGACAGTTCTAACCCTTTGGAGCTAAGTGACTCACTGTAAGTTAAAAATTACTATTTTCAGTACTTTTGAATAACAAATTAACTTCTCTTCAACTAGTTTTCTACAATATTACAGGCTAAATAAGCCGGCATTCAAATATTTGCTAGATATTCTTACAAACTCCTTGCCACCATTGAAGCAAAAATTTGGAGTACCACCAATTGTAAAGTTGAGCGCATGTGTTCGTTTTTTCGCAGAGAGGACATCAAAAAGGCGTTGGAAAGGATCATGAGGTGGGTCTTAGCCAATCTTGTTTCAGTGAGGTACTTTCAGAGGTGCTGAACACTTTGCAACCGTTGCTTTGTCCACAATGGATAACTTGGCCGACTTTAGAAGAACAATGTCAAACTGCACACGATTTTTATGGAAAGTTCGGAATACCAGGAGTTGTAGAATGTGTTGATGGAACACACGTTAACATAGCAACCCCTTCCAAGAACGTCCACCAATTTTACAATAGAAAAGGCAAATGCAGTTTAAATGTTATGCTGGTGAGTGCTGTGCATATAACTAAAGCTAAAATAAAATATAAATTATATACATAAATATTTTTCCAGGTATGTGACAGCAATCTAAGAATTCGTGCTATCGATGCTACACACCCTGGTGCTTGCCACGATGCCTTTAAATGGAACATAAGCGACTTAAGATCAGAAATGGAACAGAATTATTTGCAAAGTCACAGCAATGTACGTCTACTAGTTAATAGCTTAAAACCAATGAAACGAATGCAAAGGAAATCAACAAGTTTTCAAGTGACGCTTGGTACCCTCTAGAGCATTGGCTACTTACTCCATACAGAACTCCAGAAAATGGATCACCTGAGGCAAAATTTAATGAAGTTCACACGCGTTGTCGAAATATAATCGAAGGAACAAATGGTGTTCTTAAAAATCGATGGAGGTGCAAGAGAGTTGTATTATTCTCCTGCAAAAGCAATAAAAATAATTAACGTTTGCGCAGCTCTACATAACATTTGCATTCATTACAAAAGGGAAGCCTATTTGCCAACGCCATCTGATAACGGATATTTGAACGAGACTCCTACATTAGAAAATCAACATATTGGCGAAGAAAACAGTACCTATATGGTGGCAGGCCAGCGTATTCGTACAGAAATCACAAACACTCTTTAAATAAAAAACATTAATTTAAATTCATTCATTATTTTTATTTTAAAGTATTAAGGTACCTTTGTTATCAAACTTATTTCTAGCAAAATCAAACATCAATACTTCATTTCATGGTACAAAAAAAGGAACACAAATACCGCATTGCACTAAACTATATACATATATATAAAAATGAAAATATTTAACTAAATAAATAACTATTTCATTCATTGAAAATTCGCTTAAAATAAATTTGAAAAAATTTAAAACTCGTCTTAGAATTTCAATTTTCAATTCTTTTAACTCTAACGTCCGTCGATTAAATTCAATTTGCTCCTCAATTTCACGTTTTCGCAACTTTTCCATTTTCAGGTTATGCTTTTTCAATTCAACTAATTTTTTTTCTTTTAGATCGCACATACGATCCAGTGTACGGCACAATCTATCGTTATTTGGTTTAATTTCTGCTAACATTTCGCCCAATTAACCACATAGGTCTTGTTGAGTCTCTATTTTCTTGCGAATTAACTCTGTCAATTTTTTGTTGGACTTAGGTCTACTTTGCAGAACCGGCTGAGTGTTGCTATCGCTTGGTGGACATTCCCGTTCAGCAGCAACAAGATCAACAGGTTCGTTGTCCGCCATGCTTGTAGGCAAATCCGTACTACAACCAGGGACGTCATAGCTACTACAACCAGGACCGTCGCATAGTACAATGTTCGATACTATTTCGACTGGCGAACTAATTTTGGCCTTTTTTGAAGGAACTCCGTAGCTATGTGAGTCTTGAATACCTTCAACTGAATCTTTTAAATCCAGAAGTTTGTATATTGCCTCTTCTGCAGTCTAAAGCTTTTGTCTTTTGTTGGGCCCGCCTCCTGTCCCCCTCGCGTAAATAGCATTTTTTGATGCCTTCTTTCGTACATATCTTTTTTGGTCATTCCATACCTAGAAAGAGATACGTTGTCATAAAAAATTGAGTTTACATACTTAACAAAAAAGGATTTTTACTTTTTTCCACTCAGCTTCACTCTTAATGGGTGGACCAAGGCTATTTAAACACAAACTTAGCTGCTTCCAGAAGTCCACGACTTTTTCCCGATTTTCTTTTGAAAACCCTCTTGCAATTTCGGGATTTTGCATCATTTTTTCAAGTAGCATTTCTGATTGCGCATTATTTATTGATTTAGTCCTAATAATAAAAATACATAAAATTATAAGAATATCAATATGCAAAAAAAAATTACTCACATTTTGATTTTCTTTCGTTCGCCTGCGTTCGCCTGTAAAATATAAGTGAATAAATTTGGGTTTTCCTGGCTGTTCATTTCGCCCGAACAAAGAGTTGCCGATAAGGCGAAATCTTTTTCGAACATGAATAATTGTTTCGCCACCCTCTGCGATAGGGTGAACAAAAACTGTGAATATTTTCGGGTGAAAATAAAACTCGCGATAAGGGTGAATAGCCGTAACCAAAGCAGTAGAAACCGTGGAAGAGAATAGCTTAAGCCGTATTGACAGTCAAGCAGCAATTAAGGCAATAATCTCCCATAGCACAGCATCTAAATGCGTGTTAGAGTGTAAGCAGTCTCTGGAGAGAATCGGGACAGGGAGAAGCATACATCTATATTGGGTCCCAGGGCATATGGGAATAGATGGGAATGAAAAAGCGGACGAACTAGCTAAAAAGGGCGCTTCCCTTGAAGCTTGCTCCGTAGACGCCTCAATTCTCAATTAGACTAAGCGAGATTAAGCGAAGGCGAGAGGTGCACATGATCCACCAAGCGGGAAAGGCGTGGGTTCAAGCGCGGGGCTGTGAAGTGTCGAAGATTATGTGTAGATCTTACAACCTTAGACTAACAAAGTTGCTTCTGTCATTAAAAAGAGAGGACTGTAGACTCATGATGGGTATTCTGACTGAACACTGCCTTCTGGCGTCACATTCCTTAAATTCCTTTAAATAGCACGTTCTGTGCTCGTGCCCTGCCCTTGCCAGGCTAAGACTCCAGCTATTAGGAGTGATACAGCTGTCAGATCTAGAAAGAGCAAGTGGCTTAAGTCCTAGGAAGCTTCTAGTATTTGCCAAGAGGGCGGAGTTATTTTATAACATAGGTCCTGGGTTTTGATAGGGGTTTTCATTTTGGTCGTTAAAACAAACGTCTGGTAACACTACGGACTCAATCAGTCTATGTGAGGTCCTCATGGACCGGCCAGTTCAACGTAACCTAACCTCGCTGACAATGAGATTTCCATCTTCCCTTTTTTCTTTTGATCTTAGATCCGATTGCATAAAGCGAACTTTGTAATATTTCATTTATTGGTAATTAAATATAGATTAGAACACAAACGTACATATATTTTCATTTGGATAAACCAGCATTCCCAACAAATGGTGACCCCGACGTTGCAAATATTTTGAGAAAAAGCAAACGAAATGGTCAACGGGCAGGCAGACGCAGCTGCCGCACCACCACCAAATGAAAGAACGATTATTAATAAAGTTTCGGTGAAGGTTCCACCATTCTGGCCGGAGCACCCAGAAATTTGGTTTGCGCAGGTCGAAGCGCAATTCAGCGTATCTGGAGTGTCCACCGACATTTCTAAATTTAACACTGTAGTTGCCGCTATAGAGTCAAACGTTCTAGCGCAAATTTCCGACGCCATTTTAAGTCCACCTGAGAATGACAAATATCATAACCTCAAAACACGTATTATAGAACGCTATTGCGAGAGCGAGCAAAGAAAACGCAAAAGCTGCTTTCGGAAATAGACTTAGGAGATACGCGACCAACGCAACTTTATAACGAATTAAGCAGCCTTGCGAAGGGCAACGTTGGTAGCGAATTTCTGAAATCGCTTTGGCTACAGCTGCTGCCGGCGCAGGCACGAGCCATTTTGCAAGCATCAGATGCTGAACTGCCAGAACTTGCAAAGCTGGCCGATAAAATTTTGGAAGTAGGCGATTTCCAACAAATGATAGTCGTTGGTGCGCGTAGTACCGGAGATCCTTCGAATTCCCAAATAGGTAAACGTGTCGAGCGCCTCGAAATGAAGTTCGAAAAGTTAATGCAAAAGGCAATCATCGTAATCGGTCACGTTCAATCTCGTCACGACGTCGTAGCCGTGCGGACACACCTAAACGGGCAAAGGAAGAATACTGCTGGTATCATAAGGTAGATGGAGAAAATGCCCGTAAATGTCGGACATCCTGCACGTATGGACAATCAAAGCCAAAAAACTAATACGAATTTCGGATCAGGCGGGCAGATCTGGAAATAGTCAACGAATTGCTCGCATACTTGCCCATGACGCCAACACAAAAACCAAATTTTTGAATGACACCGGCGCAGATGTGTCGGTGTTGCCTGCACGAAATGCCAAGACATTCAAAAATGTAAGCTCGACGAATCTCTATGGCGCAAACGGATCACCCATAAAAACATATGGCGAAAAGCGACTGCGGCTATCTCTTGGCTTAAGGCGTGATTTTTTATGGACGTTCATTCTAGCCAATGTCAGTTCTGCCATAATAGATTCCGACTTTTTAAAATACTGCGATCTTCTTGTAGATAGTAAAGGAGGTATGCTCCTAGATAGGCATACGCTTTTAGAAACGAAAGGCACTTTCACGCATGCGAATATATCACAGATCTTTGTTTATGACGTCCACGGAAAATACGCAAAATTACTGCATGAGTATGAAGACATTGCCACGATCAACGTAAACAAGAAACCTGTAAATTTAGATGTGACACACCACATCACAACGATAGGTGCACCTGTGTTTGCAAGGCCAAGGTTAGCGCCAGACAAGCTGCGTGAAACGAAAAAGGAGTTCGAATACCTGCTGCAAAAGGGTATTTGTCGGCCATCCAAGAGCAACTGGGCGAGCCCCCCACACCTCGTTCGAAGGCAAGACGGGACATGGATGCCGTGTGGGGACTATCGAGTACTAAATGCTATCACGGTGCCTGATTGGTACCCAATTCCATATCTACATGACGTTACGAGCATTTTACATAAAAAACGATTTTTCGGCAATCGACCTATCACCAAATACCCACAGAATCATGCGATACTCCCCTATAGCCACACCATTTGGGCTATTTGAATTTGTTTTTATGGCATTCGGTCTGAGAAACGCTGCACAGACATTCCAGCGACATATTGACCAGGTACTAAAGATTTGAAACGGGTTTTCGAAACTGTTGATAGATTGAAGTTGTTGGACTTTATGTTTAAAATTGGCATCAGGGGCAAGGCCCTGGAATGCCTGGGGTGGTTAAAACAAATTTTTGTTAATTTCGCGCAGGTGGCATCGCGAAAGAATTCAATGGTGTGGGAAAATTCCCAATAACGTCAACCACCATGGCGTAACTATACAAGGTGACAGCTGACTTGTAGTTTTTATACGATTTGACACATTAACTTTCAGCGCAGTACGATTTTGACATTAGTCCATCGGTTCACAAAAACAAAGTATATGGAACTTTTAATGATGGCTGCAGGAATGTCACCGCGACTACCACCTTGTATGGTTCCACCATGGCAACCACAGTTAAATCATGCGATTTAACGGCGCCGTTCCACTGCGCAGTCGCAATAATCGAATGGAATTTTTCCTAGAGTGCCATAGCGTGGTTGGCCATTTTGGGCAGAAAAACAGAAGAGTTTTGCAAGCGTGGTGGTCGCGAAAGGTTGTACCTTTTCCTCTGCAAAAAGCGGAAAAAAATCTAACTGGACATTGATGTCGCGAATGCCGTATTGAATTTAAATATAGAAAAAAGAGAAAAAGTGCGTTGAGTGTGGCCCGCCGCAACAAGATTATTGCTCCCGGGAAAATAAAGTATATGGCAAGCGTGGTGATCGGGTGGCCGAACGTCTTAAGGCAAACATTTTATTGTAAACGGAACATTATATTATAAGTGGAACTAAACGTTTTTTTCATAACCACAGTGCATGTGAACAAAATTTCGGAAAATATAAAAGCGAAAATTTCATATTTCGAGTGGTCTTGGTATTGCTTTGCACGCAGTAGAGCACTAAAGCGCTGGGCGTAGTAGCGCCGCCATTAAATAAGAAAAAGAAAAGGCGCAAAGTCAGTACGTCGCATAATTTTCTTATTTTTCGCTTAACACTGGCTAAACAAAGCGTCTTCGAAAGAAAGTAATTGCACGCGTCGTGGTCGATGGGAGTCCAAAAACGTTGGCACATAGTTCAAGATAAATTCATATTAAATAGAAATGTGCTTGTGTTGAAAACGGAGTGGTCAGTCGTTTAAAGCGAAATTGCGTTTAGAGTTTGAAGAAGTGCCAAAGTAATATTTATTAGTTTTACAAAAAAATGTGAAAGTGGATTGAGAAGAAACACAGATTCGCAGAAGTAACCTGGATACTATAGCGACAGCTGGTGTAGCCGAGAAATTCTGCCAGCGCATTGGGCCCATGAGTAGCTATAGAGCAGGACCAATTCCGGAATATCTGTTATCGACCGATATAAACTTGACATTTAGTTAGATAATTCATTTGGCGCGGAATTTCGATGGTACACAAAGGGAAAATTCCCACCTACTCTAACAGCAACAAGTCGACACTTGGAAACGACAAATCACAGATCAAGTTGGACTGTGTACATACCTATCGCATTGCCTGCTTAAATATTCATAGTACTCAATAATTATTTGCGTTTGCTATACATTGCGACTCCTGGCCTTCGTATGATATATTTTATTTTGCAAATAATTGAAATTTTCACTACCTGTTTGAGCGGTTTTAAAAGTATACCCCTTACCAGTGCAAAAGCATTGAAGGTTGAAAGTGCAATCTAATATAACCACTGCCGGCACAACAGTGAAAAGGTCGCTGCATATAGGCCCACTGGATTGACCCTACATCAACAGCACACGCAGCCACCATCGACAGCGCCAACCACCTCGCTCAGCCACTATCAATAACACCACCACCACCACCACCACCAATATTTAACCACCACCAGCAGCGCCAACATTGTGCGCCAAAACTGCGCACGGCCACTATTAACAGCGCCAACACCACGCGCTAATACTACCAGACGCAACCACCACCACTTCGACGCACCAACCATGAGCGCAACCACCGCCAACTGCGCCAACCATTACAACGCGCCAACCACCATAGCAAGTGCAACCACAACCACTTCGACAGCGCCAACCACGAGCGCAACAACCACCAGACGTACCACCACCACCAGTTGCAACGAACAACAGCAGGGCCGCCGAACATAGGCCTGCTGCAACACCACCAGCCTTAGTAACAACAACAGCAGGGCCGCCGAGTATAAGGGTCATAGACAAACCACGCTATCAATATTTACAGCTACGAGTACAGCTATATACATAACACTGAAAACTAGCAGCAAATATCAGCAGCAGAACGCCAGCAGAGAAGGCAATCAGCAAAACAATATAAAATGACTACATACTGGCAGCGGACAACAGCAGCAGCAGAAAAATTTGCAGTACGGGTATGGCGCACAGTGTGCAGAAAACAAAAGTAGATTATTAAAATTTTCTTTCAATTTGTTCTTTAAAAAGATTGTAGTTTTGAATTTTCATACTATCCCATCACTTTACTATATTATAATTAACTTTTCCAATAAATAAACATCACCTATGTAATTACTATTACTATTTTCAAACAAAATTTATTATTATTATTAAAACATTACAAAAAAATACAAAAAAAAAATGAGAAAAGCACAACACAAATACATTTATAAAAATTTTCTATTTTCAATATACATTCAATTGATTATTAAATATTTTGTCTTTCATTAAATTGCAGGATAATTCTTTCAATTTCACATCAACATTCAATTCAATTCCAATTTTTGTTCAATTTTCGTAAGCAAACTCTATAAATTCGACTTTAATCAGTTTAAATATTTCTTCTTTGCCTCCTACCACATATGTTTCTTAGAAACAAGAAAGTTACCAAAATTTCAGAGCAAGACTCAGATTCCGAAAATTCAGATCCCAATTCCAAAAATTTTAATTCCGAAAGCTCCGATTCCGGAAATCTTGATTTTAAAAGCCCAGTTTCCGAAGGCTCAACCACATATTCGCCCAGTACAATCTAAAACCTTGTTGTTAGACTTTCTTTGTCCGGAGAATTTCACGGATTTGAGGAATTCCCGAAACATATATTTCAAATCCTCCTAATTCCGATACACACAGACTTAGCCCGAAAACTGGATCATGTCTTCAACATGCTCCCCCCCCCCCCCCCCCCCCCCCCGACGAGTTGATGGGTTAAGGGCGGCGTCAACCCTGTCCAAGGCCGCCCGCGCCTCGGTAACTAATTGCCTTAGCTTCTCCTCTTTTTACGAGCCGATCGGGTTTGTGCTGCTCTCTGGCGGGTTTGTTCGCGTGCTCGCGGGGTTGCCCTGTCTCGGCGTTGAGGGTTGTGTTCATAGCGTCCCGCGTTGTTGCTCTGGCGTCGAGCCCTATGTAACAGCGTGTGGTGGCAAAGGGCACATTTTCGGCAGCTGGACGGGGTCACATGCCCCGGTGCTGTGTGACAGATACTTGGCTTGGATATCATACGTGGTTCCAGGCTCTGGATCAGGGACTGGTATCAGTCTTAGACCGGCCATAGTGACGAATTGTCACACGTGATTGGTTGTCACGTCCTGCACGAGGTGCCCCTGCTTCTACTGATAATGGCGGATCTAGAGAGGACAACTCGATAAAACCCGCACCCCTGAGTCATTGTGCCGAGCTCAGGGGAGGGA
Organism: Eurosta solidaginis; assembly: GCF_040869045.1. Lineage (NCBI taxonomy): Eukaryota > Metazoa > Arthropoda > Insecta > Diptera > Tephritidae > Eurosta > Eurosta solidaginis. The sequence continues at coordinate 122,317,195 of NC_090321.1, forward strand.
GGACCCTGTTAAGGGTCAAGATCGGTACTCAACGGTGACGAATTGGATTGTTAGGGACTTGATTTTGACTATGGATAGGAATTGATGACTTTGGGCTGGTAGGTGTAGTATTCTGCCACCTTAGTAGGTCGGGGTTGAAACCCTATCGAAATGGCTGGTAGGCTAATGCTGCACCTGCCCACGTCCCGTTAAAACCGTGGCGGGCCTCAAGGTACGTTCCGGCTCCGTCGCCGTTAAGTTGGTGGTGTAGGTGCGGTTGAAGATTTTCCCGCTTTGCGTCCGGTTTGGCTCTGAACGCATTACCCATAAGGTAATGCGTCAACCCTCGCGTGGCCTCCCTGCGCAGCATAGATAACCACGGGACCGTTGAAGGGCGACTACACAATCGGCTCCGGATAGCGGCCTTGAGGGGGGACTTCTTAGAATGGACACGAAGACGAACAAAAAGGAGGGTAGGAGTGACGGCGAAGGTCGTCATGGTGCGAGGGACGCGACAGGTGCGGAGAGTGCTCCGAAGCAGGTCGCCGCCAGCCGGGAAAGCTCCCGGCGGGTCAAAAGGGCTGATCAGACGGATCAGCGCAGGGGTTTGGTTTCAAACCCCGTAGGTACGGGTAGTTCGGGTAGTGGAGGGGTGTCGAAACCGACACCAAATGCAGGCCCATATGGGGCTGTGACAGGGAAAGGCAGAGGTCCGGCGAATGCGACGGACCAGCCCAGTACTAGTAAGGAAGCCCTGTCGCGAGGAGCTTTCCAAACGGGAGCCCTGGGGTCGAAGCCTGCCGGGAAAGGTAGGCGATCGACGCCGCGTAGGAAAGCTCTGGGTGATCGGCGCCTAGCTGAGAAGATCTTGGAGCGCTACGGCGGAAGGGATGCAGCTCAGATGTCTGAAAAGCATTCCCGGACGCTGGAGTGGGCCAGGAGCGTCGTAGCTTGCGACGACCACACACCGGTGTCGAACGATGCGGGTGAGCAGCAGGGTTTGGGGGCTATGAAGCGGCAAAGGTCGGATGAGCGGAATGCCTCAACGACAAAAAGGGCCCGAGGAGGTGGGGACGCAATTTCGTTTAGCGAAATCGCTAAACGAGCGGGCTCCATCACCCTCGGGGTCCTGGATAGGAGTAGAGAGGATGGTGCCATCTCCCGAGAGGAGTGGCCGTGGGTCGCCAGCGCCATATCAGCGGCCTATATGACCGCTGTTATGGAGAGCCCAGGTACGCGGCCATGCTTCGAATACTCGGGGTGGTATCATGGTTTTAGACTGATTACTTGTGCTGACGAGCGGTCGGCCTGTATCTTTAAGAAAATAATTTCTTTGGTTCGGGAGGTCTGGAGGGGAGCCAGACTCGAGGCCGTGGAACGGAGGGATCTCCCCCTTCGACCGAGGGCTCGGGTGTAGTTGCCTGCCGGGCCATCTCAGCCGGAGAAAATACTTGAATTAATGCGTTACTGCAACCCGAACCTTCCGACGCATAACTGGAGGGTCCTCAGAGTAGAGGAGGCTGTTGGGCCAAGTCGGCAAGTGCTGATTCTGCTAAACTCAGAGTCCACCGGTCCTCTCTCTGACACGAGGGGGGTTATCTCCTATGGCCTCGAGCGCGTGGTTCTCAAAATCTACCACGCCGATTCCAGGGGAGATGGTTCCTCTCCCACAGAGACTGTTCGGGAGGTGGAGGCGTCCGCAGGGGAGCCAGTACCCATGGTTGTGGATGCTGACTCCGCTAATTTGGACAGCGAAAGCACTGTTGACGTCCCGTCAATAGCGGGATCTGTCATCAGTGCTAGTCGTCTGGCTGATAGGGCCGAGGAGGAGCTCCTAGCCTCCGAGGGCGAATCATCGATGGCGGGATCCGTCATCAGTGTAAGCCGTCTGTTGGGGGGGGGGGGGGGGGGGGATATCCTAGTCTCCGAGGGCGAAGCCGCCAAGGATGGGGTGCAGAAGAAGGGTGGTGTTGATGGAAATCCGTCAAATCAATCTTCAGCATTCTAAGGCGGCTTCCGCAAACTTGTTGCTCTGTCTTGAGAAAGGCAGAGTGGATATAGTCCTTGTCCAGGAGCCGTGGCTGAGTAGTAACGGCGGAAAGGATTAAGGACGGGAAAATTCAACACCTTGGTGCATGGGGAGGCAGGTAGGCCTAGATCCTGTGTGCTTATTAAAAAGGAATTTAAAGCTTTTATTCTCTCTAATTTCAGCAATGCTGACGTAACCACGGTCTGCCTCGAGCGAGGCAGTAACGAATTGTGGGTGGTCTCAGCCCATGGGGACGTAACGGGACCACCGCCTGTGATACTGGGCGAAAACACCGCTGAAGCAAGGCGGAGAGGTGTTGGCGTAATCATAGGTGCCGATGCTAATGCACACCATAGCATATGGGGGAGCTCGGATACGAACACCAGAGGTGAGTCTTTATTTACTTTTATTGTAGATGAGGGACTTTGTATATGTAATAGGGGGAATGACCCGACTTTTATTACTGCGGTAAAGGAAGAGGTCCTGGACCTCACCCTGGTTAGCAGAGAACTGGAAGATCTGATATCTGGATGGAGGGTTCTCAACGAGCACTCTTTCTCTGATCACCGATATATTCAGTTCTCGGTGAATGAAGAACGGCCCGGTAAAATATCTTTTAGGAACCCTAAAAGTACCAACTGGGACTTGTATTGTAGGAAGTTGGGAGAGCTATTGCCAGAGGCGCCTATCGTTGGTTCGGACCTGTCCGAATCTGGAATAGATCTGGTGGAAAACTTCACCTTGGCAAGCAATAGCGCCTTTCAACAGTCCTGCCCACTGAGAACTTATAGGGGGAAGGGCAAGCCGCCCTGGTGGTCTGATTCCCTTGACGACCTAAGAGCGTCCAGTAGGCGGCTCTTTAACAGAGCCAGGAGGAGTAAACTACCCTCGGACTGGGAGCTCTATAAGGTGAGTCTGGGGATTTATAAACATGAAATAAGGTTAGCCAAGCGAGATTCATGGCGAAGCTTCTGCGAAAACGTAGAGGGCTGCAATGAATCCGCGAGGCTTAGAAAAATACTCTCTAGGAATCCCGACCCTCGGGGGTATCTGAGAGATGATGGTGGGGACTGGTCGATGAGTAGCGAGGAGTCCCTGAGACTTTTACTGGACAATCATTTTCCCGATGTCCCAGTTGCGCAGGGATCTTCGCTTGCGTGGTCGGCGGTTGCTGGCCATGCAGAAATGCCTGCCATCCCACTACGGGAAAGTCAAATATCCTGGGCTATAAATTCGTTCAAGCCCTGTAAGTCACCCGGTCCGGATGGCATCATTCCTGCGCAACTTCAAAGGTCTTTAGGGATTTCCTGCCGCTGGTTGGCCATCATCTACACTAACTGCCTCAGGCTTAACTATATCCCTAAGTCGTGGCACACGGTTAGGGTCATCTTCATTCCGAAGGCCGGCAGGAGCTCTCATGTGTCACCTAAGGATTTCAGGCCAATCAGTCTCTCGTCGTTTCTTCTTAAGACGTTTGAGCGGCTGATTGACCTTTACCTACGAGAAAGGATACCTGGGGGGTTACTGCCGGCTTCACAGCATGCGTACTGCAAAGGCAGATCGACGGAAACGGCTCTCCATTCGATTGTAAAGCAAATAGAGGGGTCTCTAGAACATAAAGAGTATGCTCTGGGTGCCTTTCTAGACATCGAGGGGGCTTTTAACAATGTCTTACCGGGGGCAATCGAAAGAGCTCTGGTGGGTTTAGGAGTCGAAGCGGCTCTGGTTGAATTTATTAGCAAACTTCTATGCGGCAGGATTGTCGCAGCGGAGTGGGGAGGAGCCATAATAAGGAGGAAGGTGTGCAGGGGCACGCCACAGGGGGGTGTCCTATCTCCTCTGCTCTGGGTTGTGGTAGTCAACGAGCTTCTTGTGGAGCTGGAAGCCAATGGTTGTCGGGTGGTTGCCTATGCAGATGACCTCGCTATCATAGTCAGGGGCAAATTTCTGGGCACCCTGCGCGATGTTCTGCAGGGGTACCTGGATACTGTGGCTAGGTGGGCTGAATCATGTGGATTGGCGGTCAACCCGGGAAAAACAGAATTGGTTCTTTTTACAAGGAGATATAAGATACCCGACTTCAGAACTCCTTCGATTCGAGGGGTACCGTTGGTACTTACTGACAGGATTAAATATTTGGGAATTGTTCTGGACAAGAAGCTGTCCTGGAGGCCCCATGTGGAAGATAGGGCCAGGAAGGCCGCGGTTGCCTTGTACTGCTGCAGGGGGGCTATCGGAAAGAGATGGGGGCTCTCACCAGGAGTAGTACACTGGCTTTATGAGATGGTGGTCAAACCGATTCTGCTATATGGGGTGCTGGTCTGGTGGAAAGCACTGGACACGGCGAGCACCTCCAAAATGCTAGTGTCAGTGCAACGGACGGCGCTTATCGGTATCAGTGGCGCTATGAGAACAACACCTACCTTGGCACTGAATGTCATGCTGAATATACATCCAGTAGATATTGCGGGAAAGGCAGCCGCGGCCCGGTCGTTGGTCAGGCTTCGTGATATGGGTTATATGCTTTCTGATTTCGGACACTCTAGCCTTCTTACTAGTTTCGACTTTATCCCGGACAGGACGGACTATTGCATGCCGGTGGCCGCTCCTATACAACCTTCACCCCAGTCATTCCCCCGAGGGAGGAGTGGAGAAGAGGAATTATCTGGGGCATGGGACCGGTTAACTTGTTCACGGATGGGTCGAAGTTGGACGGAAAGGTTGGCGGGGGGGTCTTTTGTCAAGAGCTAAATGTAAGCCGCAAGTTTAAGTTGGCTGATCACTGCAGTGTATTCCAAGCGGAAGTTGATGCGATTAAGGATGCGGTGGATGAAATGCTATCCAGCGCTACTACGGTTAGGGAATTTAACATCTACTCTGATAGCCAAGCGGCTATAAAGGCCTTGAGCTCAACTACAGTGCGATCGAGGGTGGTCTGGGAGTGCCTGACCTCACTTGCGATTGCATCGAATTATTTTACAATTAAGATTATCTGGGTCCCGAGCCATAGTGATATTCCGGGTAACTGTCAAGCGGATCTCTTAGCCCGAATCGGTACAACTGAACCGGATGAAGATGGCTGTAGGGATTTCGGGATTCCGCTAGCCACCTGTGGATTGCTGTTCCATAGCTGGGCGTCGAGTCAGCTCAGCAAACGTTGGGCGGACACTACGTCTTGTAGGATATCAAGATCTTTCTGGCCGAAAGTGGATGGCAGGAGGTCTGCTGAAATAATTGGGTTCACTAAGGCTCACCTATCAATGGTCATTGGGGTTTTGACGGGGCACTGTCCCATGGGTATCCATGCGGTACGTCTCAATATATTGGAAACTCCATCCTGCTGCAGCTGTATGGAGGATGATGAGGTGGAATCACCAAATCACTTTATGCTTGACTGCCCAGCTTTTGCCATAACTAGGCGAAAGTATTTCGGTCGTGACTCACTTGGATCTCCCGAGGAGCTATCCAAGGTTGAGATCGGGATCATTCGGAACTTTATCGTTGCTACCCAACGATTCTCTAAGTAGTTATATCTACGTCACCTTTAGTTTAGTTTATTATATGTGGTATCACAACGGACCGTCATGTTGTCCAAGTGAGCTTCCTCTATCAGGGAAGCTACCACCCAACCTAACCTAACCTATACCTTCAGGGAATTACGATTTGCCTTATTGTATATTGGAATGCAGTTAAAATACAAACTTATTGTGTGTTTTACTGACCGATACAATTCAGGTGAAAGATTCATTACTTTTAAACTTCGAACCAAAGTTCGATGTGTCAGATTTGTTGGAGTCATATCTGAGAATAATACGGAATATGACCACAAGTCAAATTTTTTTTCATTTAATTTTTCTTTCACACGCTATCCTTACCTTTACAATATTATGCCTTCTTACAACTTTACGAAACCTTTGGACAGAAGAGAAATACATATCTTGTTATATCTTTTGTGGAGTGTAAACTAAAACAAAAATCATAAAAACAAATAAAATAATATAAATAATTTTTTTTGTAAAGCTAGTGAAGATAGAAATCGTCAATATGTCTGTACGGTACAGCAACGAAAACTTGCCTAGAAATTCCGGTCAGTTTTGTATACTCTGTCAGGAATATATTAGGAAAAACTACGAAACTTTGCAAACCGCTTGTAGTCACTTATTTCACCGTGCGTGTCTACTAAATTGGCTTAAAAATAACCAAACTTGCCCACAGTGCAGAGCGACTTGCAGCTCTAAGCAATGTATAAACCCGAATACCTCCGTAATGGGTACCCGATCGAAAACTACGTCTCAAAGCGGAATGTCTACTAATGCAACCCAGGCAACTCTACCACAAACTGGTGGTCATCAACAACAACCACAACAACAACATCAAAAAGAGATGCAACCTCCACAACAGCAAACATCTTCTGAACACAATACCGATAATCCCTCAGCGACTGCAAATGCAGCAACTGCAAATGCAGCCCCAGAAAACACTGACCTTAATGAAAGCCGCATTCGAAGCATAGTTACCGCTGTCGTATCTGCTAGGCAAGCTTCAGCATTAGAAGAGTTCGAAAGTAGGGTATCTCAACTTATTGAAGATAGGATTCAAAGCTCGTTAGCTAGCGTTCTTAGTAGGTTTCATATAGATAACCCAAACAACAATGAGGCTAGCATTCCGCCTCAGCAACCCGATAATGTCAATTGGCCGCAGGATAGACCCAGTTTTTTAAATGGGCCCCTCTCACTTCCTAGGAACGATCATTTCAGACTAAGTGATATGTCTAGTGTGACACACACTGGCAAAATATCCCAACTTATTTCCAGCTGGAACATCAAATTTGACGGACCAAAAAAATTGACCGTAGAAAACTTTATTTACAGGATAGAATCTCAAGTTGTAGACGCTTTAGCGGGAAATTTTAACGTATTGTGTGAACATGCACAGATTCTCTTTACGAAGGAAGCGAAGGACTGGTATTGGCGCTATCGCAGATCAGTCCAACGTGTTACTTGGCCAGGTTTATGTGAGGCCCTAAGATTAAATTTCGAGGAACATAGAACCGATACTGATATCAAGGAAGCGATGAGAGCTAGGAGACAAGGTAATACGGAAAGTTTTGACGAATACAAAACCGCGGTATTAAAGATAGCTGAAAGCCTAAAGAACCCAATTAGTGAACTGGAATTGGTAGAGATGTTACAAAGAGGACTGCGTCCTAGAGTCAGGCAACAGCTTTTGTATGTGACTGTTAACTCTGTTGCACAACTACGAATGCTGTGCTTAAAAGGAGAAACGCTTTTGCAGGAAATTTTCAAAAATAATTCATCTAATCAAACCCCAACTATTTCTAAACCAAATTTTAACAAAAAACTAGTAAGCAAAGTAGAATTCGAAGAAGACTTGGATGGCAGTGATGCGATACCTCCTGCTGCAGATGCTAACAAATTGGCAGCTGTAAGAAAAACAGATTCCAAAATCATATGTTGGAATTGTAGGCAAGAAGACCACAGGTATTTCGACTGCGTCGCAGCACGTACCATATTTTGCTACGGCTGTGGACTTGTTGGAGTTTATAAACTAAATTGTAAAGCTTGTTGTCCGAAAAACTCGAATGTGAGCGAAGGCTCCATGACGAACCTTCGCAAGGACAAATAAAAATTTATCTGGATGAAGATAATAGAAATAGGGAGAAACTAAACGTGACTGGAAAAGAGTCTACCCAAAAAGTATTTAAAATAATACCATATAATGAACGTATTAGAATTTATAAAGAAAAACGCAATGAAATTTTAGGCAGTAAGGATAGGAGTGATACAAAACGATCTGCTTTGCGTATGAGTGATTTTTGGCGGAAAGTTAAAACCAATCGTAAAAATGTTAGTAACCTCGTTTATTCAATTACTAACAAAGAAAATGATCTTAGGCCATATTCAGAAGTAGTTATTGATGGTAGGAGACTCCTGGGATTGTTAGACAGTGGAACGCAGGTGTCTTGTTTAGGTAATAACTTAGCTAAAGAAATCTGTGACCAGCACAAATTGTCTACACACGCTGCTACGATAAGTACGGCAGATGGTCGAAATCAAATAGTATATGGCACGATTTTACTTCCGGTAACGTTCAAAGGTCAAACAAAAAGCATTAAATTTTATGTTGTGCGAAGCATAGCCCAAGATTTAATACTTGGCGTTGATTTTTGGAAAGAATTTAGCATATCACCACACCTTATCGCGCAAATAGACGTAGATGATAAAACAGAAGAAAATGCCAATAAACACCATCTCACCGAACAGCAAGCCATAAAGTTGAAAAATGTTATAAATACCTTTCCTTCTTACGAAAAGGAGGGGCTAGGGAAAACTTCTCTAACCGAGCACGTAATAGAAATTGAAGCAAACGTTAAACCAATGAAACAAAGGTACTTTCCTATATCCCCAGCCATAGAAAAACTGGTACATAAAGAGATCGATGAGATGCTAAAGCTAGGGGTAATTGAAGAAGCACCAAATAGTCCTTGGGCAAGTCCCATAGTGTTAGTACGAAAGCCAACGAAAGTTAGATTGTGTCTCGATGCTAGAAAAGTAAACAGCGTAACAGTAAAAGATGCATACCCTTTACCGCATATCGACGGAATAATAAGTCGATTGCCGAAAGCTGAGTTCATATCTTCACTGGATTTGAGACGAGCTTTCTGGCAAATACCCTTGTCGGAAAAATCTCGTGATTTGACATGCTTTACTGTTCCGAATAGACCATTATACAGATACCGCGTGATGCCCTTTGGCCTGTGTAATGCACCACAAGCCCTTTGTCGTCTAATGGATCACGTGATACCAGCAAACCTGAAAGATGAAGTTTTTGTTTATTTGGATGACCTCCTTATTATTTCAAACAGTTTTGAAAAACATATATCTGTATTATCTGAAGTTGCATATCAACTTCGAAGGGCTGGCCTCACTATAAATGTACAGAAAAGTAAATTTTGTATTCGCGAAGTAAAATACCTAGGTTTTATTGTGGGAAATGGCACTCTTTGTACTGACCCAGAAAAGGTTTCATCCATGATAAATTTCCCAGCACCAAAGACGGTGAGACAGCTAAGAAGATTCCTTGGTATGGTAGGATGGTATCGGCGATTCGTCGACAATTTTGCATCGCTAACTACGCCCCTAACAAACCTTCTTAAAAAAGTCCGTGGATTCCACTGGAATGAAGAAGCGCAAGCAGCTTTTGAAAAACTAAAGAAAAAGTTTGTAGGTGCACCAGTTTTAGCCAATCCGGATTACCAAAAGCCCTTTTTAATTCAATGTGATGCCAGTAATCAAGTTGTAGGTGCTGTACTGGCCCAAGTGAATGACCAAGGGGAAGAAATGCCTATTTCGTATTTTTAAAAAAACTAAATAAAGCCCAGTCGAATTATAGTGTAACAGAGCTTGAGTGCTTAGCTGCAATATTGGCAATTAAGAAATTTCGTCCTTACGTTGAGGGTCAAGAATTCACCGTGATCACTGATCACGCAAGTCTTAAATGGCTCATGCAACAAACCGACCTTAGCGGCAGATTGGCGAGGTGGTCGTTAAAATTACAGGGTCACATATTTAAAATTGTACACAGACGCGGAACCCAAAACATTGTTCCGGACTGCTTATCAAGGCAGAACTTTGAAGAAATCTCTGAAGTCAGTTGTTATCCAATTATTGATATGGAGTCAGATGAGTTCGAGTCCTAAGATTATAAAAAACTAAGAGCTTACGTACAAGAAAACCAATCTCGCCTACCTGATGTGCAAATTAGGGAAGGAAAAATATACAAAAGAACTGAACATCCAGATGGAAATGAGGAACGGGAAAAGTTTAACTGTAAATTATGGATACCAAAAGTATTGACTGTTAAGGCCATTGAAAGTGCTCATAATCCCCCAAACAAATCTCACGGTGGTATTGCAAAAACTCTAGCTAGATTACAACTAAATTTTTATTGGCCAGACATGATAATAGATGTTAAAAGATTTATAGCCAGTTGGTCTATTTTTCAGCAAACGAAATCACCTAATGCTATTCTTCGCCCACCGATGACAGACACATTTAAGGTTCAGCGTCCATTTGAGCAATTATATATAGATTTGTTATGTCCATATCGCAGATCGAAGGAAGGTAATATTGGCATGTTGATCGTGGTTGATCATATGACAAAATTCCCCTTATTAAAGCCTCTAAGAAAACTGAACTCTACGGCAATAATAAAGTATTTAAGGGAAAACGTATTTACGATATTTGGTACGCCAGAAGTGATTATAAGCGATAATGGGAAGCAATTTAAATGCACGCAGTTTAATAATTTTCTGGGAGAAAGAAGTATAAAACATGTTTATAAAGCCGTATATAGTCCTCAGGCTAATGCCAGCGAAAGAGTAAATCGCTCCATAATACTGCCATTCGTACCTATGTCTCAAAGGAGCAAACGAACTGGGATAGATATATACCGGAAGTTTCGGAATCATTGCGAAGCTCGTACCACCAGACAATTGGATTTAGCCCATACTATTCGCTTTTTGGTCAGCAAATGATCACCAATGCAAAAGATTATTCTCTTATTAGGAAGTTAATGACATGTGAGGGTGAACTAATTAATAGAAATGAAAAATTAAAGCTTATTAGGGATTCTATCGCCCATAACATTACAAAAGCTAATGAAAATTCAGCAAAAAGGTACAACTTGCGTAGTACGTCCACTACTTTTAACATTGGAGATGAAGTTTACCGAAGGAATTTCGTACTCAGCGATTCTTCGAAAAAGTTCTGTTCAAAATTTGCACCAAAGTTTATTAAAAGCAAAGTGGTAGGTATGAAAGGAAAGAATATCTACCAACTAGAAGATCTAGCCACAAAAAAAAGAGAGTTTTACCACAAGAAGGATATAATGAAAAGAGTTTCCTAATTTTAACCCTCTTCAAAACATTGCCACTGTGCAGCAATGTTTGTTTTGTACTGGGTTCCATACCGACAAAGCTATCATTCTTTTTTTTTCTTCCAAAATTCCATTCTTTATTTTAAATAAACCAATGCACTAATTTAATGTATGTCCATTCCCTATTGCAAATAAATTAATTCACTAACTTAAATACAGATAACTTCATTGTGAATAGTATCAATCATTGATTGTCAATATCCCATTACTGAAATTTACGAAGTGTCAAAAATGAGTAGAATGCAAGAAAGAAAATTAATAGAACGGGAAGAAGGTATCCGCTTCCGGTCAAAGCAAGCCTATATATACAGGTTTTTCAGCTGAAAACAGCCTCTTGTTCCTGTTTTCCAGCCAGCGGTAAGATCATAATCGTGATCCAGTTTTTTTTTGTCGGTACGGATTTTTGCCAACAGTCGATACGGTTTTTACAGCCGCGTTAAAATCCTTTCGAAAAGTCGCGTTGACCGTACACAAAAAAATTAAAAAAAAAAAATCCGAGTACGCAAACATAAATGTAACTTTAACACAATATTGTTGAGGTCGGGGAGCCAACCACCATTTGGAATTGAAGAAGGGTATTGCAAGTTGCCCAGAAGACACGCAGCCAGCAGCTAAGTGGTCATGGGAATTGGATTCCTGAGTTTTTTTTTTCTTGGTGTTTGAATATTAGATTTTTATGCGATTAGCAAACTATACCAAATATACATAGATAGCAAATGAGGGCAGAAATTTGCTAAGAAACCACTAGAGAAAAATAGCAAGAAAATTATTAGTTTGCAAAAATTAACCTGAAGGGAAATAGGAATAAAGAAAAAAAAACAATGTAAGAAGTATTTTCTTTCTCTCAGAAAATATTTAATGTCCAAAAAAAAAAAAAAAACTTTTCTAACTCTCCTAGTATATGTACGTATGTATGATAAACCTAGAGAACAGGTACAGTTAGGCTCAAACTGAGCTTCAAGTCGAGCTCAGTAGAAACTGAAAAATTTAGTATGTTCGCTAGTCTAAAAAGGTGTACATGCAGTGAAAAAGAAAGAAAAAAGGAAGAATTGAAATGAATACAACATTTTAGAAAAAAAAGGAAAAAAAATGTAATAGGCAAAGTGCGATTAATTACAATTAAAGTTAAGATTAATTAGGTATTTGAAAAAAAAAAAAAATCAAGTAAGGTACCCAGAAGTGTGAAATGTGAAAGAAGAAGAAAACTTCTTACAAAGTGCATAAGGTACATACACGTGGGATATATGTAGCTATCAGAGCGCTGATACTACCCCAATTCTTAAAGTTTTAATATTTTTTTTTGAATTTTCACTGGAAAATGAATGCAGTCTAAAGAAAAAAAGGGGTTATCATAAAGATAAGAGTTTTTTTTGCGTGTCGTTCATTCATTTATACATAGATACCTACAATCCTATTGCATATATATATAATTTCCAAAGCCGCTCATCGAGGGCCACGAGGGAAGCGCTTCACTTCGGAACCAGTATAGACGACCGTGAGTATTTGGGATTCAAGGGGTTGTGTAGCGCAACATATAGCTTCTCCAACCCAATTGTCAACCTCACCTTCGAGCGGCGAATCCCGTTTCACGAGGCTCTGGCGACCCCAAGCTCCTCATGGAACTTGGGGGTGGGGAGGGAGGGATGGCCTGAAGGTTCAATGTGGCCATATAAATCGTTCCCAAGATGGTCGGGCCAGCACCTTAATGGTGCTGTGTTACCGGAGCGTATCGGATCTGTATCCGACAAAGGACCATCACATCGATAACGCTCCCCAAAGCCTTCGGGGAGTAAACTAATCGCTACAACAACAACAACAACAACAACCGTGAGTATTTGAAAATTATATAAAACATTTTTGCTATTTAAAGAAATATTTTTTTTCTGATATAATTTGGTATCAAAACAAGTATAGTAGAAATCAGTAGCGTTTAAACAACTTTTATTACAAGAATATACGTGATTATATATATATATGTTGCCTACATACATATATGTTTAAAGTTTTTTTTTCATGCTTATATACTTGTTTAATGAAAAGAAAAATTTGGTTGTAAAATATTGCCACAAAAAAAATTTAATTTTTTTCTAGCACCCTAATATACATAATTTTCTGTATGCGCATGAACATACACACGTGCATAGTTACATAAGAAAGTGTTTTTCTTTTGACCGCCGCTCTGAATAGCATAAGCTAGCTTAAATTGTGGGGAGAGCCGTTTCTTTTGGCAATATACATTTTGCTTCCTCTCTCTAATTCCGAAAATTAATTTTATAACTTTTGTTTGTTTTGATTTGAAGTTTCTACTTCTTTCATATTGAGGTAATCCTATGTAAAATTAAAAGTCAAGTATAAAAAAAAAATGTAAGGCGCGATAACCTCCGAAGAGATCTAAGGCCGAGCTTCTCCTCCAATTTGCGTCGTGCTCCTCTTGATTTTCCCTACAAATTGGCCGGACGGGACCTACATGTTTTATGCCGACTCCGAACGGCATCTGCAAAGCAGATGAGTTTTCACTGAGAGCTTTTCATGGCAGAAATACACCCGGAGTGCTTGCCAAACACTGCCGAGGGGCGACCCCACTTAGAAAAATTTTCTTCTAATTGAAAAATCTTATTTCTAAAATTTTGATGTTGCTTTGCCCGGGAGTTGAACCCAGGGCATACGGTGTGATAGGCGGAGCACGCTACCCATCACAACACGGTGGCCGCCAAAAGTCAAGTATAACAACAAAAAAATAGGCATGTAGATATAAGTTCAATCCCACGTTTTGAATATATGTACGTTATCTGTGGAAATAAACGAAATTTTGTATTGATCAGAGGAAAATGATCGTTTAAGTTCTTTTCTATCTCTGTCTGAACCCGAAGGTAAAGTAAGTTGTAGGAAGGCGGGGCTTTCACCCATTTTTAAAATTTCCCCACAGAAATGAAAGCCATGGATAGGGAGGGCAACGGGGCAGTTTCACCATCTAAAGCTGCCAGGATTGTAAATGGTAAGGATCTGTAGTGTGGCTAATCACTCAACGTGATTTTGTTGTTGTTATCTTTTTTTTTGATGTAGTTCATTTTTTTGGTAATTGAATTAGTCAGTTCGTTAGTGTGCACAATTTTTTTTTGTATGGCCTACTTGTGTAGACTCACTAGTGTTACCCTTCTTTCTTGAATCCCACGGCAATGGCTGAAACTCCGGGCTGAACAACGAGCAAGGTGCACACGGTGGGGTAACACTGAGAAGATGGATGTCTGTAGAGGAGCTTTCCAAGCTGCACAGGAGGGATCCATTACACACACGACATCAAACCGCTACACGAGAAAGTACAGGCGATCAGCAACTTTCCCTTGCCCGAAGCCGCCAAAGAGTTGCGTCGGTTTCTGGCAATGATAAACTTTTATCGTCATTTTTTGCCAAACTCAGTTCATCACCAAATACCACTCGTAAAACTAATTCCCGCCAACAAAAAGAACGACAAAACTCGAATTAAATGGACTGACGATACAATTCAGCACTTTAACGCATGTAAACAAGCCTTGGCAAATGCAGTGTTACTAGTCCACCCAGCATCTAATGAGAAAATATCGCTAAGTACGGGCGCAAGCGACACGGCCATCGTCGCAGCTCTTCACCAAATTATTAATGATGAGTTGCAACCTCTAGCATTCTTCAGCCTCAAACTCACGCGCGCAGTATACCTGGCGATCAAACACTTCCGAGACATGCTAGAAGGTAGACCATTCGAAGTCCGCACAGATCACAAACCGCTGATATACGCCTTTAAGCAAAAGTGCGACAAAGCATCACCACGGCAACTACATTTGGACTTTATCAGCCAGTTTACAACGAACATTGAACACGTCGCCGGCTTTGAAAACACCACGGCTGATACCCTTTCACGCATCGAAGCACTCGAGTCAACTAGCATCGAAAATAAATGCACTGAGCTGAAGAAACTCATCGAAGGTGACACCTCTCTGCAGCTGAAATAAGTTCGTATACCCAATACGAACAGCACAATCTACTGCGATACATCAACATCAGAAGTTCGACCATATATACCGCAAGCGCATCGAAAAAACGTCATAGAGAAAATACACAACATCTCACATGGCGGTGTGCGCGCAACCACCAAGCTTATCAAAGCTCGCTTCGTGTGGCCGAATATGGGTAAAGACATCGCTAAAGAAGTACAACGATGTCTAGACTGCTAAAGATCTAAGGTCAGCAGACACGTTCGCTGAACACTACAACAATTTCATTGCCATCACGCAGATTCGAACACATAAATATCGACATCATCGGACCACTCCCACCGTCAAGTGAGTACCAATACTGCCTTACAATCATCGATCGATATACGCGTTGGCCAGAAGCGGTGCCACTGAGAGATATTTCAGCAGAAACGGTCGCCAGAAAGTTAGTTGCAGTTTGGTTGTTGTTGTTGTAGCAGTGCTCCGCCCCACCTAACAGCCGCGACCGATCACAAATTGTCATCAATATCCTCTAACGGGATTCCAAGGAAACTTGCTGTTTCAACAGGGGTGGACCTTAAGTAAAGGGGTGTTAGAGGCGATGGTTCCACATTACAATTAAAGAGATGGTTGGTGTCATGTGGGGACACATTGCAAGCGGGGCATACATTTTGTATGTCGGGGTTGATTCTGGATAGGTAAGAGTTTAACCTGTTACAGTATCCAGAACGAAGTTGAGCAAGAGTGACTCGCGTTTCCCTGGGGAGTATGCGTTCCTCTTCCACAAGTTTTGGGTACTTTTCTTTGAGTACTGAATTCCTGACATAAAGGTCCGACGCCTGTTTGTGGAGTTTACCAAGAACCTGCTAGTGTTTCTTTGCTTCATACTGCTTCCGGAGATGACTCCTTAAGCCCCTAGGCGGTGTTGGCTCATCAATCAGATGTCTGTTTGGATGCCCAGGTTTCTGGGTGTTCAACAGGAACTGTTTGGTTAGCATCTCATTTCTCTCCGTGATGGGGAGTATTCTCGCCTCATTATGTAGATGGTGGTCTGGGGACATATTCATATATTTATATTTCTTTATTGCAGTCTATGGCATTTAAAGCCCTTACAGACTAGATAACAATGTTAAATTAAAATTAGATATATATTTAATAGTATAGTACATAAGTTGAGTATAGACACAATAAAATTTACATGCTATGAATAGATTGACCAGCACATTTATCTGTTTGAAAAGATATCAGTAAGTGTTGTTTTAAAAGTAAACTTAGAAAGAGCAAAATCAATAGCTGAAGAATCAGAGATGCGATTAAAGTCGGTCATAGCTCTAAGCAAAGGTGCGTTTGAGGCATAGAGGGTTCGGACACAATCCGTATAGAAAATAGGTATATTACGAAGAGGCCTTATAGGGATATGGAATCGGAGACTCCTGAGGAGACAAGGTGCATCAACTACACCATTAATGATGTCATAAACAAACGTGAGCGATAGGACTCTAATTTGATAAGTGAGCACCTGGATTTATAAGATGGAATCGGTTCAGAAAAGTTCATCGAGCGCAGCGCGAACCGAACAAACGCTTTCTGCACACGTTCAAGCCTAACAATATGGCATTCATGATACGGCCTCCAAATAAAACAGGCATATTCTAGCTTCGAACGAACTAGTTCAGTGAACAATAACTTGAGGGTGTAGGGATACGTGAAGTCTGTGCAGGAACGCCTAATAAAAGCCAGAAGTGAATACGCCTTAGCAATAGTAGAATTTATATGAGTCATGAAAGAAAATTTCGAATCGAAGACAACACCCAAGTCCTTTATCTCGTTAAGAGTTGAGAGGTGGGTACCATCGAGAGACTAGGAAGTGGGAATGAGGCCACGTGATTTAGAAAAGCTTACAAGAAAGCATTTGCTAACATTTAGTGGCAAGTTATTGGCACGACACCAAACAGCAACGTTATCTAAATCAGATTGCATTTTAATCACGTCGTCTGAGTTTGCGCTGGTATTAAAAATCTTTAGGTCATCAGCGTATAATACAAAATTAGAGTGCTGGAAGCAGGTGGAAATATCGTTTATAAAAATTGCAAAAAGTAATGGGCCAAATATGCTGCCTTGAGGCACCCCGGAGGTCGCTGTGAATGTGTTTGAAGAGTTATTGGCTATAACCACAACACAGCAACGCTGGTGGAGGTATGATTTAATCCATGATAAAAACATTGAGTGGAAGCCCACGCGAGTCAATTTAGAAATCAGGATAGAATGACTAACTTTATCAAATGCTTTTGAGAAGTCGGTGTTTACAGTATCAACTTGACAACGGTCATTAAAAGAAGATATGCAAAAATCAGAGAAGATAGATAGGTATGTTACAGTGGATCTACCGGCCATAAAACCATGCTGATTTTCAGTAATTAGAGGTTTAACAGCAAAGTACATTTATTGTTTCACAATGGACTCGGATGATTTTGAAACCGATGATAATTTTGCAATGGGCCTATAATTCGCGACATTGTTCTTGCTACCATACTTGAAAATAGGGCTGATGAAAGTTATCTTCCACGCATCAATAAATTCGCCGCACTCTAAAGATTTGTTGAAAATTAAAAGGAGGGGAAATGCCAGAGCCAAACAATTTTTCAAAAGATAAGACGATAAGCCGTCAATATCAGTATGGGTAGATGATTTAATATTCTGGATTCCATCGACCATATCTTTAATTGATAGAGTCAGCGCACCAAAGTTAATGGGACTGTCAACCACAGTGGGCAACTCCTGCGGGTCTTCCGGTGGCGTAACGAAATTGGAGCAGAAGTAGGCTGCAAAAAGATTGGCCGCTTCAGCTGTTGATGAAGCATGCTCAGAATTATAGATGACTGAGACAGGGACACTTGAGCATCGTTTTTTTGGAATTTACATAAGTCCAGGATGCCCTAGGGTTTTCCTTAATGTCGGATTCAAAATTACGAACATAGTTACCATGGAGCCTCTTGACTAACGCTTTGAATGATTTGGAATAACGCAGGTATTTTTCTTTATACGCCATTAGCTTAGTGACCTTGAACTTTTTGTAAAACCTATTCCTCTGATTCTTAAGCCTCTTTAGTTTTCTAGTATACCATGGTATTCTGTAACACCGCTTCATTTTCTGAGGTATATTGTTTATGCAGATTTGATTTACAACGTTTTTAAATAAGCTGAAGCATCGAGCAAGATCACATCCCCGAAACAGGGCTTCCCAATCAACGGAAGAAACTTCCTGATATATACAGTCATAATTTCCACGTCTAAATGAAAAAGTAGGATCCTCATTCAGAGTTCCAATACTTTCGAAGTTATAGAATTCTACTTCGAGGATAAGCGGAATGTGGTGCAAACCAGAGCACGACAACGGTTCCAGGCATTCGGTGACCGTACAGCTAAAATTATCATTAAGAAAGACAAGATCAAAAATTCTCGACAGTTGATATGTTAAGCATGTTTAAAATACGTAAGTCGTTTGGTTCAACAAATTTGATTAGATCACCCAGTAGTTGTTTGCTTCAGAGCTACAATTTTTGATATAGTTATTAAAAGTTTTTAAAGTTTGTCAAACGTTTCTTCTCGTTTTATATCCTTTAATTCTAAAGTTAAATATTATAAAAACCGCGTACGAATTTTTTTTTAACTCATTTGTTTTTGTTACTCGACGGCTCCGTCCTCGTTAGCTTACATATTGCGTTTTGATAAATAAGCTTACCGGCCTAAAGGTTAAGCATGTTCAAATTACGTAAGTCGTTTTGCTCAACTAATTTGAGTAGATCACATAACAGTTGTTTTTTCAGAGCGACAATTTTTGAGATAGTTAGTAAAACTTTTTAAAGCAGAGCCGGCCACATAAATTCTAAAACAATTCCATAAGTGTGTGTAAAAATTGAGTGACAACTTCCCACAGTGTGCTAAAAGAAAATGTGGACTATGAAGTTTGAAATTAAAAAGGACTTTGGTTATTTGATTTCTAATCTGATTATAGCTGTATTTTTTTCACGTCTATATACGTTTACGCTTAAACTTTATATGGACTGCTAAGCGACAAGCTTTAAATACACCTCTGAAATTGCTACGCATAAAATTAGTACTACTAAATTTCAATACGCATTATACTCAGATTTAACTGAAATATGTGCTGTATTTTTTTCACGTCTATATACGTTTACGCTTAAACTTTATATGGACTGCTAAGCGACAAACTTTAAATACACCTCTGAAATTGCTACGCATAAAATTAGTACTACTAAATTTCAATACGCATTATACTGAGATGTAACTGAAATATGTGTCCATGTTTCACCCTCTGCACTAATTCCATGTATTCTATGCGCGTCCACAATCTATCACAACTGATTCAGCTATACGTTATACACAGAAATACAACAGAGGGTTGTGTCTCCGCTTTTTGGTACACCCTGTATCTGTAGCTGATTATTTAACCACTGCCGCTAGATGGGTCTCGTAAGCATTATCTAAGCGAGGATAGACTTTTTTTCACTCGTAAACAAAACGTATACATACGAGTGTAAAAAAAACACGGCTTATATTTACTTATATTCGTATAACTAAGAACGCGGAGGTCGAGCTAGTCAGATAAAACTTTTTTATAAAAGAAGGTATGGTGTTTATTCAATTCAAAATTTACTTAAAAAAATTCACTTTTTTATTAAGAAAGAAATATAACACAAAGTAAATGTAAAGATAGAAATATATATTTTCAAAACATACAGTTATTCAATTAAAAAACATATAGTTAGTCAATTAATTAAAAAAATTATGAAAATTAATAAAACTAAGTAGAACGTATAAAAATAAATGTATATTAAATTGGGAATATTTATTAATAATTAATCAATTATTATTTATTAATATTTAAATTGTCAATATTAATATGTATGTTCAAAGGAACTTAATAATAATAACAAAAAAGTCACTTTAACATTGCAGCATATTGTTTTTATTATGGGCCCAAAAAGTAGCATGGACTTTTCCTTTTGCATTCACTGTTGATTTTAGTGAGTGACAAGCGAAAACAAAGGATCGTGATCACACATCGTTAGTGTCGGTGTGAAAATACGAATTCAAATTGCACAATGTGCAACTTTTGGCCGGCTTTGTTTTAAAGGTTGTCAAACGTTCTTTCTCGTTTTATATCCTTCACTTCTAGAGTTAAATATGATAAAAACCGCGTACGAGTTTGTTAAACCCATTTATTTTGGTTACTCGACGACTCCGTCCTCGCTAGCTTACATATTGCGTTTTTTTTTTTAATTTGCTTACCGGGCTAAAGGTTAGCATGCATAAAATATGTAAATCATCATAGAGTTAGATAGTATAAACACCATGTACGAATTTTTTTAACCCATTCGTTTTGTTCAACAAATTTGAGTAGATCACTCAGAACTTGTTTGCTTCAGAGCAACAATTTTTGTTAAAGCTATTAAAACTATTTAAAAGTTTTCAAACGTTGTTTCTCGCTTTATATCCTTTAATTCTACAGATAAATTCGATAAATACCGAGTAAGATTTTTTTTAACGCATTTGTTTTGGCTACTCGACGTCTCTGGTCTCTTAGCTTACATATTGCGTTTTTTTTTAATTTGCTTACCGGTCTAAAGGTTAGCCTGCTTAAAATACGTAATTCGTTTTGTTCAACGGCTCCGTCCTCGTATAGCCTACATATTGCGTTTTTCTAAATAGCTCACCGGCCTAAAGGTTAAGCATGGTTAAAATACGTAAGTCGTTTTGTTCAACAAATTTGAGTAAATCACTCAGCAGTTGTTTGCTTCAGAGCGACAATTCTCGTTTTATGTCCTTTAATTCTAGAGTTAAATTTGATAAATACCGAGTACGAATTTTTTTAACCCAATCGTTTTGGTTACTCGACCGCTCCGTCCTCGTGTAGCCTACATATTGCGTTTTTCTAAATAAACTTACCGGCCTAAAGGTTAAGCATGTTTAAAATACGTAAGTCGTTTTGCTCAACTAATTTGAGTAGATCACTCAACAGTTTTTTGCTTCAGAGCGGCAATTTTTGAGATAGATATTAAAACTTTTTAAAGGTTGTCAACCGTTGTTTCTCGTTTTACATCCTTTAATTCTAGAGTTAAATATGATAAAAACTGCATACGAATTATTGTAACACATTCGTTTTGATTACTCGACGGCTCCGTCCTCCTATAGCCTACTTATTGCGTTTTTCTAAATAAGCTCACCGGCCTAAAGGTTAAGCATGTTTAAAATGCGTAAGTCGTTTTGCTCAACTACTTTGAGTAGATCACTCAAAAGTTGTTTGCTTCAGAGCGGCAATTTTTGAGATAGATATTAAAACAGAGCCGGCCACACAAATACTAAAACAATTGCATAAGCGCGTGTAAAAATTGAGTGACAACTCCCCACAGTGTGGTAAACAAAAATGTGGACTTTGAAGTTCGAAATTAAAAAGGACTCTGGTTATTTGATTTCAAGCTAATCCTAATAATATTTACTTATATTCATATAACTAAGAACGCGGAGGTCGAGCTAGCCAGATAAAACTTTTTTATAAAAGAAGGTATGGTGTCTCTTCCATCCAAAATTTACTTAAAAAAATCACTTTTTCGTTAAGAAAGAACTATAAAACAGAGTAAATGTAAAGATAGAAATATATATTTTCAAAACATAAAGTTATTCAATAAAAAAAATTTATAAAACTAAGTAGAACCTATAAAAAGTTACTTATATTAAATTGTCAATATTTATTAATAATTAATTAATTATTATAAATTATTAATATTCAAATTGTCAGTATTAATATGTATGTTCAAAGGAACTTAATAATACTAACTAAAACGTATTAAAAGTCACTTCAACCTTGCAGCATATTGTTTTTATTATGTGCCCAAAAAGTAGCATGGACTTTTCCTTTTGCATTCACTGTTGATTTTAGTGAGTGACAAGCGAAGCAAACGATCGTTGTCGCACATCGTTAGTGTCTGTGTGAAAATACGAACTCAAATTGCACAATGTGCAACTTTTGGCCGGCTCTGTATTAAAACTTTTTTAAGTGTGTGTAAAAATTGAGTGACAATTCCCCACAGTGTGCTAAAAGAAAATATGGACTATGAAGTTTGAAATTAAAAAGGACTCTGGTTATTTGATTTCAAGCTAATCCTGGCTATAGCTGTATTTTTTTTCACGTCTATATACGTTTACGCTTAAACTTTATATGGACTTCTAAGCGACAAATTTTAAATACACCTCTGAAATTGCTACGCATAAAATTAGTACTACTAAATTTCAATACGCATTATACTCAGATGTAACTGAAATATGTGTCCATGTCTATGCACAAATTCCATGTATTCTATGTGCGTCCACAATCTATCACAACTGATTCAGCTATATGTTATACACAGAAATACAACAGAGGGTTGTGTCTCCGCGTTTCGGTACACCCTGTATCTGTAGCTGATTGTTTAACCACTGCCGCTAGATGGGTCTCCTAAGCATTATCTAAGCGAGGATAGACGTTTTTTCCACTCGTAAACAAAACGTATACGAGTGTAAAAAAACACGGCTTATATTTATTTATATTCGTATATTCGGAGGTCGAGCTAGTCAGATAAAACTTTTTTATAAAAGAAGGTATGGTGTATATTCAAAGCAAAATTTACTTAAAAAAATTCACTTTTTCATTAAGCAAGAACTATAACACAAAGTAAATGTAAAGATAGAAATATATATTTTCAAAACATATAGTTATTCAATAAAAAAAAAAATTTATGAAAATTAATAAAACTAAGTAGAACGTATACAAATATATTTATATTAAATTGGGAATATTTATTAATAATTAATTAATTATTAATATTTAAATTGTCAATATTAATATGTATGTTCAAAGGAACTTAATAATACTAACAAAAAAAAGTCACTTTAACATTGCCGCATATTGTTTTTATTATGTGCCCAAAAAGTAGCATGGACTTTTCCTTTTGCATTCACTGTTGATTTTAGTGAGTGACAAGCGAAAGCAAACGATCGTGATCACACATCGTTAGTGTCGGTGTGAAAATACGAACTCAAATTGCACAATGTGCAAATACTGGCCGGCTTTGTTTTAAAGGTTGTCAAACGTTCTTTCTCGTTTTATATCCTTCAATTCTAGAGTTAAATATGATAAAAACCGCGTACGAGTTTGTTAAACCCATTTGTTTTGGTTACTCGACGGCTCCGTGCTCGTTAGCTTACATATTGCGTTTTTTTTAATTTGCTTACCGGGCTAAAAGTTAGCATGCATAAAATACGTAAATCATTTCGTTCAACATATTTAAGTAGATCACTCAGCAGTTATTTGCTTCAGAGCAACAATTTTTGAGATAGGTATTAAAAGTTTTTAAAGGTTGTCAAACGTTGTTTCTTGTTTTATATCCTACATATTCTACAGCTAAATATTATAAAAACCGCGTACGAATTTTTTAACCCATTCGTTTTGGTTACTTGACCACTCTGTCCTCGTGTAGCCTACATATTGGGTTTTTCTAAATAAACTTACCGGCCTAAAGATTAAGAATGGATAAAATACGTAAGCCGTTTTGTTCAACAAATTTGAGTAGATCACTCAGAAGTTGTTTGCTTCAGAGCGGCAATTTTTGAGATAGATATTAAAACTTTTTAAAGGTTGTCAACCGTTGTTTCTCGTTTTATATCCTTTAATTCTAGAGCTAAATATGATAAAAACCGCGTACAAATTATTGTAACATATTCGTTTTGATTACTCGACGGCTCCGCCCTCGTATAGCCTACATATTGCATTTTTCTAAATAAGCTTATCGGCCTAAAGGTTAAGCATGGTTAAAATACGTAAGTCGTTTTGTTCAACAAACATGAGTAGATCACTCAGCAGTTGTTTGCTTCAGAGCGACGCTTTTTGAGATAGTTATTAAAACTTTTAAAGGGTGTCAAACGTTGTTTCTCGTTTTATATCCTTTAATTCTACAGCTAAATATGATAAAAACTGTGTAAGAATTTTTTAAACCGATTCGTTTTGCTTACTCGACCGCTCCGTCCACGTGTAGCCTACATATTGCGTTTTTCTAAATAAACTTACCGGCCTAAAGGTTAAGCATGGTTGAAATACGTAAGTCGTTTTGTTCAACAAATTTTAATAGATCACTCAGCAGTTGTTTGTTTCAGAGCGACAATTTTTGATATATAATTTTCTTTAATCGGGTTTCCAGTCAAAATAATCAGAAAAACGCCTTTATTATTTTATTGCCGACGTTTCGACCGTTTATTGTGGTCTTCTTCAGGGCCTAGTTACAAATTTAAAGAAATTAAAATAACTCAATTTAGTTTCGCAGTTCTATAGAATTAAATTTACATATATATATATGGACATTCGATTGACAAAACAATTCTTACTTAAAAATCTCTGCGTTCTTCTTCGTCAGGTTTTCTTTATATATACAGTGAGTGTCACCTTATTTGATGCAGCCACAAAAATTACATTTAAACGCCCATAACTTTTGAACCAATAAAGATATTTGGAAAAATCAATAGTCTTAATAAAAGTAGCATTGTTTTCTACTTAAAAAACATGTCATGTAAAAAAAATTTTTCACTTAATCCTTGCAAACCAATAAAAAATGAAAAACCAGTATATTTCATATGAGCAGCTTATTTGATGCACTCAGCTTTTAATGGTAGTGATCACGTTGCCTTGGCTTTTTGGTAAAAAAAAATGACGCTATCCACAAAATAATTGTTTTTTCATAGAATTAGTACATTTTTTAGCGTGAATGAGTAATTTGATTACTAAGAACAAAAAAATGGGACGACGCACCAGTGTAGAACAAAGAGAATTGGTAATTCACCACTTTAAGAATGGGAAAAGTCAGCGTTCAATAGCTGAAATGGTTAATATTCCATCGTCTACAGTTCAGCACATAATCGAACGGTTTTTAAAAGAAAATCGTGTAAAAAACAAGGGCAGAGAAGCGCCAAATAAAATATTTACACAAACTGACGAACGATACATCGTTAGAAAAATTAGTGAAAATCCCAAATTGTCGGCACAAAAATTGGCTGATCAAGTGAAGGATTCCACATTTTGGAACACTGTGATATTTTCTGACGAGTCCAAGTTTAATATATTTGGATCGGATGGAAGGTCGATGGTTTGGCGTAAACCCAACAAACAACTCGATAATAAGAATTTACGTGCGTCTGTGAAACACGGCGGTGGGAGTGTTATGGTTTGGGCATGTATGGCTGCTTCGGGCGTTGGAAACCTTGTTTTTATAGATGGAATCATGGATAAGAATATGTATCTTAACATTCTAAAGGAAAACTTGCTTCAAAGTGCTGAAAAACTAGGTCTACGGAGCAACTTTAGATTTTATCAAGACAATGACCCGAAACATAAATCAGGAATTGTCCAGCAGTGGTTGATATGGAATTGTCCCCACGTAATGGAACCACCAGCGCAGTCTCCTGACTTAAATGTCATTGAGAATTTATGGTCCCTACTAGAAAAAAACATACGAAAACACCATATTTCTAGCAAAGAAACCCTCAAAGCAGCACTTCTCGAAGAATGGTCAAAAATTTCACCGGATTTAACTGAAAAACTTGTCGGCTCAATGGAGGATCGTATAAAATCAGTTATCTCACAAAACGGTTACCAGACAAAGTACTGAGTTTACTTATAAATTCAAGAATTCGTTTTTGTTTTATTCTTTTATTGCTGCATCATTTAAGCTGCTCATGTGAAATATACTGCTTTTTTCATTACTTTTTTGATTGTAAGGACTAAATAAAAAATGTCTAGTATTTGTAATGATTTTTAAATAAAAAACAATGCTAATATTACTGTGTCTTTTATTTTTTTTGAATATCTTTTTTTGATCAAAAGATATGGGCGTTTAAATGTAATTTTTGTGGCTGCATGAAATAAGGTGACACTCACTGTATGTGTTTCGAAATAAAACATAGTCACTTTAATACTCAATTAAAGGGAAATTATTTTACAATTTAAAAATTACTATTTTCAATACACAAACCACAATTTATACTTCAAACTCTAATTTGTATGTAAGTACATATGTATACATATTTGACGTTTGTTGATCACCGGCGAATTCATGCATGATGGGTTATTGCAGTTTCATTTTAGTATACACGCATAGATGTCGCTAATATTTCTTGCTTCTATACTTCTTTTGTTTACACATTGTTTGTCTGCTTTTATGTGTATTTCTTCCAGAAGCATTCTCTTTTGCCAGTTTGTTTCTCTTGCTATTACTTTGGCATTATCAAAATCAAATTTGTGCCCAAAAGTAATGGCATGGTGAGCAAGAGCGCTTTTTTCTGTTCGTTTGTTTTCAACATCTTTGCTGTGTTGTCCCAATCGTTTGTATAGTTGTTGTGATGTGGTGCCTATATAGCTTTTCTTACGTTGGCAGTCAACGCAGTCAATTTTGTATACAATGTTCTTTTGTTTTTTTGTTGGAATGTTGTCTTTTATTGTTTTGTATAGCTTCCCTACGTTGTTTCTGTTCTTGAAGGCAAACCGTATGTTGTTTGTGTACGCTTTGAGTTTTTTAGTTATCTTCTGGGTTATGTTTTGGTAATATGATATTGAAAAAGTTTTTATGTCTGTTTGTTGTTGTTGGTTGTTGGTACTGATTTGGGTATTTGACGTATTAGTGTTGTTGTTTTGTGCTTGATACTTGTTGAGTAGCCTGTATATCAATTTCTTTGGGTAATCATTACCTTTTAGAATATCTACAATTATCTTTTTGTTTTTGCAATGATATTTTGGATCGCTGATGCTATATATTCTGTTTATTAACCCTTTGGCGGTGCTAATTTTTTGTGACAGTGGGTGGATAGACATATAATTTAATATGCGACCCGAAGATACTGGTTTTCGATACCAGTCCGTGTTAAAACTTCCGTCTTCAGTATTCCTATAAATGGTCATATCCAGGAACGGTAGTATGTTATCATGTTCCTGTTCATATGTGAACTCGATTCCCTTCTCTGTATCGTTAAAAATTCCAAATACCGACGGGAAAATGCCTTCTGGTATTACCAAGTATAAGTCGTCTACGTATTTTTTTATAATGGTTATGTTAAAGCCTAGTTGTTCATTTACTTTTTTAATGGCTCGCTGCAACACGTTATCCATTAGAATTTCTACCAATATACAGCTTATGGGTGAGCCCATTGGACAACCATGCTTTTGGGAATAAAATTTCCCGTCGAATTGGAAGTAGGCGTTCTTTGTACAGATGGATATCATTTCTATAAACTCGCTTTGTGACATATTGGTACATGTTTGTATGTCATTCCAACGTTCGATAAGTGCTTTTAGAATGGAGTCTACCGACGCATTGGTGAACAAGCTTTTTACATCAAACGACACCTGTATTTGGCCTCGTTGGTGTGTTTGTGCTGTGATGAAGGTTTTAAAATCATATGAGTTGCGTAGGTGGTACTGAGACTTTGGTATATTTTCCAGAATTGTTGCTGCATATTTTGATAATGCCGTTGTTGGTCCATCGCAGTCAGCGGAGATTGGCCTGAGTGGCATTGGGGTTGTATTTTTGTGATGCTTTGGTAAAAAATACATTCTAGGCGGTGTTGCATTGTATGTTATAAGTTTTCTTTTGGTTAGTACGTCTATCTTTCCTTTCACGAACAGCGTATTTACAAAATTGTTGTTTTTCTTTTGAATTTTGTTTGTTGGATCGGGTATTACTTGATATGTATTAGCATCGTTGAGCATTTCATTAGCAACGTTTAAAAGTTCATTTTTGTTCATAAAAACTGCTTTGTTTCCTTTGTCTGACCTAGTACAAATTATTTCGGGATTATTTTTGAAAAAATTTATGCAGCTTTTTTGCTTTTGTATTAGAAATTTTTCCAGACTAGATGCTTTTGACGTTGTTTTTGAATACGATATTGTTTGTGCTACTGTCTGTCTGATTTCATTTCTGTCTTGTGGTTCTATGCAGTTCTGTATGATATACTCTACTTCGGCTACGATTTCTTTGGATGGTAATTCTTTTGGCGTTGTTGGTAAGCCAAGCTTAGGTCCTAAGCCCAT
The DNA here is from genome assembly GCF_040869045.1 of Eurosta solidaginis. Taxonomy (NCBI): domain Eukaryota; kingdom Metazoa; phylum Arthropoda; class Insecta; order Diptera; family Tephritidae; genus Eurosta; species Eurosta solidaginis. Next base: position 122,345,258 of record NC_090321.1, read on the forward strand.
TAGAAGTACTACGTCGTTGGGTATGTTTACGTCTGTTGCGTTGTAGGTAAAGTTTGTTGTGTCGGATGTGATATGGGTTTGTATTTGGGTTGATTCTAAACGGGCGTATTTTGCGTTTAAGTTCTGGATGGTAGTTGCGTGTCTGTTGTCGTAGCTTGTTTCTTGAGTTTGGAGGAACTCGTTGGTGTTCGCCACACCGCTGGATTGGATGGTTGATTTCAGCTTACTTATTTCTTCTTCGAGTTGGTTGATTTTCCAGAAAGAGATTTTGATTTCAACGTTTAGTATTTTTCTTCGGAAGTCTGAGATCAAATTACCAATTTCTCTGTTGTATGGTGTGTTTTCCTCCAAACTTTGGAAAAGGCAATTGACATTGTTTAGAATGTGTTTTGGTATTATGTTATTTTTCCGACATTTCAATAGAAAGAATTTCCGTGCTCTTAATTTTGCTAGTTTAACGTTGTTAGTAGCGAACGCTTTGAAAGTTGTTTTAATTTCTTCGCCATACTTTATACCTATGTTGTCAAAAAATGCATTTCGCTGTGTTACCCGCGCAATATTCATGTTGATACTACCGACTGTTTTGTTTTTATGTATAATTTTCTTTAATCGGGTTTCCAGTCAAAATAATCAGAAAAACGCCTTTATTATTTTATTGCCGACGTTTCGACCGTTTATTGTGGTCTTCTTCAGGGCCTAGTTACAAATTTAAAGAAATTAAAATAACTCAATTTAGTTTAGTTATGGCTCGAAGAAGAAATAAGTAAGCTGAAATCAACCATCCAATCCAGCGGTGTGGCGAACACCAACGAGTTCCTCCAAACTCAAGAAACAAGCTACGACAACAGACACGCAACTACCATCCAGAACTTAAACGCAAAATACGCCCGTTTAGAATCAACCCAAATACAAACCCATATCACATACGACACAACAAACTTTACCTACAACGCAACAGACGTAAACATACCCAACGACGTAGTACTTCTAATGGGCTTAGGACCTAAGTTTGGCTTACCAACAACGCCAAAAGAATTACCATCCAAAGAAATCGTAGCCGAAGTAGAGTATATCATACAGAACTGCATAGAACCACAAGACAGAAATGAAATCAGACAGACAGTAGCACAAACAATATCGTATTCAAAAACAACGTCAAAAGCATCTAGTCTGGAAAAATTTCTAATACAAAAGCAAAAAAGCTGCATACATTTTTTCAAAAATAATCCCGAAATAATTTGTACTAGGTCAGACAAAGGAAACAAAGCAGTTTTTATGAACAAAAATGAACTTTTAAACGTTGCTAATGAAATGCTCAACGATGCTAATACATATCAAGTAATACCCGATCCAACAAACAAAATTCAAAAGAAAAACAACAATTTTGTAAATACGCTGTTCGTGAAAGGAAAGATAGACGTACTAACCAAAAGAAAACTTATAACATACAATGCAACACCGCCTAGAATGTATTTTTTACCAAAGCATCACAAAAATACAACCCCAATGCCACTCAGGCCAATCTCCGCTGACTGCGATGGACCAACAACGGCATTATCAAAATATGCAGCAACAATTCTGGAAAATATACCAAAGTCTCAGTACCACCTACGCAACTCATATGATTTTAAAACCTTCATCACAGCACAAACACACCAACGAGGCCAAATACAGGTGTCGTTTGATGTAAAAAGCTTGTTCACCAATGCGTCGGTAGACTCCATTCTAAAAGCACTTATCGAACGTTGGAATGACATACAAACATGTACCAATATGTCACAAAGCGAGTTTATAGAAATGATATCCATCTGTACAAAGAACGCCTACTTCCAATTCGACGGGAAATTTTATTCCCAAAAGCATGGTTGTCCAATGGGCTCACCCATAAGCTGTATATTGGTAGAAATTCTAATGGATAACGTGTTGCAGCGAGCCATTAAAAAAGTAAATGAACAACTAGGCTTTAACATAACCATTATAAAAAAATACGTAGACGACTTATACTTGGTAATACCAGAAGGCATTTTCCCGTCGGTATTTGGAATTTTTAACGATACAGAGAAGGGAATCGAGTTCACATATGAACAGGAACATGATAACATACTACCGTTCCTGGATATGACCATTTATAGGAATACTGAAGACGGAAGTTTTAACACGGACTGGTATCGAAAACCAGTATCTTCGGGTCGCATATTAAATTATATGTCTATCCACCCACTGTCACAAAAAATTAGCACCGCCAAAGGGTTAATAAACAGAATATATAGCATCAGCGATCCAAAATATCATTGCAAAAACAAAAAGATAATTGTAGATATTCTAAAAGGTAATGATTACCCAAAGAAATTGATATACAGGCTACTCAACAAGTATCAAGCACAAAACAACAACACTAATACGTCAAATACCCAAATCAGTACCAACAACCAACAACAACAAACAGACATAAAAACTTTTTCAATATCATATTACCAAAACATAACCCAGAAGATAACTAAAAAACTCAAAGCGTACACAAACAACATACGGTTTGCCTTCAAGAACAGAAACAACGTAGGGAAGCTATACAAAACAATAAAAGACAACATTCCAACAAAAAAACAAAAGAACATTGTATACAAAATTGACTGCGTTGACTGCCAACGTAAGAAAAGCTATATAGGCACCACATCACAACAACTATACAAACGATTGGGACAACACAGCAAAGATGTTGAAAACAAACGAACAGAAAAAAGCGCTCTTGCTCACCATGCCATTACTTTTGGGCACAAATTTGATTTTGATAATGCCAAAGTAATAGCAAGAGAAACAAACTGGCAAAAGAGAATGCTTCTGGAAGAAATACACATAAAAGCAGACAAACAATGTGTAAACAAAAGAAGTATAGAAGCAAGAAATATTAGCGACATCTATGCGTGTATACTAAAATGAAACTGCAATAACCCATCATGCATGAATTCGCCGGTGATCAACAAACGTCAAATATGTATACATATGTACTTACATACAAATTAGAGTTTGAAGTATAAATTGTGGTTTGTGTATTGAAAATAGTAATTTTTAAATTGTAAAATAATTTCCCTTTAATTGAGTATTAAAGTGACTATGTTTTATTTCGAAACACATATATATAAAGAAAACCTGACGAAGAAGAACGCAGAGATTTTTAAGTAAGAATTGTTTTGTCAATCGAATGTCCATATATATATATGTAAATTTAATTCTATAGAACTGCGAAACTAAATTGAGTTATTTTAATTTCTTTAAATTTGTAACTAGGCCCTGAAGAAGACCACAATAAACGGTCGAAACGTCGGCAATAAAATAATAAAGGCGTTTTTCTGATTATTTTGACTGGAAACCCGATTAAAGAAAATTATACATAAAAACAAAACAGTCGGTAGTATCAACATGAATTTTTGATATAGTAATCAAAACTTTTTAAAAGTTGTCAAACGTTGTTTCTATATCAACATTCAGGTTGATATTTTAGAAATCTCTTATTTTGATTTTAAGTATAAAATTTATTTATATTTGTTTTTGAGTTTAAATATTTTCATACTAATTAGAATTTTCTTTTTTGAAGTTATTCAAAAATTATAAGTTAACACGAAAACTCAATTAAAAATTATTTTAAAAATTAAAGTAAAGAGTGCAAAGTAGTTTACACCATATTTACTCCCCCTCCAAGAAAATTTAAAACAAACAAATTATTAATTAATATTAAATGTAACCTTTCTTTTGTTTTTTGTTGTTTAATGTATTTGTATTTGTATTTAAATTAGTGTTAATAAGTATGTTTGCTGGTTTAAGTAAATCAATTGAAATATTTTTAATAGTATTTTTGTATTGAATTGTAAATGTTTTATGTTTCTTAGAAATAACTTTAAAAGGTCCTTCATAAGGTGATTCTAAATTAGATTTAGGAAGAATTTTAACAAAAACATATTCACAATTTTCTAATTTTTTTGGAACGAAAAAGTTTTCTTTGTTATGATGAAAAACTTTAGGACGAACGAGCGAAAAATATATGGTGAAGCCGTTGATCTGAGAAAGACTAACACTTGAGAAACTGTCAATAAGGTAAATCTCAGAAGTGGTGTTTACATTGTTCGGAACCAATGAGTAGTTATTATCGACGTAAGACCATTCAATATTAGGTAAATTAAAGTCACCCAATATGAAAAAGTTACCACTATCACAAGAACGAACTAAATCAGTAATATTATCTACATGAGACTTATAAAGTGAGTCTAGACTAGACGGTGGAATGTATGACACACAGATAAAAATGTCAGAGATGCCGCGAACTGAGACACACAGTTGGTCCAAAAGCGAGTCTTGATCCTTCAGCTCCACAAGCGACGAGTTAAAGTGCCGGCGTAAGGCAATTAAAACTCCACCGCCTCTAGAGAGTCCAGTTTTGGAAAAATCGCGATCCTTGCGATAGACAGTGTACAGGTTAGAGTCAAAAAACTCAGCATCAAGGAACTCAGGATTTAGCCAGGTTTCAATAAGAACGAACACGTCATAGTCCACAAGCGAACTTATATTGTACATTACGTTAGACTTAGTTCGCATTCCGGAGACATTTTGAAAGTAGACACTCAATTGCTTTTGGGTGCCATTTATGGAAATATTATCAACTCCCTGACCTTTTGAACAGGACGGTAGACAGCTATCAAGGTATGTGCTGCTCTCACAGCACAGGTCTCTTAGTTTTTTGACGTATTGACATGCTTTTTAGAGTATACATGAACCACAGAATGAGTCGGCCAAAAGGAAGTATCCAGTACTTTATCAAAATATTTATAAGGAACCGATATTTTGAAGGAAGATATGTCTCTCGCATATTTGAAAGTAAACTTGAAGACATTGATGCCACTATTTTCAACTCCAAGCTTAGTGCAGATATAATTAGAAATGTCTTCTTCCGATAGTGATGCATGCAACCTTGATACAAAGATCACTTTACGAAGCGGAACGGAAAAACAGCAGGCTGTGTTGAAATGGAGGCCAAATAATTTAGATCTTGGCCCAAAATGCCAGCAGCAGTTATGCCAATGATGTTTGCAGAGTCTATTCGTCGGGACGCAGCTGGAGAGACAGGGCAGCCGTCAGTAGAAACAGCAGCAGGCCCTGCAGACGGAGCAGCAGAAATAGATTCAACCGTATTAGTAGCATGGTTAATTGACGGCGCACTACTGATCGCGGCAGTATTAGTATTTTCTGTATTTGTAGCAGCATTAATTTTAAGAGCAGTGTTAACAGGTTTATTAGCAGGAGTGGTAGCCAGATGTGCAGTAGGGAGAGTGCGTGAGGTACTGGGCAAAGGCGAGAATGCCAAGAAATCGACATCTGCAGAGCGACAACTATCACAATTAATATTATGATTGCTTTTAGCACTAAAAGTAGGAGAGCTAAATACATCTGTCTTTAGGGCATTTATTTCTGCGGCTAATAAAGCCGTACTTTAATATTATTTTCGTGTTGTTTTACTCTTTTTTGGTGTTTTTAGGTGTTTTTTTCTATTTTTTGCACCATTATTGTAAGTCACATTACTTTTATTGGTTTCGTTGTTGTAATGCAACAGCACTATGTTCATATTAGCTTTTAGAGTATCAATTTGCGCGAACAAATCTTTGAATTTAATTTCAAAGGCAGTCATCAGTGCTTCTAACCCACTTTTTTGTGTAGCAATCACAGACTCAAATAGTTTACAGAGTTTTTCAGGCCCATTAGCACAGTCTGGGCACAGGTACCGAATATTATGGTTAGATTTCATCAGGTTCACGTCATATTCGGCGATAGGCCCTGCACAGCAGGCGCGATGGAAGAGATGTTTGCAATAGTCACTACATGGGACAATCATAGAATCAGATCTACCGAAACCTTTATTGCACTTTCCACAGAAATCATCCATTGTTTATAGCAAGCAAAACGATAAAATAAACGCAAAAACAATAAAAGAATAAGAGCAGTAAAAAACACGTCTTCACTCTTTGACAGCTGTCAATTAACATAAGAAGGCAGCCCGTGGCGATTCTGAGAGCAGTATTTTGGCAGGCCTGTAGCTTCTTCCAGTGGGTAATTTTTAGGCTTGGCGACCATATTGGTAACGCGTAGCACGTAAACGGCTGGCCAATTGCTTTGTATGTAGTAATGAGCGTTTCTTTATCTCTTCCCCAAGTACTGCCAGCAAGGGATTTGAAGATTTTATTACGGCTCTGGATTTTTGGAACAATTGCGGCTGCGTGCTCACCAAAATGTAGATCCTGATCAAACGTCACACCCAAGATTTTGGGGTGTAGGACAGCCGGTAGCGTAGTGTCATCGACGTGGATGTTCAAAATGGTCGACATTTGGGACGTCCATGTTGTAAATAAGGTCGCGGAAGATTACTCGGTGATAATGCCAGGTTTCGCGAGGCGAAAAGCCTGGAGAGATCAGGGAGGTAGCCGTTTATTCTGTTGCAGAGCTCATCGATCTGTGGGCCTGGGCCTGTGGCCATTATTGTGCAGTCATCGGCGTATGAAATGATAGTGACTCCTTCTGGTGGTGAAGGTAGCTTAGATATGTAGAAATTAAACAAAAGTGGGGATAGGACACCACCCTGTAGCACCCCTTGTTTAATTCTTATTGGTTTTGATGTTTCGTTTCTAAATTGCACAACTTTCTTAATTAAAATTTAACAAATTACGACATATTTTCTTAAATAAAAATTCAACAAAATTACTCAAAATTTAACAAATTCTGCAAAACCAACGGGCCTGTACATAACGGCACTCGCACCACGCCACGCATAACGGCACCCAAAAACATACACATACACAATTCAACGTAATTTTCCACCACCACCAACTTTAACACGTAAAGCAACAACATCAGCAGCAGTAATATTGATGACATCACCGGCAACCATCTTATAGCAGCAGCGACAATTAAGTATGTATCCAAAATTTTTTTTGCTTACGTTTTTGTCTTACGCATATATGTATGTATATTAAATCATTAAAACTTTATAAAATTCTGTGCTTCCACATTTAAATCAAAAATTTTAAATTTCAAAAATTAAAGGAAAAATTAAGTTCGCATTTCGTACAAATTTTGGGTTTTGATATTACGGCGGTTTTCGAAAAAACCAATTAATCTTTTTTATGCGTCGGTTCCGTTAAAAACCAAGTAATTGTTCCGTTAAAAACCAATTAACTTTTTTATTACATGCGGTGGTTCCGTGAAAAACCAATTCAACTTTTAATACTTGCGGTGGTTCCGTGAAAAACCAAATTGAGATTTTTATATAAAGCGGTGCGTCCGTGGAAATATACGAATTTTTTTTACAAAGCGGTGCGTCTGTGAATATAAAAGGATTTTTTGAACAAGTTACAACAATTTTGAAATTTTTACCAACTAATACCTATATACTTTTGTGCAAAGTTTAAATTCAATTACTTCTTAAAGATTTTTCTATACAAGTATAATGCAGTTTTCATTAATTCTTGAAATGAATTGTTAAATATTTCTTTAACGACTATTCACCTGTAAATCAGTTCAATTTTACAATTTTTTTTTTCTTTTTCCTCAATATTTCAGCTTAAATATAAATTCAGACGTTCAAATAAGTACTTCATTAATTTCATAGTTTGAACTGAATTATTGGTGCTATTCTGATAACTACAAATGTACAACCTTAGAAGTGGCAAGCAAGTGCAAAAACTTCAGATTCAGAATCCGATTCCGATAAATCAGGCTCAAGCTACGAAAGTTTAGCTTCATCTTCGACCGAAAAAGTCACCAAACAGGAAAATAAATTATCATTGTCAGCAGATTTCCTAGAAGATTCTTCAAGTAAAAATTTAACTTCTAATTTAGTTTCATATCTTAACGATTCAAATAGTGAAATATTAACTTTAACTTCTTCTACTTTAAAATCAGATCTTAACGATCCAAATATTACAAACGTGGCCTCGCCTTCTGCTAATTCAGCTTCACATTTTAACGATCAAATCATGGCAACACTTGAGGAAAAGAAATTTTTCACTAACACATGTGCTAATTCTATTAGAGAAAACTACAGTGGTGATCCTCTAGCACTTGATTCTTTTATAGACAAAATTGTATTACTTGAACAATTCGCTACTGCAGATTTAAATGATACTTTTATAGCGTTCTTAAAATCAAAATTAGAGGGTAAAGCCCGTGAAGCAATCCCAACACAAGTAACTTCAGTCAATGATATTAAAACAGCTCTACGTAATAGGATCAAACCAGACAACTCGAAGGTTGTAGCAGGTAGAATTGCAGCGTTGCATGTTAACGGTAACAATCATACAGATTTTGCCAAAAAAGTTGAAGATTTAGCTGACTCGCTTGAGCGGTCTCTTATTATTGAAGGGATCACTCAAGCAAAGCTCACGAAATGGCAGTCGAACAAACTGTAAACGTGTGTCGTCTAAATGCAAAATCAAATTTAGTAAAAACCATTTTAGCCTCAACAGCATTTACTGATCCGAGAGACGTAGTAGCAAAATTAATTGTAGAACAAAATAACGAAGTAACTGAACGTCAGGTTCTAGCTTTTCGATCACGTGGTAACAGTACATTCAGAAATCCACGTGGTAGTTATCGAGGTTTTTACCCAAACCGCGGCTATACTGGTTATAGAAATAATAGTTCATTTTCATATAATAGTAACTATAACGGTAACAATAATCAGAGATATCGCTATGATAACAGAAATAGATACCAAAATAACAACAATAATAATATAAGTCCAAATTCCAATTCAAATACAAACAGCAGTAACAATAGATTTAACAATTCTAGATCATCCAACGGTAGAGGTAGAAACGCAACTTTCGCGCTTTAAACGCCAGTGCCCCTCAGGAGCGAACACTGAGGGAGGACGAATTAAGCGAGTAAGCGAACTTCCCTCACCAATAGCCATCTATTGTTTAAATTTAAATTACTCTGATTTCATCGAATTACAACTTAACGATTCACAAAAATTTTGTTCTTTCCTAGTAGACACTCAAGCGGACATTTCTTTAATAAAAATATCATGCCTAGACAGTAATATTTCATTAAATACAAACGACATTATTAACATTACCGGTGTTACTTCAAATTCAGTTTCGACTTTAGGTAAAATTACCGTAAATTTAAACTTGTCTATTAAACATACTTTACATGTAGTAAATGAAGATTTTCTGAAAATTAACAAATGTATTATTAATTATGAAAGAAACAGTATTTCCTTTTGGATAGGTAATGAAAAAGTTGCGATACCAATCCTACACGGAACAGAAAATGACAGTTGTATCATTCCTCCAAGATGCGAAATATTCAGACTTTTTGATTTAGGAGATCACCCGAACCACTTTTCGTGGACTCGCAGGAAATTGAAAAAGGTGTTTTTACAGCTAGGTGCATTGTCAATTCCAGTAACCCAATAATATACATCAATAATTAAAGTTATAAATACCACGGATGATATAAAGTATGTGAAAAGAAAAAGTATTCGGACAGAAAAACTTTCAAACTACAATGTTTATACAATTAACAAGACAGAAACAGAAGGAAAACGTACGTTTATTTTATTGCATAGCGCATCGATCTTTGGGCCTGCGCCTGTGGCCATCGGCGTAGGAAACGATTGTGACTCCTTCCGGTGGTGAAGGTAGCTTAGATATGTAGAAATTAAACAAAAGTGGGGATAGGACAGCACCCTGTGGCACTCCTTGTTTACTTCTCCTTGGTTTTGATGTTTCGTTTCTAAATTGCACCGATGCCTGCCGACCACCCAGATATTTTGCGGTCCACCTTTTAAGACATGGGGGAAGGGTAGACCCTTCCAGGTCTTGCAGTAACGAGCCATGGTTGACCGTATCAAAAGCTTTTGATAGGTCTAGCGCTACGAGTACTGTTCCATGGTGGGGGTATTGATTTAAACCGCAATTTATCTGGGTGCTAATGGCATTTAGCGCGGTGGTAGTGCTATGGAGTTTTCTGAAGCCATGCTGATGAGGGGCTAGCTGCACATTTGCTTGGAAATAAGGGAGCAAAATGGCTTCAAGCGTCTTTGCCACTGGCGATAGGAGAGATATCGGACGATACGACTCACCTATGTTAGCTGGTTTCCCAGGCTTTAGTAGCCTTGGCCATTTTCCATTTCTCAGGTATGACAAAGGTGGAAAGAGACAGGTTGAAGACATGCGCTAAATATTTGAAACCCTCTTTCCCTAGGCTTTTACGCATCAGCATGGCTATGCCGTCTGGGCCCACTGCTTTGGATGGTTTAGCACAAACAATGGCGTCCTCAACCTCTTTAGCGGTGATGGTGATTGGTGACGCGCTGAATATGTGTTTATGTGCTTGTCTATTGGCTCTCCGTCTATCTTTGTCGACCGTAGGATGCATTATATATTGTCGGCAGAAAGCGCTCGCGCATTTTTTCGTCCGACAGCACTTTGTCGCCAAAGGCGAAGGAAACTTTGTCTTTGTGCTTAGTCGGATTCGATAGGGACTTTACGGTGGACCAAAGTTTACCCACACCGGTAGAGAGGTTACAACCTCTTAGGTGTTCCTCCCATTTCGCCCGCTTGTGTTCATCCACAAGCAATCTGATGCGTTGGTTTATATCCCTTATTTGGGGGTCGCTTGGATCAAGCTGTCTTATAAGGTCACGTTCTCTCGCTAAGTTTGCGGCCTCCGCCGGGAAATGGGGCCGGATTTCGGGAATTCTCCCGGCGGGAATGAAATGTTCCGAGGCGGATTTAATGACCTTACGGATAGGGAGGGCTAGGGAGGGCAGCAAAGCGGTTGTCTGTAAATGATTTATATTCTTCCCACTTTCCTTTTTTGAAGTTTATGAAAGTGCGTTTTTCAGTGACGATGAAGTCGGCGGTACGCTCAAGCGAAATAAGTATGGGCAGGTGGTCGGATGCCAATGTTACCATCGGCTGCCAGTTGACGCAGTTTACGAGTTCTGCGCTCACGATTGAGATATCTGGCGAGCTGTGGCAGCTTCCCACCATACGTGTGGGGGCGTCTCCGTTTATTGTGCAGAACGTCGTTTCTTCTATTTGATCCGCCAACATCTCACCCCTACTGTCCGCCCGCAAGTTTGAATGCCATAGATCATGATGGGCATTGAAATCGCCTAAGATAATGCGATTGTTGCCAGTGAGTAAGGCCCTGATATTAGGGCGGTATCCACTGGGGCAACAGGTGGTAGGAGGTATGTAGATGTTTATGATTTCTAGGTTTGCATCGCCTGACCGGACAGATAGGCCTTGACGTTCTAAGACATTGTCCCTGCGGTCGATGCCAGGATCAAATATATAATATTGCACAGAGTGGTGTATGATAAACGCGAGACCGCCTCCATTTCCGCTCCCGCGGTCTTGCCTGTGGACATTATATCCAGAGCAGGTCTGCAATGCAGATCTTGCTGAGTTTAGTCTCTTGAATCGCAGCGATGCGGATGTTGTGCCGCTTCATGAAATCGACTATCTCCGTAATCTTCCCAGTTAGTCCATTACAGTTTAACTGCAGAATTCTGAAGTGCATAAGGGGAGACGCCGCCACTCTGGGGGTAAGTGACGCCTGGGTTGTGGAAGGCCAGGACGCAATTGCTGTTGTGGCCCTGGGACTGGGCGTCCTTGGGCAAGCATTGGGGTACCCGGATTATTTGGGTTTGCAACCTGGCAACATGGCAACATGGCGCGATGAAACCCGTCGGGGGTTGCCGTCGCGGAGACCAGAACATCTAGGAAAGTGGCACCACCCAAGGCAGGAGCCGCATTGGGCGGATGTCGCAAACCTATATATTCTGTGCTGGCAGACGGTGCAAACGGAGGAAGGGATTAAGAGTCTGTTTCCCTGACCTGCACGATTGCTGCCGGAAAAGAGGGGGGGGGAGAAGGCGGGGGCAGGGGCTGATGCTCAGCATTGCTACCAACTCTACTGCGAAGGTAGTAGTTATGAGTGGTATCAGCTGTTTGAGTTGTTGCCGCCGTGGGGCGCGAGTAGCAGCGGGTACTTGTTGTGGCTTGCTGAGCAGCGGGGCTGCTGGAAGGTAGTGGGGGCGCTTAGGCGTAGACTACGGGACGCCCTTGGGCGTGAACAGCAAGGAGCCACAAAAGATTTATAAAAGTTACGTGGACGTCGGGTTTTGGGATCAAGCCCAGAACAACCTGTCCGATGCAACCATCCCTTGCACGAGACACACTGAACAGAGTATGACCGTCCTAAAAAGATTCTTTTCCGGCAGATGCAGCAAAACCATTTATCAGGGCCGGGGTCAGGAGACGGACCCGGATTGGATTCGATGCCTTCCCGGAGTAAGAGAATATGCAGCAGTCCTACTGCAAGGAGCTGCTGGGAGGATGACAATTTGTGGGAGGGACGAAACAAATTAGATGGGGTCACACTGAAATGACAGTCCTTGGTCGGGAAAAATCCCGAGTCGCTCCGGTACATAGAACCGACTGCCTTGGGAAGCGAAAATCAAATACCTCAACATGCTCCAAGTAAATTGCTTGACCTTTGCCGACATTTTCGCTTTTGACACGGACAAAATTACTTTAAATAGCTTCTACGAGCAAAAATTAAGATTGACAGACAACGAACCGGTATATGTTAAAAACTATAGATTGCCATACTCTCAACGCGAAGAAATAAATCGCCAAGTAAATAAATTGTTAGACAACGATTTCATTGAACTCAGTTATTCGAATTACAATAGTCCTTGATTGTAGTCCCAAAGAAAGATACAAATGGTCAAAAAGCTTATCGTATGTGCGTAGATTTTCGCGCAGTAAACAAAAAACTCATTGCTGATAAATTTCCACTAGCTAGAGTTGTAAGATATCGACAATCTCGGTAGAGCAAAGTATTTTTCCACATTAGATCTTTTTTCAGGATTTCATCAAATCCCCTTGCATCCTGACTCACGTGACATTACGTCTTTCAGCACTGACCGTGGCGCATTTAGATGGAAAGTGCTTCCATTCGGTTTAAATATAGCACCAAATTCATTCTCACGAATGATGACAATAGCTTTTTCGGGTATACCACCCAACGTCGCATTTTTGTACGTCGACGATATTATCGTCATAGGTTGTAGTGAAGCACACCACATTAAAAACCTTTCAAAAGTTTTTGATACTTGTAGGTCTTTCAATCTCAAACTTAGCCCAAATAAATGCAACTTTTTACGACCGGAAGTTACATTTTTAGGTCACAAATGTTCAGCCAAAGGTTTGTTGCCAGACGACTCTAAAATAAACACAATTAAAAAGTATACAAAACCGACTGACAAAGACGCGGTACGACGATTCGTCGCGTTTGCAAACTATTACAGACGGTTTATACCTAATTTTGCGTCTCTGGCAGCGCCTCTGAATCGATTAAGCAGAAAAAGAGTTGAATTTGTATGGGATGTTGAGTGCGAAAGAGCATTTTTATCTTTGAAAGCAGCGTTACTTTCACAAAATTACTCCAATATCCAGATTTTACTAAACAATTCATTATTACTGTTGATGCTTCCACAACTGGATGTGGCGCTATTTTGAGTCAAGAACAACAAGGTAGTGATTTACCAATTTGTTTCGCTTATAAAGCATTTAATAAAGCAGAGCAGAAAAAACCAATTATAGTTAGAACTTTTAGCTATTTACTTTGCAATCAAGCAATTCCGACCATACGTTTTGGCACCCATTTTATTGTAAAGTCAGATCATAGACCTCTGGTATACTTATTCAAAATGAAAGACCCATCTTCAAAACTTTCGAGAATAAGACTGGGGCTATCTGAATATAACTTTACTATTGTATATATAAAAGGTAAATCAAACGTTTGTGCTGATGCACTATCGCGTATAACAATCGATGAGATTAAAGAAGCTAACAAACAAATTTTGGCAGTACAGACAAGAGCCATGACAAAAAAGGCAAACGACAAAAATTTACATAGGAAAACAGACAAAAATGACGAAAAACAAATTACTTTACATGTCTTCGACAAATTTTCATTTAATTTTTCGTAAAAAGTCCTACGAATAAGATCCGCAATTACGTACGATAAAAATAATAAAACAACAAATTTAAGAATTTTTGCGCATATTAAACATAAGAAACTCGAGTTACTTAGTTTTGAGCTTGTTAACGAAATAATGACTTTAGAGAAATTACTTTCGAGGCTTGAATCAGAAGCCAGCAAACGCAAAATTAAGAAAATTGAATGGCCTAAAAACGATATTTTGTTCGAACATTATACTATTACAAATTTCAAAAATATTGGAAATAAAATTTTAAAAACATAAGAAATTATACTAACAGATCCAGTGGAGACAGTAACAGATGAAATGATACAAAATTAAAGCTAATGAAAATTTACCATAATGATCCAATTTCTGGTGGACATTGCGGAATGAAAAGACTTTACGCAAAACTCCGAACAAAATTTTATTGGAAGAACATGACTCGTAATATATCGAAATATATCAAAAATTGTAAAGATTGTCTCTTAAACAAGGTTAAACCTAAAACAAAAGAAAAACTTGTTCTAACACCAACTCCTTGTAAACCATTCGATATACTAGTAATTGACACAATAGGACCCTTACCTGAGTCCAAATATGGTAACAAGTTCGCACTTACCATGATTTGCGACATGACTAAATATCTGGTAACAGTCGCTGTACCAGACAAATCGGCAAAAACAATCGCTTCAGCAATTTTTGAAGGATTCATTTTAACTTACGGCACAATGAATGCCATAAAATCAGATTTAGGTACTGAATTTAAAAATGAATTATTTGAAGAATTAACTAAACTTTTAAATATTCAACATAATTTTTCAACTGCATACCATCATGAAACTGTTGGCACGATTGAACGTAATCATAGAGTTTTTAACGAATACTTACGTGCATATTTAAGACACTTTTTCTGATTGGGATGTTTATTTAAAATACTTTACTTTCCTACACAATACTACGAGTAGCACAGTTTTCGACAATCAATTTTCGCCTTACGAGTTAGTCTTTGGGAAAAAGGCAACTTTGCCTAATGAATTGAGTAAAGAAAAAATTGACCCGATCTATAATGTCGACAACTATGCCAAAGAAGTTAAGTTTAGGATGCAGAAAACGCACAAAATGGCACAAAATCTGATTAATAAAAATAAACTACAAAGTAAAAATCTGTACGATAAAACGGCACGACCTCTAATTGTAAAAATCGGAGATAAAGTACTTTTACAAAAAGAACGACATCATAAGCACGAAAATATTTATCAAGGTCCATTTATTATAACTAAAATTAACGAACCTAACGTAACTATTTTCGATGAAGTTAAAAACAAAGAAAAAGAAGTACACAAAAATCGACTTATAAAAGTAGAGTAACATTTTATACCAACGTAGAAAAATCCAAAATGTTCTAATATTTTTATTGCTAACATAAATAGTAAGAATTTTTAAATAGCCAAGAAGGCATAAAAACTATTAAAACAAAAAAAAAATGTTAATGTTAATGTTAACGACAATAAATATATAGAATAATGTCTATGCATTCCAGTAAATTGATTTATGTACAAAAGAAAAAAAAAGAAACATGCATACAGCCAATAAGGCAGAACAAAAATCTATATTTAAAACCATTTTTTAACATGTACTTTATTTTTTCAATATAAATTGAAGAAAATTAAAATTCATAAACAAAATGTATTATATAAAGAAAACAGACATAAAAAAAAAAAATAAATGTAAGGCGCGATAACCTCCGAAGAGATCTAAGGCCGAGCTTCTCTTCCAATTTGCGTCGTGCTCCTCTTGATTTTTCCCTACAAATTGGCCGGACGGGACCTACATGTTTTATGCCGACTCCGAACGGCATCTGCAAGGCAGATGAGTTTTCACTGAGAGCTTTTCATGGCAGAAATACAATCGGAGCGCTTGCCAGACACTGCCGAGGGGCGACCCCGCTTAGAAAAATTTTCTTCTAATTGAAAAATCTTATTTCTAAAATTTTGATGTTGCTTTGCCCGGGAGTTGAACCCAGGGCATACGGTGTGATAGGCGGAGCACGCTACCATCACACCACGGTGGCCGCCAAAACAAAAAAAACAGACATAAAACAAAAACTAAAAACACAAACAACAATGTAATGTTAGATACTAAAAGAAAGTTTACTTAGCCATAAAATTGGTCCGAACTAACGAATTACAAAAAAGGAAGGTGCACCCTAATATTCGTTCGTTCGAAACAATTGATAACATAAAAAATGAATGTGACAAAAGAAATGTGATCGATCCATTTGCCAAATTCACTCTTTTTTTTAAGGAAGGATGATGTAAGGATAAACTAACCTTCACATCCGTTTAAAATAATATAAGCTATGTGCATGCAGATTTAGTTGCATTTGACAGGGCGGGCAGTTGGCAACGCGGCTGCGGCTCACGTCACTGACAGAAAATGAGGATACATAATAACCACGAAGCCGACGGACGTGTTTGGAAGTCCAATAATTAATTAGTAAAAATAAGTGCTTATAGACTCACAAAATTAAATTGGGTTTTTTTTTAATTCAAATGGAACGTGACGAGGACGACGCCACGCTAAGATCCTGGGACAAAATCAAAACGAGAACGACCACGGTGTGGAGGCGACGGAACAATTGGTTGAAGGTGATCAAACCAAAGCTAACCTATATGGTTAGCTTATAGTATCCACTGGGGCAACAGGTGGCAGAAGGGATGTAGATGTTGATGATTTCTAGGTTTGCATCGCCTGACCGGACAGATAGGCCTTGAAGTTCTAAGACATTGTCCCTGCGGTCGATGCCAGGGTAGACAGTTCGAATCACAGCTGTTCAACGAACTGTCTCGCATGTTGGGGATAACACATCTGCGCACAACAGCATACCACCCACAAGCAAATGGTATCATCGAACGTTGGCACCGCTCCTCATGGAACTTGGGGGTGGGGAGGGAGAGGATGGCTTGAAGGTTTAATGTGGCCACTAAATCGTTCCCGAGATGGTCGGCCTAGCACCGTAATGGTGCTGTGGTACCGGAGAGTACCGGATCTGTATCCGGCAAAGGACCATCACATCGATAACACTCCCCAAAGCCTTCGAGGAGCAACCTTATCGCTTGAGCGTACCGCCGACTTCATCGTCACTGAAAAACGCACTTGCATAAACTTCAAAAAAGGAAAGTGGAATAATATAAATCCTTTACAGACAACCGCTTTGCTGCCCTCCCTATCCCGACTGACGCCCGCCAAGGGGAGCGTGCCTTCCGTAAGGTCATTAAATCCGCCTCGGCACGGAGAATTCCCGAAATCCGGCCCCACTTCCAGTCGGAGGCCGCAAACTTAGCGAGAGAACGTGACCTTATAAGACAGCTTGATCCAGGCGACCCCCAAATAAGGGATATAAACCAACGCATCAGATTGCTTGTAGATGAACACAAGCGGGCGAAATGGGAGGAGCACCTAAGAGGTTGTAACCTCTCTACCGGTGTGGGTAAACTTTGGTTCACCGTAAAGTCCTTATTATTATTATTATTATTATATTTCTTTATTACGGTCTTTAAGACCTAGTTGATGTTAAGTAAACATTTGTTTCATTAAATATTAAGTTTTTTACAATATAAAAATAATTTTACTTTAAACTTATTAACATTTTCACAATCTTTTATCTCAGTAGGTAGTTCATTGTACATTTTGTACCCAGTGTATTCTAAAGTCTTCTTTGCGAACTCTGTTCTTACTCTAGGCAGTCTTATATTATTGCAGTATCTAGTTCCATAGCTATGGATCTCGTGATTACTCGGTAGCATTCCTAACCTTACATGATGTATAAATTTCAAAGTGAAGTAACTTATTGACTGTTTTATACTAAGCCAGTTTAACCGATTCAGCATTATAGTTTTTGATGTTCTTGGGGGACATTTTAATATAAATCGCTTGGAATGGTTCGAATCCAAGCACAAAGACAAAGTTTCCATCCATACTTATTTCGTTCGAGCGTACCGCCGACTTCATCATCACCGAAAAACGCACTTTCATAAACTTCAAAAAAGGAAAGTGGGAAGAATATAAATCTGCAACAGACAGCAGCTTTGCTGCCCACCCTATCCCGACTGATGCCCGCCAAGGAGAGCGTGCCTTCCGTAAGGTCATTGAATCCGCCTCGGCACATTTCATTCCCGCCGGGAGAATTCCCGAAATCCGGCCCCACTTCCCGGCGGAGGCCGCGAGCTTAGCGAGGGAACGCGACCTTATAAGACAGCTTGATCCAGGCGACCCCCAAATAAGGGATATAAACCAACGCATCAGATTGCTTGTGGACGAACACAAGCGGGCGAAATGGGAAGAGCACCTAAGAGGTTGTAACCTCTCTACCGGTGTAGGTAAACTTTGGTCCACCGTAAAGTCCCTATCGAATCCGACTAAGCACAAAGACAAAGTTTCCATCGCCTTTGGCGATAAGGTGCTGTCGGATGCGAAAAAATGCTCGAGCGCTTTCTGCCGACAATATATAATGCATCCTACGGTCGACAAAGATAGACGGAGAGCCAATAGACACGCACATAAACACAAACTCAGCGCGTCACCAATTACCATCACCGCTAGAGAGGTTGAGGACGCCATTGGTCGCGCTAAACCATCCAAAGCAGTGGGCCCAGACGGCATAGCCATGCCGATGCTTAAAAACCTAGGGAAAGAGGGTTTCAAATATTTAGCGCATGCCTTCAACCTGTCTCTTTCCACCTTTGTCATACCCGAGAAATGGAAAATGGCCAAGGTGGTCCCGCTACTAAAGCCTGGGAAACCAGCTAACGTAGGTGAGTCATATCGTCCGATATCTCTCCTATCGCCAGTGGCAAAGACGCTTGAAGCCATTTTGCTCCCTTATTTCCAAGCACATTTGCAGCTAGCCCCTCATTAGCATGGCCTCAGAAAACCCCATAGCACTACCTCCGCGCTAAATTTCATTAGCACCCAGATAAATTGCGGTTTGAATCAATATCCCCACCATAGAACAGTACTCGTAGCGTTAGACCTATCAAAAGCTTTTGATACGGTCAACCATGGCTCGTTACTGCAAGACCTGGAAGGATCTACCCTTCCCCCATGTCTTAAAAGGTGGACCGCAAATTATCTGGGTGGTCGGCAGGCATCGGTGCAATTCAGAAACGAAACATCAAAACAAAGGAGAATTAAACAAGGGGTGCCACAGGGTGGTGTCCTATCCCCGCTTTTGTTTAATTTCTACATATCTAAGCTACCTTCACCACCGGAAGGAGTCACATTCGTTTCCTACGCCGATGACTGCACAATAATGGCCACAGGCCCAGGCCCAAAGATCGATGATCTATGCAATAAAATAAACGGCTATCTCCCTGATCTCTCCAGTTTTTTCGCCTCGCGAAACCTGGCATTGTCACCGACTAAATCTTCCGCGACCTTATTTACAACATGGACGCCCCAAATGTCGACCATATTGAACATCAACGTCGATGGCACTACGCTACCGACTGTCCTACACCCCAAAACCTTGGGTGTGACGTTTGATCAGGATCTACATTTTGGTGCGCACGCAACCGCAATTGTTCCAAGAATTCAGAGCCGTAATAAAATCCTCAAATCCCTTGCTGGCAGTACCTGGGGAAAAGATAAAGAAACGCTCTTGACCACATACAAAGCAATTAGCCAGCCGATTACGTGCTACGCGTCACCCATATGGTCGCCAAGCCTAAAAACCACCCACTGGAAGAAACTACAGGCCTGCCAAAATACTGCTCTCAGAATCGCCACGGGCTGTCTTCTTATGTCCCCAGAACACCATCTGCATAATGAGGCGAGAATACTCCCCATCAGGGAGAGAAATGAGATGCTGACCAAACAGTTTCTGTTGAATACCCAGAAACCTGGGCATCCCAACAGAAATCTGATTGACGAACCAGCACCGCCTAGGGGCCTCAGGAGTCATCTCCGTAAGCATTTTGAGGAAATACGGCACCTGAGAACCCAGCCGTATGAAGCGGAAAAACACAAGCAGGTCCTTGGTGAACTCCATAGACAGGCGTCGGACCTTTATGTCGGGAATTGCCCGGTGAATCCAGTACTTGAAGAAAAATATCCAGAACTCGCAGAGGAGGAAGGCATACTCCCCAGGGAAACGCGTGTCACTCTTGCTCAACTTCGTTCTGGATACTTTAACAGGTTAAACTCTTACCTATCCAGAATCAACCCCGACATACAAAATGTATGCCCTGCTTGCAATGTGTCCCCACATGACACCAACCATCTCTTTAATTGTAATGTGGAACCAACGCCTCTAACACCCCTTTCCTTATGGTCCACCCCTGTTGAAACGGCAAGTTTCCTTGGACTCCCGTTAGAGGATATTGATGACAATTTGTGATCGGTCGCGGCTATTAGGTGGGGCGAGCATTGCTACAACAACAACAACAACAACAACAAAGTTTCCATCGCCTTTGGCGACAAAGTGCTTTCGGACGCGAAAAAATGCGCGAGCGCTTTCTGCCGACAATATATAATGCATCCTACGGTCGACAAAGATAGACGGAGAGCCAATAGACACGCACATAAACACAAATTCAGCGCGTCACCAATCACCGTCACCGCTAAAGAGGTTGAGGACGCCATTGGTCGTGCTAAACCATCCAAAGCAGTGGGCCCAGACGGCATAGCCATGCCGATTGCTTAAAAGCCTAGGGAAAGAGGGTTTCAAATATTTAGCGCATGTCTTCAACCTGTCTCTTTCCACCTTTGGCATACCCGAGAAATGGAAAATGGCCAAGGTGGTCCCGCTACTAAAGCCTGGGAAACCAGCTAACATAGGTGAGTTGTATCGTCCGATATCTCTCCTATCGCCAGTGGCAAAGACGCTTGAAGCCATTTTGCTCCCTTATTTCTAAGCAAATGTGCAGCTAGCCCCTCATCAGCATGGCTTCAGAAAACTCCTTAGCACTACCACCGCGCTAAATGCCATTAGCACCCAGATAAATTGCGGTTTAAATCAACACCCCCACCATAGAACAGTACTCGTAGCGCTAGACCTATCAAAAGCTTTTGATACGGTCAACCATGCCTCGTTACTGCAAGACCTGGAAGGGTCTACCCTTCCCCCATGTCTTAAAAGGTGGACCGCAAATTATCTGGGTGGTCGGCAGGCATCGGTGCAATTTAGAAACGAAACATCAAAACCAAGGAGAATTAAACAAGGGGTGCCACAGGGTGGTGTCCTATCCCCTCTTTTGTTTAATTTCTACATATCTAAGCTACCTTCACCACCGGAAGGAGTCACAATCGTTTCCTACGCCGATGACTGCACAATAATGGCCACAGGCCCAGGCCCAAAGATCGATGCGCTATGCAATAAAATAAACGGCTACCTCCCTGATCTCTCCAGTTTTTTCGCCTCGCGAAACCTGGCATTATCACCAACTAAATCTTACGCGACCTTATTTACAACATGGACGTCCCAAATGTCGACCATTTTGAACATCCACGTCGATGGCACTACGCTACCGACTGTCCTACACCCCAAAATCTTGGGTGTGACGTTTGATCAGGATCTACATTTTGGTGAGCACGCAGCCGCAATTGTTCCGAGAATTCAGAGCCGTAACAAAATCCTCAAATCCCTCGCTGGCAGTACTTGGGGAAAAGATAAAGAAACGCTCATGACTACATACAAAGCAATTAGCCAGCCGATTACGTGCTACACGTCACCCATATGGTCGCCAAGCCTAAAAATCACCCACTGGAAGAAACTACAGGCCTGCCAAAATACTGCTCTCAGAATCGCCACGGGCTGTCTTCTTATGTCCCCAGAACAGCATCTGCATAATGAGGCGAGAATACACCCCATCAGGGAGAGAAATGAGATGCTGACCAAACAGTTCCTGTTGAATACCCAGAAACCTGGGCACCCCAACAGACATCTGATTGATGAACCAGCACCGCCTAGGGGCTTAAGGAGTCATCTCCGTAAGAATTTTGAAGAAACACGGCACCTGAGAACCCAGCCGTATGAAGTGAAAAAACAACCCCAGCGGGTTAGGGGATCAGAATATACCCGCAGTAGGTATGCCTGTCGTAAGAGGCGACTAAAATACCAGATTCAAGGGGCTGTGTAGCGCAACCCTTCAGGTTGCCAGCGCAATATATAGCTTCTCCAAACCCAATTGTCAACCTCACCTATCCGCGGCGAATCCTGTTTCACTATCAGACGAGGCTCTGGCGACCCCAAGCTCCTCATGGAACTTGGGGGTAGGGAGGGAGGGAATGGCCTGAAGGTTTAATGTGGCCACATAAATCGTTCCCGAGATGGTCGGGCTAGCACCTTAATGGTGCTATGGTACCGGAGCGTACCGGATTTGTATCCGGCAAAGGACCATCACATCGATAACACTCCCCAAAGCCTTCGGATAGCAACCTTATCGCTACAACAACAACAACAAGTGAAAAAACACAAGCAGGTCCTTGGTGAACTCCATAAACAGGCGTCGGACCTTTATGCCGGGAATTGCCCGGTAAATCCAGTACTCAAAGAAAAGTATCCAAAACTCGCGGAAGAGGAACGCATACTGCCCAGGGAAACGCGTGTCACTCTTGCTCAACTTCGTTCTGGATACTGTAACAGGTTAAACTCTTAGCTATCCAGAATCAACCCCGACATACAAAATGTATGCCCCGCTTGCAATGTGTCCCCGCATGACACCAACCATCTCTTTAATTGTAATGTGGAACCAACGCCTCAAACACCCCTTTCCTTATGGTCCACCTCTGTTGAAACAGCAAGTTTCCTTGGACTCCCGTTAGAGGATATTGATGACAATTTGTGACCGGTCGCGGCTGTTAGGTGGTGCGAAGCATTGCTACAACAACAACAACAACAAAAACAACAACGACAACAAAAACAACAAAAACAAAAACAACAACAACAAGAACACGAACAAAACAACAACGCGTCCCTTGATACCACCTTTGATAATTTTTGATAAAAATTAGGTGGTGCTCCGTCTTGTAGAACGTTATCGCGCAAAATTAAGGTAATTCTTTACAGACAGCGGGACACTTTAATACGTGTCCAAAACATTAAGAGGTATCAAAAATATTAAGAGGTCAAAAATTTGGCGTCTATCAAAAGACATTAACGAAAAATGGGGTAATAGTCTAGTTGAGGGGTCGACTGCTAATACGCTACCAAAAATATCGAGAGAGCTGTCAAAAGACGCGTATTAATCTTGAGAACAATAATCCGATGGCGGAAAAGAAAAATTATATCTATGTCCGGATATATTTGCAGTTGAAGTTGCGAATTTTCATGTGGTTGTTGTTGTGTTCGTACCCACAAAAAAAATTGTGCATCACCGTGGCGGTAGCCACGGTTATACCACACACCCGGACTTGGCATGGCGTAGCCCAGGGTTATTTTTTATAAGCGCGGCCGAAGGCCGCCAACTCAGAAAGGTGTTCTGCGCAAAAATACTATGGATCCCACCCCCGGTTTCAGAAGTACTCGCGGATCTTTTTTCGCTTTTTCGTTAATATCTTTCTAACGGGTAAAAATAAGTTAACTTGCGCTTTCGGATTCTTGATCTGGACGTGAATACGCGTCTTTTGATACCTCACTCAAAAAAAAGGCCCAATTTTAGGGTGGGCCCCTAAACTGCACAATTACCATTATTGTAAGTCAATCAACACTTTGCGACATTCACCGACGAACCTCCGTTACCAATTTATCGTTTTTTTCTTTGCTCCACCTTTAACTTTGTGACTGCAAATAAGTGAATTTGACTACATTTATCAGCAATGGCCCAAGTGGGTACTAAATTCGGGAACAATAGGTCTTCCCTGTTTCCCCCCCCCCCCCCCTCCTCCCCCCCCCCCCCCTCCACCTAAAACAAAACGTAAAAAGCCGGAAAACTCAATAATGGAAATTTGTCCTGATCTACCAATAACAAAAAAGGATAATCCTCGTTTTTGGTTATGTCATCACTTGACGAAAATAAACCACTCGCATCATTCTCCTGTTTCGCCATCCACAAGGGAGTACAAGCTATTAGCAATAAATCAACATTACCCAACTTCGTGATGGTAACTTCTTACTACTCGTTAAAAATCAAAAGATCGCTGACATATTTCTTGCTGCGACACACTTGCCTGGAGTCACCAAAATCTCAGCCATCCTACACGAAACTCAACTGCGTCAAGGGCACCATATACGCTCCTTACCTTAGCCACCTTCCTGAAGATGAAATCGTTAATGGCTTCAAGAATAGCGGGGTGATTAAAGCCTACAAAATCTCTCGTATGATCGACGGTAGCCGTAAGTTTACAGGATCCATATTACTAACTTTCAATAAATACCACCTACCGGAAGAAATTGAAGTCGCTTAGAGAACCCTTTCCATTCGCCCATATTTTCCCAATCCAATGCGTTGTAAACAATGTCAGATTCTTGGACACACTGCTAAGTTTTGTCGTAATGCTCCTGTTTGTGCCACTTGTAAATCTCCTCCTCATACAGAATCTGATTGTACTAGAGTTATGTGTGCCAATTGCCTCGCCGATCACCCATCTTACTCAAACATTTGTCCTAAATTTCAACAAACTAAAGAAATCTTGAAAATTAAAACCGTAAACAAATGTAGTATGCGGGAAGCCGTACAAAAATACAAAGATCAACTAACTTCTACTCCAAACCCAAAATCTTTTGCTAATATAGCTAAATCCTCTATTAATAATGTAAATATTACCACACCTAAAACTGAATCTTCTAACACAACTATACTTACACAGGTAAACACCCAATTCTCTTCCCCCTTAGACACCCCTTCTCCACCCTGTCCACTGGACTCTCTACCCCACTCCCTCCATCTATGATGGATACCTCCCCTCTCCGCGCCCCTCACATAGACCAAGATTTTGTTTCTAATTCTCCCAAAACCTCAAGCCCCAACTCTTAAGTCACTTTTCTTTCTCTTCCTTCCATTCTCTTATTCAATGGAACATGAACGGATATTTAAACAATTACGTTAATCTTGAAGTATTAATTAAAACTCATAACC
Source organism: Eurosta solidaginis (assembly GCF_040869045.1). Classification (NCBI taxonomy): domain Eukaryota; kingdom Metazoa; phylum Arthropoda; class Insecta; order Diptera; family Tephritidae; genus Eurosta; species Eurosta solidaginis. The sequence continues at coordinate 122,370,383 of NC_090321.1, forward strand.
CCTCTTTTGTTCTTTCAAACGAAACTCACATCGCTCCTAACGTTACTCCTCCCACCCCTTTTGCTTACATAGGTCACTTTTAAAACCATCCTCACATAACCTCCAGTAAGCAAGGAATTGCCATCCTGTTTAAAAAGAACCTACCCCATTCATCCTACCTCCCTCATTCCACAATCTCCACGGTGGCAATTTTTTTTTTTTTTTTTTTTTTTATTTATTTACGGTCTTTAAGACCTAGTTCGAGGTAAAAAAAAATATATATATATATATAAATAAATTGTATACATTACATGCTTAATGACCTACAGTATAAAAATAATTTTGCTTTAAACTTATTAATAGTTTCACAGTCTTTTATCGCATTTGGTAATTCATTGTACATTTTATAACCTATATATTCTAAAGTCTTCTTCGCGAACTCCGTTCTTACTCTAGGAAGTCTTATATTTCCCCTGCTTCTAGTTCCATAGTTATGTATTTCATGATTAAAATGTATTCTCCCGTTCAGATAATTCGGTGTTATTCCTAATTTCATATGATGTATAAATTTCAATGTGAAATAACATATCGACTGTTTTACACCGTAAGCCATTGAGCTCCAAACCCCAAATAAATTAACAATTGTCTGTGCCTATTCATCACCTATTCAATCAATAACATCTACAGATTTCAATAACCTAATCCCTTCCTCCCGCCATCTTTTATCATATCTGGTGACTTTAACGCTTGGAGCGATCTTTGGGGCTCAGCCTCGGATAACTCCAAGGGCCGCGCGATTGAAGACTCTATTTTAGCTTCCAACTGCTTCGCCCTAAAACACGGATCTCCTACTCACTTAGGTCAATAGTTGGCAATTTCCATGTGGTTGTTGTTGTATTTGTACCCACCAAAAAAATTGTGCATCACCGTGGCAGTAGCCACGGTTATACCACACACCCGGACTTGGCATGGCGTAGCCCAGGGTTATTTTTATAATCGCGGCCGAAGGCCGACAACGCAGAAAGGTGTTCTGCGCAAAAATATTATGGATCCGACCCCCGGTTTCGGAGGTACCCGCGGGTCTTTTTTCGGTTTTTCGTTAATCTTTTGAAACGCGTTAAAATTTTTGGTAATAGTCTAGTTGAGGGGTCGACTGCTAATACGCTACCAAAAATATCGAGTGAGGTGTCAAAAGGCGCGTAATAATCTCGAGAACAATAAGCCGAAGGCGGAAAAGAAAAATTTTATCTCTGTCCGGAGATATTTGCAGTTGAAGTTGGAGATTTCCATGTGGTTGTTGTTGTGTTCGTACCCACAAAAAAAATTGTGCATCACCGTGGCGGTAGCCACGGTTATACCACACACCCGGACTTGGCAAGGCGTAGCCCAGGGTTATTTTTTATAAGCGCGGCCGAAGGCCGCCAACGCAGAAAGATGTTCTGCGCAAAAATACTATGGATCCGACCCCCGGTCTCGGAGGTACCCGTGGGTCTTTTTTCGGTTTTTCGTTAATATCTTTTGAACGGGTTAAAATTTTTTCGTTTGACACCTCTCTCGGCTACCGCCACTGTGATGCACAATTTTTTTGGGGGTACGACACAACACAACAACAACCACATGAAAATCGCCAACTTCAACTGCAAATATCTCCGGACAGAGATAGAATTTTTCTTTCCGCCTTCGGATTATTGTTCTCGAAATTAATACGCATCTTTTGACACCCCTCTCGATATTTTTGACGCGTATTAGCAGTCGACCCCTCAACTATACTATTACCAAAATTATATTTTTCATTTTTGGAAGCCTTCTCACAAAAGAGTAGAACTGTCAATTTTACTAGACTTAAAAAAACCATTCAGAACCAAATATTAGGTAACTAAGCTAGAACAACTCACAAATAAATAACCACTGTTCTAGACTGTTACCATAACAATAAATTTAATGAGAAAAGCAGGAGGTAAATTTCAGAAATATAACATACCAAAACTGCACCAAACACAGTAGACTGGAAAACTTTGTTTGAGAAGATAGTTATGTATCTATATTTCTAAAAAGGCTTGTTCCCTTAACAATCACAAATTATCAGAAGAATGCCATTAACGAAATGAAGATTGATTCGTTCTGCGCATAAACGTCACACTTGATTGCTTCAGCGAATGAAAGAAAGAGAGAAAAAACAAACAAGAGATAAAGGAAAATGACGTAAATATGGGGAATATTTTGAATAAGGTGCCACGATTTTCCAACTTTTTCTTTTCGAGGGATGGCGTGGGTCCAAAAATTCACAAAATTATCATCCGCAACTCTAGGAGACTCTTAAGGCTCCATTACTGATACTTAGCATAGACTTGACTTGACTTGAGAACTGTCACTTACAGTTCTGTTAAATGAAAAGTACATGTTACTGATTACTCAAAACTTGGCAACATTTAACTTGACTTGGAAGTCTGTTGAATTTTGATTTTCTATGTAAGTTCTAATTGACGTTTACCTTTCGAGATGCCATTTGTTTGTTTCCATGTCATTTTGTCACACAAATTGACATTTATTTAAAAGTAAATTTCACCGCTGATTATGATGCCAGATTGTATGCGCCAAGTGGAGAATAATCGTGGCTAAGTTGCCAAGTTTACGCCAAGTCTAGTCAAGTCTATACTAAGTATCAGTAATGGAGTCTTTAGTTTATGAAATATAAGCTTTTTAATTTCCAAATTTAGTAAAATTTCAACTTTAATCCTGCACTTAAAATTCGGGTCGGGTTGGATTTTATATAAGGTGCCACGATTTTCAAACTTTTGTCGATTTGTAGGGGTAGAAGGGGTCCCAAAAATCACAAAATTATCATCCGCAGCTCTAGGAAACTCTTTGTTTATGAAATATAAGCTTTCCAATGGTGACAGAACTTTATCAAAATTTGCTTCGTAAATGTGTTTCAAGTGAACTATTTCACATTCTAAGCTTTGAGAAATATCCGACTTGTATTTTTCGACAAATTTTGCTGCGCTCGCCCGAACCGTAGTTTCATCCATGTCTTAAATTGCCACAAAAAGGAAAACTTTTCGTTCAAATTTCTCATAGCTGCAAATCGTTCAGTAATGCCAGTGATTACCGAATCAACGATCACCAAGAATGTATTGTTTTTGAAATCATACTCTGAATCATCCGTAATCATCTCATTTAAATTATCTTCAGAACGCCTTTTGGGTTTTCTCTTTCGAATGTCCGGAAACTTTGGCGAGATGTTCAATTGAATAGCAACTGTTTTGCATTCGTTTAAAATTGATTCCCATTGGTTCCTGATCAACTTCAAATCAGCTAATAAGGCATCTAGATGTCGGACCTCAACATCTGTGGTGGCGTTTCTCGCTTGGAGGACCACGCTTCTTTCATTAAATGTAGGGTTTTGAACCAAATTGAGGACAGCAAGATACATTCGAACTTGTTGATGTACTTGAGAATGCCGGTAACATCGCCGTATGCTTGCGCAGTCAAATTTGGCTTTTGGGTGAAAGACTATGAAGAGAGCTAGGTACATTTTTTTTGAGGATGTCACATCTTTGTGGAGTGCTGCCGAAGAAAATAATTGCAGCCGTACAACATTCTGCAGCATCAACACCAAATAAATTGATAGCGTTTTCTTTTCTGAAATAAATTGTTGCCTAAGTAAATGGTAATACTCTACCCCATCGGGTTAGGGGGTCAGAATATACCCGCGGTAGGTATGCCTGTCGTATGCGTAAGAGGGGACTAAAATATCAGATTCCAGGGGCTGTGTAGCGCAACCCTGCAGGTTGCCAGCGCAATATATAGCTTCCCCAAACCTAATTGTCAACCTCACCTATCCGCGGCGAATCCTGTTTCACTAACAGACGAGGCTCTGGCGACCCCAAGCTCCTCATGGAACTTGGGATGGGGAGGGAGGGGATGGCCTGAAGGTTTAATGTGGTCACATAAATCGTTCCCGAGATGTTCGGGCTAGCACCTTAATGGTGCTGTGGTATCGGAGCGTACCGGATCTGTATCCGGCAAAGGACCATCACATCGATAATACTCCTCAAAGCCTTCGGGGAACAACCTTATCGCTACAACAACAACAACAATTACTCCTACCCCAGAAAATGGTCAACATTTATAGTGCATACAAAGAACATTTCAACTCACCAAATTCACTCATATTAACAGAGTACATGTGGAACTTAAGAGCGAATTGAGAGTTTCACAAAGTTACACTGCCACACCGCCATTTTATACAGGGTAAAAGTGTAACGCTTTTGCGTTGCAAGCAGGCAAGGCGTTGCCTGTTTTTTAGAATAGAACAGCAACGCTTGCGCAACACTTTATCCAGAAAAGAAAACGCTATCATAGCTGCGGGTTGCACAAGACGAGTAATCAGCATTCGAGTTTTTGTCGAGAATGTGACGTAGTGGTCCGTTGTAAGCTCTTTTCATATTGGCGCCGTTATCGTACCCTTGTGCACGACAATCTTCAATCATGTATGGCAAACTAGATCAGCGATTTTCTGAGCAGTTTTTTGGTTACAATTCACGAAAGCCAAAATCTGTTCTGGAATTTTAAATTTGTTGCTTTCGAATTGAAATGGAGTGAGCGCAAAATGAACGTAGTCAACGTGACTAGCATCAAGCATAGCATCAACGATAATAGCAAAATACTTAGCTTTCTTGCCTTGATCTAATATAATTTCCCTCACATGCTTTGCATAAATTTCTATAAACTCGTTCTGAATGTTTGGGGAAAGATAGTGGACTTGTAAACGTTTGTGCTGCTATTGTTCTAACTTTCTCCAAATGATCTCTAAGTATCGGATCATAATGGCTTATGAGATCTTAGATGCCCAAAAAATGTCCACCCTTTCGCTTTTTGAGGGTGCCTTTCATGGGGGTGTTTTGCGCCTTGCACTCACCGGCGTCACCCCAAACCGTCGATTCGTAGGTGTTTTTACACCCTCCATCCCTCATGTAGGGGCGGAGCCTCCTCGTGGTGGCACCTGGTAACGCTTCGGCGGCTAATTCGAGCGGCGACCTCTCTTCCCACTCTCCTCAAACCCTTTTTTTTTCCTTCTTTTTCCTTTTTCCTTTTTCTCTCCCCCTCTCCTTAAATGGGCTGGATCAAGGTGTTATACGACCCGTGCCGAGGATCAGCCTGGCTGGGGGACCATAAATAGCTCAGTCGTTAACGGAGTGCATCGAATACCGGGCGACCTTCGATGCTATTAAGCCTTACCCGGACATCGCGGATCTCTGTCCGGGTGGACCTTTCCCCTTCTCCGCTACTCGTGGGTATAAAGTATGGAGGATAAAATTCTAAAAAATTATAAGGAGGGCGACTCTCCAAAGAAGAAGTCGTTAGGAGCTTGCTCCGCTAAGGCTACGGCTCAGCCGGGCCTAAAATTAACTGAGGGAACTCCTCAGAGGTTCGCTGCTGCAGCGGCAGATAGGCAGAAAAGGGCCGAGAGTTTATCCGGTTCGAGCAGTCCGATGGCCAGTACCTCTCATGGAGGGGGTACTGACCGGGAGGTCATCAGTGCCACTACCGCCCCTCCCTTGGGCCCCACCAGCAAGCCCTCCACCCAGCGACAAGCGTCTGGTGGGTCAACTGCTGGGGGCCTCAGGGCGAGGGGAGGGGTCGGCTATAGGGCCAAGGACAAACCTAGGCAGGAAAGGGATGAGGTAAAATCCAGTCAGGGTACTCCAAAGGCCGGTACCTCTCGGGGAGGGGCCACCGACCGGGAGGCCCTTGGGGCGGCTGCCGCCCATCCCGTAGCCACCAGCACGGCTGCCACTTAGCGTCAAGCGTCTGGCGGTTTGGCTGCTGGGGGCTCCAGGGGTGTGGGGGCCGGCTCCGGGGTCATGGGAGGCAAAAAGCCCAGTCATCAGGACAAGCGCTGGGCTGCCCGGATCCTGCGTAGGAATGCCTCCTCACCGGTTAGGAGGGGGGAAGTTTCCGCGGAGGACTGGGCAAAGGCTCAGCGTGATCTTGTTTGGGCGAAGCAAATGTTGCCGGAGTTCAGATCGGACTGGCTCGAGAGCGATGAAGCCTCGCAGCGCCAGCGGTCCATAGATGAAGCCAACTCTACGGCGCCGAAAAGGCCAAGGTGCAGGGAGGCTGGACTCGGTCTTTCGCCGAAATAGCCAAGGATCGGCAGATCATTGGTGTGATGGATTAGAGCAGCGAAGATGGCAGGATCCCGAAACAGCAGTGGAAGTGGATCGAGGCAGCGCTCGCTACTGTGGCCGTTAAGGCCAAGAAAGATAACCCTGGTCCGCCGCCTTCTTATACCGATGCGGGGTGGTTCCAGGGCAATATAAAACTAATTGCGTGTGACGACGCCAGGTCGGCGAAGCTTTATAAAGCCGCCGTTTCGCTGATAGGGGAGGTGTATCCGGGCGCGCGCCTCAAGGTAGTGAGGGCGCGAGCCTGGGTTCCAGTGACGCCAACTGATATCCTGGAACTTCTCCAGGAGTACAACCCGGGTCTACCGACCCAAAACTGGAAGGTGGTTAACGTTGAGAAGACTGAACGGGCCACGATGCAGATAGTCCTGCTGCTCGACAGCGCAAGCGTCGAAGCGTTGAAAAGGCAGGATTTCAGGGTAAGCTACGGCTTCAAAAATATAAGCCTTAAGGTATATAAGGCTGATGTCGAAGCCTTGGTAAACCTTGCATCTCGTGCGGAGGTGGCTGAACTCCCCCCCAGTGAAGACGAGATGGAGGTAGACGAGGGCAAAGAAGCTGGGGGCTATGCTTCGGCAAGTTCGAGCGGAAGCTTGGCTCTCAGAGGGTTATACTCTGAGGGTCAGCTTCTGGAGGATGCCGATTCCGACGCGACGCTCACGGGGGAGAGCACAAATAAGCAGTGATCCGGGTCTTCAGGTGTGGTAGACATCGTTCTAGTCCAGGAGCCGTGGATCACTGGCAACAGGATCTGGGGTGCGGACACCAGCGTATAAGCTTTATAGCGCTCAGGAAAAGGGTAAGCCTCGCACATGTATTTTGGCTAAGTCTACTCTTAATGTTTTTCTTCTACCCAACTATAGCGATGGGGATTTGACAGCGGTCAGCGTCGAGGGGCTAGGGAGGAGCTTTAAACTCGCCTCCTTCTACCTAGCGCACGATCACCAAGGCTCATTACCACCGGATAATTTCAAGGAGTTCGTGAGAGCGGCAAATCCACGAAACGATTTTATGTTGCTCGGAGGCGACGCCAATGCACATCACGCCCAGTGGGGCAGCAGAGATACAAATGACCGAGGTGAGTCTCTATTCAACTATCTGGTAGGCACTAACCTGAGTATATGTAATAGGGGAAATGATCCCACTTTCATTACGAGGAACCGCAAAGAGGTCCTTGACATAACACTGGTCGCAGACTCTTTCAGTGACCTTATCGTTTCTTGGAGGGTTCTAAAGGAGCACTCCTTTTCTGACCATAGATATATAATTTTTTCTATATCGCAGGCGCACGCAAGTCCTAAGTATATACAAAACATTAGAAGAACTAACTGGGGCTACTATAAGAAGATTGTAGGTAAAAAGCTATCTGAGGAGGTACGAGTCCCAGAAAGCGAGGAGGAGCTGGACTTGGAAACACACAAACCACCATGGTGGTCGGCTGATCTTGATAAACTTAGAAAGTCATGTAGGACGGCCTTCAATAAAGCAAAGCATGATGGACATGAATCCTCATGGGCTGCTTTTAAAGCGAAGATAAATATATATAAAAAAGCAATCCGGAATGCAAATCGATCCTCCTGGAGGGATTTCTGCGGCAGGATTGAATCCGCATCCGCGGCCTCCCGGTTAAGGAAGGTGCTATCAAAATCTCCAACTCAGCTAAGTTACGTCCAAAAGCCGGATGGGCACTGGACGGACTCCAGCGCTGAAACCATAAACCTGCTAATGGATAGGCACTTCCCAGCAGGAACGGGCGTGTCTTCAAGTTTTGTCAGCGGCGGGTCACCTAATGATCAGCTGATAAGCGAAATCACAGACGATAAAAGGATAGATTGGGCGTTACAGACCTTCAAGCCCTACAAATCGCCGGGGCCGGATGGAATCTTTCCGGCTCAGCTCCAGTATACTGCCGAACTTATAAGGCCCTGGATTAAAGGGATGTTTATAGGTTGTCTTAGGCTAAATTACGTACCAGTATCGTGGAGGGAAGTCAACGTGGTATTTATTCCCAAGGCAGGGAAACCCTCCCACTCTAAACCAAATGATTATAGGCCTATAAGCCTATCTTCTTTTATGCTTAAAGCACTTGAAAGACTTCTAGAGGATCACATCAGGAGGAGGATTTAGCCGTCGCTTCTTTCGCAAGCACAGCATGCCTATACTAAGGGCAGGTCAACTGACATGGCCTTGCACTCACTAGTATCCGCTATCGAAAGGTCGCTAGACCTCAAGGAATACACATTGGTGGCATTCCTAGATATAGCGGGTGCTTTCAACAACGTTCTCCCTGAGTCCATCACCTCGGCGCTGACCGATCTGGGGGTGGACGCGTGCCTGGTGGAGTTTATATACAATCTGCTTACGCGTAGGCAGATTAAAACTGAGCTAGGTGGATGTGTGATCCGCAGACCGGTCGGCAGAGGGACTCCGCAGGGAGGTGTTCTCTCTCCGCTACTTTGGGTGGTTACCGTCAACCAACTACTCCGCCTCATGGAATCGGAAGGTCACCAAGTGATCGCGTATGCAGATGACATCTGCGTTACCATGCGGGGGAAATTTCCGCAAACTCTTTGCAACCTAATGGAAGGGGCACTATCCAAAATCTCGCACTGGGCCACAGCCACAGGCTTGGAAGTGAACCCGGACAAAACCGAGCTTGTCCTTTTCACGAGGAGGTATAAGGTGCCAAATCTAACACCGCCAAGAGTTGGGGGTACGGTTTTAGCGTTTAGCGATCGAGTCAAGTATTTGGGTATAATTCTGGATAGAAAGCTATTGTGGAATGACCATATAGTGGAACGATGCAAAAAGGCAGCAGCAGCGCTGTTCACCTGCAAGAGGGCAATTGGCACCTTCTGGGGATTCTCCCCCAAGGTGACATACTGGATTTATACAGCCATTGTGGGCCCGATTCTTCTTTATGGTGCCTTGGTCTGGTGGCCTGCACTAGCTAAAACTACCTATCTTAAGACGCTTCAAAAGATGCAACGGAGTTCGGAACTCTGCATCACCGGGGCTCTCGGCTCCACTCCATCTGAAGCACTTAACACAATGCTATACCTTCCACCTCTTGACCTGGTGGTGAAGGAAATAGCGGTCATCGCCGCTCTACGCATAAGGGAAACAGGTCTCTGGTCAAACGGATCTGGTGGACACGCGACAATCCTGGGCACGAGCGCCCCAGTCCCAATACCGGCGCGCACTGACTACTGCACGCCAAATAACGTCTTCGTTAAAAATTACAGTATATATATACCATCGCGACAGGAATGGAATACCAGACAACATACGACACCGGGTGCCATCAACATATTCACGGATGGATCACTGTAGTGTTTACCAAGCGGAAATGCTGGCAATACACAGGGCTGTGAACTATCTCGGGTCTATGCCTAAGGATGGTAAACGGGTGTTTATTTTCTCAGACAGCCAGACGCATTAAAGGCCCTGGACTCATTCGTCGACAACGCAAAGTCGGTCACTGAATGCCGCAGATCTCTTAACGAGATGGCTCAGCACTTCAGTATCAGCCTTATATGGGTACCTGGGCACAGCGATATCGAAGGCAATTGCAGAGCAGACGAGCTGGCCAGAAGGGGCACCACCGACCATATCCTTCCGGAAATGATTCGGTAGGCATACCCATGGCCACTTTCAGGCTTCGTGTGAGCACAAGCACATTAAGAATTGCAAATGGACTATGGTCAGTCATATCTTCGTGTGAGACATCCAGGCAAACCTGGCCCTCATATGACAAGGGGCGCACAGAAGCGCTTCTGACTCTAAACAAATCAGCTCTATCGTCCCTGATAAGGGTTCTAACAGGGCATTGCTTAATAGGCACGCACGGTGCTAGAATGGGGGTAGCGACCTTCGACTTTTGTCGCAGCTGCAGATGTACAGAGGAGGAAGAGAGCGTCCAGAACCTTCTCTGTCACTGTCCAGCGCTTAGTAGGCGTAGGATTGCTATCCTCGGTAAACCTTTTCTACATGACCTAGCTGAGGTCTCTTGCTATGAAGTAAAGGCTCTGGCAAAATTTATAATTTCCACGAGGTGGTTTGACCCGCTTTAGGCAGGGTAGGGGTCCTCTTTTGAGACCGTACAGGGTATTACAATGGGCCCATTGGTGGCCTAAGTAGTGAGCTGTTACCATAGTGTTCAGCTCAGCCCTTGTAACCTAACCTAACCTTCGCTTTTTGAAAAAAAAATAGTGTCCAAAATTCTATATAAGATTTCTTTCCACTTTTGTGTTTCAGTGATTAGCTGTTCATTGATAAGTGTATCAACTGTAGCCTCCTTTCGAATTAGGTTTTGTAAAGATCGCCATTGAATATAACATTTCAGTATTTTCGTGTGATGGCAGTTTAGCGTATAGCTTCTTCCATACCTGGAATTTCGAATATTCGCCAGGACAACAAATTTTAGGTCGATTTAAAGTATTGGTGCTTAACAGACGACATGGTAGGCAATAAAAAGCATTGCTACTGGCACTCCACACCAACCAGTGACGCTCCACTTTCTCTCCATTTGGCAAGATTCTGTTTAACAACGAGGTAGGAAATGCCTCGTCATGACAATCACGTGGAAAAATAACAGGGCACTTTTGATGACCTCGACGAATTATTTCATTGACTTCTTCAGATCGCAAAAACTCATTATTCACGGTACCGATATCGAAGTCGTTTAAATAATCTAGACTTTGATACAGAGTTGGTGGTATTGTTGGAAGGCTTTTTGAAGACGAACCTTCATCAGTGTTACCACGAAAACTTTACGATTTCGGATTCATGTAAACATATTTTTTGTTTGATGTTTTTATTGTCTCCTCGCTGTTCGAGGGACCAGGTAAAAAATCATTATCAATATTGGTTGCTTTTGAAATTCGGCTTAAAATTTCCACCTGGAACAACTAAGGACTCTCCTGAATTAAAAAAAATGTCTTAGTACCTCTAAATCGCGGGCCCCCGCGAAATACCGGGCCCCCTGAGAAATATCGTGCCCTGCGCTTGCCAGGCTAAGGCTCCAGCTATTAGGAGTGATAAAGCTGTCAGATCTAGAAGCAGCAAGTGGCTTAAGTCCTAGGAAGCTTCTAGTATTTGTCAATAGGACGGAGTTTTTTTATAACATAGGTCCTGGTTCTTGATAGGGTTTTCAGCTTGGTCATTAAAACAAACTTCTGGTAACACTACGGACTCATTCAGTCTATGTGAGATCCTCATGAACCGGCCACTTCAACCTAACCTATATTTTGTGTTTTGGTTTTTACTTTAGAATCTACCGGTTACGTAAGCGATGTCAGCTAACTAAGCGCATTCAAATGTAGATCCATAAGGAACATGAGGTCGCCAGAGCCTCGGCTGTTAAAGAAACAGGATTCGCCACGGGTAGATGACGTTGACAATTGGGTTGGAGAGGCTATATATTGCGCTGGCAACCCATTGAAAGGATTGCGCTACAAAACCCCTTGAATCAATTTGGTATTTTAGTCGCCTCTTACGACAGGCATAGCTACCACGGGTATACTCTAAGCCCACTAACCCGCTGGAGCCATGAGAAGCGTGAGTGGGTGTCGCAAGGCAAGTTCCGTCGTGCCTGGTGTTGTTGGGTGAGCGGCCAGGCAATGCAGCAGGGTACACATGCACCATTCAGGAGGATACCCTCGCTGAGCCCAGAAAATCTGGGAAAATTAGATGTACTGCTCAGATCCAGCAAACGAGTATGTTCTTTACTGGCATATGATAAACTTGCAGACAACCAAACGTTAACTTTCCTATCCAAAAGGGAATTGGTGCTCGGCACTGCTGCGAAAGAAGAATAGACGTAGTCATATCAATTCGTTCCCGGGTTACTCAGGGAAAGCAGTTTTAGCAGTACTTTGCCCGTTTCTATTTGCACATCCATTCAAGGAACTTCGCATAATGGATTAAACAGTCATCTGCATTTATTCGTTTTTGTTTTTGTAGCACGCCTAATTTACTATCTATTACCCCAACATCTATCAATTATCCCTTGTTATAATCTTCGGGTACCCCCGCTACCGAAAGATGCCTTGGCGTGGTGGAGGTTCACTTGAATTTACTTTACAGGTCCTGATTCTGGTTATCTGAAATCCCCTTGAGTATCTTGTATTTATTAAGCACTTCCGGTTATATTAAAAACTTATTATCTATCCTTACTGATATTCGTTTCTTTTTCATTCTAGGCAATTCGATTTGACGATGTGGGCATAGCAATATTCCAGCTGTGGCTGTAAGAAGAAAGTACATTTGCTCAAACTACAAGAAAACTGCGACAACTGTCCCTCGGCCTTTTTAGTATCACATATAAGGCCCCAACACGCATATTATGGGAAAGGGTCAAGTTCAAAGGCTCAACATCACCTGCAAATCGACTTTGATAGCACGAAATGGGGCTGCATATATTCCGGTATTATATCTACAACACTCATATCTATGCAAACTGATACTAACAACACCACACGCGCAGGAAAAATTGAGCACCATCAGTGTGAGCTTCGAAACTCAAAATGGTTTCAGAAAGGGCACGACTACGAATGAGTTTATGTCTTTACATATGTAGTTTGTACATATAAATATGCACATATGTAAGGTTCACTAGAAAATTAAGGAAATTATTTGTAAAAACCATTGTATACATAATTTATTTATAATTAAATATTATTTAAACAAAAGGGACGCATTTCATTCATATAAAAAGCGAATTGACAGAAGGTAACCGGTACGGGTAACCGATAGGCCAGTTACCCGTGTTGTTGTTGTTGCATATGTTTTGGTTAGCGATAACGAAAACATACCTAATGAAGTAACTTAAAAATGTAAATAACATCGAGCGAGAAGGAATGTCGAAAACACAATAGGTAAGAGCGAGAAAGCGAGTCACAGGTACACTATTTTGAGAGAGCGCATGCGTTACCTTTTTCACGACAGCAATGTAAAAGTCATTAAGACGATAATTGGTGACCAAGTTATTGGTAACGATTAAGTAATCGATTAGGTAACGGGTACCTGTCTTGTAGGGGAGCGACATATTTTGGTAATTCACATTAAGCGGCAATCGAGCGACACATTGCAGCAAAAGTTTGTGTTTATTTTTGTTTGCAAAATGGACGACACAGTTTTTGAAGCTGTAATTATTTCATTTTTGTGCGAAGAAGAGGAAAGGAAAAGAAAAAGGTCGTGGCTATGGGTCCAAGACATCTCATCCACATGATATGAGGAAGGAGAGTTCCACACTATTTTGCCCAGATTGAAAAAATATGGTGCAAAATTCTTTGCATGTATTCTTATGAGGCAATTCACACCTAGCGGCAGCAGCACTGCGCGACACTTTCCAACGCGGCTTTTTTGCCTAGTTGATCAAATTTGCCGCGCTGTGCCGGGTCGCGCAGTGCTGCTGACACTAGGTGTGAATTGCCTCATAAGAATACATGCAAAGAATATTTTGTAGCGCAGTGCAGTGCCGCGTAGTGCAGCCTAATGTGGCCCGATTGCGGAATAACGACCCAACAAGACAGGTACCCGTTACCCAATCGATTACGTAATCGTCACCAATAACTTGTTCACCAATTATCGTCTTAATGACTTCCCTGCAAAAATCGAGTGACCAAAAACGCACACAGCCACACGAATTTTTGACAGGGGTGACGATTTGGAATGAAAAATTGTGCAAATGAAATAGCATGCTGACAAATTTTGCTTTCCCACAATGTATCGTGCTCTCTCGCACCTATTATTTTCAAAGGGATAGCAAAATACGTCATTTTTGCGTGCGAAAAATCCGCCTTTTCTAATTCTGCAGAAAAGTGGAAAATTTTTTCAATTTGTGTGATTTACATTTTGCAGAAATTAATATACGCATTCTTTAATATTTTTTGGTCTACTAAAGTGTGTTTTAGCAAAAAAAACTCATATCAATGTGTGCATGTTTATAAAGAAAGAAAGTGAAATATGTAATAGCATAGTATAAATAATCGTGAGCAATTCTAATGCAGAATAGTAAATTTTGATTTCCACATACATACAAGAAAAAAATTCTTGTTACCATTAAGATTTATTATCCCAAAATTGAAAAAAAAAAGATTAGAAAATTCGGTGTAAAAAAACGGCTATGTGTGCAATAAAATCGCCTCTCTTGTTGAGATACCCCTCCATGGTCTCCATTAATTATTGTGACGGAGGTGTGTTTGCAGCAGCAAAGTGAATCCAAACAGTGTAGGTCGTGGTGGTTGTTGTTCGTGGTCCGCATCAACTGGACCAGGTGTGGCAATGACGCCACATCCAGTTATACCAAGGTATATACCACAACAGCAGCCGGGTAATGCAAGGCCACGATAGCAGCAGCAACAACCTCCCAAGGCTGGTTATCATCGTTGATTTATAAAAAAAACAGTGTTGTGCATCTTTAATGCTTAAATATTTCCTCTGTTGAAACAGTTTCCACGATTCACTGTTCAACTAAAGCAGCAGCCAGCGTATGCCACCACCGAACAGCTGATAACAAAAACTTGGATGCACAGCAGTTTAAAGCCAAAATGGAAGTTGAGGAAATATCTGAAAATAAGGTAAATATATGTTTCGCGTTATTAACAAAATCGCCCTAAATTTTATGAATTAACAGATCGCTACGACGACAAAGCACCCGAACGTGTGATCAAAGAAAGCACTACAGAAATTATTGCCGGCGGGGCCGTATTCTACAATCCAGTACAAGAATTTAATCGTGATTTAAGTATTTCAGTACTTAATGTATACTCAAAGCGGTTGATAAGAGAGCGGGAAGCGGCGGCGCATAAAAATCCGCAAAATACAAAGGAAAGCAAGCAATGCTAATGACAAGAAACCATACACGGCTGGTGGTGTAAAATACGATGATGTACTGCGAATAATGGAAGCGCTTGCTGCAACAGGTTTACGTAGCATAAGTTATGCAAAAGAAGTAGCAGGCGTGCGTGAAATTGTTGCAAATGATCTATCTAAGGTGGCAGTAGATTCCATTAGCGTAAATATGCGACACAATGGAGTGGAACATTTAATTGTGCCAAGCGAAGGGGATGCAATGTAGGTTTGATATACGAATCAATAGCTAGTGATTTAACTGTAATAATCAATAATAAAATTCGCAATAGGACTCTCATGTACCTTTCAACTTCATATGAGAAGCGTTTCGATGTTATAGACCTAGATCCTTAATGTTGTCCGAATCGCTTTCTGGATGGCGCTATACAATCACTGACGAGTGGGGGTTCATTACTTGTAACTGCGAATGATTTGGCTGTGCTGGCAGGCAATACGCCTGAAGCCTGCAATGCCAAATATAGTTCTGTGCCTTTGCGTATGAAATGCTGCCATGAGATGGGATTGCGTATACTATTGCATTGCATTGAAACGCACTCTAATCGTTATGGAAAATATATTGAGCCACTTTTAAGCATTTCTGCCAATTTTTATATACGCGTATTTGTGCGTATGCATAGTAGTCAAGCGAAGTGTAAATATAGCATGAGGTTGGTATACAGCATTTTGGCCTTTTACCACAATCCAATTACTTACCATATCTTTATATTATGAACACAGCAAACAATGAATGGTATTTCAATGCACTGGTTGTGATACCTATACGCTACAGCCTATGGGTATTGTAAAAAGCAAGATCTCAGATAAAGGCAATGCGGAAGAAAAATTCGGTATACCAACTGGACCAAATGTTAATACAAATTGTGCGCATTGCGGTGATAAACATCATGTAAGTTTCAGCTATCCCACTTAAGTATTTAAACTCGAATAAATCAAATTTTTTCGTTCTTACTTAATTGGTGCTTAACCGTTTAAACGGTTATGTCCGTTCAAAAAGGCGCGTCAGTCGCTTTTTCAGTGGGTTAACTGGCACCAATTGTTCACACCAAATTGTTTCTTATATTCCCAAATATAGATGGGCGGTCCACTTTGGTCGCATCCCATACATGATCCAACGTTTGTTGAAGAATTGCTACAAATCATAGAAGAAAAACCGCTAAGTGATTTGGACACAACGTCGTTTAAAAGGTGTGTTATCGGCGGTATGCCTGAACTTGTATTGGGTACATGAGTTTTTATGTAAAAAATATTCATCATATCCAACATCAATACCTCGCATTCAATTGTGGACGCTGTACGCACTACATTGGGTTCACGTAATATGGACAAGCATATTGTTGATTCCAGTGGTAAGGCCACAATTTCAAATGATGGGGCAAAAATTAAGAAACTATTGGATAAAATAATAACACAACGTAGCGTGCTCAAGTGGTATAAGCTTATCTGGAAAAGATATTTCGTAACGAAAACCCTGGAAGATTACCGCGCCTTGTCTGCTGTGGTTCAACAAAATATAACTTGGATGTTTGTTGCTCTTTTTCAATTTTCCTGAATACAAATGTCTGGATTGGAAAAATTTCAAGCAAATAAAGCTTGGCGTGCAAAAGTCAAGAAATTACTTGTCATGCAACGGTAAATGCTTATAAATATATCATTAAAATTGCATCAGAGAATTTAAACACAATGAGAAGGCGTTTTTTTGGCATCCACTGCTTACGATCCATTTGCATGTGACACGTCTTGCACTTCACCACTATTCCCCAAATTCATGTTAACTTAACAGGGTGCAAGACGTAACAGAAAATTCTCTTAACGATTTTCTCTGTTCGTCTGTTACCAAAAAATTCTCTGATCAGAGTAAGTATATTGCAAATTTAATTCTTTGTTTTTTTTGTAAATAAATTATGATGGTTGGAAGGTTGAAGTCTTCGGCACAGACGAAGACAGTCCTGTCCTTACTTGTTTTTTTTTATATTCAAAGTGTGAATTTGAATCTGTGCCTATGATTCAGGGCAAAACAAAAACAAAAGTGCTACAAGTGTATAGGGGTTGGGCAGCTCCGATGTAAAGAAATATTTTGACAAGTATAAAATACATTATTCAGTTAACAAATATAGTCAAAAAAGATTCAGAAAGCTGCATTAAAAATTATTATAAATTTTTGATTCAAATATAATTCCAAAATGTGGTTGAAAAAATATATTCAGTGTTTGATCATCTAAAGTATTCATATTTGAGTATTTCTTTTGTTCAATTGTATGGTAACTCATTATTTTGTCAGAAAGAGTAATCAAATTATATTGATATGCAGAGAAATTGAAAATTTAATCACATAAATGGTGAGTGGGTATAAACAAACCTAGATTGGTATATTTGTACATACATATATTCCTAAACTAAAGATCAGCCTACACCCCCATTTCCCACCCACTTCACTGATACCAATATATCCATGCATAAGCTAACAAATGTTTGTACATTCACATGTTCAAATAAAAGACAAACTGTTTCAATCAACCACTTCCTACAAAAACTATTCTTACGCACAAGCATATGTACAAATCTATGTTCATATGTAAGCTAAGAAATATTTTTATATTCGCATGTTGACAAACAAAACAAAATTCACTTCAACCATCCAACCATACCCACAAGCACACATACATATGTACATATGTACATAAGTTAACACGAGCTTTGTTAATTTTCACCCAACAATAGCTGACTTAACACTTGTACCGATTTTTGACTAAAGTCAATAATCGCCGCATCAACAATAGCTAAAACTAATAAACAGGAAATCGCGTTCCAATTAGTTAACACGAGCTTTATTAATTTTTACGCAATAATTGCTGATTTAACACATGCACCGATTTTGACCAAAGTCAATAATCGTCGCATCAACAGTAATAGCCAAAATCTGGTAAACAGGAAATGATTGCAAAGCACTTTAACTATTGCGTCTGCTACATGAAATAAAAAACATTCTTAAATGAACAATTTAATATTAAGTATTTTTGTTGAGTGAGCAATTTATAACTATAAAAACCAATTACTTGTAATCACTAGTTTTTAAGTTTATACTGGACTTCAATAAATGCGGACATGCTGTCCCACTAAAAATATATTTTTTTTGTTCCCTTAATCCGAAGGAAAGTAACTTGTATGCTCATGTTTTGTATGTAAATCGCAAAATCCTGAAAACTAGCTTCCTCTTGATTTTTCATTCATAAATGCTTCTTCTTAAGTTGTCCGAATTGGTGATAGAATTCGGCAACCTGGCATTTTGCAATTCGGCAACATGGCTTTTGATAAAATCGTCAAAAGACAAATTTTTGCGATTTTATAAATTCCAACTTCGATGCATATGGGGGGTATTCATTATGACGAGCATAACTACTTTCATAACCCCGCACTTTTCCTATGAAATAATACCAAACTATTTATAAGCCTGGCGGCCACCGTGGTGTGATGGTAGCGTGCTCCGCCTATCACACCGTATGCCCTGGGTTCAACTCCCGGGCAAAGCAACATCAAAATTTTAGAAATAAGATTTTTCAATTAGAAGAAAATTTTTCTAAGCGGGGTCGCCCCTCGGCAGTGTCTGGCAAGCGCTCCGATTGTATTTCTGCCATGAAAAGCTCTCAGTGAAAACTCATCTGCCTTGCAGATGCCGTTCGGAGTCGGCATAAAACATGTAGGTCCCGTCCGGCCAATTTGTAGGGAAAAATCAAGAGGAGCACGACACAAATTGGAAGAGAAGCTCGGCCTTAGATCTCTTCGGAGGTTATCGCGCCTTACATTTATTTTTTTATTTTTATTTATAAGCCTGTATGAAAGTACTAATATGGTAGTAAAAAATGCAAATAAACATGCACAGATATTGCCTAGTAATTGTCCACTAACATATTAACTATATAATCTAAAACTTTCCATCCATTGTTCATATAAATTATTGCAAATAATTTTCCCATATCCTGAATTGCCGAGTTGTCACAGCTTATGGACATTTTTATTTGCTATTTGAAACGCCCTATCATATTCTGCCGAAAAATTGTTCGCGCAGTCACGCAGCCAAATTTGCAGCAACTGTGTTGCAGTTGCTACATAAGAGTGGTGTTTTACCCGTTTCTGGCCCGAATTCGCACTGTGACGTCATACTGTATATGCTGACTTGTTTATCACATGTCAGTACAAAGTAAGAATTTTACATTATTTTCATAGATAAAAATTAATATATGGGAGCGGCGAAAAAAATTAAAGTAATTTTGCGAAGAAATATAACATTATTTCGCAAAAGAGCAATAAATTCGTTTATTTTAATTTTATAATAAATTCCCCTTTTAGCTGTGAGTTGTTAAAGGTATAAACGGCAACACTTTTAACCACCGACGACACATAATTTGGCTCGTGCCTATTGTATTTCGTCGGCTAATTGCTACGAGCATTGATATTTACATATACATGGCCGTATACGCGGATTGCCATAATTGATTTGGTCGCTTCATAACGCGGAAAGCGACAAGTTGTTTTATTAGTAACTTAAGACACTGCCACAGCATCAAAGCGACCAAGCTTTTTATACATGTCTGCCTTTAATTGGAGTATTATTGAATATGTATATATGTATGTACATTTGTACTTTTTTGCTTTGGTTTGGATTTTCATACATATATATTCAATGATACAATGCTCAACATCTGATCAACAGGCACATGTCTTTTGTGTATTGTTGGTCTTATTTACATATTTAAGGGTTGATTTGAGGCAGGTCAAATGTATTTAAGTTTGACTTGGCTTATCAAACCTGCCTTTGAAAATATTCAAGTACATAGGTACTTACATCATTGTACTGAATAACACATATAAAATGCTTTAGGAAATTTCTTTATAGGTACCTCCCCTCCCACCCATAGTCCAAATAATAACTAAATATTGTTTTATTTATTCAACTGTTATCAAATATTTTATTTATTTCAATTTTTCAATTTATTAATAATTCATACTTCATGGTTAATATGCATACATTTTATGCAAATTAACGTTTTATAAATATGCAATGGATTTCGTGTGCATAGAAATTCCAAGTGTGCAAATGCCGTCGGCAAAACACTATTTGCATGCATATTTTAATTTGCATACATTTTCCTAACATTTTAATTTATTAACAAAAAGGGATGGGATAATTCATAAATGTATGATTAATTTACATACATTTCATGAAAGGGCATATTTTGGGTATATGAATAGGTTTTTGTTTGTAAAGAAATAAGCAAAATTTCTGCAATTTGCATCAACATAAAACAAGCAAATATATTGCTATTATTATATTAATTAAGTTCAAATTCGTATTAAATCATAAAACAAGCAAATATATTGCTACAAGTAATAAAATTTAAATTTAATTAATCCTACTAAATACCTATATTCCCACAAAGAAATCATATTAAGAGAAAATCCAGAGAATTTATACACCAGCTGAAACTGTTGACAGAGAATTTTCTGCTGTTAACTGGTTAACATTGAAATTGGATTGTGTGTGGTGAAGTGCATGACGTGTTCACATGCAAAAAAGTTGGAATCTAGCAAAAACGCCTTCTCATTGTGTTTAAATTCTCTGATTGCATGCTTGTTTATGATGAGCCATTCGAGTGAGCATGGAGATGGATGTTTTAAATACTGTAGAGTAAATTGGCTTACTATATAAGAATTCGAAATTTTTCCAAATCTTTGACTAAAAAGTAGCTACTAGCTTGTATAACTTTATTACTTTACTTTTAAAAAGATAAATCACTTTAGCATGGTAATATATACCTATTATTAAAAATTAATACAAACAATATCTTCAACATTTTTTTCTCGATTCACGAACACATTTAGAAAGGCTACACCGCCTGCTAAAGAGCCGGTATCTTGCCAACGCTTTAGCTTGGATGTAGAGGATGTGGATCAACACGAAAGTAACGTTGCTATTAGCGGAAATGCAATGAACAAACTATTTGAAATGGAAGATGAAAATAAATCCAACAATGCAAACACTATAAAGAGGATTCCTTATAATTTTTCAACTAAGGCATCTTGTGACGAAACTATATTTGAATGCCAACAGCAACGTACGTCTGATGAAAGTTTTATGGCTTTGGAAAAAATGTGTGATAAAACAGCATCCGATCCTAACAGCACACTATTTAAGTACATACATAGCGAGAACAAGGATATGGTTAAAGAAGATGCTAAAAAGCGCAGCGCCGATGGAAACTATTTTAAAATCCCTTGTAAACAAGGTAAGTGAATATACAACATATTGAAAGTTGATAAGATTGCGTGGTATAAATTTAATAATATAATCTTAGAACTTCAAGAAATAGATGAAGAAGCACAATCACTGCAACGTCTATTGCATGACTTATGCGTACAGGAGCAGCATCAATTGGATAATGAAACTCCTTTAAAAAGTATTGATGTAACACTACTAGAAGATATTGAAGCGCCATCTAAAATGTGGGACTCCACAATAGTGGGCGATACCACTTTACAAACTTCACCTTTGAAAATGGTGAAACTTCTCAGACCATCTACTATACTAGAGGAAAATTGTGAAGATCAGTCTAATAGTTCTTTGGGTGGTGATGATGCATCATCACACATAAGCTTTCAAAGCGCTCAAAAAGGCAGTGAAACTTCAGCGACAACAAGCTTTTAAAAAAAAAGGCTTTACCTACACTCTAAATCTACGCCGTCATATACGTACTCATACCGGTGGAAAACCATACAAATGCGAATACTGCGAATGCACCTTTGCTGTAAGCGATCCAGTGCTGTCGCATTTACTTACGTACACATCTGGGCAAAAATATTCATAGATGTGAGTTTTGCCCATCAACTTTTCCTCACTTTACGAAGTTACGTACGTATTTAACTACGCACAAAGACGAAGATCCAGAAACGCGGGAGCGAAATATGACAGCCTTAAAGGAGGAGGAGGCTAAATTAAAGCAAAATTTGGCCACTAAAATTCAGCAGCCGCCAAAACCCAAACGAAAATATACGTGCAATTTCTGCAACAAGGATAAAGGTTTATAAGACTGTGATTGTAAATGATATTCATTTTACTGATCGTTAATTCACAGATTTTACAACTTCATCTAAGCTAAAGCGACATATACGTATGCATACCGGCGAGCGACCATACTCGTGCTCAGAGTGTGGGAAATCATTCATTGAAATCGTAAGAATATACAATAGGGTTCAGAGTTTGAACGGGCGGCAGTTAAAAATGGATTTATTTTAAAAGTTAATAAAAAAACTTATATCTAAACATATCCGTAAAACGAAAGGCACAAAAACAAAAGCTCAGTAAAAATGGGACAACTAAATGAAAGCTTATATCCATATCGCCTGCTGATTGGATTATCACCCGGTTGTTGTTGTAGCAGTTAGGTGGGGCGAAACACTGCTCAACAATATCACCCGGTCTCGGGTGCCGTTTCGAAAAGCACCTTTCTCAGAAAATATTTGAATAACCCCGTATATTAGAAAAGCCCTATCACAGAATTCGGTTGAAGAATGCCCTAACTCAGATTTGGCTTCAAAAATGACCGATCTGAGCTCAAATACAACACATTTTGACAATAGCTAGAGTGTTTATGAAACAAATTCTAAGATAGGGCGTTCTTCAAACGAATTCTGAGAAAGGAAGTTTTTGGAACGGCAGCCGAGATTTGGTGATATTCCACTCAGCAGCCGATATGAATATATGGTAAGTCTCATTTTTACCGACCTTTCCTTTCCTTTTTAAAAATGTGCTTAACAAATCCATAAGCACTGTAACGTTAACAACTTTTTCATACTTGTTTTTTGATTTTTATTGAGAGTGGCGATTTTAATATTAGAACGGCTAATTTAGACAATTAAAATAACAAAAATTACTACAAATCCAAATTTTAGTGAGGACCTCTAGTTTACCATAAAAATATTAAAATTAAAATTCCCCATCTATCCTATTCGAGCTAAAAAAAATTACTCGAGGTCAAAGGTCATTGCCTTAATAGCACCGCAGAAAAATTCCTCCAATTCTTTTCTCCTAGAGAGAACAATAATTGGGGAATAGGAATTTCGAATCTTCGAAGTCAGCTGATTTGCCAATTGAAATTTTGTTGCGCATTTCTATTTTTGTTAACAAATTAAAAGTTTAGTTATTGTTGCGAATTTGTTTAAAATTGAGAAAAAAAAATATAAGCAAAGCAACAGGGAGCAACAAACGAATGATGCAACCATCTTTCACACGTTGTTATTGTAGCAGTGCTTCGCCCCATCCAATAGGTGCGACCGATCAGAAATTATCATCAATATCCTCTAACGGGAGTCCAAGGAAACTTGCTGTTTCGACAGGGGGGACCATAATGAAAGGGGTGTTAGAGGCGTTGGTTCCACATTACAATTAAAGATATGGTTGGTGCCATGTGGGGACACATTGCAAGCGGGCATACATTTTGTATGCCGGGGTTGATTCTGGATAGGTAAGAGTTTAACCTGTTACAGTATGCAGAACGAAGTTGAGCTAGAGTGACTCGCTTTTCTCTGGGGAGTATGCGTTCCTCTTCCGCGAGGTTTGCATACTTTTCTTTGAGTACTGGATTCACCGGGCAATTCCTAGCATAAATGTCCGACGCTTGTTTATGGAGTTCACCAAGGACCTGCTTGTGTTTTTTCACTTCATACGGCTGGGTTCTCAGGAGCCGTATTTCCTCAAAATGCTTACGGAGATAACTCCTTAGGCCCCTAGGCGGTGCTGGTTGACCAATCAGATGTCTGTTGGGATGCTCAGGTTTCTGGGTATTCAACAGGAACTGTTTGGTCAGCATCTCATTTCTCTCCCTGATGGGGAGTATTCTCGCCTCATTATGCAGATGGTGTTCTGGGAACATAAGAAGACAGCCCGTGGCAATTCTGAGAGCAGTATTTTGGCAGGCCTGTAGCTTCTTCCATTGGGTAATTTTTAGGCTTGGCGACCATATGGGTGACGCATAGCACTTAATCGGCTGGCTAATTGCTTTGTGTGTAGTCATGAGCGTTTCTTTATCCTTTCCCCAGGTACTGCCAGCGAGGGATGTGAGGATTTTGGTACGGCTCTGAATTCTCGGAACAATTGCGGCTGCGTGCTCACCAAAATGTAGATCCTGATGAAAGTCACACCCAAAATTTTAAGGTGTAAGACAGTCGGTAGGGTAATGTCATATGGTCGACATTTGACGCGGCCATGTTTTAAATAAGATCACCGATGATTTGGTTGGTTACAATATCAGGTTTCGCAAGGCGACAAAACTGGAGAGATTGGGGAGATAGCTGTTTATTTTATTACAAAGCTCATTGGTGTAGGAAACAATAGCATAGGTGTAGAAGCAATAGTGACTCCTTCTGGTGGTAAAGGTAGCTATTGATATGTAGAAGTAAAACAGAAATTTGATGAATATGAGTTTTTTTTAAGTTATTGCAAAAAAGCGTTGAGGATTTTTAATATCTTACGAGGTACCTTCGTACATGTTTCTAAGAATGAAGAATGAGACCTATTCAAACTTCGCTATACTTTAAAATACGATACTTTACCCCATTTTAACACAACTATCATTTATTGATTTTATTAAATTTTATAAACTGTTTCTTCCTCCACAGTTCCATTTCCGTATTGGATGGTAAATATGGCTTTCGCATTTTCTCCATCAATA
The DNA here is from genome assembly GCF_040869045.1 of Eurosta solidaginis. Taxonomy (NCBI): domain Eukaryota; kingdom Metazoa; phylum Arthropoda; class Insecta; order Diptera; family Tephritidae; genus Eurosta; species Eurosta solidaginis. Next base: position 122,395,152 of record NC_090321.1, read on the forward strand.
ACTGACAAGGTGGAAAAAATCTATGCGTGTAAATCGCAACATATCTTGGTCGAGCGTTTCTTCAATAGCTCTCTAGTGGTGATGGTGACAGCAGAGAAACCCAACTGTTTACAAATGTTACAATATATCAATTGCGTCTACGGCTCAAATACCCACATTATATGAATGAATCGAACGCACTTAATTGTCTGCCTAACGGATAGTATACATATTCATCAATTCGAAAATATTGCATCAAACGAACTGGGTCTGAATACTGAAACAGTACACATATTCAAAATCGATGAGGAGGCTGTGATGATGGTATAGGGTGAGTTGTTGAATAACATACGAAAACCACTTTAACCCATCTATATATTTGAATTACAGCTAAAGCTTTACAAACAGCAAAAATTGCTGGCGCCAGGCAATTGGAAAAGGCAGTGAAGCATTCATCACACTGTACGGATGGTGTAAAGTTAGAAACTGCTGTTGTAATAGCTGCCACCGACACAACGGTCATATCTACTTCGCCGAGTAACGGCTCGTCCGACTATCTATCGAAGACAGTATAATCATATCTTTTGCCAACACAGGTTAGCGATGTGCTTGCACAGGAAAAGATTTCAATTGGAAAACAAAAACCAATTAAGAGAGTTTATTTATTATTAAAGTATTTACTTTTCTTTATATCAACAGTATTAATTTAAGTTGCAATATCACGTACATATATAATAAGGGATGTGATACGATTGCTGTCGGAATTAGATTTGAAACAAATCAATACTCCTGCTAAGGGTTGTAGAATTATTGCATGAATAATTAGATTTAGAACAATAATAAGTCTGACTTAATTACAAGTCGTACATTTTTAAATTCATCAATTACGACAGCAATCGGATTCTACGACACCTTTGAATATTCTTGATCTGAAAAAAGAGTAAACCTAATCTGAATTTCTACTAAGCTTTCAGTTGTAGATTATTCAAATAATTGGAGTTTTTTCTAAAGCTTAAAATTATTTTCTGCTCGCTTAGAAAAGATTTCAATTGGAAAACAAAAACCAATTAAGAGAGTTTATGTTATTATTAAAGTACTTACTTTTCTTTATATGAACTGTATTAATTTAAGTTACAATTTCATGTGCATATATAATAAAGTATGTCGTGCTACGATTGCTGTTGGAATTAGATTTGAAACCAATCAATACTCCTGCTATGGGTTGCAGAATTATTGCTTGAATGATTAGATTTAGAACAATAATAAGTCTGACTCAATTACTAGTCGTACATTTTTAAGTTCATCAATTACGACAGCAATCGGATCCACGACACCTTTGAATATTCTTGATCTGAATTTCTACTAAGCTTTAAGTTGTAGATTATTCAAATAATTGGAGTTTTGTCTAAAGCTTAATATTATTTTTTTGCTCGCTTAGAAGAGATTGGAAAACAAAAACCAATTAAGCGAGTTTATTTATTATTAAAGTTCTTCTGTTTTATATGAACTGGATTAATATAAGTTCCCATTTCATGTACATATATAATAATATTGAAAATAATAAATATTGAAAATTCAATTTTTTGGTTCATATTTTATTCATATGGCTGCTCCAGGTAAAGTAAATCTGCAAGTAAAATTCACGTTATATGGCGGTTATATAAATGGTAAAACCGCAGTAAAATTGATTGTCAAATGGCTCGAAAATGTAGAGTGAAATGACGGAAAAATGACCGCCAATTGACGAGCATTGTGACGTGTGTGAGCAGCACAGTGCTATGCTCACATCCTATAAGTGGGAGCGGAATGCACGATCACATTAATAGGAACGAAACGGAAAATTTGGTCACAAAAGTTCATCACGCCCATGCAAACGTGACTATGAATATAACCGCCGCAGAAAGTCACGATGACCGTAAAATGACTATTAAAATGACGTGGAGCGTTTTTGCAGGGTTTTACATTGCTGTCGGGAAAAAGGTAATGCATGCGCTCTCTCAAAATAGTGTACGTGTGACTCGCTTTCTCGCTCTTACCTATTGTGTTTTCGACATTCCTTCTCGCTCGATGTTATTTACATTTTTAAGTTACTTCATGAGTTATGCTTTCGCTATCGCTAACCAAAACATATGCAACAACAACAACACATGTAACTGGCCTATCGGTTACCCGTATCGGTTACCCTCTGTCAAATCGGTTTTTCCATGATTGAAACGCGTCCTTTATGTTCAGATAATATTTAATTATAAATAATTCATATATACAATGTTTTTTACAATTTAAATTATTCCCTTATTACTCTAGTGAACTTTACATATGTGTATATTGATATGTACAAGCTAATTAAGTACAATAACGTCTATTAATAGCTGTGGTCTTTATGAAACTTTCGAAGCTCAGTGATGATGCCCAATTTTTCCTGCGATGGTGGTGTTGTTCAAAATCAATTTGCAGAGCGATATGAGTTTTGTAGGGATAATACCGGAAGCCCCAATTCGTGCTATCAAAGTAGATTTACAGGTGATATTGATCCTTTGGTCTTGACCCTTTCCCATAGTATGCTTGTTAGCGCCTTATCTGTGGTACTAAAAAGGCGGGGGGATAGTTGTCGCAGTTTTCGTATAATTTGAGCAAATTTATGTTCTTCAGCTACAGCTGGAATATTGCTATGCGCACAACGTCAAAATCAAATTACCTAGAATTAGAAAGAAACTAATATCAGTAAGGATAGATTATTTTAATATATTTAACCCGAAAAGTGTTCTATAAATAGGGCTCCACGATTACCCCTTTTCTGAGAGGCCAAAGGCACAAGGGACTCAAGGAGATTTCAGATAACTAGAATCAGGGGTACCCGAAGATACTTCGCTGTTGCATTCATAGAGAACACAACATTATAACAAGGGATAATTGATTGATGTTACGAAGGAAATTAGACGTGCTACAAAAACAAACAAATGCAGATGACTGTTTAATTCAGCAACAACAACAACAGTTTAAGTCATTATCCGAAGTTCTTGTATGGACGTGCAGTATGGAAAGTGCAAAGTACTGCTAAAACTGATTTCCCCGAGTAACCCGGGAACGAATTGATGTGACTACGCCTATCCTTCTTTAGCAGCAGGGTCTAGAACCAGTTCCCTGTTGGACAGTAAAATAAACTTTGGTTATCAAGTTGATCATATGCTACTACACAATATACTCGTTTGCTGCATCCGACCAGTACATCCAACTTTCCCAGATTTTCTGGGCTCAGCAAGAATATCCTCCTGAATGGTGCATTTGTTGCACGCTGCTGCCTGGCCGTTCACCCAACAACACAAGACACGACGGAACTTTCCTTGGGACACCCATGGTCACTAACGCTTCTCATGGCTCCAGCGGGTTAGGGGGCTTAACTACAGCTTTAAATTCAAAAACAGAACGGAGTCCCAGACAAACGAGACATTTGGAGTTTATAGCACAATTTACTGATGACATACAATACATTAAAGGAGAATCCAATGTTGTAGCAGATATGCTATCTAGAGCTTTCGAGGTTAATGCAATACACAATACAGAGCTGAATTTCAAAATTTTACAAAGCGAACAACAAAATGACAGTGATTTAAGCGAACTAATATCTAAAATACAATTTTTAAATTTGAAGTTAATTAATATACCTATATTAAATTTCAATATTTGGTGTGAAGTTTCTGGAGATACACCTAGACCATTTGTACCGAGTAAATTACGGAAGACGGTATTTGACATGCTGCATGGAATTGCACATCCTGGTACAAGAGCTACACGAAGGAAAAAATATTATTGGCCTAATATGAATAAGGATATTAATATTTGGTCAAAAGAGTGTCTTAATTGTCAGAACTCTAAAGTTTATCGTCATACAAGATCCCCTGTTGTCAAAATTCAAATTCCCAAAAATAGATTCGAGCACATCCATTTAGATATAGTTGGACCATTACCTATTTCAAAAGGACATCGCTATATTTTAACGATTATTGAAAGATTTACTCGTTGGCCTGAGGCATATGCATTAAAAGATATTTCAGCATTTACAATTGCAAATAAGTTTTTAAAGAATATATTTCTCGGTTTGGAGTTCCGATAAAGATAACAACTGATCAGGGTAGCAAATTCACATCGAAATTATTTTCAGAGTTAACTAAATTACTTGGTAGTCATCAAATAACAACATCCGCATATCACCCCGAAGGAAATGGTATGGTTGAAAGGTTCCATAGGCAATTAAAAGCTTCTATAACGGCTAGAGAAGACACAAATAATTGGTATGACGAGTTACATGTCATATTACTTGGTTTGCGATCTATTTACAAAGAAGATATTTCGGCTACACCGGCGGAAATGGTTTTTGGCCGGAGTTTACGTTTACCCGGGGAACTTGTTGTTCCATCAGCTGAGACTAGTTCATCAACTGAAATTTTAAGTAGTTTACGTGAACATTTTCGGAATATTAAATCTAATTTAAATCATCATAAAAATGTTGATACCGGAATTTACGTTCCTAAAGATCTACAAACTTGTAAATTTGTTTTTGTTCGCGTTTTAAATAAACATTCGTTGCAACAATCATATGAAGGACCTTTCAGAGTTGTTGAAAAGGATAAGAAATATTTTAAACTTGAAATTAATGAAAAAATTAAAACTATTCCTATAGATAGGTTAAAACCAGCGATTATTGAAACAACGTACAAAAACAATACCACTAATAATACACATAAAAAGAGAGTAACATTTAATTTGTTTGATATTAATTTTTCGTGAAGGGGGAGTATTGTAGGGTTCTTATATTCAATTTGTTTATTGTTTATACTAAGTTATATTTATTCTACTTTAATATTTATTACTTAAAAATTTTGTTATTGTAAATGTAAAAAAATATTTAATTTTCAGTTTTGATTTTTCTGTTTTTTCAAAAATTTTCTGGTTTGAAAATTATTCTATTTTTGGTGTTGGAAATCATACGTTAGTTTTTGATAATAAAATAATTCAAGAAACAACCAAAATCTATTTACTTAACTGGATAAATACAGGCCCCAATAAAGGCATTTGGGGCGTTCGAAATAAAGTCAGCACTGGTCCTTCAGTGCGTAGAAAAGCTAAATCAATTAGGAGCACACAACGTAGTACTGTTGCCCTGGGTCCTAGGCCACAGGGGAGTAGAGGGTAATGAGCAGGCGGACTCAGTGTTTAATTTATTGCGTCCCTCCCACAAATTGTCATCCTCCCAGCAGATCCTTGCAGCGGGCCTGCGCCATACTCTCCTCTTCTGGGAAGGTATCGACCCCAATCCGGGTCCTTCTCCTGACCCCGGTCCTGAGAAATGAGTTTGCTGCATTTGCCGGAAAAGAATCTTTTTAGGACGGTCATATATATAAGGGCCTGAAATATTTCAATGAACTTCCTAATCACATAAAAAGTAGTAATAACTTCAATACTTTAAAAAAAAGTTTATTGGAGCATTGTAAAACCCTTCCAATAAGATAAAGTTTTTCTCCTCTTATTTTTTACATGATATATCCGATACTGGAGCGCGAAAATGGAAGGAATGGTAATATTGGAAGCAGCAAAATACAATGCATCCGGCCCTAAGGAAAAGAAAATCGGTCGCCACCTGTAACTCCAGACAGTTCCAACAACTAATTTCGCTGGAATTCGGTATTTCCAGCTGATATTTACTGTTGCTGATCGGAATCACTCGCATTCCGACAGCATTAATATAACAATAAAATTATATAATGTGTAACAAAAATAAGGCCAAACAAAAGTTGGAGCAGGGGGATTGGAAACACGTCCTTTTCAACCTCCCATTATATGTTGAGCTGTGCTAATCGGAATCTTCATGCATTTCGACAGCGTCTTTACTAAACAAAGTTGAGGGGTGATTGGATACACGTTATTTTCAATTTCCAACATCCAAAAACATGTTTAGCTGTGCTGATCGGCGACTAATACATTCCGACAGCTTAAAATACAAATATAATTGAAAAATATAAGGTCCAAATTTTGTTGCCTTAAGCTGGGAGCACTGGAGGATTGGAAACCCGTCCTTTCCAACCTTCCTTAAATGAGTGGCTCCCAGACTCGTCCCTTTGTCACGCTAGTAAATATGCTGATCGGAATGACATGGCATTCCAACAGCATATTCAATAGAAATAAGTGATTATAACAATGAGTTGTACTTAGTAGTTTAAGTTTTAGGCCTAAGCAGCCGAAATAATAAATAAATTAAATTAAAAAAATAAATATTCTTGTCAGTGTTTCACGTGCAAGGGATGGTTGCATCGGACAGGTTGCTCTGGGCTAGATTCGTAAATCCAGCGTCCGCGTAACTTTTATAAATCTTTTGTGGCTCTTGTTGTTCACGGCCTCATTACATTATGAGGAAATACGGCACCTGAGGACACAGCCGTATGAAGCTAAAAAACACAAGCATGTCTTCAGTGAACTCCACAAACAGGCGTCGGACCTCTATGCCGGTGATTCCTGTACTCAAAGAACAAAACTAGCAGATGAGGGTCCACCCCTGTTGAAACAGAAAGTTTACTTGGACTCCTTGTGATCGGTCGCACCTATTGGATGGGACGAAGCACTGCTATAACAACAACAGCAGGCGGACAACCCGGAAAGAGAGGCAGCAACTGCATGACCCACTGATCCCGAGCCGTTCCTGGCAGTTGGCTCACTCAATAAATGCCCCTAATAGTAGAAGGGAGGGAAAAGAGAGAACACTGGCGCAATATGTTAGGCCTGAGTCAATCTAAGTTACTGTTAGGGGGTTACAGCACAACTCGATATAGGGCATTAATAGGCTTCTCAAAAAGATAACCTAAGAATCCTAACGGCTATTCTTACAAGACACTGTAGACTGAACAGTCACATGCAAAAGCTGGGTATAATATCGAACAACACATACCGATTTTGTGATGGATCAGCAGACGGCGGACAATATCCTTCTAGATTGCGGCGCAATTTCAAGACGTAGGGCTAAGTTTATGGACTCACCATGGCCAGAGCATTCCCACATTTAATCCCGCAAGCCAAGAACACTGCTGGGGTTCATCAAGGAAGTCGGCTAGGATGAGGTGCTGTGAAGGAGATGTGCAAGTCACTGTGCAAGCCTCAATAAATTATCTATCTATCCACGTTCCGGTAACAAGCACCATTGTGGTACTAGCCCCACCATCTCGGGAACTATTGACATGACTACATTAAACCTTCTAGGGATTGAATATTAATAATGACCGCAATGCAAAAGTCTGCTAAAATGTACCATTCTCCATGGAATGCTCGATATATAACTTTCCATGTTTTGAAACAGTGATGAAAAGAGCAAAATTTACTAAAATTTTAACTGGCTGTGGGTAGTAAGGTGTTGATGCCCTCTGTTAACGCAATATAATGACAACTGCGACGCAGGGCAAATGACAAAAATCTTGTAAATCTACTGATAAGAATTAATTAATTCCTCCCCTTCTATGCAGTTCTATGCATACATACATATGTATTTTTCTCTCCAAACGCTAATTAAAAAAATTAATTGGTTTTCACATGAACTTCGAACTCTGTCGTATTTGCATTCTTCAGTTGATTATCAACAAAAGCATGACAAATTATTTAATATGGTAGCCAATTCACTTACCCTTTCTGGTGAGATGATTGCTGGACAATCGGGCCTGACTAGACGCGATTTTTTTTTTGCCTTAAGAGAGCGTGCTTAACGCGAACCATAGCATGTTATGGCACACTTTGGTGATGCAAACAATCAGACATTTCTGCTTCTAATGCTTCTAGGATAGCAGCAGCAGCTCCCGGTGGCGCCACATAAATAACAGTTGCATGACGATCAGTTGCCTTTTTTGCTCTGGCTACCTATTCAATTTTAATTCACATTACATTATCTACTATTGCAATTTTTAATCAATGCAAATCAATATAAATTACCGAAGCAAATACTGGCAAACCAAGATGCGTAGTTCCCCCCTTTTTTAGGGAAATACATCCAACCAGTTTGGTACCGTATTCCAAAGCATGTTGGTTGTAAAGTACTTTGTATCCGTGGCAACTGACACGTGAATCTGCATTTAATTGTGGATTTCCTCTGATTTTGGCATATTTTGAGCTGCATCGCAACCCGGCGGATATGCTATCTATTAGAATAATATAACATTATTTTTATACTCAGTTGAGCAGAGCTCACAGAGTATATTAACTTTGATTGGATAACGGTTGGTTGTACAGGTATAAAGGAATCGAGATAGATATAGACTTCCATATATCAAAATCATCAGTATCGAAAAAAAATTTGATTGAGCCATGTCCGTCCGTCCGTCCGTTAACACGATAACTTGAGTAAATTTTGAGGTATCTTGACGAAATTTGGTATGTAGGTTCCTGGGCACTCATCTCAGATCGCTATTTAAAATGAACGATATCGGACTATAACCACGCCCACTTTTTCGATATCGAAAAAGTGCGATAATTCATTATCAAAGACGGATAAAGCGATGAAACTTGGTAGGTGGGTTTAGCTTATGACGCAGAGTTGAAAATAGGTAAAATTTTGGACAATGGGCGTGGCACCGCCCACGTTTAAAAGAAGGTAATTTAGAGGTTTTGCAAGCTGTAATTTGGCAGTCGTTGAAGATATCATGATGAAATTTGGCAGGAACGTTACCTGTATTACTATATGTATGCTTAATAAAAATTAGCAAAATCAGAGAACGAAAAAAAAATTTTTTTAAAGTGAAATTTTTACAAAAAATTTAATATCTTTACAGTATATAAGAAAATTATGTCAACATTCAACTACAGTATTGATATGGTGCAACAAAATACAAAAATAAAAGCAAATTTCAAAATGGGTGTGGCTCCGCCCTTTTTCATTTAATTTGTCTAGGATACTTTTAAACCCATAAGGCGAACAAAAATTTACCAAGCCTTTTGAAATTTGGTAGGGGCATAGATTTTATGACGCTAATTGTTTACTGTGAAAATAGGCGAAATCGGTTGAAGCCATGCCCAGTTTTTATACATAGTCGTCCGTCTGTCCTTCCGCATGGCCGTTAACACGATAACTAGAGTAAAAATCGACATATCTTTACTGAACTTAGTTCACGTACTTATCTGAACGCACTTTATCTTGGTATAAAAAATGAACGAAATCTAATTATGACCACGCCCACTTTTTCGATATCGAAAATTATGAAATATGAAAAAAATGCCATAATTCTATACCAGATACGAAAAAAGGGATGAAACATGGTAATTGGATTCGTTTATTGACGCGAAATATAACTTTAGAAAAAACTTTTGTAAAATGGTTGTGACACCTACCATATTAAGTAGAAGAAAATGAAAAAGTTCTGCAGGGCGAAATAAAAAACCCTTGAAATCTTGGCAGGTATTACATATGTATATAAATAAATTAGCGGTATCCAACAGATGATGTTCTGGGTCACCCTGGTCCACATTTTGGTCGATATCTGGAAAACGCCTTCACATATACAACTACCACCACTCCCTTTTAAAACTCTCACTAATACCTTTAATTTGATACCAATATCGTACAAACACATTCTAGAGTCACCCCTGGTCCCCCTTTATGGCGATATCTCGAAAAGGCGTCCACCTATAGAACTAAGCCCCACGCCCTTTAAAAATACTCATTAACACCTTTCATTTGACACCCATATCGTACAAACTTATTCTAGAGTGACCCCTGGTCCATCTTTATGGCGATATCTCGAAAAGGCGACCACCTATACAACTACCACCACTCCCTTTTAAAACCCTCATTAATACCTTTAATTTGATACCCATATCGTACAAACACATTCTAGAGTCACCCCTGGTCCACCTTTATGGCGATATTTCGAAACGGCGTCCACTTATAGAACTAAGGCCCACTCCCTTTTAAAATACTCATTAACACCTTTCGTTTGATACCCATATTGTACAAACGCATTCTAGAGTCACCCCTGGCCCACCTTTATGGCGATATCTCGAAAAAGCGACCATCTATACAACTACCACCACTTCCTTTCAAAACCCTCATTAATACCTTTAATTTGATATCCATATCGTACAAACAAATTCTAGGGTCACTCCTGCTCCACCTTTATGGCGATATCTCGAAACGGCGGCCATCTATGGAACTAAGGATTACTCCCATTTAAAATACTGATTAACACCTCTAATTTGATACCCATATAGTACAAACAAATTCTAGAGTCAACCCTGATCCACCTTTATGGCGATATCCCTAAATGTCGTCCACCTATAGAACTATGGCCCACTCCCTCATAAAATACTCTTTAATGCCTTTCATTTGATACACATGTCATACAAACACATTCTAGGGTTTCCCTCGGTTCATTTTCCTACATGGTTATTTTCCCTTATGTTGTCACCATAGCTCTCAACGGAGTATGTAATGTTCGGTTACACCCGAACTTAACCTTCCTTACTTGTTATTATTTAAAAATGCACATACGTATGAATGAAAATCAGAAAGTAAAGGTAGTAGTGCAGTTTACGGTACCCACCCTAAAGTTGGGCCAAGATTTTCGAGTGAGGTATCAAAAGACGCGTATTAATCTCGAGAACAATAATACGAAGGCGGAAAAGAAAAATTTTATCTCTGTCAGGAGATATTTGCAGTTGAATTTGGCGATTTAATGTGGTTGTTGATGTGTTTGTACCCACAAAAAGAATTGTGCATCACCGTGGCGGTAGCCACGGTTATACCACACACCCGGACTTGGCATGGCATGGGTTATTTTTTATAAGCGCGGCCGAAGGCCGCCAACGCAGAAAGGTGTTCGGCGCAAAAATACTATGGATCCCACCCCCGGTTTTGGGGGGACCCGCGGGTCTTTTTTCGGCTTTTCGTTAATATCTTTTCAACGCCTTCGGATTCTTGATCTAGAAGTGAATACGCGTCTTTTGATACCTCACTCGAAAATTTTGGCCCAAATTTCGGTGGGTACCGTAAACTGCACTACTCCTTTACTTTCTGATTTTCATTTAAACTCCACTTCGTAAACTGCACTATTACCAAAGTAAATAATGTTGTTGTTGTTGTAGCAATAAGGAGACTCCCCGTTATCGACTTTGTTGGTCCTTTGCCGGGTGCAGATCGGGTACGTTACGGGAACAATTAAGATACTAGCCCGACCATATCGGGAGCGATTTAGTATGACATGAAACCTTGTAGGCCATCCCGTCGATTCTATACAACTTAATATGGTAACGATTTAAAAGACGGTGCAACACCTAATTTTTATCAAAAATTATCAAACGAGGAATCAAAAGACGCGCCTCTCGAGCTCCGTTTTTATTATTATTTGATATTTTTAAATTAGGTGGCGCACCGTCTTGTAAAACGTTACCCTTAATATTATTTTGGGCGAAGGCCGCCAACGCAAAAAGATGGTCTCTGCAACAAAATTTTTAATTTCCGTCACATGTCACAACTAAAATTAACTTAATATTATTTTGGGCGAAGGCCGCCAACGCAAAAAGGTTTTCTCTGCACCAAAATTTTTAATTTCCGTCACATGACACAACTAAAAGCACAATATATTTTTCGTTATAAACAATGCTATTTTTTCTCCGTTTCAAAGTTTCCCGGAATAATTAATGAACTGTCATTTCGATGACAGCATGAAACGTCGATGTGTTAGTGGAGAGCGAAAAAAGCTTTGAATGTGTGGGTGAACTACCCTACAAGAAACGCTGATAGTTTTACTAATACACTCACACTTGTAATTGACAATGCTGATCCTGCGATGACGTAAACATTGATACTCAAATTTATGTATGTTCCTTTGTTCGCTCACGCATGTCCGCATATTCCCAACGACAGCCTATAATCATGAAAAAGGACTCAAACTGGGAAGGCTTCGGACACCTGGTACAGAACAAAAGAACATACAGCAGATACCATAATGCATGTGAGACAGATACATAATTCTCAACGGAATTTTATGTATGCGAGAATAGATTATCCGATTTAATCATGTTGTCACTACTGACTGTCATATGGCAATCAAATGATTATCACGGTTGTTTTGTTATTTTTTAAATTCCGCCATTTTCAAACGACGAAAACCATATAAAAAATAAGTCTAAAAAATTAAAAAGAGAGCATTTCAAAGCTCCATGCTAAAAGAAAAAAAATCTAAAATAATATTAAAAAATACCAAAAGCTGTCGGAATGTATGGGGCGCACTCAAAAAATTGATAAGCAAAAAATAATAGTGGTTAGTGGTGATTCATTTTTAAATGTGTTTCCGCAGAGGAAAGCGCTCTTCTGTTGTTTTATTATTTTCTGAATTTAAATTGAACATTTTGAACTCGAATTCTTAAAAAACTATTTATTTTAAAGAAATAAGAAACACGTATGCTTTTATCACGTACAAAATTAAAAACGTAATGAAATAAAGTAAATAAAAAGCAAAAAGCATTGTTTCATTTTTGGCGGAATATAACAATGGTCATTTATGATAGTATAAAAGTCAAACCTGATATCTACAGTAAACTATCATTTATGACACTTTTTGATAGTTAGAGTGTCAGCACTGATCCAGGAAAAGAAATGAGAGTGAGCAGTACGGCTATATACTTAATCAGTAGGCCATGTTAATGTATAAGAAGGAGACAAAAACTCACACGTACACAGTTGTTTACATCACATTTGCGCAAGTCCCCTTAAGTTTGTGATAGAAAGTTTGTATGAGGCGCTGATCGTTAGGTTGACATTGCTGACAATCAGATGATAGTCATATGATAGTCAGTGTTCTTGTAGGGTAGTTACCACCGTCTTGTAGGGGAGTTCAAAATTGCTTCGTTCTGCGCAACGACGTCTTAGTTGACTCCTGAGCGAATAAAACAAAAGCGAGAAAAAAGAGCTAAAGGAAAATGGTCTACCCTTCAAAAAACGCGAGTACTCTATAAATAAAGTAAGGATTACTCCTTTGGGAGTTTAGGACTGCTCCATATCTAATCTGTATTCATACAAAAAATGTGCTCCAATTAACATTGCGATGTCCTAGGAGAGGAGTAGGTGATCCCACTTTCGCTTTGTTTGTGAGTATTAATTTAAAATGAAAGTAAATAAAGAGGGGCAATACAACTTTTATATTTTTCACTACGAATGTTCTTATGTTATTTAGCATTTGCGTGTATAAAGAAACTAATATTTCTCTATACTATAGTATGTATACATAAAAACAGTGCGCATTTTATCAGAGTTGCCATAGTAAAATTGTATTATCAGTTATTTGTATGCAATATTTTACTTTTTGCAACTCTGTTCGATCGACATCGTGTCGTGATGACTGTCGTTAACAAACGAGCAATGATCGGCTGATGGTGCTCCGCAAACGCATTGCAAAGGAGTATTGTTAGAGTACTCCAACATGAAGAAAATGAAACACGTAATCCAACAATTTTTGCAGGGTACGTCCTAAAATGCAGCTGATATAATGTTTACATGCGATACGCAATCTTCATGTGTGATTTGTGTTTAAAAGCCCAATTAATCTTCATTAACCCTAACGCCACAGTTGAAACCATACCCATATCCATAACCATATCAATGTGATCGATTAATGGTGCCTTAACCTAAAAATCGTGAAAATTTCATAAAAATAAAAGATACGTTCCATTGAGACTTGAGCGAGATACGGATAGAAATTTAACATGCAAATGCAACAACAACGTTGTGATCCTGATATTTATCTGGTTCAATTTCTGATCCGTATAGCAGTTCTGTTCGTTTCGTTTTCTGTAGTAGATTTTTTGACAGCTAACCACTTTTGAGTTGGTAGCACTCATGGCTCAACTATATGGTTGGCTCATCTCTACAGCAATAACAGACCTTTGTTCACATTGCCAAAATTAGCGTGATGGTGTTAGACGAATGGAATGGAATGAAAACATAAAACTTAGCAGCATTTGTAAGTAGTAAGAAAATGTTGTAAATTCGTTGGTTTCTTTTTAAGTTTGCCATCTCCTTCTGACAATCCCTACTCCAGTGAAATGAAAAAAATAAAATCATCTGGTGAGATGAGCCAACCATATAGTTGAGCCATTGTAGCACTGAACTAAATACGTGTACATTTGTGTATACATAAAAGATCTCGCCATATTTAAAAGCAAGAACATTGAAAGAGTAAACAACTTGAAGATGATGTAAGGAAAATAAACAGTTTGCTTACGTGCGAAACTATTTAAATGGTAATAATTCTATCAGTATCTTAAAATTTTGTGTACGTTTCTTCTTATTTTCTACAAAACAGATGTTTTATATTAGTGCTGCCAGCTCTCATAAAGTTGATCTAGATCGTTCCAATGAGATTTGAACCAGAGCCAGAGCTCGATAAACCAATGGAACGGCCCTAAAGTTTCAGAAGTTTCGTTTTAATATTCCTCGCGTTCCAATGAAGTGTGATCCAGATACAGATAGAGATTTAGGCCCGTATTATATACGTCACCGTGAATGTTTGCGTCGCAGTCACTCACATTCACCCAGAAGTTCGTCTTTTATAACTTCTTACCTGTTGTTCTTGTTGTATTAACAGTGTAACTCACAAATTGTCATCAAAATCTGTAACGGGGGTCCAAGAAAACTGGCTATTTCACCAGGGGCGGACCATAGGAAGATGGGTGTTACAGGCGTAGGTTCCACCTAACAATTAAAAAGATGGTTCGTGTCAAGTGGGGACACATCACAAAACACATAGAAGATTGCGCATTAACGAGTTCAAAATTGCTCCCTTCTGCGCATCTACCTCAGACTTCACTGCTTGAGCGAATGGCAGGAAGAGAGAAAAAACAAGGGCTAAAAGAAAATGACGTACAAATTGCCCATAAAAAAACAGTTGTTCATTTGTTTACATGCGCAATGCGCAATCTTGTGTGTGTGCTTTGTGTGGACACATCACATGCAGGGCACACATTACATATGTCGGGGATGATTCTGGAGAAGTAAGAGTTTAACTTGTTACAGTATCCAGTACGAAGTTGGGCCAGAGTGACTGGTGTTTCGCTTGGTAGTGTGCTTTACTCTTCTGCAAGGGTGGGATATTGTATATTAATAACGGCGTTCACCGGACACGTCCTGACAAAGGCGTTCACCGACTCTGTGTGGATTTGGCTAAAGGCTTGTTTATGCTTGTCTGGATCCAACGGCTGTGTGGGCAGGTGCCGGATTTCGTCATAGTGTAATCTTTGGGGATAATGAGAATAACGTAAATTAGGTTGCAGTGCCCATTTAGCGGCACCAGATAGAATTGACTGCCGATGAAGCGGCAGCCGATTGAATTGATTTCTTTATTCAAAAGTTGTTTTCTTTTATACAAGATTTCTATGAGCTAAAATACTTACTTACACTAATACTTACAAACTAGGTATAACACACATGTACCTTCAATTCAGTTCCCTGGGAACTGCGTTCTAAGCATAAGAATCTGCAACGCAAGCTTAAATGAATCATGTTAATAATTTGTTTACAGGTAAAGGCTTGTCGCGAGCAAGCTCCAAACAGTGGCATACCAAGGTTCAGGTTACCACGGTGCACGGTGTACAAAATATATGTTTGTAAAAATGAATGAATGTGTCAATTAAATCTCAGGCCGTACCAAAGCGAGGCAAAATATATGTATGTACAAATGTATTAATATGTATGTAAAAGTCAATGTATTTTAAGACATTCTAAAACGGGTCGAAATATATGTTTGGACAAATGAATAAATAACTTAATGAGTGAATGCTACACCATCCGCCTTTGAAAGAGTAGACATATATAATTTTGTAAACGAATTATCTATGGCTACTCAAGTTAGGCTATTGATTTTGAATCCGTTTGTGCTTACTTTGCTTGTTGGGTTTTTTTTTTGTGTGTCAGTATTTTATGACATTTAGCTTGATTTCCAAAGAATAGTTTACATTTGGTTTTCTCTTTTGTTTTGTTTTATTATTGTACTTTTCTTTTGCATACAATAAACATTTTCTTTGTGTTTATAAAATTATAGTGCTCTTATTCTATGGGTTTAAGTCTATTTTTATGTATTATAATTTTCTTATTTTTATTATTTTGATTTATGTTTTCTATGTTTCTATTTTCTACATTGTTTTTATCGATCTTTTCTTCTCTATATGGAATTATAGTAACATTATTATTTTTATCGATCTTTTCTACCTTATAGGGATTTAATGTAAAATTATTGTTTTCATCGATATTTACTACCCTAAAGGAGGGTGGAGCCGTGTGTAGAAGTCCACGAAAGTGGGGAAAGCTTCTGACCGCCATTCACCTGGGAATGGTCAGAGCGACTCTTTTGCATGCGGTTCAAGCAGCTCACTACTGCCGGTCTCTTGCGGCCAAGTATCCTCTGGGTAGCCGCTAAACATCCGTTTAGAGGTGAGCTAATGTGAGAAGGCGACAACCTGGCTAGACCACTCTGATATAATCGGTTTAAGGGCTAGCCGGGGGAGATCTTGCGGCTGCAAGCGGGCGTCTGTCTTGGAGCAAGCGGCTCGCTATATAAACGTGCAAGTAATATTTTCACCTCCGCTGAGCGGGTTGTGCGCTGGGCTTGGGACCCGCCACGTAAAACCGTACTCCAATGAAATATAACAACAACCCTCGGATAAATACACTCTCTATTCATGACGACCATGGCAAACGTTTGAAGCACAATGAATTGAGGGCATGCACCTGGAACGTCTGCTCCCTGAATGGGATTGGTGCAGATGCCTGGCTGGTTGATGTCCTCGTCAAAGCAAAATCTAACATCACCGCCATCCAAGAAATGCGTTGGACGAAGCAAGGAAGAAAGAAGATCAAAAATTGTGACATCTATTGGAGTGGCCATGCAAATAAGCGCAGTTTCGGCGTCGGATTCGTGGTGGGAGAGAGACTTTGTCGCCAAGTGCTGTCGTTAACGCCTGTGGACGAGCGTCTCGCCGCTATCCGAATAAAAGCAAAATTTTTTAATTTATCATTCATCTGCGCCCATGCGCCAACAGAGGAGAAAGACGATGAGGTGAAAGAAGCTTTTTTAGGAACAATTAGAACGCACATACGATCGCTGCCCCGTCATGATATAAAAGTCGTGCTTGGCGACTTTAACGCCAGGGTGGGCAAAGAAGGTGTTTTTGGCCCTACAGTTGGAAAGTTCAGCCTACACAATGAAACTTCTCCTAACGGACTGAGGCTGATTGACTTTGCCGGTGCTCTAAACATGGCCATATCCAGCACGAGGTTCATGCATAAAAAGATACATCAAGCTGTCTCCTGATCGAAATACTCGCAATCAGATCGATCACGGTGTGATAGATGGACGGCATGCTTTCGCAACTCGACTCTCACACCTGCTCTCTGAGAGCAAAACTCATCCTGAAGGAATACAGGAGCAGTGGGAGCATATCTCCAAAGCACTTCGTACTGCCGCCGAGGAAAAAATTGGTTACCAGCGGCCACGAAAAAACAACTGGTACGATGAAGAATGCCGCGTTGCAACCGAAAGAAAAGACGCTGCCTACAGGGCTACGTTAAAAGCGAGCGAAACAAAAGGAGTGTGTGAACGCCATCGTGAGTTGAAAAGGGAAGCGAGACGCCTTTTCAGGACGAAAAAAGCAGAAGCAGAAAGGCGTGAGTGCGAGGAGCTTGAGCTGCTAGCCACCAGGAATAACGCCTGAAAATTTTACCAAAAAATACGGCGACAGACGGAAGGTTTTAAAACCGGGGCAAACTCCTGTAGGAATGAAAATGGCGACCTTGTAACTGATGTCCAGAGAGTGCTTAGATTATGGAGGGAATACTTCTCTGCTTTCCTAAATGGAGGCAGCAATTCACCGCCCAGAGATGAAGAACCCGATCCCGCAATCGATGATGATGGAATATATGTCCCCCCGCCCGATTATTACGAAGTTAGAATAGCAATAACCAGATTGAAAAACAACAAGGCCGTGGGCGTTGATGGGTTGCCTGCAGATCTATTCAAGTACGGCGGCGAGGAGTTGGTAAGGCGCATGCAGCAGCTTCTTAGCAAAATATGGGCGGACGAGTGCATTCCCGACGGTTGGAATCTAAGTGTTATTTGCCCAGTCCACAAGAAGGGGGATACTGCAAAATGCACCAACTATCGTGGAATCAGCCTTCTTAATATCGCATATAAGGTCATTTCAAGTGTATTGTGCGAAAGATTGAAGCCCACCGTGAACCGGCTGATTGGACCTTATCAGTGCGGCTTCAGACCTGGTAAATCTACCAACGACCACAATGCGCCAAATCTTGGAAAAAACTCGTGAAAAGAGAATCGACACACATCACCTCTTCGTCGACTTTAAAACCGCCTTCGACAGCACGAAAAGGAGCTGTCTATATGCCGCTATGTCTGAATTTGGTTTCCCCGCAAAACTTATAAGGCTGCGCAAAATGACGTTGAGCAACACTATCAGCTCAGTCAGAATTGGGAAGGACCCCTCCGAGCCGTTCGAAACTAAACGAGGTTTCAGACAGAGTGACCCCCTATCGTCCGATTTCTTTAATTTGATGCTGGAGAAAATTATACTAGCTGCAGAACATAACCGCACTGGAAAAATATACTATAAAAGCGTGCAATTTTTGGCATATGCTGATGACATTGATATCATCGGCCTAAACACCCGCGCTGTTAGTTCTGCTTACTCCAAACTGGAAAAAGAAGCGGTATAGATGGGTTTGATGGTGAATGAGGACAAAACGAAATACCTGCTGTCATCCAGCAAAGAGTCAGCGCATACGCGCCTTGGCAACCACGCTACTCTTGGCAGGCATAATTTCGAAATAGTAAAAGAGTTCATTTATTTGGGAACCAGCATCAACACTAGCAACAACATCAGCACTGAAATCCAGCGAAGAATCAATCTTGCCAATAAATGCTACTTTGGACTAGGTAGGCAATTGAAAAGTAAAGTCCTCTCTCGGCGAACGAAAATCACACTCTACAAGTCACTTATCGTACCCGTCCTGCTATATGGGGCAGAAGCATGGACCATGACAACAGCAGATGAAGCGGCTTTGGGATTGTTCGAGAGAAAAGTTCTTCGAAAGATTTATGGACCTCTACGCATTGGCGATGGCGAGTACCGAAGAAGATTTAATGGTGAGCTGTACGAGCTATACGCAGACATCAACATAGTACAGCGAATTAAAACGCAACGAATGCGCTGGCTAGGCCATGTTATGCGAATGAAAGATGATGCTCCGGCCAAGAAAGTGTTTCTATCGGAACCTGCCTATGGAAGCAGAGGTAGAAGGCGGCCCCCACTCCGTTGGAAGGACCAGGTGGAAAACGATTTAAACTCCCTCGGTGTGACCAATTGGCGCCGGTTGGCGGAGCGAAGGTGCGACTGGCGCGCCTTGTTGGACGGCCATAACCGTTTAGGCGGTTAATCGCCAATTAAGTAAGTAAGTAAAGGATCCTTTATACCTACTATCTAACTTATGACCTCTCTAAAAGGCGAGGTTTTCTGAGACGAATCAGGTCAAACTTATTTGAAAAAAATAATGACGATTAATGATTTAGTTTTCCTTACTTTCTACTCCACAGGACCCTGTATATATCCTATCGACTACATATAGGAGATTTAGTTTTCCTTACTTTGATTATTTCTATTAAACAAAGCTTTTGCATTATAATTTTATTTTATTTGAGCCTGACTAAGATTAAGAGTTAAAATAGAATGTCCGTAACTAATTGATTGGGAATTAATACTTCATAATAAATTATAATAAATTGACCTTACTCTTAAAAGCGAGCGAGAGCTTCCGACTATATTATATAAAAATTGAATAACTGTATTTTTTGCAAGGGTAAGGTAATTGTGTAATAGAAGTGGTGAAACCTATGATTAAAAGAAGGTACAGTGGATGCAGATATTTTTCGTAATTTTTCTTATACCATTTTTCATATTTTTCCAGCAATATTTTGTCTGATCTTGTTCATAATGCGATTTATGCCTGGGTGGCCAACCCATATTGGATCGTCATGATATTTATGAAGAATTTCTTATTTGCTTTTTGTTTTGTATTTTGTCGACTCTTGTGACACGCATAACTCCTGACGCTAATGCAAATATTAGATCTTTGAGAACTTGGGTACCTATTTATATTTTTCAAATTTGCCTACCCGAGTATTCCATTCATTAACAGTCAATTTGTCCCTAAGGGCAACTGTGTTTTTATTTTACAAGCCCTATATTGCCGGCATTTTTCAGCCTGGTCAAGTATTGTCCTAAGTCAATCTTTTCCTAAACAATCTGGTTGCTTGTGTTTATTATTTATTTATTTATCAGTCTACAAATTAAACAATTATACAGACCAAATATACCGACACTTAATTCTCAGATGCGCGGCGGCCACAGTGGTGCGATGGTAGCGTGCTCCGCCTACCACACCGTATGCCCTGGGTTCGCACCCCCGGCAAAGCAACATCAAAATTTTAGAAAAAAGGTTTTTAAATTAGAAGAAAATTTGTCTAAGCTGGGTCGCCCCTCGGCAGTGTTTGGCAAGCGCTCCGGGTGTATTTCTGCCATGAAAAGCTCTCAGTGAAAACTCATCTGCCTTGCAGATGCCTTTCGGAGTAGGCATAAAACATGTAGGTCCCGTCCGGCCAATTTGTAGGGAAAATCAAGAGGAGCACGACGCAAATTGGAAGAGAAGCTCGGCCTTAGATCTCTTCGGAGGTTATTGCGCCTTACATTTTTTTTTTTTTTATTTAACACACGATATAAACAACATAAACAATCATCAATTTTAAAGTAATATTTAAACAGTATTTAATTAAACGCTTGACAATTTCAATTAAAAACTTAGAAGTAAGCAAAAGTTAAAATGTTGTAAATGTGTTAAAATGTACTCATGAAGGAGCTAGTAAATAATAATTTATGAAATTGACAATAAAGCAAATTAATGGTAGATAAAATATATGCAGAATAGAATTTATACAAAGTAAATGACCCTCTTATAATTAAACAATAAATAAGACATCAAGCATCTCCCTGCGGCTCTGCAATGTGGGCAGCTGTATTAGTTTTAACCGGCTGCAATAGGGGGAAAGATTTTTAGAAGGATCCCATGGTAAGTGTTTTAAAGCGAAAAGCAAAAATTGTTTCTGGACCGATTCCAGCTTGTCAGAATGAACCTGATAACGCAGATTCCAAATTATTGAAGCATATTCCAAAGTATATCTGACCAATGATATAAAAAGAGTTTTTGTAACGCATGGGTCACTAAATTCTTTAGACCAACGTTTAACGAAAGCCAAAGTACCTTTAGCGCTATTCACGCAAGATTCAATATGAAGTTTAAAATCGAGTTTTGGGTCCATTATAACGCCTAAATCAATAAAATTAGTGACTTGCTTGATTACATAGTCGCCAATAACATAATCATGGGATTGAAGGACTTCCTTGTAAAACACATGAACTTACATTTAGGTAGGTTTAGTGACATGGCGTTTACATTACACCAGTCACCAAGACTATTCAGATCAGCCTGAAGATATGCCCTATCCACGGGTGAGCGGATAGGCATTACAAGTTTGACATCATCAGCGTACATCAACGGCTTGCAGCTCTTCAAAACACTAGGAAGGTCATTAATGAACAACAGGAACAAAACTGGACCTAAGATGGCTGCCTTTAGGAACACCAGAAGTTACGTTTATGAACCGAGACCAACAATTATTAAATATAACTGTTTGTTTTCTTTCCTTCACAAAAGAAGAAACCCAAGATAGAAGCAAAGGAGGAAATCCTAACCGATCAAGTCTGAATAAAAGTATAGAATGAGAAACTTTATCAAATGCCTTACTAAAATCAGTATAAATAACATCAACTTCACAATTAGTCTTAAAACTGTTGGATACAAAGGTTGTAAACTCGAGCTAGTTGGGCACCGTTGATTTACCCTTGCAAAAGCCATGTTGTGGAAAGTCAATTAATGAACATACTCTAAAAGCAATCTGTTTTGTGATAATCAATTCAAATAGCTTAGGGATAGTGTTGAGTTTGGCTATTCCTCTATAATTTATAACACACGTTCTGCTTCCATTTTTATGCAGTGGTATAATGAATGATTCTTTCCACTTCTTGGGAATACCCGTTGCTTCAGGGACGCATTAAGCAAACAGGCTAGAGCACAATATTTCGGCACTACCGACGGAATTTGATCAGAACCACTAGAGTAAGAAATTTTTAGATTTTCCAGATGAGTTAAAACATCATCAGTACATATATATGGAACTGCCTGGGAATCCAGAGTAGACAATCTGAAAGGATAATTCGATGGCGGGTAATCATAGGTGTTTGAATAATTAGATTCGAAGAAATCCGCAAACATGTTAGCAATTTCGAAGCTATCGTTGGAAATCTGATCATTTAGCTTCATTGTAGAAGGAAACCCTTTTATCTTCCTTTTTGAATTACCAAAGCTGTAAAACGACTTAGGATTGACAAAAATTTGGCTTTTAATCCTACTGATATAGTTCTTATAACAAATTCTCTTCAATGTGTTATATTTGTGACGTAAAATTTAGTAGGCGGCATAGTCAGTCATTGATCCAGGAAGTTTGTAACGTTTGAATGAACGAGTCTTCTGATTTTTCAGGCGTTTCAATTCTTTAGCGCTCCAAGCCGATGATGATATAGCAGTGGTTTCGGACGTAGGTATGCATTTTTTAAATATTCCTTATAATACAATAACTTCCTTATAATACAATATACTCTCATCAATATCCCCATCGTACTCAGGCCAATTTATTCTCGATACTTCGAGTATTACTTTAGACCAATTGGCTTTTCTAAACAGAAATCGGTGAGGGGTCTTTCGCACTACGTTGGTGGAACGCTCAGACAAATTATGAGATTCCATAAACATCGCGAGAGCTGGATGATACACATCTTCAGGCAGGGAAAGGGGATCGCATCGATTTACAAAACAATTTTAATCGTCTGAGAAAATTAAATCCAAGCATTTACCGAATTTATTCTGAATGTTGTTAACTTGAAAAAGTCCAACATCTGCAAACTCGTTTAGGAAATCATAGTGGATAGCGCGAGAAGAAGTAGGGACTAGCTTCCCGTCGATAAGACTCCATGACACACATGACAGATTAAAGTCGCCAAGTACAGTGACAGAATCACAGGCCCTGGCAGTACTTCACACAGATTTCACTATTGAGGAATGATTCAAATATAAGGAAATGTCAGATTGTGGGGGAATGTAGTTGGCTATAAAATATTTGTAGGTTGAGGAAAGTTTACTCTCACGCAAAGAAGCTCAGCATCCTCAAAATCAGGAAAGTGTAGTTCCTCCACGGAAAACCTAGTGTGAACGGCAATTAACACACCTCCACCAGCTCTGGCCAGTCAGTCTTTTGTAAACTTTTGAAACGAACTCGATAAAACTTCAGCATTAAAAACTGTTGGTTTTAGCCAAGTCTCAGTAAAAACGAGTACATCATAAGAACTCTCATGACTCAGTAGAAAAATTTCCGTTAGTTTGGTATTCAACCCCCTAACGTTCTGATAAAATATACTAAGTGAGATATTATTTACGTTTGATAAGACATAATTTCAGTTTGTACCACTTCTGGAGTGTTGCCTGGCAAATTTTTTGATGCATTTAAAGTAGCGCGGTCACGGTTCGACTTTCTAGTAAACAAATGCACCACAGAGTGTTTCGGTCAGAAAGTAGAATCGAGTACCCTATCAAAAAATTTGTCAGGAACTAAGATTCTGAAAGAAGAGATCTCTCTCCCAGACTTAAAATTAAACTTATAAACATTAATATTGCTGTTAAGTTCAACACCAAGCTTGGAGCATACGTAGTTAGATATATCAGCTTCCTTCAGCGATGCGTGGAGCCGTGATACAAAAATGGACCTACGGGGGGGGGGGGCAGCAGTCACCTCACTAGGAGCACCAGGTTCTAAAGCAACCGATTCAGAAACAGGGGCTGTGATTAGGGCTGCGAGTGCGGTTGTTGTTACAGCAGTCGAATCATTACCAGAATTGGGTTGAATAGCAAGAACATTAACAGCATCAGAATCATAAGCATTAACAGAATTAGTGCCGTTCCCAACAGCATTCGCTTTGTTTTTCGAAGCTGGAGTCTTGTTCTTACTAGACATTGCAATGTTAGCAGCAGCACTGGGGTTAACAATTGTATTGGGAATATCAGCAGCATTAACGTGTACAGGAACATTAACACTATCAGAATCATCAGCATTAACAGAATTAGTGCTGTTCCCAACAGTATTCGCTTTGTTTTTTGAAGCTGGAGTCTTGTTCTTACTAGACATTGCAAAGTTAGCAGCAGTACTGGGGTTAGCAGTTGTATTGGGAATATCATCAGTATTAACAGGTGCTGTCAATCGTTTAGCATAAGACATTTGCGTATTGAAATTACGCGAGGGGATGGCTGAGTGTACATAAAAAGGCTCACTATTTTTATCAGCAGAAATTGGACTTGCATAAACAGGTGAGCGGGCGAGCAAATGGCAATGTGTACATGGCTGCATTAGTGTAGGTGAAATCGATAGAGTATGAGGTTTGAGCGCGCAACTAATATTACCACTACTCAACGAGTTCGGATTACTGATAGAGCTGACAACATTTTTTATTTTATTTATGCCATCAGCCATCACCTCCACACACCTTTCATTGCTTTTGTTAGAGTCGTCTTTATTATCTTTAAAATGTTTTTTGATGACATTTTTTATATCAGCCATCTCCGCAAACAAATCCTTAAATTTAAGGTCCAAGGCAAGCATTGTGAACTCCAATGTAGCTTTATGAGATGCAAACACAGCTTCATAGGCGTTACAAAGCTTGCCGTAGACATTTAGGCAATCCGCGCACATATAACTTAGGTGGCGGTTCTTCGTTTCACAACAGAACGATGGTAGACATTCTTGCAAAAGCCACCACAAGGCACAATAAGGGTATCCGAACGCGAAAAATGCTTGTCGCACTTGGCACAATACTTATCCATTACACCAGATATCGTAATAGGTAAAATAAATAAATAAAAACTGGAAGAAAAGAATAAAAACAGAGAGCGAGATAAAACACGTTTGTTCGGCACGAACGCAAGAAAACAAACAAAAATTTCAAATTTTCTATCCTTTTGGATGAAAACGAGCGCGACATGTCTAATTGCAAATTTATTAAGCGCTTTATATAATATATTGTTCTCTTTTGTGACTTTTTCTTCATTTCTACTGTTATTACTGGTGCAAAAATTTTTCTTTTCTCTTGTGGTATTTTTGGTGTGTTGCATGCTTCCACTGACATTCAGCTATGTACTCTTTGAATCATTAATTGTGATATAAATATTAAATTCTTTATTTTTATATTGGGTATGTGATTAGAAGATTATTAAGTACATGCATTTTTATCTAAATTACCACTATTTGTGAATATCGATATTGGCATTGCTTCGTGATTATGTTTGGTTTGTGTAAAGATATCATGAGCATCCAAAAGAGAATTATGCAAATTCTTGCTTTGTTATCGGACTTAGACAGTGCTTGTAAAGCTGTCTGAAAAAACTTTGTTGTTAAATGAAGCATTTTGGGATTTACTGTTTGTAAATGTTTGCTGCTCTTCCTTAAAATTGGATTGAGTTGCAAATAATGAAGTAGTAAAGGTAGTTTTAGATGCGGTTCTGAAGGCTTTTAAATAGGTGGCGCATATTTGATTATTCTGGTCTCTGATTTTTCAGTTTTTTCATTCCCTTGGGTTTAGACCATGTCTAGACCATCTTCTCGGCTCATGTATTTTATCTTTAAAAATTTATTATGAGTTGAGTATAATTTTAGGAATAGGTTGAGGCAAGCGCAGACTGTTAAAATTATCAACAAGATTTTGATAAAGCCTAATGCCTCACTATGTTCAACTACCTGAATGGAATTAATTACATTCGCATTAGGCTCTTCTAATTTTAATTCTATGCCTCCCACTTCAAAATAATAATTGTAAAAATTTTGCTATGACTTTTCCTAATTTTTTTTATATGCCATTTTGGGCTTAGAAAAAAAATTTTCTGTTTTGGAAACACATCAGTAAACATTTAAAAACATTTTTTTATTTATCACATTTAGGGAGTTTTATGAATTCTTCACTTTTTTTTTTGCTATTAATCTACTACAACGCAAAAATACTGCTTTAAAATTTTTTGATTATTGATTTCGTTCTTTGAAAAAGTTAGAGCGAGAAGAAAAAAAATTCTTAATTTTATTAGCAAAAATCTACTTTTTGCCCGTAAACTGGCAGCCGTTAGGTTGCCAAATGCTTTTAAAATAAACTACTTAAATAATTATATACATAATCTCCTATCTCCTTTTGTCTTCTTGATGTGTGTCTGCAGCCCAAGGTCTATTCCTCTTCTCAATGCCTTACGCTTCAATTCCATGTGTTCATATATTTGCTTATCACGAATAATAGTCTGTTGAAAATTTATTTTGAATTATGTTTGTTGCGATCATCACCTCGCAGCTTAATATGCATCCAATACACGAACAATAGTCTCGCAGCTTAACATGCATCCAATACACGAATAATAGTCTGTTGAAAATTTATTTGGAATTATGTTGTAATATTTGGGATGTCCTGCTAAAGATGCTAAGCAGACTGCCTTCGAAACAGCAGTTTGCCTAAGCAGGACTGGCAGGATCGCCATGTAATATTTGGGGATAATGAGAATAACGTAAATTAGGTTGCAGTGCCCATTTAGCTGCACCACATAGAATTGACTGCCAATGAAGCGGCAGCCGATTTAATTGAGTTCTTTATTCAAAAGATGTTTTCTTTTATACAAAATTTCTATGAGCTAAAATACTTACTTACAAGATCGCGGGTTCGAATCGAGCTCAAGGCCTAACAATAATTTTTTATCATTATTGTTGTTATGATAATTTTTTTTTTAATTGAAAAAATTTTTTTTTAATTGAAAACTTTATCATAACAATAATAATGTTAAAAAATTATTGTTAGGGCTTGAGCTCGATTCGAACCCGCGATCTTACAAATCAGTAGGCCAATAATAACAACAAAAATTGTTAATACATCCCAGAGCACGGGGAAAAAAGTGTCAATAAAATATGACACTATGGCAGCATTGCCATCAAACAAGTCCAATTTTCACATCCATTCTGCAACGGATGTCGCAGTATTGTGAATATCAATTGGCACGAACCAGAATATAAGTAGGATTAATGAAGACAAACAAAAAACCGCTGTGATGGCTGAATGGTTATACCAGCGGCGCTTAAACGTTGCCGATGAAGGAATTTAGCAGTTCCCGAAATGGATCTATACAACGAGTTTTGGCAGTTGTCTAAATTTTAGGATTAATGAAGACAAAAACCGCTGTGATGGCTGAATGGTTATACCAGCGGCGTCTAAACGTTGCCGATGAAGGAATTTAGCAGTTCCCGAAATGGATCTGTACAACGAGCTTTGGCAGTTGTCTAAATTTTCTCTTTCTTCTATTCTAATTAAAAAAATTTTTTTCTTAATTGAAAAAATTTATCATAACAATAATAATGATAAAAAATTATTGTTAGGCCTTGAGCTCGATTCGAACCCGCGATCTTACAAATCAGTAGGCCGATATAACAACAAAAATTTTTAATACTTACTTACCCTAATACTTACAAACTAAGTATAACATACATATACATTCAATTCAGTTCCCTGGGAACTGCATTCTAAGCATAAATACAATTGGCTGTGGAATCTGCAACGCAATCATAAATGAATCATGTTAATAATTTGATTACAGGTAAAGGCTTGTCGCGAGCAAGCTCCAAACAGTGGCATACCAAGGTTCAGGTTACCACGGTGCATGCTGTACAAAATATATGTTTGTACAAATGAATGAATGTGTCAATTGAATCTCAGGCCGTACCAAAGCGAGCCAAAATATATGTATGTACAAATGTATTAATATGTATGTAAGAGTCAATGTAAGTTAAGGCATTCCAAAACGGGTCGAAATATATGTTTGTACACATGAATGAATAACTTAATGAGTGAATGCAACAATAGTGCTTTAGGAGATGTTCACTTAATCCCCGAAGAGGCGGTGCTAAATCAAGTATTTATTTGCTAGGATGTCCTGGTTTGTAACAATTAATCAAGATTTGCTTGTTCAGCATTTCGTTTTGCTCTTTAATATTGAGCTTTTTGAACTCGATATGTAGATGGTGTTCGAGAGTAATAAGGAAACGTCCCGGTGGCAGTTCCGATTACAGCAGTTTGACAGGCCTGTATCCTTTTCCAGTGTGCATTTTTAAGACCAGGCGACCAAATGGCCGGTCATGCATTTCTTCGAATCAGATAAAGTTTTATCATCGAAGCTATATATACTTTATCATTGTGTTTATTTGGATTAGACAAGGATTTAACGATTGACCACAATTTATCAACACCCGCAGATAGCTTGTAGTTCTTAGATGTTCCTCCCATTTGGTACGTTTATGTTCATTTACCAACCGCATTATATCCAAATTAAGAGTCCTAATAAGGGGTCTCTAGGGTTGAGGTGTATCGCAAGGTCAAGTTCTCTAGCTAAACTTGCAGCTTCGGTCGGGAAGTGCGGTGTGATTTCAGATATTCTACCGGCCAAGGTGAAGCGTGCAGAAGCTGAAGCGATGACCTTGCGGAACGCACGTTCGGCCTGCCGGACATCGGTCGAAACGGGAAGAGCAGCAAAAGATTGGTTTGTAAAGGTTGTGAAATCTTCCCAATTTGCTTTTTTAACACTAATGAAAGTCGGCTTTTCAGAGGTGATGAAATTGGCAGGTTGATCAATTGAAAGGAGTGTGGGCAGGTGATCATAACCTAATGTAAGGATAGGTTGCCATTGAACAACAATTCGTGAGCCCTGCACTGACGATTTAGATGTCAGGTGAGCTCTGGCAATTACCTGCAATTCTGGTAGGGGCATCGCCGTTTATCGTGCAGAAGGTCGTATTGTCTATTGGCTCGGCTAGTTGCCTGCCTCTGCTATCGCCTGACAAGTTGGAATGCCACAGATCGTGGTGAGCGTTGAAATACCCTAGGATAAGACGGGTTTCCCCACAAACTAGCGTACTAATATCAGGGCGATAGCCACTTTGGCAGCAGGTGACAGGGGGAATATAGATGTTAATTATTTCTAGGTCAACATCGCCTGATGTAAGGTATTATCCCTGCGACTGATGTTAGGTTGAAATATACTATATTGCACGGTGTGATGAGTGATAAAGGCAAGGCCATCACCATTACCCCTTGTGCGATCTTGCCTATGAATATTGTAGCCACCGCAAGTTATGAGGTCCGATCTGGCAGTTAGCTATGTTTCTTGAATTGCAGCAATACGGAAACTATTTTCATTCATGTAGTCAACTATCTCGGCGATCTTGTCAGTTAAACCGTTACAATTAAGTTGCAGAATTCTGAAGCGCATAGGGGGCAGTCGTCACTCTGCGAGTCAGAGATGGATGAAGACTCCTCAAAGGATATAGGCTTTGTCGAGTGTGCTTGCCGATTGCTTTTGGTGCAACGAATGTGTCCGTCGGACGATTTCCGTTTGCAAGCCTAGAGCATCTATTAAGTTGGCACGGGCCAAGGCTTGAACTGCATTGCACCGATGCCGCGATCGTAAATTCTGTGAGGTGGCATACGGAACACACGGTGTGGGGGACAAGGAGTTGATGACTCCTTCTCAAGCGAGTACGAGTCTCGGAAAGGGAGGGGAAGGACGGGGGTAAAAGCTGGTGCTCGGCATTGCTACTATCCATGCTACGTAGACTGCAGTGATGGGTTGTAGCGGCCGCGTTAGTTGGAATCGCCATTTGGCATGAGCAACAGCGGACGGTTGATGCGGACTGCTGAGCAGCGTTGCTGCTAAAAGGAGGCGGAGGTACGTTGGAGAGTGAACCGCGGGACGTCCTTGGACGTGAACAGCAGGGAGCCACAAAGGTTTTATATAAATTTCGGGGTCAACGAACATTGGGTTCTAACCCAGAACAGCCCGAACGATGCAACCATCTTTTACACGTGACACACTGACAAGAGTATGACCGTCTAAGATAAATCCTTTTCCGACATATGCAGCAGAACCGCAGCCTGGAACCGGCGTTCCCGGAGCAGGAGGGTATGGAGGAGCCCAGCTGCCTGACTATTTGTGGGAGGGACGCAACAAATTAAATGGGGTTACACTGAAATGACAGCCCTTGGTCGGGAAAAAAAACCGAGTCGCTCCGGTACGAAGAACCGGCTGCCTTGGGAAGCGAACTTCTTACCTATTCGCGTTGGCTGTCGAAAACCTTGCGCTGAACCCTCCTAGATAGTGCCGGCTGGTAATAGTCACTACAGTAACCCCACTAAAGGAGTGCTAGCTAAGTTCAGGAATCAGTGCCATTTGTACCTTAGCTCCTTAATAGCTCTGTCATATGGAAGTGGCTCTTGAACGTGGTATCAAGGTGGGGCCGGACCGGTGGTGTAATGCGTTGCCGTGCAGATTGTCAGCCTGGCTGGGGGCCCCTCAAAAAGCCCAGCCGCTAACAGAGCTCTCTGGGAACCAGGCCACACCCAGTTGTAACTTTGGCCTTACCCCAGGTTTAGCGTATTTTGCCTGGGGTGGACGACCCCGTTCTCCGCAAATCGTTGGATTCTAACATGGATTTTAAAAACAAATTGTAACGTAGCGTTACAATAACATAACCCCACTGTACTTCTTTTTTCACTTACGCCGCAGCCCCCTGTGCTTCTTTCTATAGCATAGCAAACAACCAACAACTGAATGCAGGCGGCAACAATACAACCATCATATGGTAAATGGCCATATGCAACCAACAGCTGATGGTAGGTCATTGGTGTGTCTTTCCAGCAACAAGACAATCACCACAATAGTGTATTTCTCCAGCATTTTGCGGCACCAGCCGTATAAAAGAACTGAATTTGCATTTTGCAATTCAGTCCCCGCAGGTGAGCCTGCGGGAGTGGTTGTTCTTGTAAAGACATAATAACCACCCGGCTAGCTAGTTGAGTGGAAAGTACGCTGTCATGACGCAAGTCACCCTTCACCTATGCTGAACGACGCTAGTGATGGCTTCGGAGTGTGCTTTCTTCTTCTGCAAGGGTGGGATATTGCATATTAATAACGGGGTTCAGTGGGCCCGTGCTGATAAAGACGTTCACCGATTCTGTGTGGATTTGGATAAGGGCCTGCTTATGCTTGCCTGGATCAAACGGCTGTGTTGACAGGTGCCAGATCTCGTTATAATGCTTTAGGAGTTTTCTCTTAATCCCCGAGGAGGCGGTGCTAAATCCTGGTTTGTAACAAATAAGCACCTGCTTGTTCAGCATTTCGTTGTGCTCTTTAATATTGAATTTTTGGCCTCGCTATGTAGATGGTGTTCGAGTGTCATAAGGAGACATCCGGTGGCAGTTTTGATTGCAACATTTTGACAGGCCTGTAGCCTTTTTCAGTGTGCATTTGTAAGACTAGGCGACCAGACTGGTGACGCGTAGCTCATGAGCGGCCGGCCAATTGCTTTGTACTTTTTTAGCAACGTTTCTTTATCGTTTCCCCATGTGCTGCCGGCAAGTGAATTGAGGATTTTGTTGCGACTTTGTACTTTAGAAACAATCTCGGTGGCATGGACCTTGACGGTTATAGTATTATAGAACGTTACCCCTAAGATCTTTGGATGACTGACAGTCCGTAATGTGACACCATCGACGCGTACGTCCAATATTTGCGACATCTGTTCCTTCCACGTCGTAAACAGGGTGGCTGTGGATTCTTGTCGGTGATAATGCCAAGTTGCGCGAGGTGAAGAAACCAGAAAGATCGGGGAGATAACTGTTTATTTTAGAAACTAATTCATCAACTAAAAGGCCAGGTTCTGTAGCCATAATCGTGCAGTCGTCAGCGTAGAAAATGACTGTGACTCCTTCTATTGGGGAAGGGAGTTTTGATATGTAAAAACTAAACAGAAGCGGGGAAAGGACACCACTCTGTGGAACCCCCTGTTTATTTTTTCTAGGTTTAGAAATTTCGTTCCGTTCGATTTACCGTGAAATGAGTGAGCAAAACGGTTTCCAATGTCTTAGCTACTGGCCAAAGGTGATACCGGTCGATAAGTTCGTTAGCTGCCATTTTCCATTTTTCGGGTGTTCAAGCGAGCGATTAGCGCACGCACCTTTCTTGAATTCCCTTTATATATTGAATTTGTACTTATTGAATTAATAACCCCAATCACCACACCACAGTAACACACCAAACACCTTATATGCGTGGTTGGCAACGCGTGCGCTACTTGCTCGCCTGAACGAGCATCAGCTGTCAATCATGTTGACATATTATTATATTCTTTTTCATATACATAAATTGAATTCCATTCGAAATTTTCTATCAATTCGGTGTGACCAAAAAAGATTTTGCTTGTTACTTTCATCCACCTGTAAATACTTTTGGTGTAGTCTCTTTGCCAATTTACAATTAATAGTGTATAATTTGCGTGGCAAAAGTTTGGATTGTTATACAAAAAACCGTATATATATTACAAGAATATCTCCCTTTGGAAAGTGAAATAAAGCTGAGTGTCTCTTTATGGAATTGTACCTGAAAGCAAAGCTTGTCTGACTTAATTTATTTATGAGGTAAAACTCGCCTTTGGTAAGGCTCGTGTGAATTCGCCAGTTCTGCCGGAAAATTCTCACACTTACTACCGCCAACATCATCACCAGTACCGCCGTGAGACCCTACATCCCCAACACCTACAGCAACGGAGCTGTACATTTGGTCCTTCGTCGCCATTTTTGGACTCAGCGTTGGAAAATAAGATGAAGTATCCCAAAAATCGTGAGTAGAAATTAAATTTCTTAATCCCCGCTCACGCCCCGACATAATTAATTATATTTGTGGAGTTTTGCATTTGAATATTGTACATACATATATGTGTGTGTAGAATTATTCATTTGCCCTCATAGCGATAGACGCATTAAAGAAATTAAGATTAGCTTGCCCCCTCTCACCCTCTACCCTTCATACATACAAATTTAAATTATTCAAATACTAACCCACAAATTTAACAAATAATCCTCCCTGAAATAATTAGTATTCCCCATTATTAATTAAAGTTTGATATTTGTGGATTTCCCCAATAGGATTCATAAATACATACATATATATCCCCAATAATTTTTTTGCAATCATAAATTTTAAGATTTCGTAAATACATATATAAGTCCCGTATTGCAAAAAGGAAAGGCAGTTAACCCCCAAAACAATGCATTTCCAATATACTTATTGGTTTCTCATTCGTATGTATGTATGTGCATATGTAATAATTAACTGGTAGACAGGGACCCAAAATAAATTTATAAAACTCTCACTTTTTCAAATGTCTTTAATTAGCGTTGTCAACTTTTCTTCCCAAATACTCACAAATATCGAAAATCCCTCAAATATATAACATTTATATACCCCCTTGGAAAAAAATTTTTTTTTTACACATATATATATATATACGCAAATATACTCATATATACACACGATTATAAAAGTGCGGTACGGTGATACAGTTTTAATTTTGTTGCTCTCTCAAGCGGGTACAGTGGTACGAATTCACGGTTCGCGTTATTAAATATAATTTCAAAAGGTCAAAAAGTTTATTTCTCTTGTCGTGAAATTTGCATTGCGGTGATAAATCTTTCTTTAAGTCGTCAACTCACTCTCTCTCTCTCAGGCTCTCTCCCTCGGTTGCTCACTTTATGTTAGGTGTCCCCCAAAGAAGCCAATCAAAAAGCCCCACAATGAGTGACGACGAGAAATCCCAAGGCAGTTCCAAAGATCAACCCCAAACGCGCCAAACCACAAAAAAATAAGCAAATGTTCACGGCAAACAAATTCATCTCGGAAACGGATAATTTCACGGATTACTGTGCTCGGTCCACCCCGATTAACGAAAATACGGAATCGTCCCTGAAAATTAAAGATACCAATATTGATAGGTTTTGGGACCGGGTCCAAACCTCCCATGACGCGGTATTAGATACAGACGATCTAGATCTCCCAGATGACTTCTAACCGGTCGCGTTTAATAAATACCGGTCATGTCTAATTATCTATGAGGACACAAAAGCCCAGATAGGGAACCAACTTATGTTGCTCCAACAAGCAAATATTCCCATAGCCGCCCCACCGCATCACTTCCCAGAGATGGAACAGGGTTCGGCTTAAAAATCCCGCCTTGTGATACAGAAGTATTTTATGGGAGTTATGAAAAATGGCCGTCATTTCGTGACATGTTCACGGCGGTCTATATTAACCACCCAAAACTCACAAAAGCCCAGAAAATAAATTTTTTAAAACCAATTCCCATTGAAAATAGCGAGGATATACATAAATTGCAATCATCCGTAAATAATTGCCTCCAAATTCTCGCCACCCAGCAAGTTTCAACAGAAAGTTGGGATCCAATCCTCATTAATCTGGTCACCTCTAAACTCCCGGAGAACACGGTAACCCTGTGGGAACATTCTCTAACCTCCAGGAAAGGTCCCAAATGAACCAGTTTCTCACTACTCGCTATGAGGTGGTAGAAAGAGTAGACCAATGCCGCCCCTCTAAACCCACAGCGGCCCCAATAGCACAAGCTACTCTAAACAAAATAATTATGCATTCAGAGGCAACAATGACGAAAAATCCAATCCGAGGATTCAATCCCATGCTACAGAACACCGCACAATGTACAAATGCGCATATTGGAAAACCTCCGAGTACCCCCCGTACAGCTGTGCAAAATTCGCAAAATGCCAGTCCATGATCGGAACAACTTCGTGAGAGACAATCACATGTGCTTTAACTGCCTATCCCAGTCCCTAATCTAAATCTAAGAGATTGCAAAAGCACATTCAAGTGTGTTCCCAGCCGACAACCGCACAACTCAGCTCTCCATGATGATGCGACCTCTAGCACATCATCAACACCCAGAATGCATAAAGCCACAGCCAAAGTAGCAACTACCACCCCCACTAATGTCAGTCTCCCAACTCCCCACTCTCCGGAAGACAACTGCGATCAACCCACGTGTTCAAAAAATTCCCACGTACAATCTTTCTACTCGGACAATGAAAGCAAAGTACTACTTCCGACGGCAATCGTCTCAGTAGAACACCGAGGTGAACTCTTCAAACTCAGAGCCCAAATTGACCAAGGGTCAGAACGGAGCTTTATCTCCCCCAAAGCTCAAATAAAACTGCGTCTACCATGCCGAGCATCTAATTTCGAAATATCAGGCATGGGTGGAAGAGTAGTTCAAACATCGAACAAACTATGCTCTCTAACTCTAGTCTCAAACGATTTTACCACAAGGATCCAAGCACAAGCTATTGTCCTACCACATTTAACCAAGGTGTTACCCAAATTTAATCCCACCCAAGGACAGCGTAAAAATGGGAGCATCTAACCCTCGCAGATGAAAACTGCCACTCTCCATCCCAGATTGACTTAGTCATTGGCAGTGACCTTATCCCGCAGATAATGCTAGAAGGTGTTGAGAAAATCTCCCCGAACCTACTAGCGCAAAACACCATATTTGGGTGGATCCTTAGTGGTCAAGTCCCTAGCAAAGTAGTTTCGTTCTCAACATAGGTGGAGAAAGTATCAAACTCCCTCGATTCGCAGCTCAGAAAATTCTGGGAACTGGAAGAAGTATCCACCCCCAAGTGTCTTAATGTTGAAGACACCATATGCGAAGAATTGTACCAGTCCACCACCACTCGCAGAGATGACGGCCGCTATGTAGTGCGACTCCCCTTTAGACGCAGTTTCCCAGAACAGGTAGCCTTAGGTAGATCCCGAACCTCAGCTCTCCAGCAATTTCTTAGCATGGAGAGAAATCTTCTCAAAAAAGGCGAGCTTAAATCCCAATATGACCAAGTCTTAATAGAATACCTCACCCTAGGTCATATGGAAGAAGTTATAAAGCCCTAAAAAAGAACTACCAAGGTACGTGTCGTCTTTAATGGATCAAAGAAATCAACTCCCGATAATTCTCTGAATGATGTTCTCTATACCGGTCCCACCCTACAACCCGATTTGATGCTATTAATACTCCAGTGGCGCATGCACCAATTTGTTTTCAACGGCGATGTAGAAAAAATTTACCGCCAAATTCTCTTACATGATGAGGACCAAGGTTACCAAAAAATTATTTTTCGCTCAGCCCCAAATGGTCCAATTCAAAATTTTAAGCTTAAAACCGTCACATTCGGTCTTAATTGCGCTCCCTATCTTGCAATACGTACCTTGCACGAACTTTCTAAAGACGTCAATAATACTTTCCTTAAAGCATCTCAGATATTAAAAGACGAGACATATGTAGACGACATACTTTCTGGAGGGCACTCCATCCTCTCAGCTTCAGAGTCCCTCTCGCAAGTCAGGCAAGCCCTTACATCAGTAGGCTTTCCCCTTAGAAAAATCACGGCAAACCATCCTGAAATAATTGCAACTATTCCCACAGCAGACTTGCTGGATTCCCAGTTTCTCGAATTCGAAAAAGCAAGTACGACGAAAACGCTCGGGATTCAATGGAATGCCATAAAGGACTCATTTTCGTACACCGTTGAATCCATCCCAGTAACCACCGCGAGCACAAAGTGACAAATTCTCTCTTCCGTCGCAAAACTTTTCGACCCCGCAGGGTGGCTAATGCCGATAATGATTCAAGCCAAATTCTCTTGCAAGAGCTGTGGCTTGACGGAACTGACTGGGACGAAGAGGTGAAACACATCCGCCTCGTAAAGTGGACGCAGTTCCACGCCATAACAGGGATTCAAATTCCTCGTTGGGTCAATTACTTCCCTGACCAACCCACGGAGCTGCATGGCTTTTGCGACGCGTCGGAGAAAGCTTATTGCGCCAGCATTTATGTCCGAACGACGGTAGGACAAAACACAACCTCTCATCTCCTAGTCTCTAAAAGCAAAGTGGCACCCCTAAAATCCACAAGCTTGCCACGGTTGGAATTATGTGGAGCTCTGCTCCTAGCGAAGCTTGTCTCCGTCGTTCAATCCCAACTCAATCCCAGCCCGCATACCTTGACGCTGTGGTCGGACTCCGAAATAGTTCTCGCATAGCTAGAAAAGCCCCCCTATACATGAAGAACTTTCGTAGCAAATCGAACCGCACAAATAATCGATCTGGTTGGAAACGCCACTTGGCGACATGTACGCAGTTCCGATAACCCCGCCGACATGGGCACAAGAGGATGCAAACCTCTTGATTTGGCAGCTTCCTCCCTGTGGTGGAAAGGCCCAGAATGGCTCATCAGTCCCCCGGAAT
The DNA here is from genome assembly GCF_040869045.1 of Eurosta solidaginis. Lineage (NCBI taxonomy): Eukaryota > Metazoa > Arthropoda > Insecta > Diptera > Tephritidae > Eurosta > Eurosta solidaginis. The sequence continues at coordinate 122,432,557 of NC_090321.1, forward strand.
CATGGCCCAAAGACTTGCGCCGCCCCTCCGTAAGTCCACCCGAAGTCCGCCAAATTGAATCATTACATGCCAGCGAAGAAGAACCCAACATTCTGGATAGATTTTCCTTGTTTCCGCGTGCCCTGAGAGTTTTAACTCACGTGTTGCGCTTCATACGCACCCTTAAAACCCGCGCGGGCCACATACCAACTTCCCCGTTAACCCTTACACACGACGACTTCCGAAACACGAAACTCAAGCTAATCGCCTTAACTCAGTCGCGATATTTCCCCAAGGAAAAGGCATCGTTGTTAGCATCGAAGCCTATCGACAAACGGAGCCCCCTCCTCACCCTTAATCCATATTTGGATGAAGATGGATTGCTCCGAGGCCGCGGTCGCCTAGTTGACTCAACACTAACCTACAACGAAAGCCACCCCATTATTATCCCGGAAAAATCCCGATATGCTGCACTTTTCCTACGCTTCCTGCATGAACCTTTCTTACACGCCGAAGTCCGTCTCATGCAGCAAACGATTAGACAAGAACTTTACATTTCTCGACTTAAGCCACTCATCAAAAAATGTATTTTTCAATGTAAAACATGCACCGTCCACAAGCAGCAAATGCGCTCCCAAATAATGGCAGCCTTGCCACCCGCACGATGCACTTTCGCTCCCCCCCTCACCACAACGGGTGTTGATTTTGCTGGCCCTTTTTTGATAAAAGCATCCATGCTAAGATCGCCTACCCTCGTGAAGGGTTACGTGGCCGTTATTGTTTGCTTCACGACAAAAGCGGTACATCTCGAGTTGTGCTCAAATCTCACCTCTGAGGCCTTTCTGGCTGCATTTGCCCGTTTTGTCCGACGTCGAGGCTATCCCGCAACTATGATGAGCGATAATGGCACAACCTTTGTAGGTGCCAAAAGAGCTACGGAAAAGGAATTTGTGACCTTCTCCAACGAAGTATCCCAAGGAATCGTAAAAAAATACGCTGCTCAAGGCATAAAATGGAAGTTTATACCCCCCAGCGCTCCTCATATGGGCGGCTTATGGGAAGCTGCGGTCAAAAATTCACTTTCGAGTAATTTACCACCCTGCTGATACGAATAGAGGTCGTGTTAAACTCACGCCCCATCTCCCCGCTATATCAGGATCCCTCTGCCTTTACAGCGCTCACCCCTGGACATTTCCTTAGGGGAACCCCTTTTATTAGCGATTCCTGAACCCGAACATGAGAACCTATCTCTGCTCAACCGATGGGAAAAGGTCAAGGTTATCCATCACCAGTTTAGTCGACGATGGAAGGAATACTACCTCAAAGACTTCTACAAACGGTATCGTTGGAAATACACCAGCATTGAGCCAAAAGTCGGTGAGTGTGTCCTCATCGAGGACGATACACTTCCTCCCACCGAATGGCGCCTCGGACGCATCGAACGAGCACGCCCCGGCCCGGATGGCCACATTCGTGTCGTCGAGGTGCGCATCCGCTGTCGACTGGCAAGGCCTGACTATATTGCACGGTGTGATGAGTGATAAAGGCAAGGCCACCACCACTACCCTTTGTGCGATATTGCCTATGAATATTGTAGCCATCGCAAGTTAGGAGGTTCGATCTGGCAGTTAGCTTTGTTTCTTGAATTGCGGCAATACGGATATTATTTTCATTCATGTAGTCAACTATCTCCGCGATCTTGCCAGTTAAACCGTTACAAGTAAGTTGCAGAATTCTGAAGTCCATAGGGGGGCAGTCGTCACTCTGGGAGTCAGAGATGGATGAAGGCGCCTTAAACGATATAGGTTTTGTCGAGTGTGCTTTCCGATTGCTCCTGGTGCAACGAATGTGCCCGTCGGACGATTTCCATTTGCAAGCCTAGAGCATCTATGAAGGTGGCACAGCCTCTGCTGTCGACTGGCAAGCTGGAATTCCAAGGATCGTGGTGAGCGTTGAAATCGCGAGGGATAAGAAGGTCTTTGCCACAAACTAGCGTACTGATATCAGGGCTATAGCCACATGGCAGCAGGTGGCAGGGGGAATATAGATGTTAATTATATCTAGGTCAACATCGCCTGACCGGATGGTTATGCTTTGACTTTCTAAGTTATTATCCCTGCGGTTGATGTTAGGTTGAAATAGACTATATTGCACGGTGTGATGAGTGGCAAAGACAAGGCCACCACCATTACCCCTTGTGCGATCTTGTCTATGAATATTGTAGCCAAAGCAAGTTAGGAGATCCGATCTGGCAGTTAGCTTTGTTTCTTGAATTGCGGCAATACGGATATTATTTTCATTCATGTAGTCAACTATCTCCGCGATCTTGCCAGTTAAACCGTTACAAGTAAGTTGCAGAATTCTGAAGTCCATAGGGGGGCAGTCGTCACTCTGGGAGTCAGAGATGGATGAAGGCGCCTTAAAGGATGTAGGCTTTGTCGAGTGTGCTTTCCGATTGCTTCTGGTGCAACGAATGTGCCCGTCGGACGATTTCCATTTGCAAGCCTAGAACATCTGTGAAGGTGGCACAGCCTCTGCTGTCGACTGGCAAGCTGGAATGCCACAGATCGTGGTGAGCTTTGAACTCGCCAAGGATAAGGAGGTCTTCGCCACAAACTAGCGTACTGATATCAGAGCGATAGCCACTTGACAGCATGTGGCAGGGGGAATATAGATGTTAATTATATCTAGGTCAACATCGCCTGACCGGATGATTATGCTTTGACTTTCTAAGTTATTATCCCTGCGGCTGATGTTAGTTTGAAATAGACTATATTGCACGGTGTGATGAGTGATAAAGGCAAGGCCACCAACATCACCCCTTGTGCGATCTTGTCTATGAATATTTTAGCCATCGCGAGTTAGTAGTCCGATCTGGCAGTTAGCTTTGTTTCTTGAATTGCGGCAATACGGATATTATTTTCACTCATGTCGTCAACTATCTCCGCGATCTTGCCAGTTAAACTGTTACAAATAAGTTTTAGAATTCTGAAGGGCATAGGGGGTCAGTTGTCACTCTGGGAGTTAGAGATGGATGAAGGCGCCTTAAACGATATAGGTTTTGTCGAGTGTGCTTTCCGATTGCTCCTGGTGCAACGAATGTGCCCGTCGGACGATTTCCATTTGCAAGCCTAGAGCATCTATGAAGGTGGCACAGCCTCTGCTGTCGACTGGCAAGCTGGAATTCCAAGGATCGTGGTGAGCGTTGAAATCGCGAGGGATAAGAAGGTCTTTGCCACAAACTAGCGTACTGATATCAGGGCTATAGCCACATGGCAGCAGGTGGCAGGGGGAATATAGATGTTAATTATATCTAGGTCAACATCGCCTGACCGGATGGTTATGCTTTGACTTTCTAAGTTATTATCCCTGCGGTTGATGTTAGGTTGAAATAGACTATATTGCACGGTGTGATGAGTGGCAAAGACAAGGCCACCACCATTACCCCTTGTGCGATCTTGTCTATGAATATTGTAGCCAAAGCAAGTTAGGAGATCCGATCTGGCAATTAGCTTTGTTTCTTGAATTGCGGCAATACGGATATTATTTTCATTCATGTAGTCAACTATCTCCGCGATCTTGCCAGTTAAACTGTTACAATTAAGTCGCAGAATTCTGAAGGGCATAGGGGGGCAGTTGTCACTCTAGGAGTCAGAGATGGATGAAGGCGCCTTAAAGGATATAGGCTTTGTCGAGTGTGCTTTCCGATTGCTTCTGGTCCAACGAATGTGCCCGTCGGACGATTTCCATTTGCAAGCCTAGAGCATCTGTGAAGGTGGCACAGCCTCTGCTGTCAACTGGCAAGCTGGAATGCCACAGATCGTGGTGAGCGTTGAAATCGCGAAGGATAAGACGCTCTTCGCCACAAACTAGCGTACTGATATCAGGGCGATAGCCACTTGGCAGCAGGTGGCAGGGGGAGGTAGGTAGGTTGAACTGGCCGGTCCATGAGGACCTCACATAGACTGATTGAGTCCGTACTGTTACCAGAAATTTGTTTTTTTCGACCAAACTGAAAAACCCTATCAAAAACCAGGACCTATGTTATAAAATAACTCCCTCCTCTTGGCAAATACTAGAAGCTTCCTAGGACTTAAGTCACTTGCTGCTTCTAGATCTGACAGCTGTATCACTCCTAATAGCTGGAGTCTTAGCCTGGCAAGTGCAGGGCACGAGCACAGAACGTGCTCGATCGTTTCCTCCTCCAACCCGCACTTCCTACACCTGCTATCACTGACCAAGCCTAATTTAAAGGCATGTGACGCCAGAAGGCAGTGTCCAGTCAGAATACCCGTCATGAGTCTACAGTCCTCTCTTTTTAATGATAGAAGCAACTGTGTTAGTCTAAGGTTGTAAGACCTACACATAATCTTCGACACTTTACAGCCCCGCGCTTGAACCCACGCCTTTTCTGCTTGGTCGATCATGTGCACCTCTCGCCTTCGCTTAATCTCGCCCAATCTAATTGGGACGTCTACGGAGCAAGCTTCAAGGGATGCGCCCTTTTTAGCTAATTCGTCCGCTTTTTCATTCCCATCTATTCCCATATGCCCTGGGACCCAATATAGATGTATGCTTCTCCCTGTCCCGATTCTCTCCAGAGACCGCTTACACTCTAACACGCATTTAGATGCTGTGCTATGCGAGATTATTGCCTTAATTGCTGCTTGACTGTCAATATAAAAATTAACACGGTTGCAGCTTAAGCTATTCTCTTCCAGGGTTTCTACTGCTTTGGTTACGGCTAATATTTCCGCTTGGAAAACGCTACAGTAATCCGGCAGCCTGTAGGATCTGCTTAATTCCGGATCAGCGCAGTATACCGCAGACCTTACTCCTTCCACTATTTTGGAACAATCGGTGTACACATGTATCGCCTCGTCCGCCATTTGCGCACCCTTGCGCCAACCGTCCACCTCTATTGTGGCCTTAAGATCTCCCTCAAAGTGCAGGTAGGGAATCATGTAGTCTGTTCGTCTTGTAACTGAGGACGCTATACTACTATGGCCATATGGTCGGCGCTCAAGCTGCCCCGAAGCATCGAGCCTGGTTGCGGTCGTTAACGCTTTGTTCTTTGCTACCAGGTCTACAGGTGGAATGTGCAGAATGGCACACAGTGCAGCCGTCGGGGTTGTTTTCAGGGCTCCCGTAATGCAAAGCATCGATAGTTTGCATACCCCCTCTAATTTTTTGAGGTATGTTGTTTTTTGTGTGGCTTTCCACCAAACAAGAACTCCATAGTATAGAATAGGGCTTACAATCGCTGTAAAAACCCAATGAGAAAGAGAGGGCGATAGGCCCCACGTACACCCCAGCATTCTTTTACATGCATAGAGTGCCGTTGAGGCCTTCTTGACCCTCTCCTCCACGTTGAGCTTCCATGACAGCTTACTGTCTAGGATGATTCCTAGATATTTTGTGCACGGTTTCTCCTGTAAGGTCACCGCTCCTAACTTAGGCCTGGTCCAATTTGGGACCTTGTACCTCTTTGTAAACAAGACCATATCCGTCTTCTCCGCATTGACTTTCAGCCCGACATTAGATGCCCAGGTATGAATATCCCGAAGCGCCCGATCCATCAAAGAACTAATCGTTGGAAGGCATTTTCCACTTATGACAATTGCAACGTCATCTGCGTAAGCCGTAAGTTTTACGGGTCCCTCATCGAATTGCCTGAGCAGTTGGTTGCTGACCAGTGTCCACAGCAGTGGTGATAGCACCCCTCCCTGCGGCGTGCCCCTGTCCACTGATTTCGTGGCCTCGTACAATCCCCATTGTGATGTAATCTTTCTGCAATTTAACATGCAGCCGATCCATCTGATTAAGGCAGGATGTACTTTAATGTAATTAAGACCATCCATAATCGCCCATTTTGCAACATTATTGAAAGCCCCGGCAATGTCCAAGAAGACTCCTAGAGCATACTCCTTATATTCCAGGGATTTCTCTATGCTTATTACCACCCTATGCAATGCGGTGTCTACCGACTTGCCTTTGGTGTACGCATGCTGTGTTGTGGAGAGCAGCTTTTCATCCACGTTGGAATTTATGTACACATCTATCAGCCTCTCAAAGGTTTTGAGCAGAAATGATGTTAAGCTAATGGGTCTATAGTCTTTGGGATACACGTGACCGATCTTCCCCGCCTTTGGTAGAAAAGCTACACGAGCAGTTCTCCAAGAGTGCGGTACATGATTCAGTCTTATGCACCCATCGAATATTATTTTAAGCCATTCCACGACCGCCCTACTTGAGACTTGTAGCATGGCCGGGAATATACCATCTGGGCCCGGCGATTTAAACTTAGAAAACGTCTTCACTGCCCACTCGATCTTGGTATCGGTCACCAAGCCCGGCACCACTAGCTCCGTGATCGAAGTGTGAGTGATGTCTGCTGGTTCTTCTAAACCGTCTCCTGATGGGAAATGTGTATCGAGAAGCACCTCAAGGGATTCCTCACTATCACGTGACCATTCCCCGTTCTCTTTCTTTATTAGTCCCTGGACTATGTTTCCCTTTGCTAGGACTTTTTCAACCGTGCTGTTTCACTGTTTTTTCAACCGTGCTGTTTCACTGGAGCACTCTATGTCCGTACAGAAACTTTTCCATGAGTTTCTCTTCGCCCTGGTAATTTCACGCTTGTAGATCCTCAGTAGATCCCTGTACTCGTCCCGACACGCTTCGCTTTCCGCGGTCTTTGCGAGTTTAAACATTTCTTTTACCTGTCTTCTTAGAAGACTCAGCTCATTGCTCCACCATGGCGGCTTTGCTTTTCCTCTGAATCTTCTTAGAGGGCAAGCTTTGTTATACGCAGTCATAAGCGTCCTTGTTAGGAATTCATTCAACTCCTCCAGTTCCTCTACATTAGCAACCTCTTTGGGTTGTCCCAGTTTCGTTTCTACATGTTTCTGGAATTTAGTCCAATTCGTTGCCCTAGGGTGTCTAAAGGTTCCTCCCTTCTCTACCCTCTTTAGTGGGATGCTGAAGCTTATATACGCATGGTCGGAGAAGGATGGTCTATCGAGAACCATCCAATCATACCTTGATATATCACGCTCGGAGCTCAATGTAATATCCAGAACATTGCTGGATGTTGGACCAATGTATGTAGGAACATTTCCCCTGTTGGCTATCTGCAAATTGGTTTGCAGGATGTAACAAAATAGAGATTCGCCTCTCTCGTTCGTATCTGCTCCTCCCCACGCATTGTGGTGCGCCTATGACCAACCGCCCTTTGCGCCCTTCCTCCTGTACTAGCCTTTTGCACTCCATCGGTGGAACCTCCGCAGCATGGGCCATCTAGCAGGACGCCAGGATAAATGCCTGCTTATTCTTTTGCTCAACGGCCACCGCTACGAGATCCTCGGTGGCGTAATTAGGCAGCATATATGAATGCAGCTGTTTCCTTACCATTACTACAGCTCGCACCCGTCCTTCCGTTTGTGCGTAGTAAACGCCAAACCCGCGCGCGCTAAGTCCAGAAACCTTTCCTCCCGATGAGAGCCACGGCTCCTGGATCAGCGCCACGTCAAACGAACCCTCCTCAAGGGTTAGGAGGAGTTCGCTCGACGCCATTTTACTGTGTTGGAGGTTTATCTGTAGGACTCGCAGCACCATTGGGCTGTTTCTCCCCCTCCAGCACCTTCGTCTTGACGTCGTCGTCCTCCTCTTGCCCTTTTGGTTTAGAGTATTCGAGGCCCCCTTCAGCCCCTCGTGAATGTTGTGCCGTGTGTCCCTCTGTGCGAGTCACAGCACCATTTAGCGGTTGGTCCTCTTCTAGCTCGTTCGTGGTGACGTCGGGGACCTCCACCTGTCTTTTTTCCCTTAGGCTTCTGAGGTCCTTTTCGACTTCGCCCACTTCCAGCGTGTTAGGATTTTTATCCTCGGGACTTCTTTTCCTGAGTCGTATGTAAATTTTGCCAGTGCCAAAGGACATTTTGCCAAGCTGCGTGTACAAAATATCCTCCGCCTGCTTGTTTATTTGGAAGATGTAGAACTGACCATCCTCGGTAGGCCGAGATACAGTAAGTACCTTCCAATCCTGTGTCGGTATGTTCGGATTCTGATTCTGCAGAAGTCGCAGTATATCCTCCGACTTCATCACGCATGGTATCCATACCTTAACTTTTGGTACCATGGGGATTTGCGCTTTATCCACCACCTCAAACCGCGCGTTCGTGCCTTGCCTTTGGAGGTTTGGAACGACTTCCTCCAGCCACCGCAAGCTCGCGATGTTGTCGCACGCTATCATCTTCACACCATTATACCATCCCCCCGAATCAAAGGTTGGAAGGGGCTTACTTGTTTGTTCCCGCATCATCTTAAGCATTAAGCTAATAAGCTCCCTTTCCACAGATCTCCACCTTTCAGTAGTCATTTGTCCGAACGGACTGCTACGATCAACCAGCGCCACAGTCAGTGACTGCTTTGCCACATCACTCATCTTCTCGGGAAAAGCAGGAGTCTTAGTGTTATCTCCCTATGGAACCTCCGAGAACACCGGAGTCTTCGCGTTAACTCCCTTTAGCGCCTCCGAGAAAGCCGGAGTCTTAGCGTTATCTCCCTTTGGCTTATCTCCTACTTCCGTAGTTGGAACTTCCCTCTGACTGGCAGCTTTCGAGGTAGTTGCTACCTCGCTATTGGAACCCATCTGTCTTACAGCTTTGGGCCTACTTGTCTTGTCTATGCGACTGCCCTGCCTCGCGGCTCTAGGACTGGGTCCTTTCTGCCTCTTGAAAGCAGGCTTGTCGCCTTCTGCCGAACGGTGCCTCTTCATTCTGCCATTCGACGCTTCTTCCTCCTCGTACCGGTTGCAGAACCGAGGGTTTCTCGCAGCAAACCTTTTGAACTGCCTTCGACCTACTTCTACCGCTTCATGGGCCCATTCCAAGCGCTCGATCTCCACTTCTGTTGGGTCGACCACTGCTCCCAAGCGTTGTACAATTCTTAGTGCTGCACGGTACTGCGAGAGAGCTCTTTTACTTCCTCTGCTCCGTACCCTTCTCCACTCTTCTACTCCGTTTTCATTTGTGTGCTTCTCCAACACGGAGTTCATTGAATCAGCACTACTCTCGCTCCCCGAGTCCGACGCATCGCTTAATTCGTATTTGTCGTCCCTGGATTGCGACTCAGTCCTCCTCTTTACATCCTCCTTATTACGTTCAGGTAATGAGTTGTTCATCTTGGTCGTACGACCACCTGCCCGACAAGGCGGGCTCAGCGGTCCAGTATTATATACGGGGAAAGAACCGTCCGCCACAGCAGCGCCCCTTACTGCGGTAAGGCCATAAATACTTCCCGAGTTGGCCCGGTGTCGGGAAGGCTCCGTTCGAATACAGCCGAATTTATCCCCTGGCTGCAAATCGTCCAATAGGCACGGTCCGCATAACACCCTGGATTAGGGGGTTGGCAGTTCTTGGTCACCGACATCCCGCCGCCCTCCTATGAGGCGAAACGGCGTAGATGTCAGTCCTAAACAGCTCCGCCTCATAGTCGGGCGCTATGGAGTTCGGCTAAGCCCTCACACCAACGACAAGGTGCCTACCCTAGTGAGTGGCAGGGGAATATAAATGTTAATTATTTCTAGGTCAACATCGCCTGACCGGAAGGTTATGCTTTGACTTTCTAAGTTATTATCCCTGCGGCTGATGTTAGGTTGAAATAGACTATATTGCACGGTGTGATGAGTGATAAAGGCAAGGCCACCACCATTACCCCTTGTGCGATCTTGCCTATGAATATTGTAGCCATCGCAAGTTAGGAGATCCGATCTGGCAATTACCTTTGTTTCTTGAATTGCGGCAATACGGATATTGTTTTCATTCATGTAGTCAACTATCTCCGCGATCTTGCCAGTGAAACCGTTACTATTGAGTTGCAGAATTCTGAAGTGCGTAGGGGGTGGTCGTCACTCTGGGAGTCAGAGATGGATGAAGGCGCCTTAAAGGATATAGGCTTTGTCGAGTGTGCTGTCCGATTGCTTCTGGTGCAACGAATGTGCCCGTCGGACGATTTCCATTTGCAAGCCTAGAGCATCTATGAAGGTGACAGAGCCAAAGGCAACAACAGCATTGCACCGATGCCGCGATCGTAAATACTCTGAGGTGGCATACGGAACATACGGCGTGGGGGACAAGGAGTTAATGACTCCTTCTGAAGCGAGTACGAGTGTCGTAAAGGGAGGGGAGGGACGGGGGTAAAAGTTGGTGCTCGGCATTGCTACTATACATGATAAGTAGACTGTAGTGATGGGTTTTAGCGGCAACGTTAGTTGGAAGCACCTTTTGGCATGAGCAAGAGCGGACGGTTGATGTGGACTGCTGAGCAGCGTCGCTGCTAAAAGGAGGCGGACGTACGTTTGAGAGTGAACCGCGGGACGTCCTTTGACGTGAACAGCAGGGAGCCACAAAAGTTTTATAGAAATTTCGGGGGCGACAAACGTTGGGTTATAACCCAGAACAGCCTGAACGATGCAACCATATTTTACACGTGACGCACTGATAAGAGTATGACGGTCTAAGATAAATAATTTTCTGACATATGCAGCAGAACCACAGCCTGGGACCGGCGTTCCCGGAGCAGGAGGGTGTGGAGGAGTTCAGCTGCCTGACTGCTTGTAGGAGGGACGCAACAAATTGAAACATTACACCGAAATGACAGCCCTTGATCGGGAAAAAACCCGAGTCGCTCCGGTACGAAGAACCGGCTACCTTGGGAAGTGAACTTCTTACCTATTCTCTTTGGCTGTCGAAAAGCTTGGGCTGAACCCTCCAAGATAGTGCCGGCTGGCAATAGTCACTACAGTAACCCTACTAAAGGAGTGCTAGTTAAGTTCAGGAATCAATGCCATTTGTGCCTTAGCTCCTTAATAGCTCTGTCATATGGAAGCGGCTTTTGAACGTGGTCTCAAGGTGGGGGCCGGACCGGTGGTGTAATGCGTTGCCGTGCAGATGGTCAGCCTGGCTGGGGGCCCCCTCAAAAAGCCCAGTCGCTAACTGAGCCCTCTGGGAACCAGTCCACACCCAGTTGTGACCTTGGTCTTACCCCAGGTATAGCGTATTTTTACCTGGGGTGGACGACCCCGTTCTCCGCAAATCGTGGGATTCTGACATGGATTTTAAAAACAAATTGTAACGTAGCGTTAAAATAAAATAACCCCACTGTACTTCTTTTTCCACTTACGCCGCAGCCCCTGTGCTTCTTTCTATAGCATAGCAAACAACCAACAACTGAATGCAGGCGGCAACAATACAACCATCATATGGTAAATGGCCATATGCAACCAACAGCTGATGGCAGGTCATTGGTGTGTCTTTCCAGCAACAAGGAAATCACCACAATAATGTATTTCCTCAAAATGCTTACGGAGATGACTCCTTAAGCCCCTAGGCGGTGCTGGTTCATCAATCAGATGTCTGTTGGGATGCCCAGGTTTCTGGGTATTCAACAGGAACTGTTTGGTCAGCGTCTCATTTCTCTCCCTGATGGGGAGTATTCTCGCCTCATTATGCAGATGGTGTTCTGCGGACATAAGAAGACAGCCCGTGGCGATTCTGAGAGCACTATTTTGGCAGGCCTGTAGTTTCTTCCAGTGGGTGATTTTTAGGCTTGGCGACCATATGGGTGACGCGTAGCACGTAATCGGCTGGCTAATTGCTTTGTATGTAATCATGAGCGTTTCTTTATCTTTTCCCCAAGTACTGCCAGCGAGGGATTTGAGGATTTTGTTACGGCTCTGAATTCTCGGAACAATTGCGGCTGCGTGCTCACCAAAATGTAGATCCTGATCAAACGTCACACCCAAGATTTTGGGGTGTAGGACAGTTGATAGCGTAGTGCCATCGACGTGGATGTTCAAAATGGTCGACATTTGGGACGTCCATGTTGTAAATAAGGTCGCGAAAGATTTAGTCGGTGATAATGCCAGGTTTCGCGAGGCGGAAAAACTTGAGAGATCAGGGAGGTAGCCGTTTATTTTATTGCATAGCGCATCGATCTTTGGGCCTGGGCCTGTGGCTATTATTGTGCAGTCATCGGCGTAGGAAACGATTGTGACTCTTTCCGGAGGTGAGGGTAGCTTAGATATGTAGAAATTAAACAAAAGTGGGGATAGGAGACCACCCTGTGGCACCCCTTGTTTAATTCTCCTTGGTTTTAATGTTTCGTTTCTAAATTGCACCGATGCCTGCCGACCACCCAGATAATTCGCGGTCCACCTTATAAGACATGGGGGAAGGGTAGACCCTTCCAGGTCTTGCAGTAACGAGCCATGGTTGACCGTATCAAAAGCTTTTGATAGGTCTAGCGCTACGAGTACTGTTCTATGGTGGGGGTATTTATTTATGATTTAATTTATCTGGGTGCTAATGGCATTTAGCGCGGTGGTAGTACTATGGAGTTTTCTGAAGCCATGCTGATGAGGGGCTAGCTGCAAATTTGCTTGGAAATAAGGGAGCAAAATGGCTTCAAGCGTCTTTGCCACTGGCGATAGGAGAGATATCGGACGATACGACTCACCTATGTTAGCTGGTTTCCCAGGCTTTAGCAGCGGGACCACCTTGGCCATTTTCCATTTCTCAGGTATGACAAAGGTGGAAAGAGACAGGTTGAAGACATGCCCTAAATATTTGAAACACTCTTTCCCTAGGCTTTTAAGCATCGGCATGGCTATGCCGCCTGGGCACGACCAATGGAGTCCTCAACCTCTTTAGCGGTGATGGTGATTGGTGACGCGCTGAATTTGTGTTTATGTGCGTGTCTATTGGCTCTCCGTTTATCTTTGTCGACCGTAGGATGCATTATATATTGTCGGCAGAAAGCGCTCGCGCATTTTTTCGCGTCCGACAGCACTTTGTCGCCAAAGGCGATGGAAACTTTGTCTTTGTGCTTAGTCGGATTCGATAGGGACTTTACGGTGGACTAAAGTTTACCCACACCTGTAGAGAGGTTACAACCTCTTAGGTGCTCCTCCCATTTCGCCCGCTTGTGTTCATCCACAAGCAATCTGATGCGTTGGTTTATATCCCTTATTTGGGGGTCGCCTGGATAAAGCCGTTTATAAGGTCACGTTCTCTCGCTAAGTTTGCGGCCTCCGCCGGGAAGTGGGGCCGGATTTCGGGAATTCTCCCGGCGGGAATGAAATGTGCCGAGGCGGATTTAATGACCTTACGGAAGGCACGCTCCCCTTGGCGGGAATCAGTCGGGATAGGGAGGGCGGCAAAGCGGCTGTCTGAAAAGGACTTATATTCTTCCCACTTTCCTTTTTTGAAGTTTATGAAAGTGCGTTTTTCAGTGACGATGAAGTCGGCGGTACGCTCAAGCGAAATAAGTATGGGCAGGTGGTCGGATGCCAATGTTACCATCGGCTGCCAGTTGACGCAGTTTACGAGTTCTGCGCTCACGATTGAGATATCTGGCGAGCTGTGACAGCTTCCTACCATACGTGTGGGGGCGTCTCCGTTTATTTTGCAGAACGTCGTTTCTTCTATTTGATCCGCCAACATCTCACTCCTACTGTTCGCCCGCAAGTTTGAATGCCATAGATCATAATGGGCATTGAAATCGCCTAAGATAATGCGATTGTTGCCAGTGAGTAAGGCCCTGATATTAAGGCGGTATACACTGGGGCAACAGGTGGCAGGAGGGATGTAGATGTTGATGATTTCTAGGTTTGCATCGCCTGAACGGACAGATAGGCCTTGACGTTCTAGAACATTGTCCCTGCGGTCGATGCCAGGATCAAATATATAATATTGCACAGAGTGGTGTATGATAAATGCGAGACCGCCTCCATATCCGCTCTCGCGGTCTTTCCTGTGGACATTATACCCAGAGCAGGTCTGCAATGCAGATCTTGCTGTGAGTTTAGTCTCTTGAATCGCAGCAATGCGGATGTTGTGCCGCTTCATGAAATCGACTATCTCCGTAATCTTCCCAGTTAGTCCATTACAGTTTAACTGCGGAATTCTGAAGTGCATAAGGGGAGACGTCGCCACTCTGGGGGTAAGTGACGGGTGACTACGCCTGGGTTGTGGAAGGCCAGGAAGCAATTGCTGTTGTGGCCCTGGGACTGGGCGTCCTTGGGCAAGCATTGGGGTACCCGGATGATTTGGGTTTGCGACTTGGCAACATGGCGCGATGAAACCCGTCGGGGGTTGCCGTCACGGAGGCCAGAACATCTAGGAAAGTGGCACCACCCAAGGCAGGAGGTGCATTGGGCGGATGTCGCAAACCTATATATTCTGTGCTGGCAGACGGTGCAAACGGAGGTAGGGACTAAGAGTCTGTTTCCCTGACCTGCACAATTGCTGCCGGAAAAGAAGGGGGGGGGGGGGGAGAAGACGGGGGCAGGGGCTGATGCTCAGCATTGCTACCAACTCTACTACGAAGGTAGTAGTTATGAGTGGTATCAGCTGTTTGAGTTGTTGGCGCCGTGGGGCGCGAGCAGCAGCGGGTACTTGTTGTGGCTTGCTGAGCAGCGGGGCTGCTGGAAGGTAGTGGGGGCGCTTAGGCGTAGACTACGGGACGCCCTTGGGCGTGAACAGCAAGGAGCCACAAAAGATATATAAAAGTTACGTGGACGTCGGGTTTTGGGATCAAGCACAGAACAACCTGTCCGATGCAACCATCCCTTGCACGAGACACACTGAACAGAGTATGACCGTCCGAAAAAGATTCTTTTCCGGCAAATGCAGCAAAACCATTTATCAGGACCGGGGTCAGGAGACGGACCCGGATTGGATTCGATGCCTTCCCGGAGTAAGAGAATATGGAGCAGTCCTGCTGCAAGGAGCTGTTGGGAGGATGACAATTTGTGGGAGGGACGAAACAAATTAGATGGGGTCACACTGAAATGACAGTCCTTGGTCGGGAAAAATCCCGAGTCGCTCCGGTACATAGAACCGACTGCCTTGGGAAGCGAACGGCTGTGTTGACAGGTGCCGGATCTCGTCATAATGCTTTAGGAAATGTTCTCTTAATCCACGAGGAGGCGGTGCTAAATCCTGGTTTGTAAAAATTAAGCAAAACCTGCTTGTTCAGCATTTCGTTGTGCTCTTTAATATTAAGCGTTTTGGCCTCACTATGTAGATGGTGTTCGAGAGTCTTAAGGAGACATTCGGTGGCGGTTTTGATTGCAGCATTTTGACAGGCCTGTAGCCTTTTGCAGTGTGCATTTGTAAGACCAGGCGACCAGACTCTTGACGCGTAGCTCATGAGCGGCCGGCCAATTGCTTTGTACTTTTTAGCAACGTTTCTTTATCGTTTCCCCATGTGCTGCCGGCAAGTGAATTGAGGATTTTGTTGCGACTTTGTACTTTAGAAACAATCTCGGTGGCATGAACCTTGACGGTTAGAGTATTATAGAACGTCACCCCTAAGATCTTTGGATGACTGAGAGTCCGTAATGTGACACCATCGACGCGTACGTCCAATATTTGCGACATCTGTTCCTCCCACGTCGTAAACAGGGTGGCTGTGGATTTTGTCGGTGATAATGCCAAGTTGCGGGAGGTGAAGAAACCAGAAAGATCGGGGAGAGAGCTGTTTATTTTAGAAACTAATTCATCAACTAAAAGGCCAGGTCCTGTAGCCATAATCGTGCAGTCGTCAGCATAGGAAATGACTGTGACTCCTTCTAGTAGGGAAGGGAGTTTTGATATGTAAAAATTAAACAGAAGCGGGGAAAGGACACCACCCTGTGGAACCCCCTGTTCAATTTTTCTACGTTTAGAAATTTCGTTCCTAAATTCAACCGACGCCTGCGGACCACTTAGATAATTAGCGGTCCATTTTTTTTTAGACAAGCGGGAAGTTGTGCGCCTCCTATGCATTGGAGTAGCGTGCCGTGGTTGACTGTGTCAAAAGCTTTTGACAGGTCAAGTACCCTGATGGGGTTTTTGATGATTTAATCCGTAATTAATCTGACTGTTAATGGCATTGAGCGCGGTGGTGGTGCTGTGCATTTTGCGAAAGCCTTGTTGGTACGTAGCTGGGCGAAGATTTACCGTGAAATGAGGGAGCAAAACGGTTTCCAATGTCTTAGCTACGGGCGAAAGGAGTGATACCGGTCGATAAGACTCGGGTTCGTTAGCTGCCATTTTCCATTTTTCGGGAATGACGAAAGATTCCAGTGATAGGTTTAAAACATGTGTGAGGTAGTGTATTTCCTCATCGCGAAGGTGTTTAAGCATTGGCGTGGCTATTCTGTCGGGGCCTATCGACTTGAAGGGCCTGGTCTCACGGATGGCTGCTTTAACCTCTGTGGGGGTGATGGTAATGGGTGGGACGTCGTGTTCATGTTTATGAGCTCGTCTGGTAAAGTTTTATCACCGAAGGCTATAGATACTTTATCATTGTGTTTATTTGGATTAGACATGGATTTGACGATTGACCACAATTTACCTACACCCGCAGAGAGCTTGCAGTTCTTTAGACGATCCTCCCATTTGGTACGTTTATGTTCATTTACCAGCCACATGATATCCAAATTAAGACTCCTAATAAGGGGATCTCTAGGGTTGAGGTGTCTCGCAAGGTCACGTTGTCTTGCTAAATTTGCGGCTTCGGCCGGGAAATGTGGAATGATTTCAGATATTCTACCGGCCAAGATGAAGCTTGCAGAAGCTGAAGCGATGACCTTGCGGAACGCACGTTCGTCCTGCCGGAAATAGGTCGGAACGGGAAGAGCAGCAAAAGATTGGTTTGTAAAGGTTGTGTAATCTTCCCAATTGGCTTTTTTAAAATTAATGAAATTCAGCTTTTCAGAGGTGATAAAATTGGCAGGTCGCTCAATTGAAAGAAGTATGGGCAGGTGATCAGAAGCTAAAGTAAAGATCGGTTACCATTCAACGCAATTCATGAGCCCGGCACTGACGATTGAGATGTCAGGTTACCTATGGCAATTACCTACAATTCTGGTGAGGGCATCGCCGTTTATCCTGCAGAAAGTCGTATTGTCTATTTGCTCGGCTAGCTGCCTGCCTCTGCTGTCGACTGGCAAGGCCTGTCTATATTGCACGGTGTGATGAGTGATAAAGGCAAGGCCACCACCACTTCCCTTTGTGCGATATTGCCTATGAATATTGTAGCCATCGCAATTTAGGAGATCCGATCTGGCAATTAGCTTTGTTTCTTGAATTGCGGCAATACGGATATTATTTTCATTCATGTAGTCAACTATCTCTGAGATCTTGCCAGTTAAACTGTTACTATTAAGTTGCAGAACTCTGAAGTGCATAGGGGGGCAGTCGTCCTCTGGGAGTCAGAGATGGATGAGGGCGCCTTAAAGGATATAGGCGTTGTCGAGTGTGCTGTCCGATTGCTTCTGGTGCAACGAATGTGCCCGTCGGACGATTTCCATTTGCAAGCCTAGAGCATCTATTAAGGTGGCACGGGCCAAGGCTTGAACTGCATTGCACCGATGCCGCGATCGTAAATTCTGTGAGGTGGCATACGGAACACACGGTGTGGGGGAAAAGGAGTTGATGACTCCTTCTCAATCGAGTACGAGTGTCGTAAAGGGAGGGGAGGGACGGGGGTAAAATTTGGTGCTCGGCATTGCTACTATACATGCTACGTAGACTGTAGTGATGGGTTGTAGCGGCCACGTTAGTTGGAAGCGCCTTTTGGCATGAGCAACAGCGGACGGTTGATGTGAACTGCTGAGCAGCGTCGCTGCTAAAAGGAGGCGGACGTACGTTTGAGAGTGAACCGCGGGACGTCCTTGGACGTGAGCAGCAGGGAGCCACAAAGGTTTTATAGAAATTTCGGGGGCGACACCGTTGGGTTATAACCCAGAACAGCCTGAACGATGCAACCATATTTTACACGTGACACACTGACAAGAGTGTGACGGTCTAAGATAAATACTTTTCTGACATATGCAGCAGAACCACAGCCTGGGATCGGTGTTAGGTTCAATACCTCCCTGGAGCAGGAGGGTATGGGGCAGTGCAGTTGCAAGGAGCTGCTCCGAGGATGACTTTTTGTGGGAGGGACGCAACCAAATTGAATGGGGTTACACTGAAATTACAGCCCTTGGTCGGGAAATCAAACTTCTTACCTTTTCGCGTTGGCTGGCGAAAATCCTTGGGCTGAACCCTCCTAGAGAGTGCCGGCAGGTAATAGTCTCTACAATAACCTCGCTAAAGGAGTGCTATCTAAATTCAGGAATCATTGCCATTCGTGCCTTAGCTCCTTAATAGCTCTGTCATATGGAAGTGGCTCTTGAACGTGGTCTCAAGGTGGGGGCCGGACCGGTGGTGTTATGCGTTGCTGTGCCAATGGTCAGCCTGGCTGGGGGCCCCCTCAAAAACCCAGTCGCTAATAGAGCCGTCTGGATACCATGCCACACCCAGTTGTAATCTTGGCCTTACCCCAGGTTTAGCGGATCTCTGCCTGGGGTATGCCACCCCGTTCTCCGCAAATCGTTTCGATTCTGACATGGATTTTAAAAACAAATTGTAACGTAGCATTACAATAAAATAACCCCACTCTTCTTATTTTTTTCAATTACGCCGCAACCCCACTGTGCTTCTTTCTATACCATAGCAAACAACCAACAACTGATGGCAGGCGGCAACAATACAACCATCAAATGGTAAATGGCCATATGCAACCAACAGCTGATGGTAGGCCAGTGGTGTATTTTTCCAGCTACAAGACAATCACCACAATAATGTGTTTCTCCAGCATTTTGCGGCACCAACCGTATAAAAGGAATGATTTTGCATTTTGCAATTCAGTCCTCGCAGGTGAGTCTGCGGGAGTGGTTGTCTTTTTAAAGACCTAATAATCACTCCGACTAGCTAGCTGAGTAGAAGGGGCGCTGTCATAGCGCGAGTCACCCTTCACCTGGGCTGGACGACGCGAATGGTGCCTTCAGACTTCTTTTCCCTCCGTCGCCTAACTCGGTGTTGAGAGGCCCGCTGCCTTCATGACCAAATAACCCCTCCCCTCAGTTATGGTTTTGTAGGCTGGCCGGAGCGGAGGGACCACTCCCACTAGTTATCTGGGGAAAAGAGGGTGCGGCCGTGGCGCTAGTCACCACTTGCTGCACAAGCACGACGCGAGTGGTGTCTTCGGGCTACACTTCCCTCCGTCGTCCTGGTCTGGTAAGGAATGACCCGCCGCCCAAACGACCGCACGACCCCCTCTCCACAGCTCTGGTTTCGGCCGTGAGCCTATGCGTGCGCACAAGGGGCTCCCGATGAGCCGTTAAGATGCACTTTCCCTACGGCTACGGATCGGTTCACGATGTCGCGGCTGGTGCAACCCCACCCCTCTTGCGCACCTTCTATCGAGCGTGCAAGAAGGGAGGCGGGGTGTCCAGCGGTGAAACCAGCACCAACCCGAGTCCTCGCAGTCTCTTGCAGGTCTCCCGCCCGTCCGATCCCGTCGATAGCACCGACGACTACCCCTACCGGAACAACCCGTCAATGTCCAGGTAAAACCCGTTACCAGCATACCTTCCTTTCCGCCTTCCCCCTGGTACGCGCTCCGTAGCCCACCGCTGATGCCGTCGCATCGTCCCCTTGCTGGTGTCGCCGCTGCTTCATTCCCGTCGCTGTTACGCCGACCGCTGGCTGTCCGCCATCCTAACGCCGTCCAGCTGCCGTGCTGATCCCGTCATCCTGGTGCCGCCGCTGCTTCGATCACGTCACTACTACGCCGACCACTGGCTGTTCCCCATCCTACCGCCGTGCTGACCTCGCCTTGCTGGTACCGCCGCTGCTACGATCCCGTCGCTGCTACGCCGACCACTGCCCGTCCGCCATCCTACCGCTGTCCAGCCGCCGTGCTTATAACGCCTTGCTGGTACTGCTGCTGCCCCCATCCCGCTGCTGCTGCGACGCCCGTTGGCCGTCCGACATACTACCGCCTTTCAGCCGCTGCTTCCTTCCCGCCGCTGCTACGACGACCGTTGCCGTCCGCCATCCTACCGCCGTTAAGCCGCTGGTTCCGTCCCGCTGCTTCTACGACGATCGTTGGCCGTCCGCCGTTAAGCCGCCGGGCGGATCCCGCCGCTGCTATCATACCGCCGTACCAAGCCGTCCGTAACCTACACCATCTTGCCGATCCCCTCTCTTTTTCGCTGCTGCCCTCCTAAAACCTCCAGCCGTGTGTGCGTGTGTTCGTAACACATAAATATTGCGTTTTTATTCAGTAGGGGTTGTGAAGACCCCAAAATTACAGGTTTTCTGGGCCTCCACAAATTTGGATTTTTCAATTATAAACTGTATTATAATAACTTATATATAGGAAATGAATTTACTTATACATATATGTACATACATTTTGAATTAAATATACGTACATTTTATACGTACATTTTAAAAACGTATAGGGTGATAATACATATTAAATTATACATAGGAGATGAAAACTTTTATCGCAGAGTGTAAGAACTCACATAATTATGCACAAACATACATACTTACGTATAAGCGAACAAGGAGAAATGGAATTATCAAACGATAGCGAACACACATACGCACAAATATATATTTAGTATACTTAGCTTAGTTAAAAGAATTTTATTGTAAATCAAAGGAAGCCGACTCAAAATCGTATAAAAGGAGCGGTAAATTCAAGAACAAAGGACTCTTGGCTTAGAAATCGTAGAGTGAGGTATATCGTGGGCTGTGTTGAACATCCACTACGGAGCAGTTGGTGGGGTCGAACTTCAGCTGTTTATGATAGGTATACCGCCGAGTCGTGTAAAACGTTCAACGACTACGTGTTTTACTAGGGATCCGTTGAGTTGTGTAAAACGCTCACCGATTACTTATATTCACCAGGCATACCACCTTTTTTTTATTTTTTAATCACAGACATGTTTTCCGAAGGATTAGAAATAAATGCTTCTTTTATAAGGTTGAACTAACATCTTTTATTCACATTTCACATGAATATCGATCTGCTGAGTTTGCATACAAATCTACATGTATGCATAGTAATACAAATCTACATGTATGCATAGTAATACAAATGTACATATTTTTAGTTTGTTAGTATTAGGATATTTATAAATGTGTAGGTTAAGTAATTAGCTATAAAAGAGAAAGAATTTCTTTAATAAATTAATTATTATCAGACCTCCAAAAGTCACACATTTCTTTTCTTTTATTTCTAACATTTCATGGCGATACTGCCAGTCTAGATCAGAATTAGCAAAACTGCTAAAGATCTAGCTGGCGAGGATCCTGCCAGTTCGACCCTTAAAACATAAAATTTGCCTAACAAGCGAAAATTGTTTGAAGGATCTGACTGCAGGAAGAGCCTGACAGTTTAGAATCATTCAGATTAAAATCAGTCAGTTTAAAATCATTCCGTTCAAAATCAAAATTCCAATTTTGTTACTTGCGTGTAATCGGTTAAAGTCCTTAAGAATCGGATTTTGCTTTAAAAATCAAACAAATTTTTGGGATTGTGCAACATGTTGGCAATGAGGCAAGCAACTTTATATCATCAGGATTAAGACTTTTACCTGGTATACCCAGCGGAAATCGCAACAGTAAAAACAAGGAATATACCAAACGGCTAATGTCTGGCCGCATATTAGACGGGCAGTAAGAGCATAAAAAGAAGTGGAATACTAAGATTTACAGCAAGGAAACAAATAGAAATACATCAAGTGGAATAATACAAGACATTTTTTCCGACGAGCGGCATAGCTTTCGAGAATGGCAGCGGCAAGTCTGACAATATGGGTATCAAACGAAAGGTGTTAATGAGTATTTTAAAAGGGCGTGGGGCTTAGTTCTATAGGTGGACGCCTTTTCGAGATATCGCCATAAAGGTGGACCAGGGGTGACTCTAGAATGTGTTTGTACTATATGGGTATCAAATTAAAGGTATTAATGAGGGTTTTAAAAGGGAGTGGTGGTAGTTGTATAGGTGGTCGCCTTTTCGAGATATCGCCATAAAGGTGGACCAGGAGTGACTCTAGAATGCGTTTGTACAATATGGGTATCAAACGAAAGGTGTTAATGAGTATTTTAAAAGGACGTGGGGCTTAGTTCTATAGGTGGACGCCTTTTCCAGATATCGCGATAAAGGTGGACCAGGGGTGACTCTAGAATGAGTTTGTACGAAAACGAAAGTTTTTGCTTAAGCATTTTTTTGAAATATGGTAGGATAAACAAATTTCTTTTTCAAAAGCTTGATGTCAGCTATGAAAATAACACAAGGTAGGTAGGTTGAACTGGCCGGTCCATGAGGACCTCACATAGACTGATTGAGTCCGTAGTGTTACCAGAAGTTTGTTTTAACGACCAAACTGAAAAACCCTATCAAAAACCAGGACCTATGTTATAAAATAACTCCGTCCTCTTGGCAAATACTAGAAGCTTCCTAGGACTTAAGCCACTTGCTGCTTCTAGATCTGACAGCTGTATCACTCCTAATAGCTGGAGTCTTAGCCTGGCAAGTGCAGGGCACGAGCACAGAACGTGCTCGATCGTTTCCTCCTCCAACCCGCACTTCCTACACCTGCTATCACTGACCAAGCCTAATTTAAAGGCATGTGACGCCAGAAGGCAGTGTCCAGTCAGAATACCCGTCATGAGCCTACAGTCATCTCTTTTTAATGATAGAAGCAACTGTGTTAGTCTAAGGTTGTAAGACCTACACATAATCTTCGACACTTTACAGCCCCGCGCTTGAACCCACGCCTTTTCTGCTTGGTCGATCATGTGCACCTCTCGCCTTCGCTTAATCTCGCCCAATCTAATTGGGACGTCTACGGAGCAAGCTTCAAGGGATGCGCCCTTTTTAGCTAATTCGTCCGCTTTTTCATTCCCATCTATTCCCATATGCCCTGGGACCCAATATAGATGTATGCTTCTCCCTGTCCCGATTCTCTCCAGAGACCGCTTACACTCTAACACGCATTTAGATGCTGTGCTATGCGAGATTATTGCCTTAATTGCTGCTTGACTGTCAATATAAAAATTAACACGGTTGCAGCTTAAGCTATTCTCTTCCAGGGTTTCTACTGCTTTGGTTACGGCTAATATTTCCGCTTGGAAAACGCTACAGTAATCCGGCAGCCTGTAGGACCTGCTTAATTCCGGATCAGCGCAGTATACCGCAGACCTTACTCCTTCCACTATTTTGGAACCATCGGTGTACACATGTATCGCCTCGTCCGCCATTTGCGCACCCTTGCGCCAACCGTCCACCTCTATTGTGGCCTTAAGATCTCCCTCAAAGTGCAGGTAGGGAATCATGTAGTCTGTTCGTCTTGTAACTGAGGACGCTATACTACTATGGCCATATGGTCGGCGCTCAAGCTGCCCCGAAGCATCGAGCCTGGTTGCGGTCGTTAACGCTTTGTTCTTTGCTACCAGGTCTACAGGTGGAATGTGCAGAATGGCACACAGTGCAGCCGTCGGGGTTGTTTTCAGGGCTCCCGTAATGCAAAGCATCGATAGTTTGCATACCCCCTCTAATTTTTTGAGGTATGTTGTTTTTTGTGTGGCTTTCCACCAAACAAGAACTCCATAGTATAGAATAGGGCTTACAATCGCTGTAAAAACCCAATGAGAAAGAGAGGGCGATAGGCCCCACGTACACCCCAGCATTCTTTTACATGCATAGAGTGCCGTTGAGGCCTTCTTGACCCTCTCCTCCACGTTGAGCTTCCATGACAGCTTACTGTCTAGGATGATTCCTAGATATTTTGTGCACGGTTTCTCCTGTAAGGTCACCGCTCCTAACTTAGGCCTGGTCCAATTTGGGACCTTGTACCTCTTTGTAAACAAAACCATATCCGTCTTCTCCGCATTGACTTTCAGCCCGACATTAGATGCCCAGGTATGAATATCCCGAAGCGCCCGATCCATCAAAGAACTAATCGTTGGAAGGCATTTTCCACTTATGACAATTGCAACGTCATCTGCGTAAGCCGTAAGTTTTACGGGTCCCTCATCGAATTGCCTGAGCAGTTGGTTGATGACCAGTGTCCACAGCAGAGGTGATAGCACCCCTCCCTGCGGCGTTCCCCTGTCCACTGATTTCGTGGCCTCGTACAATCCCCATTGTGATGTAATCTTTCTGCAATTTAACATGCAGCCGATCCATCTGATTAAGGCAGGATGTACTTTAATGTAATTAAGACCATCCATAATCGCCCATTTTGCAACATTATTGCAAGCCCCGGCAATGTCCAAGAAGACTCCTAGAGCATACTCCTTATATTTCAGGGATTTCTCTATGTTTATTACCACCCTATGCAATGCGGTGTCTACCGACTTGCCTTTGGTGTACGCATGCTCTGTTGTGGAGAGCAGCTTTTCATCCACGTTGGACTTTATGTACACATCTATCAGCCTCTCAAAGGTTTTGAGCAGAAATGATGTTAAGCTAATGGGTCTATAGTCTTTGGGATACACGTGACCGATCTTCCCCGCCTTTGGTAGAAAACCTACACGAGAAGTTCTCCAAGAGTGCGGTACATGATTCAGTCTTATGCACCCATCGAATATTATTTTAAGCCATTCCACGACCGCCCTACTTGAGACTTGCAGCATGGCCGGGAATATACCATCTGGGCCCGGCGATTTAAACTTAGAAAACGTCTTCACTGCCCACTCGATCTTGGTATCGGTCACCAAGCCCGGCACCACTAGCTCCGTGATCGAAGTGTGAGTGATGTCTGCTGGTTCTTCTAAACCGTCTCCCGATGGGAAATGTGTATCGAGAAGCACCTCAAGGGATTCCTCACTATCACGTGACCATTCCCCGTTCTCTTTCTTTATTAGTCCCTGGACTATGTTTCCCTTTGCTAGGACTTTTTTCAACCGTGCTGTTTCACTGGAGCACTCTATGTCCGTACAGAAACTTTTCCATGGGTTTCTCTTCGCCCTGGTAATTTCACGCTTGTAGATCCTCAGTAGATCCCTGTACTCGTCCCGACACGCTTCGCTTTCCACGGTCTTTGCGAGTTTAAACATTTCTTTTACCTGTCTTCTTAGAAGACTCAGCTCATTGCTCCACCATGGCGGCTTTGCATTTCCTCTGAATCTTCTTAAAGGGCAAGCTTTGTTATACGCAGTCATAAGCGTCCTTGTTAGGAATTCATTCGACTCCTCCAGGTCCTCTACATTAGCAACCTCTTTGGGTTGTCCCAGTTTCGTTTCTACATGTTTCACAAACTAAAAAAAAAAAGAGACGAATAAAATCTAATTTTAGAAAAAACTCTGTAAATTAAATTTAAAAAAAAATTGATTTCAATTTTAATAAAACAAGAAATGTTAACTTTAGGTAAATTTTTTTTTAAGAAAATCAAAAGTTTTAGAAAATTTTGAACAGTAGTTTCTATGACATTAATTAAATAAGGAAAAATAATGTTAACAAAATTATTCTTAGATCTTTATAATGCCAAATATATCAGGCAAAAATGGCATAAAAACTAATTTTTAAAATATTGTGTGAATTGAAAAAAAAAATTACATTAAAATGCTAAAATTAAACAAAATTTTCCAACAAAATTTTTCTTAAACTTTTATGTCAACTAAATAAGGAAAAATAATAAAAGTAAAATGGAATGCATAGGATAAAAGAAGAAATTGGAAAATTTTATTAAAAATTAAAATTTAGTTCATTACTAGAAGCAGGAAGATAATTATATTTCAAAATGTCTTGGTGGACAAAAATAGCCCAAGGCATTATGATAGCCATAGCTGGCTACGAAGTAGTTAAAGGAAACTCTGAAACACCAGAGAATAGAATTGTAAAATATGAACCACAAGCTGAACCAGAAACAAAAGCAGCTCCAAAAATTCCAGATGTTTGGCTAGCAGTAGTTGCTACTGACCATTGCCATAGCCACGATACTTAAAAACTATATAAAAATCAAATATAAAATAAATAAAAAAAATATAGGCAGTTGAAAAATGCTCAAGCACGCATTTAATATTCAAAGTACCCTAAACCCCTTTAAAACCAAACCCAAAGCCAAGGAAGAGTAACAAATAAGTATAATAATAACTCTTAAAATTTCCCAATCAACATTAAGGGCAGACTCATTAACCCTGCCAAAATTTAATAGCAAATCAAAATTTGCATAATTCCTTTGAATGCTCCTGACAAAGATAGTCACGAAGCAATAGAAAATTCTAGGACAGTGGAAATAGGCAAAAACTAAGAACAAGAAAATTTTCAAAAGAGCCCATAACAACAAAAAAAACAAGTAAGGAAGGTTAAGTTCGGGAGTAACCGAACATTACATACTCAGTTGAGAGCTATGGTGACAACATAAGGGAAAATAACCATGTAGGAAAATGAACCGAGGGAAACCCTGGAATGTGTTTGTATGACATGTGTATCAAATGAAAGGCATTAAAGAGTATTTTAGAGGGAGTGGGCCATAGTTCTATAGGTGGACGCCATTTAGGGATATAGCCATAAAGGTGGATCAGGGTTGACTCTAGAATGCGTTTGTACGATATGGGTATCAAATGAAAGGTATTAATGAGTATTTTAAAAGGGCGTGGACCTAAGTTCTATAGATGGACGCATTTTCGAGATATCGCCGTAAAGATGGACCAGGGGTGACTCTAGAATGCGTTTGTACGATATGGGTATCAAATGAAAGGTGTTAATGAGCATTTTAAAAGGGAGTAATCCTTAGTTCCATAGGTGGACGCCGTTTCGAGATATCGCCATAAAGGTGGACCAGGGCTGACCCTAGAATTTGTTTGCACAATATGGGTATCAAACGAAAGGTGTTAATGAGTATTTTAAAAGGGAGTGGGCCTTAGTTCTATAGGTGGACGCCGTTTCGAGATATCGCCATAAAGGTGGGCCAGGGGTGACTCTAGAATTCGTTTGAGCAATATGGGTATCAAACGAAAGGAGTTAATGAGTATTTTAAGAGGGAGTGGGCCTTAGTTCTATAGGTGGACGCATTTTCGAGGTATCGCAATAAAGGTGGACCAGGGGTGACTCTAGACTTTTGTTTGTACGATATGGGTATCAAATGAAAGGTGTTAATGAGTATTTTTAAAAGGGAGTGGGCCTTCGTTTTATAGGTGTTCGCCTTTTCGAGATATCGCCATAAAGGTGGACCAGGAGTGACTTTAGAATTTGTTTATATGATATGGGTATCAAATGAAAGGTGTTAAGATTATTTTAAAAGGGCGTGGGGCTTAGTTCTATAGGTGGACCCTTTTTCGAGATATCGCCATAAAGGTGGACCAGGGGTGACTCTAGAATTCGTTTGTGCAATATGGGTATCAAACGAAAGGAGTTAATGAGTATTTTAAGAGGGAGTGGGCCTTAGTTCTATAGTTGGAGGCCTTTTCGAGATATCGCCATAAAGATGGACCAGGTGTGACTCTAGAATGCGTTTGTACGATATGGGTACCAAATGAAAGGTGTTAATTAATATTTTAAAAGGGAGTAATCCTTAGTTCCATAGGTGGACACCGTTTCGAGATATCGCCATAAAGGTGGGCCAGGGGTTACTCTAGAATTCGTTTGTGCAATATGGGTATCAAACGAAAGGAGTTAATGAGTATTTTAAGAGGGAGTGGGCCTTTCTGGACCAGGGGTGACTCTAGACTTTGTTTGTACGATATGGGTATCAACTGAAAGGTGCTAATGAGTATTTTAAAAGGGCATGGGGCTTAGTTCTATAAGTGGACGCCTTTTCGAGATATCGCCATAAAGGTGGACCAGGGGTGACTCTAGAATGAGTTTGTACGATATGGATATCAAATTAAAGGTATTAATGAGAGTTTTAAAAGGGAGTGGTGGTAGTTGTATATGTGAAGGCGTTTTCCAGATATCGACCAAAATGTGGACCAGGGTGACCCAGAACATCATCTGTTGGATACCGCTAATTTATTTATACATGTAATAACTGCCAAGATTTTAAGGGTTTTTTATTTCGCCCTGCAGAACTTTTTCATTTTCTTCTATTTAATATGGTAGGTGTCACCACCATTTTATAAAGTTTTTTCTAAAGTTATATTTCGCGTCAATAAAACAATCCAATTGCCTTACCATATTTCATCCCTTTTTCGTATTTGGTATAGAATTATAGCATTTTTTTCATTTTTCGTAATTTTCGATATCGAAAAAGTGGGCGTGGTCATAGTCGGATTTCGTTCATTTTTCATACCAAGATAAAGTGAGTTCAGATAAGTACGTGAACTGAGTTTAGTAAAGATATATCAATTTTTGCTCAAGTTATCGTGTTAACGGCCATGCGGAAGGACAGACGGACGACTGTGTATAAAAACTGGGCGTGACGTCAACCGATTACGCCCATTTTCACAGAAAACAGTTAACGCCATAAAATCTATGCCCCTACCAAATTTCAAAAGGATTGGTTAATTTTTGTTCGACTTATGGCGTTAAAAGTATCCTAGACAAATTAAATTAAAAAGGGCGGAGCCACGCCCATTTTTAAATTTTCTTTTATTTTTGTATTTTGTTGCACCAAATCATTACTGGAGTTGAATCTTGACATAATTTACTTATATACTGTAAATATATTAAATTTTTTGTTAAAATTTTACTTTAAAAAAATTTTTTTTTAAAAGTGGGCGTGGTCCTTCTCCGATTTTGCTAATTTTTATTAAGCGTACATATAGCAATAAGAGTAACGTTCCTGCCAAATTTCATCATGATATCTTCAACGACTGCCAAATTACAGCTTGCAAAAGTTTTAAATTACCTTCTTTTAAAAGTGGGCGGTGCCACGCCCATTGTCCAAAATTTTACTAATTTTCTATTTTGCGTCATAAGTTCAACTCATCTACCAAGTTTCGTCGCTTTATCGGTATTTTGTAATGAATTATCGCACTTTTTCGGTTTTTCGAAATTTTCGATATCGAAAAAGTGGGCGTGGTTATAGTCCGATATCGTTCATTTTAAATAGAGATCTGAGATGAGTGCTCAGGAACCTACATACCAAATTTCATCAAGATACCTCAAAATTTACACAAGTTATCGTGTTAAAGGACGGACGGACGGACGGACATGGCTCAATCAAATTTTTTTTCGATCCTGATTATTTTGATATATGGAAGTCTATATCTATCTCGATTCCTTTATATATGTACAACCAACCGTTATCCAATCAAACTGAGCTCTGCTCAACTGAGTATAAAAAGAAAAGAATGAAGAAAAGTCACAAAATGGGAACCTATAAAAATATAAGTGAAGCGCTATATAAATTTGCAGCAAGAAGACATGTCGCGCCCCTAAAATGGTAGCGTAAGAAATACAAGCAACGTGATTGTAGATGATAAAATTGACTTAGGACAATTACTTATCAGGCTGTACACACGTTGTACAAATGCCGCCAATACAGGACTTGGTATTTATAAGGAAAACACAGTTGTCCTGAGGGACAAATTGGTGGAAAATGATTGATTATTTACTCGAGTAGGCAAATGTAAAAAAATAATTAATAGTTCTCTAAAATCAAATAGATGCATTAACCATAAGGTTGTGCATGTGACAAATCCCGGTATAGAAATAAAAATAATTCTTCATAAAAGTGATGACGATTCTGTCTTGGTGGCCGCCGCAGAAATCGCATGACACACAAAATCAAAAATATATTGCTGGGAAATATGAAAATACGAAAAGATCATTTAAAAGATACGAAACATTTTTCTTTGCACCCACGGTACCTTCCACTCACCCATTAATAGAACTACTGTCAATACATAGCTACCCCGCTCTTCCATCAGCAACCCATCTATTGTCTATTACAGATTTACCTTATTATGAATGAAAAAAAAAAAATGCCAAGAAAAAAAAATCTTTTTTCTTCTCCTTGAATAATATGCGGAATTAGTTTATTAAAATAAACTAAATACAAACATTTATTGCTTAGGTCTCATAAGGTCATATTTTTACATATTAAGAAAATACTTTACTTTAACCCCAATAGACTAGAAAATATTAAGAGGAAAATAGTTTGCATAATTTACTAAATAATGATAGGAACAATAAAGATAAGGAAATAATATTCCATAAGAATAGGTTTAAACCCACTTAAAACATCTTTTAACAACTTAAGACATAATCGTAAAATAAGCATTCCAATTTACTCGGCTAGTTAATAAAAATTTCTAAAGACAAGCGGATTTCAAATGAGTGCACACATTTAAAATCCGGCTGTGAAATAAATAGAATAAGTAAAATAAGTGAAATAATTGTCAAATTCAAAAAAACAAAAACAAGTTTTTTATACGTAAAATATCCTTAAATTTAAAATTTTGGCAAAAAAGATTTGTCCAAAATATAGAAAAAAAAAAATATAAAAATAATAAAAGTATCAAGGTCAGCAAATTAGAAACAAAGTACACAACCTCTTTCACTACAATATAAAAAGTTACAGTAAAATACCAAAATCATTTAAAATGCGAACAAAGAGTCTTATACAATTGTTCACAAAACAATTATATAATACTCTTTTTCTAAGGCGGATGGTGTAGCATTATGCGTCATGCCCACCTATGCAATACATTTGCGGCATTACGCATCATGAACTTCTATACCAATACATTTTAGTAATAGCATAATCATATTAAAATATCATACGACATAAATTACATTGACCTCACACAGCGGTTAGCTAACATCAATGGAATGCCGAATATGAAACCCTTGTCAGTTCACACATAACAAATTATGCTTATCGGCAATGTTAGTTTGTCACCAAAATATTTACATACAACCAATAATATGAATTAACCAAATATTCACATTTCACATGATATCGATCTGCTGACTTTGCATACAAATCTATATGTATGCATAGTAATACGAATCTACATGTATGCATAGTAGTAATACATATCTACATGTATGCATAGTAATACAAATCTACATGTATGCATAGTAATACAAATGTACATATTTTTAGTTTGTTAGTATTAGGATATTTATAAATGTATAGGTTAAATAATTAGCTATAAAAGAGAAAGAATTTCTTTAATAAATTAATTATTATCAGACCTCCAAAAGTCACACATTTCTTTTCTTTTACTTTTAATATTTCACCAGCTATAAACCCGACATTCGGGGTTCGTTACAATTGGCGCCCGAGAAGGACCCTTATACATATAAGGGGACATATATTTTATTTCACCGGAACATTTAACAAAACAACATGGTCAAGATAAATTGGATTTATTACCTGAAGAAAGAAGATCTTTTGACATACACGGCCGAGTTTGGATTCAACAACAACGGAGCCGTCGACGAGTTGAGGAATGAGTTCGCCCAATTTGTTAACCAAAATCCGAGCTACGAAACACGTTTCGCAGAGTTGAAAACAAAGCATTCCAAAAAACTTTAACCACTAATCAACAAGGTCAAGGTAACAGTGAACCGCTTCCGGAAGTCGACCAGCGACCCCGGTCAACAACATTGAAAGCGTAAGCATACCTGCGATACCTAATATGTCATATCAATTTGCAGGACAACTTACCCAACCTCCGTCTACCGTCGGCGTAATGGACCGAACACGAAAATGGGGAATTGAGTACGATGGCAAAGGTGACCCACTGAGTTTCGTCGAGAGAGTAGAAGAGCTGGCGGAGGGATATGAAGTGGACCTTCATTCACTCCCGCGAGCGCTACCAGAATTATTCAAGGTCCGAGCCCTGGTATGGCTGCGGAGCAATAGTCGTCACTGCAGCGAATTGAACAGTTTTAAACACGACTTTTACGCTTGTCGGCACAAAATTCTCACAAAAAATTGTTGCCGCGAATCATGGGAAACGACCGGAACTCGATCAGACCCGAGGGGTGGGGTCTCCAGAAATACAAATTCGGGAGGTAAACTATTTTGGAGCAAGCGGAAGAGCGTATTTTGGCCGACGTAAAGAGAAATGGCTGCAAAGTAACAGCAACAGTAGATACAGGAGCGACAAGGAGTTTTATGAGTGAGACATGTTCGAGGAGATTAGGTAAGGTGATTTTGAAACAGGTACGAAGCCGAGTGGTATTGGGCGATGGTAGAGCCAGCACGATATAGGAAGCAAAAGTGGCAGATGTAGAGATTAAGAAAGACAAGTACAACAGCGAAATACTCGTTCTTCCAGGGCTAATAGAATAAGTAGTAATCGGCATGGGCATACTTGCCAGGGCAAACACATCATTAAGTTTCGGCGGTCACACGGTAATGCTACAATCAGAAGACGCAATCAAAGACACGGTTATGTGCAGTACAATAACTGAGGCAGGCGAGCCCGATGCAAACGATACGGAAGGACTAACTACGGACCAGCAAAACCCGTCTGAAAACACTACAGGAGTTAAGGATTTCCTAGAAAAACAGATTCTTAGCTCCGAAAATATGACTGGTACCTCAAATATAGCGGCGCATAAAATAATCATGCGTGATGATTGGCCGATAAAACAAAGATACTTTCCACGGAATCCGAAAATGCAGGAAACCATTAAAATAGAGATTAACGAGCTATTGGAGAAGAGGTGCATCGGGCCATCGCGAAGCCCTCATAGTGCACCTTTCGTACTCGTAAAGAAGAAAAATGGTAAGTGGAGATTATGTATAGACTATCGTCAGCTCAACGCACGCTCAGTCCCCGATGCTTACCCACTACCGCGGATCCAACATATACTAGAACGGCTAAGAAACGCGAAGTACATAAGTAGCCTGGATCTGAAAAACGGCTACTGGCAGATCCCTATGGAGGAAGGAAGTAAGCAATATACGGCATTTACTCTACTTAGACGCGGGCTGTTTCAATGGCGCGTGATGCCATTTGGTCTTCATTCACCACCCGCAACATTTCAACGGCCATTAAATCAAGTAATCGGCCCCGAATTAAAACCGAATGCTTTCGCATACCTAGATGACATCATAATTACAAGTTCAACGCTAGAGGAGCATATTAAACATCTAACGGAAGTGTTTAAACGCCTACGAAAAACAAATTTAAGAATCAACGCCGAAAATTGCGAATTTTTCCAGAAGCAACTGAAGTATCTGGGACATGTCGTAAGCGAAAAGGGTATACACATGGACCCAGATAGAGTAGCAGCCATTAAGGTATTGCAAGCACCAACAAACGTAAGAGAATTAAGACGATTTTTAGGTATAGCATCTTGGTACCGGCGATTCATATCATAGTTTTCAAAAATAGCGCATCCGCTGACAACCATGTTAAGGAAGGGTAACAAATGGAAATGGACCACAACACAAGAAACAGCATTTCAGATACTGAAGAATTCATTCACCGAAGCACCGGTACTGACGTGCCCGGATTTTACACGAAGATTCACCTTACAAACATACGCGAGCAATTTTGGACTAGGAGCAGTCTTCACACAGGAGCTAGACGATGGAGATCGGGTAATCGCGTACGCTATCCGCCGCCTCAACAAAGCAGAAGTTACTTATTCACCCACGGAGAAAGAGTGTTTAGCCATTGTAGGGGCTATACGTAAAATACGACCATATCTGGAGTGCTACGAATTCACTGTAATCACGGACCACTTATCATTGAAATGATTGAACGTCATCGAAAGTCATTCGGGATGTATTGCGAGATGGGCGTTGGAGTTGGAACAATACTCGTTCGATGTAAATTACAGGAAAGGTAAGCTGAACGTAAGCGGATGCAGTGTCACGACAGCCGCAAGACGCACAACTCAACAGATTGGAACACGAAAACGAAACATCGCTTAAATGGCTTAAAAAAAGGAATGAGGAAGTTAAACGAAACCCGGAAAAGTTTCCTGACTACATAATTGAAAACAGTGAGTTATATCGGCACATAGCAGTTCAGATCGACGATCAAGACGCGATCCCGTGGAAGCTATGTGTAGCGAAACAACAACGCGGTAAAGTATTACAGGAAGTGCACGACAGTCCAAGCGTCGGACACATGGGTATCCGGATGACAATAGCTCGAGCAGCCACAAGGTACTACTAGCCAGGAATGTTTCGCGATATAAAACGTTATGTACAACAATGCCCAACTTGTCAAATTTACAAGCCTAATCAACAGCAAGCAGGGGGAAAATGCTAACCCAAATTCTGGAAGAACCGTGGGCAACGGTGTGCGAAGATTTCGTTGGACAATTACCACGTTCAAACCACGGCAATACCATGGTTCTAGTATTTCTAAGTCGTTTTACCAAGTGGGTAGAGATCGTGCCATTACGTAAGGCAACAGCGGATAGCCTCATCAAAGCATTTAAAAAAAAAAAAAATAAATGTAAGGCGCGATAACCTCCGAAGAGATCTAAGGCCGAGCTTCTCTTCCAATTTGCATCGTGCTCCTCTTGATTTTTCCCTACAAATTGGCCGGACGGAACCTACATGTTTTATGCCGACTCCGAACGGCATCTGCAAGGCAGATGAGTTTTCACTGAGAGCTTTTCATGGCAGAAATTCAATCGGAGCGCTTGCCAGACACTGCCGAGGGGCGACCCCGCTTAGAAAAATTTTCTTCTAATTGAAAAATCTTATTTCTAAAACTTTGATGTTGCTTTGCCCGGGAGTTGAACCCAGGACATACGGTGTGATAGGCGGAGCACGCTACCATCACACCACGGTGGCCGCCACAACAATGGAGTAAAGCACCAATTAACAGCACCCTATACACCACAAGAGAACCCAACGGAGAGGGCAAACCGAAACATCAAACGGATGCTGGCACAATTCACGGGAAAAGAACAACGCAACTGCGACGAGTTATTACCAGAGATAATGTTAGCACTAAATTCGAGTGTGTGCCAGGCAACAGGGTACAGCCCTGCATTCTTGGTACAAGGACGAGAGCCACGGATCCAAAACGCCCTATACGACGAGCGAACATTTGGCACATGCGAGGCCACAACAACGGCAAATGAAAAAGTAGCGAAAATGAAGGAGATATTTCAAATAGTACGAAGAAACCAGCAACGTGCGTCGGCAGAACAGGTACGACGGAGAAGGAAGTGGAATCTGGCGATAGGAGACAGAGTTTTGGTAAAGGAACACCATCTGTCTAAGGCAACCGACATATTGCGGCCAAACTAGCACCAAAATTCAGCGGGTCCCATAGAATCACGAATTTTATTTCGCCAGTCATCATCGAACTGGACATTCAAGGCAAGAAGAGAGCAGCGCATCTAAGCGAGCTTAAACCAATTTATGAAAACAAGTTAATCAACGGGAGGAGCAAAAGCGCAACAAAACTCTCCACAGATGCCCATCTACATCTTTGCAAACACAAGCGAAGAGCAAAATCACCGAAAACTTCAAAGGAAGGCGTAGCAGGAAGAAATCTTATGGTAAATCACAATATGAAAAAGTTTCATAAATTTCAATCATTGCCCTAATAATTATTAGAATTACTTTAATTTTATTTTCTATAATATTATTATTGGTTTTAATAATAATGCTCTAATAATCATAATAGCACTATTGATGATCATATTAATAATCACAATAATAGTAACCATCACATTTATATTATAATACTGGTAACAAAATTTTTTCGCAACGGCAACCGTAATCTGGTACACTCCAAAACAACGCTTATCTACTCCGTCTACCATAAACAGCATCCCCAAACAAATCACAGCTGATTAACAATAACAAGGAATAAAGAATTGCAATGGTACAACAACAAACAACGCATGCAAACACGAAATATAAATGCAGTGGTACAACAACAACAAACACAAGCAATACAATAAAGGGCAAATGCACGCGCAATATCACAGCTACATGGCACAACAACAAACAACGCAAGCAAGCACGAAATGAAAAGATACAGTGGTACAACAACAACAAACACAAGCAATACAAGAAAGGGCAAACACAAGAGGATACCGACAGCACCTAACATAAGAATTGCAAGGTATTAAGGCTACAGTAATACAACAATAAAAGTCAACGTAACTTAACAACTTCCCTGTCCAATGAGTCATATGTGACTCACAAGACCGTATTGAAATAAGTTCATGAGTCACCTGTGACTCATTGCTTTATACAACTTAAAGACAGTTTCTTGGTATGAACGTGTCGTTATATATTTGTGAAGTCTATGTGAGCGTATATCAAAAGACCTAAGCTTTAGGAAAATGAAAGAAAATTTCGAAATTCTTTTCTGACACCTTTTCCTAATTTTCTTCTATTTTTGTATGTACTTCTAACTTCAATTAAACAAAAAAGCACACTAATACAGGCTTTTGATATTTATATATCAATTTACCGTTATTGTGATTCGAAAACTTAAATTATTTCTTATGGTCCTATATGTTAACATGTGACTCATTGAACGTGGTAAACCAAATTTGTTATTGCTACGTTCAGGAGTCGCATTTGACTCACAAAATAAAATAGCCAAAATAAGGTAAATATATGTCAAATTATTTATAAAAATAATATTTGATAATATATATTCATATTATTCAATTAATCAATACAAAAAATAATGGGCGTGGGGCATTCTCAAAGCGCTTTGTATGGGGACAGGGAAGTTGTTAGGAAGGAATAATTATTTGGTGACAACAACAACAAGTAAGAAATTAGCAAACTCACACGTACATTTATACACATGAACATATGAAATTTTGCGAAACGGGAGCCTTTGGAAATTTAAGGAAGAAAATACCAACACGGTTCGGGTTACGATTAGATGGGTTTGGAAAAAATTTACAGTTTTCACACGATGACAACTGATCCTGGCAAAACAGTACTATGCAAAAGGACGGTAAAACGATTCCGAGTCAAGCAGCAGCCATGGAGAAGTGTGATCAAATTGCAGCAGAAAACCCAAGTGAGGATGGCCTCCGCATATGGTTACGGCGCTTAGACGAAACGGAATACGAGGATAAGAGCGGCAGCGAAAGTGAGTGCCGCAGCGAATACGGTCTGCTTGGAGAAGCAGAAAGTGACGCCAGCGCGGAGAAATATGGTGAGAAAGAAGATGAAATCACCAATAGCAGCGACAGCGAAGGCGGAGAAGAAGTAGTAAGATCGACGACACCCATAAGCGTCTCGTCAGAGGAGAAAGAGCCCAGGCGACGCGGCTCAGTAGAGGTGAGGAGGTGGATAATCATCGAGCTGGCAACGGTTTCGTAGAGTATGAAAGGAATGTGAACGTGCGCATACACATCTACAATGATGGCGGCACCGATGAAACTATTCCCACACAAAAATTACAAATATGCGATGCAGCCGAGGAAGAGGTGAACGAAGCTAGTGATACGCTAAATGTTTGTGCTGACAAACAGTGGATGGAGAGCTGGCTCGAAGAAGTCATTAATACCGAGCCAGGACTAATCAGCCCAAAGGTGGTCGAATAAATCGAGCAATGGCTCTTTCAAAATGACGCACCGGCCGAGCAACCCGCATAGTGGCGCAACGACCGTGGGATAAACCCACTCCCGGTAGAAGTAGTGAAAGCAGTCAACGAACATCGTCACACGAAACAAAGAAGAACGTTCCTAGTGAAATCGGCCAACAACACATTTCGAGTACGGATCAACAGAGGCGGCGATGTAACAGTCACGAGCCGGAAGTAAGGGGGTATGTGAAGACCCCAAAATTATAGGCTTTCGGGGCCTCCACAATTTTGTATTTTTCAATTATAAACTGAATTATAATATTTTGTATATATAAAATGAATTTAATTATACATATATGTACATACAGTTTGAATTAAATATACTGTGTACAATCATACATACATTTTAAAAACCTATATAATGATAATACATATTAAATTATACATAGGAGATGAAAAAATTTATCGCAGAGTGTAAGAACTCACATAATTATGCACAAACATATATACTTAGGTATTATCGAACAAGGAGAAATGGAATTATCAAACGATAGCGAACACACATGCGTACAAATATGTATTAAATATACTTTGCTTAGTTAGAAGAAGTTTTATTGTAAATCAACGGAAGGGACTCTTGGCTTAGAAGTCGTAGAGTGAGGTATATGGTGGGCTGTGTTGAACATCCACTACGGACCAGCTGATGGTGTCGGACTTCAGCTGTTTATGATAGGTATACCGCCGAGTCGTTAAAACGTTCGACGATTACGTGTTTTACTAGGGATCCGGTGAGTTGTGTAAAACGCTCACCGATTACGTATATTCACCAGGCATACCCCCCAGGCGTGTAAAACACTCGGTGATTAGACATATTATAATCATATACGTTGTTCCGAAGGATTAGAAATAAATCTTTTTTTTATAACATTTAACTAACATCTTTTATTGTATAGGCGAACCCATTCGCTGAGTCATACCATAGCTATAAACCCGATATTCGGGGTTCGTTACAGGCTGTGTGGGATCTTTGTTCGACTCTGGATTGACTGAGCGTTACCCCAGCCTTAGATAAAACCCACCTCATAAATGGCGCCCGAGCAGGGACCCTCCTCCGCAGATGACCGTGGGAAACCAAATACAACACTAACAACACTGCACTGCCGGGCCGGTTCGACGAACACTGTTCATTCAATGTGAACAGTCGTGCTGACCGGACGTGTTTCCTAATCGCTCTGCAACGATTTTGTATTTTCTATATGTACTATGACATAGTTAATCACTTTTGTTGCTTGTTTTCAGAGGGGTTGGCGTACTAATCGATGTTCAACGCAAGTATAATGCCTCCCTTATTATGTTGGATAATTCTGATACCATCCTGCTGATCTGCGTCAATGTCCGTGGCTCTCCACAGTCTAGGTCTCCTTATCCAGTTGCATCATACATACCGCCGAAGAGCTTGGGAGAAGTTTATAAAGCTCATGTTAACAATATATCGTCCCTATTTCTTAATAAATTGGGAGATAATCACTAATGTGTTTTAGGGGATTTTAACCTTTGTGATATTTCTTAGTCTCATAGTTACTCTTCTTACTATAAATAAATGCATCCACGTAACCTACTCAAAATCTCGTTAAAATCTCAACAGTTCGTATACTATCGCTAAGAGTACGTTGCAGACCGTTGAAAATTAAAGATCTTAGAGTTGTTTTTGATACAAAATTTATGTTCGTGATCCATATTGATTTCATCATTGCCAAGGCCTATGCTATGCTAGGCTTCATTCGGCGTAATAGTTCGGAGTTTTCTGACCCGTATCTTTAAAAGTACTCTACTCCTCATTCGTGCGTTAATAAATAAATAAATAAAAAAATAAATAAATAAACACATACACCGGTTCTTGAAGGTACGAAACTGAACACCGACTCGCTCAAATGGATCTACTTGCTGAAAAGGGAGAGGCTGATAGAGGAGTGTTAGGAACACCGAATCCTCGTGGAAGGCCAAACCGTAGCCGAGCTGCGCCGCGCACTGGGCACTTACGTGCAAGCGAAACGCGCGAAAAAATCAAATGAATACCTGCTGAAGGAGCTGGAGAGGGAAGTGAATGAGGAAGAGGGGAATCCGTTATGCTACCTCAGCCAACAACAAAGCCGATCCCTTCGATCCAGATTCATGGCCCACAGCCGCACTTGGGAAAGAGAGAGTACGCATCACCGAAACGAGGCGAAATGAGCGACGGTGAGCTTATGAATACCGTTCGCCGCTGGGATTTGCACTTTTCGGGTGAGGAGTGGCTGCACGAGTTTCTTGAGAGGATAGAGGAGCGCGCCGAGTGTGACCGCATCCTCGTCAACCGGATTTTAGGGCCTAACCCAATTTGGGAAAAAAGCGTTAATTAAAAATTTCGGAATTAAAAAGTCTTTTCTATTAAAAATTGAGGAATACAAAATTATTTTAATAAAATGTGTGAGATTTCGTGTAAAATTAATGAGAAATATGAATTTGACGAGAAAAAACCGGTTGATTTTAGTCCTCAGAACGTAGAAAAAATTATATTAAAAACATTTTTAAATAATCTAGATTTAAGCTTACCATCTATAATTGTAAACAATAATTTTGATAATTTAAGAGATGCCTTTAACTTTCTTGAAACCGAGGGTTTAATTAGAAATCATGAAAATGAAATTAGTTATATATTTAAAACTAATTCCGTATCCTTTAATAAAAGATCAAACTATAATTTTAATAATTCTAATCATTGTCGAACTGAAACTTTAAGGGACGTAAATAATTCGAATAAACCATTCCAAGGATATTCAAGACAAAATCCTCCCAATTATTTAGAAAATAGAAATAGACAAAATAATAAAAATAGTTTTAGAAATAATAATTCCAATGCGGCCACCGTGGTGTGA